>NC_135891.1:10537034-11137034 GCF_964194155.1 Cetorhinus maximus
AAGTAATACTGTGCGTAGGGCTCTTATTGAAACTGGAGGAGGCCACTCAGCCCCTTGAGCCTGCTGCACCTTTCAGTCAGGTCATGGCTGATAAGAATCCTAACTCCATTTGCCTGCCTTGGGTGCTGGCACCCCTTAATACCCTTACCGACCAAACACCTATCGACCTCAGTTTGAAATTTTCCATTGGTCCCGAGCCTCAACAGTTTTAGGGGGAGAAAGTTCCAGGTTTCCACCACCATTTCTGAGAGAAACTGCTTCCTGACATCACCCCTGAACAGCTTAATTCTAATTTTCCCTTGCTCTGGATGCCCCCCCTTCCCACCCCCACCCCCACCCCCCACCAGAGGAAACAGCTTCTTTCTTTCTCTACCCTAACGCCCACCTTTCTCCATCTCAAGCACCTCTGTTACATTACCCCATAATCCCCCGTACTTCAGGGAATTCAAAACCCAGTCTAAGCAGCCTGCCCTCCGACTTTAACACCGGTGGGGTAACTTTGAGGCTGAGTTCGCAGTGGGGAGCTTCTTCAGGGAAGTACCACATCTCTACCGTGGCGTGCGAGGCCGGTTAAAGCATCAGCCCAGGACAGGAGCCATTTACAATTAACTCTGGAGCACATTGTGGATGTAGCTGAAGGCCACATTTTAGCCTCATTAGTGAGATTTTCCTTCCGCCATTCTCATTTCCTTCAACCCAGCCCTTGAAGGCAGTTCGGTGGAGACCGGCAGGCAGACCTTGGAACTCATTCGGGCGAGTGAGCCAATACCGCCGCGGCGCGGAGCATCTCACCTGAACCGTTTCCGGAGCCGAGGGCCACGCGGCCTCTCGCTCCAGCCACAGTCATGGAGAGAGCGATCAGGAAACAGGGGGTCAGTCCTGGCCCTTTTATTTGACTTCCTTGACCAGAGAGAGGGGTCCTGAGAGGTCTGCTGCGGTTGTGTGCAAGCTCAGCCAACTCAATCCTTTCCGTGTGGCATGGTGCCAGCTGCAAACAACAGACCAGAAAAGCCGGTGGGGGGGTAATCGTTTCTGGAAAATTTTACAGGTGGGGCTGCCGCCGATCTAATCTGTAATTGGTGCAAAGACTCACTTAACCCATACTGGCTGAGTGAGGTGCCCGGCACTGATGTGGGTTAGACGGTTGCGTGATAGGCACTGTCTGCCAGTAATGAAATAGTGAAGCAATTCTAAGAAAGCAAGCAGTTGGAATGTTGTGGTCACAGCTGGCTCTGGTGATTAAGATGCCTGCTGCCTCTCTTTGTGGTGCAGGAGTTGAAACTCCCTCTGAGGGTTTAGATTCAATTGTGCGGAAGGGATTATAGACAGCCAGCAAAGATTAGTTGTTGGACAGTGAATTCTCGGGCCAGCACATCTCGTGGCTGGGTTTTTTTTGTGTGTGTGTGTGTGTGTGTGTGTGTGTGTGTGTGTGTGTGCAAGAGAGCCAGTGTGTTTAAGCCTGTGCAAATATGTTTGAACGAATGCACGCCCGCGTCAGGCTGTGACCGTGTTAGTGTTGTGAGTGTGTGTGCACGAGAGTCTGTGTGAGTGTGTTTTTAGTGAGTGTGTGTGTATGGGTTGAATTTTACCCTCGATATGGGGAGGAGAAGCTAGGCGGGCGGGCGGGCCAGCCTGTAATTTTGCCGCCCTGCATGCCAGTTTGCCAACGCTATCCCACCCCCTTGGCAATTTTCCTGGGGTGTGGGATTAGGGCCGGAAGGGCTACCTGCCCTTATTAAGATAATCAAGAGGCCACTTATTACTGGCGGAGTGGAATTGGCCTGCCTGCCCCTTGAGGTGTCAGGGACTAGGCCCGGTGCCTAGGGGCAGCCTCCCGGTGGCAGACCAAGGAGCTCCAGGCTGACTTTGAGACCCTCCCCATTTACCTGGCCACAGCTTCGACGATAGGCCTCCCTATGGAGAGGATCCGCAACGGGTGGCCCAGCAGCTGTGGCCATTTTATAGCGCAGAGGTTTTCAAAGCGCTGAGAGGCCGCCTCAAAGTGAAGGGGCCCTCTCTCTGTCTCAGACGTGAAAAAGGAGGCAGCAGCTCCTTCTGGCCCCCTCACCCTCCCCCCAGCTTCAAGAAGTTGCCCACCATCCTTAATTGGATGGGAAGTGGCTGTCTGGCCACTAAATCGGCCAGTTCAGGGACAATCACCGTCAGGAGCCTGCTCCCAATTGACCCCCGTTTGATCCTGACATCAGTGTACTGAACCAAAAGGCAAAATCCTGCCCCATGAATGTGTGTGTGTAACACATAGACCACCAAACCCTTTGTCCTGACCCAATCGCGAACCTTAGATGCTCGACTGGCCTCTCTACTACCCCACCCCCACATCACGTCAAAACCCAGATAGCCAAACAGTGAAGGATAGAACTGGAACCGAGTCTTTATTCACTTACAAACTTTAATTTGCAGAGATCCACATGGCATATTGAACCCCTCCAACCCAATGCCCCTCTTTCAGCTTGCTCCTGTAGGTACAGGTGAGTCCCCAATTGATACCCACCACCTGAATATAATTAACACCCAATTGATACAATTGCTTAACACCCACTCTCAGCCCATGAGCACTTACACCAATTACCACTCACACCATTCCCCCAGCTGAGGTCAGTTGTTCAGCATAGGCCATTGATTGAAGTTAAAATCTGTCTGATTCTTATTGCTTGGTAATCCTGCTGTATTTACTCCTACCAGTCAGGGCTGACTTGTGAAGTTGCAATTAGATTTGGCCCTGATCTTCAGAGGGGTTCATAACTGATGGGGGAATGATCCAACTCACTGATTCCTTCATGCTGATGGTGTCATGAATTAGTTGCTCAGCGGCATCCTTGTGTGGGGCTGTAAGTTAGCTGTTAGTTATCATCTTTACCCTTTCACCTTGCAAAAAATGCAACACTCCTTCACCGTGCCAACTAGTGGCACAGCCAGTATTCCAGGTGAGTTTGGAATGTCACTGTTGGTTAGGATTTGGTTAATTTGTGCATCTTGTTTTTTTTGATAGCTTTACTGCGCACTGTCTCACGCACGTGTTCTCTCGCACACGTTCTCTCGCACATGTACTGCCACGCATGCACTCATACACGTGTGCTCTCACACAGGCATACACACACACACACACACACACACACGTGCACCTCCAGGAGCATATTATTTTTCATTTGTTGGTTCTTGGGATGTGGATGATGTGAACAAGGCAGGATTTATTGCCCATGTCCCATTGCCTTGAGTACTCTTAAGTTTCAGCACAGAACGTGGGGGCTAGAGTCACATGTAGACCAGTTTGGGTAGAAGTGTCAGCTCCCCCTTCCCTGAAAGACAATGGATCAGGTTATCACTGAAATCCAGCAACTACTGTGACCGTTTTTAAAAGTCCAGAGCCAGTCCACAAAAGACCAGGTTTATTGAATTCATTTTAACAACTTGCTATGGTGGGATTTGAACTCTTGAGACTTAATTTTCCTGGTTCCACCAAGGCCCCCTCTAATTTCACCTCCC
This sequence comes from Cetorhinus maximus, assembly GCF_964194155.1. Lineage (NCBI taxonomy): Eukaryota > Metazoa > Chordata > Chondrichthyes > Lamniformes > Cetorhinidae > Cetorhinus > Cetorhinus maximus. The sequence goes on from NC_135891.1 coordinate 10,540,539, forward strand.
CCCCCGCCCCCCATGAAGGCCTGATAGCTGTGGCCGCGCTTACTACACTTTTATAATTCTTCAGAGGGTGTCTCTACCATGAGGCTCCTTATGTTCTCCAACTACATTGGCAGTGCCCACCTCTCCCGGTGGGGCTGCCAGTTAGGCTTCACTCTGGGCCCTCTGATTGAACTTCGCAGTTCCTTGGTCTAACTTCGTGCTTCAGTGGACAGGCCTCTGGAGGCAGCTTGTTAATTGGCCACATCTGGGTGGTCCCCAACCAACGTCCCACCACAGCTACTTTTCAAAGTCAGGGTCCAGACAATCTTGGCAAAATCCAACCCGTGATCTCTGGGTTGCTCATCCAGCATTGTTTGAAAGAATCCAATATGATCTCTTTTTGTTCGCTTCCTTGGCCTTCCTCCCCACCCCCCACCACCCCCATCCCCGCCTGATCATGCTGTTGCCTTTTAAAAGGGAATGCACATTATTGACAATCAATGCGAGGCAGAGAAGTTGAAAAATGCCAGAGGTGCACTCGGTGGAGGGAGCAGGGAGAATCTGTTGAGGTTGAGGCCGTGGCAATGTATTCAGGCAGGACAGAGAGAGCAGTTATTATTCACTTATGCATCTAATCTTAACTTTAAACTCAACCTGAAAGTATTTGATGTTCATGAGTTTTTCCGAATAAACCTTGGGATGTTAGTGTCCCTGGAAAGGCTGGCACACTTTGCGTATCCTTGGGTACCCTGCGAAGGTGGCAGTGGGGAACCTTTATGAACCAATTTTACATTTCTGAGTATCTTGCTCAGCCACTGCTGAGGGCAGTTATGAGTTAACCAGTGGGGCTGGACTCGTATATAGACCCAAACTGTTTAAGACAAATTTTCTTCCCCCAAAGAGGACAGGTGTTTACGACAAACTTCACAGTCACTTTTGCTGCTACCAGCTGTTTTTTTTTAACCAGATTGTTTAAATTGAATTCACATTTTCAAATTTCTGCTGTGGGATTTGAACTCACTTTGGATTATTATTCTAGGTTTCTGGATTACTAATGTAACAACATAACCACTACACTAGAGCGCCCGGACACCCGCCCCTGCTTTCCATACACAGTACCCGGATGGGATAAAGTGTCCCAGAGCAAACAGTGTCTCCAAGAAAGCCCCAATTCATGGTTCTCATCTCGGAATACCCTCACTGCCATTTTATTTCTGTAACCTCCCACCTTTTTAATTGCTGCTCATGGACAGCTGTCTCCGCACTCAGGGACTCAGAGATAGACCAATCAACAGGACCGCCATTGATTGACAGATTCTCTGCCAATTGGCAGCTGACGAGCCAGTGAAAGGGCGGGCCACACTGAATTGCTTGGACTGGATAGGCTTCGGTTTAGAGCAATGAAAGGAGAGGGGGAGAGCGAGAGAGAGAGAGAGAGACCAGCACCCTCTTCTCCTGTAATATAAACCGTTGTGATTGTTTGAAATTTGGCATTCTTGTGTTTGCCCTGATGAGTGCAAGATGAAAAGCTTCAACAACATGGCTCTCTCTTTTCAGCAGGATTCACTTTCTGTTCCACCAAGCGATTGTTTTTTTTTAAAAAATGTTCTGCTCCTGCCCTGAGTGTCCCCTGTCTCGGCTTTGAGAACACACTTCACAGACTCACCCGTAATACCCAGTATGATAACAGTTCAATTCAAAATTAATGTCTCTCACATTGAGCACAGAAAAGCTCCCTTATTCCCCCTGGTTTTTGATGTATCTCCCCCCACCCCAGCCCAACTTTCTAATTAAGAGCCAAAGGAGGAGTCTCCCTCACTCTTTATCGACTTGATCCTGCCTTTCCGCGGCAATATAATAAAAGATTGAACCTGAGGTGCTGTCAGTCAGGAGGATGTGGTTTGTTGTCGGGGGGACTCCCTGAACTAATTCCGCATGTCTTCACATGTGATGCCCACAAACAGAATAAGTAATAAGTCCCTCGCAGATTGCTGTCATCCATCACAGGAATGGCCTCGGAGGCCCGGAGGAACCCGCCAGAGAAATTTAAACTGCATTAAGCAAGTTTTCAACATTCCTGTTCTGTAGCTAAGGGGGAGAAAAACGATTGTCCTCATTTCAGTTGGCAGCAGCTGCCGTACATTAACGATGAGATAAGCTCTTTGTACTAATATTTTCAAATAGGGGAAATCTGACATTTGAAGGAAAGGCCTGTCCAGTCCTGTGATGGATTAACTCCCTTGGTTCTCACACCTCGTTCAGCCCATCTTCTGCAGCTTTTTAAACATTTTTGTTGGTGAATGAAGTAGTAACAATAACTTGCATTTATATAGTGCCAATTAATGCAGTACAACATCCCAAGGTACTTCACCGGAACAAAATTTAATGCCATGCCATTTCCACACTGACCATTACACTTGCACACGGAAACATCAAAGAAAGTGAAATGAACGGAATTTGCATCCATCTATGTTGGGAGCCACTTGCTGCACCCTTTTCTTCCCCCATTCCTCCACAACTCAGCTCAAGTGCTGCTGAAACCTTCCGCAACTCCATTGTTATCGCTGGATTTGGTTATTCCAATAGTCTCTTGGCCACCCGGCCATCTTCCGCCCACCGCAAACTTGATCAAACTAGGCCATAGCCTAGCTCGTACCAAGTCCTGTTCACCCATCACCCCTGTGCTTACTGACCTACATTGGCTCCCTGCCTGGCGATGCCTCAGTTTGAAGATTGTCATCCTTGCTTTCAAACCCCTCCATTGCCTCGCCCCTCCCTATCTCGGGAATGTCCTCCAGCCTTACAACCCTCTTGAGCTCTCTGTCCCCCTTCAGTTCTGCCTCCAGCTCATCCACAATTTCAATCATGCCATCTTTGGCGGCCGACCCTTCAGCTGCCTGGGCCCGAAGCTCTGAAATTCCCTCCCTAAACCTCTCTGCTTCTCCACCTCTCCCTTCCTCCTTTAAACTGTTCCGTGAAGTTACCTCCTTGACTAAGCCTTTGGTCATCTGTCCAACTATCTCTGTACATGGCTCGGTGTCAAATTTTGTTTCATAACGTCCCTGGAAAGCAGGATATTTTGCTGCATTAAAGGCGCTATATAAATGAAAGTTGTTGTTGGTGTCCTAGTCAGAGTAAAATTGGAGTTCTGTTTCAAGCGGAGTTTTGAAACTTACCTCTTATACCTAGTAAAACAGAGCAAGGCCCTTCCAAGTTTTTACAGTAAGTAATTGAGTCCCTTTCTCCATCACCCTCAGGGAGCCAAGGAGAACCAAGAACTACCTCCTTTCCCCCCCTACATCATGTAAGGGCCATTGATGGTATTTGTAACAACCAAACCCAGTGATCATGTTACTCAAAGGCTTTTCCGGGACAGTTGCATCCTGCCCCCTGTTGCGTTGGTCAAAAATAAGACTTGCATTTATATAGTGCCTTTCACAACTTCAGGAAGTCCCAAAGAGCTTTGCAACCAATGACATTTTTTGTCTTGCTGTCATAATGTAGGAAATGCAGCAGCCAATTTGTATGCAGGTAACTCCCACTAGTAGCAATGTGATGATGATCAGATGATCTGTTTTGGTGATTGTTGGCTGATTGGCTAGGACACCAGGGAGAATTCCCTTTGTGCTTTATTTCAAAATAGTATCGTAACTTACCATCCACGGAACAGAAGCGGGCCATTCGGCCCAACAGTTGCGTGCCAGAATCGTTTACATCCACGTGAGAAGGCAGCTGGGGCCCTCGGTTTACAATCTCACCCAAGGGACGGCATCTCCGACAGGTGCAGTGCTCCCCTAGGCCCTTCACTGGAGCATCAGCCTAGATTTTGTGCTCAAGTCCCCGGAGTGGGATTTCAACACAATCCACGGGCTTTGTCTGTCTGAGCCACAAAGCTCCGGAAAGGGTCCAAGTGCACCCAACGATCTATGCTCTGTTAACTCAGCTCAGTTGAGAAAGCAATAAGGACGTAACCCACGGAGGCCCAGCCTCCCAGAAAGAGGAACATCAGCCCGGGCTGCTGCTCCTGATTGTTATCCAGCAGTGCGGAGCAGGATGTGTGTGTGTGTGTGTGTGTGTGTGTGTGGGCTGCTAGCTAAAGACAGGATCAGCTCCTCTCTGATGCTTCCTGAAGTCAAGTGGCCTTCAGTCACACCAGGCCCCGGCATGAATAATAGCCACTTGGATGAAGGCAACTGATAACGTGGGTTTGTAGTCCAGCAAAAGCGAATGCCTTCAGGTGAAATGGGAATTGGGCCCAGAGCAGGGAAGAAAAAATAACTGGATGAGTCAAACTGATCTCCGGTGTTTCTGTGGTTTGCTCATTTTAAGATGTTGAGGCCTGAAGTGGCATGCTAAGGAAAACCAATCTTTTGTTGTGTTTTTAAACAGTCAACGGAGAAAAGAAGCGTTCCACGATGCCCGGATCACCAGTGGACGTGAAGGCACAATCCAGGGCCACCCCACCGACCATGCCTCCACCACCCTCAGGGAACCAAGGGGGACCACGGCCGACCTCCTTTACCCCCACGTCACGTAGGTTTCATTTGTTACGCCCAACCTGAAAGCTTCTCTGGGATCTGTCTTACTGTTATGTTGTCAACCCGTGTGCTTTGTTTAAACACTCGATGAGACAGAGCAGGTTTAAATCGATAGGGCAGTGAGAGCCGAGCGGCAGAAAGAGCAAACCTTCATAACCTGCAGCGATGGTGTAGTCCCTGTGCTGAATTGTCTCTATAAAAGACAACATTTAAAACACGATCTGGCAAAATCCCCCCCTTCATTCGCTCCAGCTATATGTTTTCCCGATTTAAGGAGAACGCACAAATGATTTATGCTTTTCCCCGTTGCTGACTTATGCTTTAGTTCAGCAGTGACGGTGGCCCTCTGTCTGGAACTCTTTTCTGTGAACACTGATTGGCGCTGGATCAATTATTAATTTTAAATCTGCAATTGATTTTAAAAAAAAAAAAAAAAATTTTAACCAAAGGTATTAAGGGACGAGAGGTAAAGGCTGGTATATGAAGTTAGGTCGCACATCAGCCACGATCTCCTTGAGTGGAGGAACTGGCTCGAGGGGCTAACTGGCCTTTTGCTGTGCTTCTGCTGTTCACAGCAATGTCTTGGGGATTAACCTTTAATTCCTGGAGTATCCAGGCCAATCCTGGAGGGTTGGCAACCCTAAAGGAAATAGTTCCACCTGCATTTTTACGCCTAATTTTAACTTAACCGTTTTGTATTTGGGTTACTGAACAATAGGCTTGGATCGATTTTATCTAGTCCCTTAAATAATCCTGAAAAACCTCAATCGGCTCAGCTCAGAATATCTCCTTTTAAATTGTTATTTTATCTCCCTCATAGCTGAGCTTCCCTGAAGTTATGTCGTTGAAGACTTGCCATTGAGTGGGAGCAGGCAAGATCTGGCATCCTGATTGTATCCTCATGTTATCGACAAGGTTCCTGCAAGGTCAACTGTGGGAACCCTGACAAATATTTTGTCCCCCTTACCTAACCCAGGAGCACAGAGACCAATTGTAATCATGGAATGAGACAGCACAGAAGAAGGCCATTTGGCCCATCAAGCCTGTGCCGGCTCTTTAGTGGAGCTATCAACTAGTCCCACTCCCCTGCTCTTTCCCAATAGGCCTCCATTTTTTTCCCCTTCACGTATTTATCCAACTACCTCTCAAATGTTTCTATTGAATCTGCTTCTACCATCCTAGAAGGCAATGTTTCCTAGATCACAACAACTTGCTGCGTTTAAAAAAAAAAGATTCGAGCTGTCGCCTCTGGTTCTTTTGACAATCACCTTAAATCTGTGTCCTCTGGTTGTCGACTCTCCTGCCGCTGGAAATAGTTTCTCCTTATTTACTCTATCAAAGCTGTTTACAATTTTGAACACTGTCTATCAAATCTCCTCTTAACCTTCAAGCAGAACAACACCAGCTTCTCCAGCCTTTCCACGTGACTCAAGTCCTTCATCGTTGGTACCATTTCTAGTAAATCTCCCTCTCTAAGGCCTCGTGGTCTTTCCGAAAGAATTGGAACACAATACCCCAGCTGGAGTCGGAGTGAAGTTTCAAGTTAGATGGCACCTCTCTCCCTCCTAAACCAAGGTCTCCCACAAATGGTTCTCGACCTGATTGGTAGGTGGGCAACACAGGGGCTAACCAGGTTGAATAGAAGGTGGGGGGGAGTGGCACTAAGTGAATTGCTCCTTCGGAGAGCTAGCCCAGACAGGACAAGCTGAATGGCCCCCTTCTGTGCTGCAACCATTCTGTGATTCTGTGCTAGGAGTTTCCAGACCTCTTGAGATGGTGAAAGGTGACAAATAAATGCAAATTCTTTCTTCCACTGGCTGAGACATTGGAGGAACCCCCAAAGTGCTGAACCATTTGGCTATTCTTTTAAAGGGTTAAGTTAAACGTTCAAACACAAAATGCCTTTCTTCTTCACGAGTCTTAACAAGGTTACGTCTTTGTTTCTCTCTTTTTCTCCCCCTTGTTGCAGTGCCTAATGGCGTTGACCACTCTCCGCCTGCCCTGAACGGTGTGCCATCCCCCCCGCAGCGATTCAGCAACGGCCCTTCCTCCTCACTCGCCAGTCAGCAGCTGCCCGCCACCTGTGGTGCCCGTCAGCTCAGCAAGCTGAAGCGTTTCCTGACCACCCTGCAGCAGTTCGGCAACGACATCTCACCGGAGATTGGGGAGCGCGTGCGTAGCCTTGTCCTGGCGCTGGTGGTGAGTAAGATCCGGTTTGGGGATGGGTGGGGTGAAGTGCGGAGGGGAGTGGGGCAATGGGAATATAAGAGTGGGCCACTCTTGTGCCTGTTGCACTGTCCGCTTTGTGTGTGATTGATCGGTGTGTCCTAATCCCATTTTCCCTCCTTGGTTCCGCAACTTCCTAATACCCTTATAAAAACAAAAAAACTACTGCGGATGCTGGAAATCCAAAACAAAAACAGAATTACCTAGAAAAACTCAGCAGGTCTGGCAGCATCGGCGGAGAAGAAAAGAGTTGACGTTTCGAGTCCTCATGACTGGCAGCATCGGCGGAGAAGAAAAGAGTTGACGTTTCGAGTCCTCATGACCCTTGAGGACTCAAAACGTCAATTCCTTTCTTCTCCCAGATGCTGCCAGACCTGCTGAGTTTTTCCAGATAATTCTGTTTTTGTTCTTAATACCCTTGCCTGACAAAAGCTGGGTTGGGCACAGGTTTAAATGTTAACTTGAAAGGTGGAAACTGATGACTATAATCTAAGTTTGTTCTCTTGCTTTTTGCAATTCTTTCATTTTAAAGAGGAACAGCTTGGTGTGGTATAATAGAAACCGAAACCCAATAGGAGGCTGTTCAATTCAGCTTTCCCTCCATACAAGCAGCAGTTCTAACTCAATATTGCTCTCCACCCCTTCCCTTCAATCACTTCACTCACCTAATCTCACAGGTTGGCATGCTCTGTGCTTGAATGACTAATTTCAGCAATGCATTCCACAGCCTCTCAGCCCTCCCACATAAAATGGATTCTCTTATTCTCTCTCTCCTAAATCCTTGAAATATAACCTTTATAGCAATGACTTCATCTTCTAGACTCTTAAATCACTGAAAACAGTCTGGCCTGAGGGTCCCTGGTTTATCCAAATTGACACCAGGGGCCCAATTATAGGAAGTCCTGCCCCTGAAAACGGCATCCGCCATTTTCATCAGGGGGAACGGGGGGGCAAATTGTCGATTGCACATCCATAGTTCATTGAGGTAGCTGCATAGTTTAAAGTGCAGCTGCCTTCAGTCAGATCCAATTTTCACTAGTGGGATGTCAGAAACACAACAGGCACTTTAGGCCTGTCAGGAGAAAGTCTAAAGTTAGCAGAGTTCCTTGGAGAGGTAGATTACCCTTTTGGATAGGTCAAGTAGCCTTTGGGATTGTTAAAAGTACACATGAATGTGCGCAAAAAATGGATAAATTGATTGGAGCTGTCAAGGGGACTGTCAAGGAAATTGTGAACGCTCATCGGAACTCTTAAGCTGTCAAGGGATTTAAATCTCCTGGCCTTTAAGTTAAAAAAAGAAATTCTGGAGGTTAAAAGTATCAGTGCTTTCTATTTTACTCTATCTTTTGACATAAGCCTGAGAGTTATCATTGTTGGATTTGTGCTGCTTGACTGATTTCGCAACCTATCATTATCTCAGTGGGGTGCCTGTCAGTTCACAGTTTGATTGATAGCTCCAAGTGGTTGTGAAGTTTTTGATGTGGTATTGTGAATACAAATGCATGTTGTTATAAGGGATTAAGTGGTTGAAGGAATTTAAGGGTAGTGAATGGGTTTTTATCAATGGGCATGTTTTTTTTTAATAGTGAATTCACCAATGGACGTTTAGAACTTTATTTTATTTCCCCTCAGCATGGGTCCTGAGGTCTACCCTTGGTGGATACTGGGTGAGTTGGTGTGGAGGGTGTAAGGGCAAAGAGTGGCGGATGGAGGTGCATGGGTTGGCATGACTTGGCATGACTTGGCACTAAGTTGATGTAGGGGTATAAAGGGCAATGGGGGCTGGGTGGAGGCAGGTAGGTTGGCATGGAGAGTATGGGGACCATGGGGTGTTGTTAGAGGGGCATAGGTTGGCACGGGGATGTAAAAGGCCATGGGCATGGGTGGAGGGGCATGGGTTGGCATGGAAGGAATGAGGCCATGGGAGTGGGTGGGGGGGCATGCAGTGACATGGGTTGGCATGGATTGAGTGTGTGGGGAGGGGTGAGGGCTAGAGTGCTGTTTTTTGTTTTTATTGACTTTCCTGCAGCTGAGACAAAGTGCCGGATCACCGAGGCCGGCCATTCGCCCAACCTGCCTCCGCCCAACCCAGCAACCCCTGTGATGCCACCGAACTCTTTCCAGGGGCTGTGGGCATGAATCCCATTAACACCTGCCCCCACCCCAGAATGAAAATCTGACCATCCGAGGCACTTCCTCCCGAGTCGGGTTTGCAGAGCCGGGAATTTTCCCGACCTGCGCTCCCGACCCGGGAGTGGGGTGGGGGGGAGCCGGTGGAAAGTCAAGCCTCTGTTCCCGCCTACCTCTCCCATCACCTCATAGTTTTAAACAGCTCATCAAATCACCCTCTGATTTCCTCTGTTCAAGCATGAATAACCTCCATTTTTCGAGCCATTCTCTGTGTTTGTATTCTCTCATACCAAACAGCGTCGGAGTGAACCTGCACTGCACCCTGTCTATTGCGTCCTGAGTGTGGTCCCTAAAACTGTACATTGTACTCAAACTGTGGTCTTACCAAGTGTAGACTCGCTATCTTTTCTGTTTTTATACTCTGTACCTTTTGCCATAAAACTCAGTTATTCCGTGCCCTTGTGCATTTGGTGTGCCGCTATTAATGGCTTATGACCGTGACCCCTCAAATCCCTTTGTTATTCCACATCACACAACTTTCTCCCCATCAAAATCCAATTACAGCTGCTGTGGTGGGACTTGAACACATCCCGCTCCCACATTAACCTGGGCCCCTAACTACTAGTTCGTGACATTGCCACTATTCCACCAGCTCCCCACAACAGTTACCTTGAAACCTGAGTACAAATTACTCCAGGCCCTTTTTTTTTTCCTGACTCAACGCTGTGCAAGCATCGTTTGCTGAAACTGAGAGGCCTAAAGGTGTCCAGGAATATTCCTAGTGAGCTGTTGTCACCTGTTGAACCTCCACAGGCACTTTGCACTTCAGTGACCTTTAGCTGAGTCTTGGGAGTGGGAAGGGGAGCTAGCGCTACTCATATAAATGTTGATGGAATACGGATATTAGTCTGTGATGGCTGACACAACTAAAGCAGAAGCAGAGTGGGGTTTGGGGTGAGGGGAAAGCAGTCTCAACTAGCAGGTGTTCAGTGCAACACCTGCTACCCACCAGGTGGTGTAGTGGTATTGTCACTGAACTGGAGATCCTAGGACCCAGGGTAATACTCTGGGGACCTGAGTTCAAATCCCACCATGGCAGATGGTAGAATTTGAACTCAGTTTACAAAATTGGAATTAAAAGTCTAATGATGACTACAAAACCATTGCCAATTTTTGTTAAAAACCCATTGGTTCACTAATGTCCTCTAAGGAAGGAAATCTGCTGTCCTTTACCCGATCTGGTCTACATGTGACTCCAGACCCACAGCAATGTGGTTGACCCTTTAGTGCCCTCTGAACAATGCTGGCCTAGCCAGTCGTGCCCACATCCCATGAACGAATAATAAAGGAGGAGGAGCGCTCCAGCATTCAAGTAATAAAGGATATTGTTCTGCTAATGGCAGCTCAATTTTCTCCCACGGGTGTTAGGTCCCACGTTAACATGTTTAAGGGGCTTAATGAGCTGTTTTAGGTGGACACCCAGAATGCCCATTGCGGTTGCCAAAAATAGGGCCCCACAAATTTTAGGTTTGAGACCAATGCCTGTGCAGATTGGGCACAGGCCATTCTGCTGCTGAATTGGTATGCTTTTTGCCTTCTTGATGTCTGAAAAACCAGCGTAACACAGACCAATCACTACACCAAAGTCTTCCCTCTGTGCTGACTACAAAGTTCCAATCTGAAAAGAGACAAGTATCCTTGTGGATAACAAAGCATAACCTTCAATTTTGTACATATGAACAAAACTGCTCAGAGACCACTAAGATATGAGGCGTATAAAGTATAACTTATACATCTGGTTAAGTTGGTGGTGTAGTGCTAATGTTACTGGAATAGTGATCCAGAGGCCCTGGGCACACGGATTCAAATCCCATATGAATTAGGAGCAGGAGTAGGCCACTCAGCCCCTCGAGCCTGCTCTGCCATTCAATAAGATCATGGCTGATCTGATTGTAACCTCAACTCCACATTCCTGCCGACCCCTGATAACCTTTCACCCCCTTGCTTATCAAGAATCTATCTAGCTCTGCCTTAAAAATACTCAAAGACCCTGCTCCACAAACTTTTGAGGAAGAGAATTCCAAAGACTTGCGACTATTTGAGAGAGAATTTCTCCTCATCTCTGTCTTAAATGGGTGACCCCTTATTTTTAAACAGTGACCCCGGGTTCTAGATTCTCCCACAAGAGGAAACATCCTTTCCACATCCACCCTCAAGATCTTATATGTTTTAATCAAGTCATCTCTTACTCTTCTAAACTCCAGCGGATACAAGTCTAGTCTGTCCAACCTTTCCTTATAAGGCAACCTGCCCATTCCAGGTATTAGTCTAGTAAACCTTCTTTGAACTGCATCCAATGCATCCTTCCTTAAATAAGGCGACCAATACTATACACAGTACTCCAGATGTGGTCTCACCAATGCTGTGTATAACTGAAGCATAACCTCCCTAGTTATGTGTTCAATTCCCCTTGCAATAAACAACAGCATTCTATTAGTTTTCCTAATTACCTACTGTTTCTGCATACTAACCTTTTGCAATTCATACACTAAGACACCCGGATCCCTCTGCATCTCAGAGCTCTGCAATCTCTCACCATTTAGACAATATGCTTCTTCTTTATTCTTCCTGCCAAAATGAACAATTTCCCATTTTCCCACATTATACTCCATTTGCCAGATCTCTGCTCACTAATTTAACCTATCTATGTCCCTTTGTAGCCTCCTTATGTCCCCTTCACAACTTACTTTCCTACCTATCTTTGTGTCATCAGCAAATTTAGCAACCATACCTTTGATCCAAGTCATTTATATATGTTGTAAAAAGTTAAAGCCCCAGCACTGATCCCTTTGGCACACCGCTAGTTGAATCTTGCTAACCAGAAAATGACCCATTTATGTTTGTTCCCTGTTAGCCAGCCATTCTTCTATCCATAGTAATATGTTAACCCCTACACCATGAGCTTTTATTTTCCACAATAACCTTTGATGTGACACCTTACCAGATGTCTTCTGGAAATTTAAATACAGTACATCCACTGGTTCCCCTTTATCCACAGCATATGTTACTTCTTCAAAGAAGCCCAATAAATTGGTCAAACATGGGCCAGAAATTTACGTTGGATGTGCGGGTGCATGTCCGAACCGGAATCGCGTGGGAAGATATCAGGCGCGCGTCCCAATGGCATCATGCTTGCGCGCAACATTATGGTCGGCAGGCACGCTTGTTAACGATTAAGCGGACAATTAAGCCCATTAAGGAGCCAATTGTCAACATTGGGACCAATCGGCCCCATAGCCTTCACATTTTCATTACAAGCTCCATCCAGGGGGGTAATAAAATGTCCGGTGTTAAATAAAGTAGAAGAAGGCGTCTGAGGGACGAGGTGTTATATAGTCTGCTGTCAGGTGCTTGAATTTTCAGTATTGACACAGTTCACAGCAGTTTATTGCCCTCATTTCATTTTTACAGTTACTGCAGCTCCCTGAGGCAGCTCCACAGCAGCTGTCGGCCTTCAGGGAGCGCCCGCCCGCATCCTCACTTTTCTCGGCGCCCACCCCGGGCACCCCGGGCAGCACTGAGCCTTTCTCAACGCGCCTTTTACACTGGCTGCCAGTTAATTGGCCAGCCAGTGTGAAATCACAGTTGGGGGCGGATTTCGGCTGGAAACACATATCGCGTCTGCTTCCGGGCCCACCGATCACATGCACCGACAAGCGCAAGATTCAGGCCATGATTTCCCTCTCACAAAACTATGTTGACTCTGCCTGATTACCTGGATTTTATCTAAGTGCCCTGTTATAATGTCTTTAATAACGGCTTCTAACATTTTCCCTATGACAGATGTTAAGCTAACTGGCCTGAGGCTCCCTGCTTTCTGTCTCCCTCCCTTTTTGAATAAAAGAGTTAATTCTCTATTTCTTAATCTAATGGAACCTTCCCCGAATCTAGGGAATTTAGGAAAATTATAACCAACGCATCAACTATCTCACTAGCCAATTCTTTTAAGACCCTAGGATGAAATCCATCAGGGCCCAGGGACTTGTCAACCCACAGTTCCCACAATTTGCTAAGTATCATTTCCCTGGCAATTGTAATTTTCTTGAGTTCCTCCCTCAAGAAGGGAGCTATTTCTGGGATGTTACTTGTGTCCTCTATAGTGAAGACCAATGCAAAATACTTCAATTCATCTGCTATCGCCTTATTTTCCATTATTAATTCCCCAGACTCACTTTCTATAGGACCACCGGCACACCACAGCCGCTGGTGGAATTCAAATTCATTTAATTAGTTAAAATTAGTCTAAGGGTGACCGTGAGTCAATTGTTGTAAAAACCCATCTGGTTCACTAAAGCCCTTTAGGGAAGGAAATCTGCCATCCTTACCAGGCCTGGCCTACATGTGACTCCAGACCCACAGAAATGTGGGTTGACTCTTAAATGCCCTCTGAAATGGCCTAGCAAGCAACTCAGTTGTATCAAACCAATTCCTAAAAAGAATGAAATCGAACAAAACACTCAGCATCGACCTAGGCACGGAAAACGACAATAGCACACCCAGCACTGTCGAACCTGCATGTTGTGTGGGACTACCGCCATGCTTTTTGGGTTAGATTTTGAACAGATATAGCAATTCAAAACTGGTCATCAGCAGCAGCAGAATTGTATTCAACCACAATCTGTAACCACATGGCCTGGCATATCCCCTCCTCTACTTTACTCTACCCCACCCTATCCCACTCTCCCAAGCCGGCAGATCAACCCTGGTTCAATGAGGAGTGCAGGAGAGGATGCTGGAGCAGCAACAGGTATACCTAAAAATGAGGTGTCAACCTGGTGAAGCTACAACACAGGACTACTTGCATGCCAAACAGTGGAAGCAGCAAGTGACAGTCAGAGTTAAGTGATCCTCAGAATTGTTACAGCACAGATCCTACAACCAACAGATCAGATCTAAGCTCTACAGTCCTGCCACATCCAGCCGTGAATGGTGGTGGACAATTAAACAACTCACTCAAGGAGGAGGCTCCAAAAGTATCCTCATCCTCAATAATGGGGGAGCCCAGCACATCAGTACAAAAGACAAGGCTGAAGCATTTGCAACCATCTTCAGCCAGAAGTGCTGGGTGGATGATCCATCTTGGTCTCCTCCGGAGGTCCCCAGCATCACAGTTGCCAGTCTTCAGCAAATTCAATTCACTCCACATGATATCAAGAAACGGCTGAAGGCACTGGATACTGCAAAGGCTATGGGCCTTGACAACATTCTGGCAATTGTACTGAATACTTGTGCTCCAGAACTAGCTGCACCCCTAGGCAAGCTCTTCCAGTACAGCTGCAACACTGGCATTTAGCCGGCTGTGTGGAAAATTGCCCATGTCCTGTCCACAAAAAGCAGGACAAATCCAATCCAGTCAATTACTGCCCCATCAGTCTATTCTTGATCATCAGCAAAGTGATGGAACATGTCGTTGATAGTGCTATCAAGTGGCATTTACTCAGCAATAACCCGCTCACTGACGCTCAGTTCAGATTCCATCAGGACCACTCATACAGCCTTGGTTCAAACATGGACAAAAGATCTGAACTCCAGAGGTGAGGTAAGAGTGACTGCCCTTGACATCCAGGCAGCATTTAACCAAGTGTGGCATCAAGGAGCCCCAGCAAAACTGAAGTCAACGGGAATCAGGGGGAGAACTCTTCACTGCTTGGAGTCATATCTAGCTCAAAGGAGAATGGTTGTTGGTTATTGGAGGTCAACCATCTCAGTCCTAGGACATTGCTGGAGGAGTTCCTCAGGATAGTGTTCTAAGCCCAACTATCTTCAGCTGCTTTATCATAAGGTCAGAAGTGGGAATGTTCGCTGATGATTACACAATGTTCAGCACCATTTGCGATTCCTCAGACTGAGGCAGTCCGTTTCCATATGCAGCAAGACCTGGACAATATTGGGCTGATAAGTGGCAGGTCACGCCACACAAGTGCCAGGCAATGACCTTCTCCAACAAGAGAAAATCTGACCATCTCCCCATGACATTCAATTTGCTGGCTAGGCCAGTATTTATTGCTCATCCTTAATTGCCCTTGAGAACTGAGTGGCTTGCTCGGCCATTTCAGAGAGTATTTAAGAGTCAACCATATTGCTGTGGGTCTGGAGTCACATGTAGGTCAGACCAGCTAAGGGCAGCAGATTTCCTTCCCCAAAGGACATTGGTGAGCCAGGTGGGTTTTTATGACAATCGACAATGGTCTCGTGGTCATCGTTAGACTTTTAATTCCAGAATATTTTTGTAATTCAAATTTCACCATCTGCCATGGTGGCATTCGAACCTGGGTTCCCAGAGCATTACCCTGGGTCTCTGGATTACTAGTCCAATGACAAAACCACTAGGCCACCGCCTCCCTTGGCATTACCATCACTGAAACCCCCACTATCGACATCCTGGGGGTTACCATTGACCAGAAACTGAACTCGACCAGCCATATAAATACTGTGACTACAAGAGCAGATCAGAGGCTAGGAATTCTGCAGAGAGTAACTCACCTCCTAACTCCCCAAAGCCTATCCACCATCTACAAGGTTCAAGTTAGGAGTATGGTGGAATACGCTCCACTTGCCTGGATGAGTGCAGCTTCAACGACACTCAGAGACTTGACACTATCCAGGTCAAAGCAGCCCACCACCACCTTCAACATTCAATCCCGCCACAGCTGACGTGCAGTGGCAGCGGGGGGAACCATCTACAAGATGCACTGCAGCAATCACCGTGGCTCCTTCGACAGCACCTTCCAACCCGTGACCTCTACTACCTAAAAGGTTAAGGGCAGCAGACACACGGGAACACCTCCAGCTGCAAGTTCCCCTCCAAGTCACCCACCACCCTGACTTGGAAATATACCGCCATTCCTTCACTGTCGCTGGGTCAAAATCCTGGAACTCCCAACCGAACAATACTGTACGTGCACCTACACCACAGGGACTGCAGCGGTTCAAGAAGGTACCTTCTCAAGGGCAACTAGGGATGAAAAATAAATGTTGGCCCAGCCAGTGACACCCACATCCCGTGAATGAATAAAAAGAAGGATAACTGATGTTGCAATTGGGGAAAAAAAAAGTCAAACTGGGACATTCTGTGATGGGGACTGAGGCACATTGTTAGAGGGAGCTTCTAGACTTTGCTGAACCAGATTTGGAGTGCATGATCGTGACCCTGGCTACAAAGACTGTGGAAAATGTTCCATTACGGGCTACGCCATTTTGTTGAGCACAACATTTAAAATGTGTTGATTTGTATTGTGCTTGAATGCAGTTTGCATCTCAAAATGGGAAATTTTAGTGCAGTGGAAACAGAATAGGGCTTTGTCCTGTTTACTGCGTTTTTGAGAGAGTCGTTTTATACCTAATCCTAAAATATTGCTGATAAAAGACAGTTCGAAGCTTTTTCGTCTTGCACTCATCAGGACACTTTGCAAGAATACCAATGTAAGGAGAAAACGACAATTTATACTCTGAGATGGGAGTGCTGATTGGGTGACAAGTGGACTCTAATTGGTGGAGGCATTGCCATGGAGAATGCACCAGTGATGGTGACTGATAGTTAACTACCAAGCATTGTTTGAAATTTAAACCAGGCAACTTGACCCTGATTTAGTGTAAGTTGTTGTTTTCTCCTTATATTGGTAATCTTGTCAAGTATCCTGATGAGTGCAAGACAGAAAACTTCAACATGTCTCTTTTTTTCAGCAATACTCAAGTTCTATACTACCAAACGACTAATCGTAAAATGTTATATAAGGTATAATTTATCCAAATGTTTTTTATGTTGGAGCAGTATGTCAATGCTAATCCTGCATGTGCTTCACTAGTTGCTTCTAAATGCACTGGACACGTTCATGATTATTGTAGCTATGATTGTCACAGATTCTAATGTATTGCCAAGCAAGGCTTCACATTGATTATCCTCTCATTGTCCCTATTTACACCACGTCAGTGTTTTTGATCAACTAGGTCAAATCTAATTGATTTAAACATGATGGAATTATTGTTGACCGACTTAGATATGATCTCCTCAGTTGTTTGAACTTTTATCTAATCTAGGAACAATTACGCGGGAATTCTAATGTCTGGGGAACAGTTGCAGCCAGAAAACTGGCCAACCAGTGCCTACCCCCATGTTAATACAAGCAAGTTTTATTTTAATGACTAATGCTTTTTGCCAATTGTTAACCAGCTCATCATTGTTCAAAATAAATGTAAGTGTACCTGCCAAAATTGTTTCGCATTATCTTTATACAAGGAAATTTGCTCTTAAACCAGTGAATCTGTCTTTACACTAATCAGTGAAGTCAGTGGCATTAGGGGTTGGGGTATTATGGTCACTGGATATGGCTCCTTTTGTGGTAACACAACACCCCAACTCTTTATTTTTTGGATTTAACAATAGTTCCTAAAAAAAAAAACAATCTACAGAGACGTGGTTGGCTTTGGAGGCTTGTTGTAGGTCTAGACCCAGAGTGGGGATATAGCAGATGCCTCCTATTGTCTGATAGCTCAGAATCCCAAGGGTTGAGATCAACCAGGACGCCAGTTCTTGATGGATTTAAAACTGTCCTTCGAGGGAGAGGTGATATCGGAGTATTCTACCAAAAGGTGAAGCCCCTGAGCTGAGGACATGGCTTCGCTTACAAACACTCGGCTGACATTTTTGTCATTTTTTTTTTACTTACCCTTCCAGAACTCAACTGTGACCATTGAAGAGTTTCACTCCAAGCTGCAAGAGGCAACAAACTTCCCGCTGCGTCCCTTTGTAATTCCATTTCTAAAGGTAATGCACTCTCCTCCTGTTTGACATCCATTATCTTATGAGGGGCCCAATTTTATTTATTTATTTTTTTGGTGGGGGGAGGGGAGGAAATGGGGAAACCCAACATGGCAGCTGTAATTAATACTTAAGCAAAAAAAAAAACTGCAGATGCTGGAAATCTGAAATAAAAACAGAAAATGCTGGAAATGCTCAGCAGGTCAGGCAGCGTCTGTGAAGGGAAATGGAGTCAACATTTCAGGTCGATGACTCTTGGGGGTTCCTTTCCACAGGTGCTTCCTGATCTGCTGAGTGCTTCGAGAATTTTCCGTTTTTATGGCTGTTGTCGTTTATCAGTCCGTGTAAGCTCCATTAAGAACTCCATGGTCATCACCGAACTGGATACCCTGGATTTGGCCCTTTGGCCACGTTAATTAAAAGATTCTTTTCTACTGTGTTTCCTGCCCTTTACGGGACTACTCATGCACAGGTAGTTAGCGCGTGTGGTGTTGAGTGAAGTAGGGCTGCCACCTTTGGGGTGTGATTATGGGAGGTCTCGTCGTGGGAGCTCTTGCCACCAGCTGCCCTGCCCCCATGCTCGCACCTCACACGTCCATCCTAGTGACACACTGCACTCTCGCGCCAGTTTGAAAGCCTGCCGAATCCCCGTTACTTGCTCAGATGATTGTTGACTGTCAAAAAGAAAATCTTTTAATCCATCGCCAATATTCTTATAACTAACGAATGAAGGTATCCAAATAAAATGGAAGAAAATCTCTCAATTTTTAAAATGCCCCTGTGATTTTTTTCCCCCCTGCAAAGTTGACCTATAATTCCTGGACATGCTAGACAAATCCTGGAGAGTTAACAACCCTATCTTAAGGTAATTTCCCATTTTTGGTATCTCCTTGGGAAGGGGACTTCTCTCTGAATTTCCACGTAAATTATGCAGGGAAACCTAATACTTACTGGTATCTTAGTACTCCCTTGTTACTCCGCTCTCTCTTGTTGTTCAGTACTTTGTGCATTTAAACTGTTGATCAGCAGCAACACGGGAGCTGGCATCTTGTGCCGAAGCCTGTCTCCAAGGACACGACTTGCGTGTTGTCGACAGTCTCCGGCCTCCCCACTGCTTCATGCTATCCCGCAAAAGAGGTTTCCATGCAAAATATCCTTTTCCGTGCTGTCTCTGTCCATCGGTTTGAAAGCATAAAGCAGAATAACAAGGGAAGGGCGAAGAGGTTAGCAGCATCCAGCATCGCACAGCGGTCCAGTGGGTTTAATGTTTAACCGGTAACCCAAACTACCCCTTTAAGGCTGCGGGTCTTAAGTAGGCAAGTCCAGGAAATTCTTACTGCCTGTTCACTGCTGTGGTTTTTTCTCCAGGTTCGTCACTGGCTTTCTTTCTCATTTTTGTTTTAGCAAAATCCTGTTACAACTCCTAGAATGTGTGATGCCTGATGTATGGATGCAAGATATATATATAAATTAATAATGACTTCACCTTTGCAGAGCTGTTATTCATATTTTGCATTAAGGTCATTATAATGGAAGGCGTATTGTTAATCAGTGGCTTAATGCAAGGTGTTGATGTGGAATGGCAATTGTATGAGATCTTTCGACTGCAGCAGTCAGAGTTCCTTTTTAATGAAGTCACTGGGGGAATAGGGTCTTCATGATCTTAAGTCTTTAACATATCTAATATGTTCATTTTGGAAGATGAATACATGGCAGTGACTCTCATGACTGTATAAATGGAGCTGTTGGAGTTTCGCTGTCTGGAGAATACCTGATTAGTCCCTCGATAGGTGAAAATGATGCGCTGATGCCACAGATCTGCCTAAGCGCCCTTGTCCCATGCAACAGGCTGAGCTGTCATCATGGTCCAATGGGTCAGATGGAGCGGCCAGTGCGATGTTGAGCCATTCTTCCCAGGAGGCTCCCAAGCTGGACACCTGGACCAGGCGCAAGTTTGCTGATCTCAATCAAATTGACGTTAGGATGTGAGGATTGAGAGGACCTACCCCAGCTGGCTGAGGATAGGATTGGAATCCTCCACGATTTTACTGCCCCCGTTTGTCCAGGGTCAGACAGGAAAAAAATTGGCCGCTTCATCAGTAGCCCAGCCGACAGTCTGAAACATAGCAGGAAAGGAGGATAGAAAAATAGCAAAGAAAACCTGCATTTTCTGCTATTTCACCCCCACCCACCCCTCAAACTTTAGTTATGCTTTTCTGTGCTACACAAGCCTCCACCTCTCAGTCCCTCTTTTTGAAAATCACACTGTGTCAATTCGTTTTACCCTATTTCAGAGACATTAATGGACTCTGCGGAGTTCAGAATTGCCAATCTTTCAGGATCGGCCTGGAGTCTACAAGAATTGAAGATTAATCCCTGGGACACTGCTGCGATCAGCGCCCAGGAGAAAAATCGTGGCAATGTGTATTTTTAGTTCATTTTTCTTTGAACGCTTTAGCTTATTGAAAGTGTCGAAGTGGATGAAGACGGCTTGGTTATCCGCTCGAGGCAGCCGAAGGCAGTGAAACTTCCCGGAATACGCGTCCAGCCAGAATTGTTGAGCCCCCACGTTGGCAAACGCAGGCATGAAATTCTCTGCAGCACATTTTTAAGAAAAAAAAATACTAAGACATTGCGTTGGTGTTACTTGTGTGCTTCTCCCAGCAACAACACACCACAGATCGGGAACCTGAGGGGGCGCTCGCAGTAATTCACTGCTTCCAGAATCGAGCTTGGAACTAATTGCATCTGAATGACACTTACTTACTTAACTGCTGGTAAACCCTCCACCTTTTAACGTTTTCTAATTTCGGGGAACCCTGCTCCTTTGTGGCTGGGGAGATCACATCCTCAGAATAAGGGGTCAGCCGTTCCAGGCCGAGATGAGAAAAAAGACATTAGTCACCCGGGTTTGTGAATCTTTGGAATTCCTTACCTCCGAGAGCGGCTGCTCAGGCGTTCAGCATATTCAAGACTGAGATCGATAAGATTTTTGGACTCCCGGGGAATCTAGCGATAGGGAGACAGGGTCGGAAAATGGAGGTGAGGGAGAAGTTTAGCCATGAGCTTATTGAATGGGGGAGCAGGCGGGAGACCATATTGCCCATTCCTGTTCCTATTATCTTCTTATTTTGCCATACGTTATCAATCGTTGCTATTTTCTATATGTATCTGTCAGAAAAGAAACTCTGGCTTAAAAACCCACCATCAGTTGAAGATGCTAATCTCTCGTCAGAAGCTTTCCGATATTTCGCAGCCATTCCTGCCTCATTTCACAGTTTGCAGTTTTTATTCTGTTATATTTGTAGCTTAATTTTGGGTGCCTTTGTTTTTATTAAAGCAGGGGTTAGTCTTTTTATTCCTGCAGTCTAGCTCTTCAACAGCATCTTGACTGAGTGATGTTTATCATGGGAGTTGCTCTCTTGAGGAGGGGGGGTGGTGGGGAGGGGAGGAGTGGTGGTGGTGGTGATGAGGAGGGGGGTGGTGTCTGTTGCAGAGCACGAGTGTGAAACCATGCTGCAAACCCTCTTTTTTTTTTGTGGAAGTATCGCACACCATATGGGCACCATATCACTTAGTGGCAATCATTCGAAAGGGAGGATTTTTTTTTCACTCAACTCTATAGCATCCGCCCTCTGAGGGAAAAGCAAATGACAGGGACCATATGTGTTTGGATATTTGAGCTGAATCCTCAATGAGGAGAAGCAGCTGTAACTGCCTTCACTTCAGCCTGCCTTTCATTACATTAATGTAACCCTCCGACTCCCATTCCAATCTGCAGTATGGCAAATTGCTCACTGCAAAGATAATGGAAACCATTTCAATTACCGGGTCCACTGCTGACATTAGCACCAGTAAGACTTCGCGGCCCAACCTGATCGACAATGCCCAGCTTTAATTGCCTTTGATCTCACCCAAAGAGAAAGGAAAACTCGCTGGAGTGCAGTTATTTGCATAATATCAAACTGTGTGTCTAGCTGTTAAAATAGGATTTTGAGCTAAGTTTGCAAGTGCCTGTGTGTGTGTGTGTGTGTGTGTGTGTGTGTGTGTGTGTGTGTGTTTTCCCCCCCCCATCTCTGGGAGATGAACATTGTCAAAAAGTTTTTAGTGAGGTTTGTCAAATGCCGTGGTTACCAAGTTACAGGCAGTGTCAGGGCACATCTGAGTTTTTGTACTGCCGGCAACTTCATGGACAGTATTTTAAATATTATTATAAAGGGCATATTATTTTATGCCCTTTATTCTCCTCCCCCACCACAACATTCTCCGCACCATCCACTTTCAGCACTCAGAAAAACTTAAAAGGATAATATTGCCCTTCCAACAGCACCTCCTCCAGATAATGTTTGTCGTTTATATGGAAAAACAATTACATTTATATAGCACCTTCAATGTAGCAAAATGTCTTGAGGCACTTCATAGGCGCGTTATCAAAGAAAATTTGACACCAAGGTTAATTATTGCTATAATGCGATTCTTTGCTGACTTCATTTACTGTTGTGTTATTTCTCTGAATGATGAATTAAAATAAATATCTGTGTCACTATAGACACACTTTCTTTCATTTTAGTTTGTTTTTAATCCTCTCTTGTCTTGATGATTGGTGATCTATAGTGAGGTATCATACTTTAAGCATTACCAAATTGCCATTCTGGACAGTAGGCATCAGTGGACTATTTGACCAAGTAAGACCATCACAGCCAAGTCCAATCTGACCTCGCCTTGAACCCATACATGCACCGAGAGCCATTGGATTCTCATCTGGAGCAGAAACCTTTGTTTGTTATTAACCCCCTCCTTTTTTCTTTTGGTTTGGGGGCATTGAAATCAGTTCCAGCATCCCCGCTGAGCCCAATGCAGCCATGAGGTCAAGGTTTCTGGTCAGTATGACTCCATTTACCCAACAAGGCACCAGGGAGCTCCATGCTGCATAAAACTCAGACACAGCTGCGGTTGCTCACTGAGCAAGCAGTCCAAGATCGCACTGTGTAATGGCAGCCGCTTGAGTAAACCGAGTCATCCAATAGGGAATCCTGGAGAAACCTCTTTACCCAGAGACTGCTGAGAATTTGGAACTTGCTCCCACTAGGGAGTTGTTGAGATAAACAGCATAGATGCATTTAAGGGGAAGCTAGATAAGTAGGTGAAGGAGAAAGGAACAGAAGGATATTGTGTTAGGGTGAGATGAAGAAGGACGGGGGGAGGCTCAGGTAGAGCCATTACGAAATCTTGCATTTATATAGCACTTTAAACGTGGTAAAATGTCCCAAGGCACTTTATAGGAGCATTACCAACAAAGGTCAAAGCCAAGCCACATAAGGACACGTTAGGACAGGTGACCAAAAGCTTGACCATGAACAATGGCATAGACCATTTGAGCTGAAGGGCCTGTTTCGGTGCTGTACATTCTATTTATTTCGATGTAACCCAGTCCGAATCTTCCCAATGAGTCAGCAGTGGGACTTGGGTCCCCGTTGCCTAGGAAATGAAGATATTTTTATTGCACATTAACACACTCGACTGGTTTGTTACTGGGAGTGTGTTAGTGTTTCAGATTTCACTGTCATCTCAAGACACACCGAGCCAGATCTTTCATTTTTTTTCTGGCTCCCCTTGACAACACAGGCTGTTGTCCAAAAAAAAAACATTGTTGCGCTATCGTGTTGGCTGTCTTGTAGCTGGAGCTCAGCGTTGTTGGATAGCGTAGCACATTGCAAGAGGTACGTGTGAAGGATCCACTTCTGCTTCATCTAATCAAACACTTTGCAAGGCAGAGCTGCAGTTAGTAATTAAAGGACCCATTCCCCCCCCGGCCCCACCTTGAGATTTTATCTCTGCTGATTGGGAATATCATTGCTGGAAGATTTTGAGCTGTGTGTATCATGAGCCTGTTCAAAAGAGGCAAACTGAGAGCTGATTGTACTGAGATATATGACAGGTGACATTATGGGTAAGATTAATTTGGAACACAAAAGGAAAGAAAGACTTGCAATTATATAGCACCTTTCATGACCTCAAAACACTACACAGCCAATGAAGTACTTCTGAAGCGTAGCCACTGTTGTAATGTAGGAATTGCAGCAGCCAATTTGCGCACAGCAAGGTCCCACAAACAGCAAAGTGATAATACGCAGATAATCTGTTGGTTGAGGAATAAGTATTGGCCAGGGCACAGCTGAGCATGCTCCTGCTCTTCTTCGAAATAGTGCTATGGGATCTTTTGAGTCCGCCTGAGAGGGCAGTTGGGACCTCAGTTTAATGTTTCATCTGAAAGATAGCACCTCCGACAGTGTTGCATTCCCTCAGTACTGCACTGGAACGTCAGCTTAGATTAGGGGTTCAAGTCTCTGGAGTTGGACTTGAACCCACAACCTTCCAGCTCACAAGGTAAGAGTGCTACCCAGTCAGCTACAGCTCCCAAAAAATACATTACATTTAGTTTCAAAATCAAGCCAAAATTGAATAAATTCAGGAGTGATAGCAGGAAATTTTTCATATAGAGAGAGATCAGTACTTGGAAAGAACTTCCAAATATAGCATTTGAGGCAAAAACTGGGATCGTATAAAACGCAATCTAGTCTAAACCTGGCCCTCTGTAGATCAATCCAATCAGTCCCGTTTTAGGGGAGGTGGTGGCATAATGGTATTGTCACTGGACTAGTAATGCTCTGGGTACCTGGGTTCAAATCCCACCACAGCAGATGGTGAAATATTTGAATTCAACAAAAATCTGGAATTATAAGTCTGATGGTGACCACAAAACCATTGCTGATTGTCATAAAAACCCATCTGGTTCACTAATGTCCTTTAGGGAAAGAAATCTGCCATCCTTGCCTGGCCTACACGTGATTCCTGACCCACAGCAATGTGACTGACTTTTAAATGCCCTCTGAACAAATGCTGGCCTAGCCAGTGACGCCCACATCCCATGAATGAATTTCAAAAAAAATTACTCTGCTCTATCCCTGTAGCTCTGCAAGTTTATTTCCCTCAAGCGCATTTCCTTTTGCAATCATTGATCATCTCCATTTACACCAACCTGGTAGGCAGCAAGTTCCTGGTCATTTCCATTCGCTGCATAAAAATGTTTTTGCTCATGTCTCCCTTGCACCCCTTACCCAAAACTTTAACTCTGTGTCCCCATGCTTTTGTATGATCAGCTAATGGAAGCAACTTTTTTTTTGTCTATCTTACCTATTCTAATGCTGTCATAATCTTGTACATCTCTCTCAAATCTCCCCTCAATCTTCTTTGCTCCAAGGGGAACAACCCCAGCTTCTCCAACCCAATTTCTTGTTGCCAAAATTCCCCATGCCTTGGAACCATTCTGGTAAACCTCCTCTGCAGCTTCTCAAGGATCCTCACATCCTTGTTAAAGCGTGGTGACCGGAACTGGACCTAATATTCGGAATGTGGCCGAGCCAGAGATATTGCCCATCCCTAGATACCCTTAAGAATGTGGTGGTGGACCTTCTTGAACCTCTGGCGGCACTTTGCTATGACTGGGTGGCTTACTAGGCCACGTCAAAGGGCATTGAAGATTCAAACACATCGGTGTGGGGCTGGAGTCACATATGGGCCCAGATGGGATAAGAATGGCTGGTTTCCTTCCCTAAAGGACATGAGTGAATCAGTTGGATTTTTACTGACAATTTCATGATCTCAGACTTCCACAGTGGGATTTGAATTATTCGTACAAGACACTTTTATTGTCCAGTAGCATAACTACTAGACTATCCCACCACGTATATTGGCCACATTCTGTGTGGTTGGGATAAGGCATGAGAGAAATACAGAAGTAGGGAGAAAGCATGTTAAATATTCATCTTTTTTGTTATATTCCTTGTTTTTCTCGAAAGATGTTGCTTTCCTCTGAATTGAAATTTGCCATTTATTCATTAGATTTACAATGACCTCTGATTGTGATTCTACATTGGCTCCCAGTTTGACAAATTTGAAAATTTTCATCCTTGTGTTCAAATCCCTCAATGGCCCCATCTCTCTCCATTCCTGTAATAATCTCTAGCCCTAATAACCTTCTAGGATCTCCAATTCTGACCACCTGCGTATCTCCTTTTATCATAACGCTGCTAATGATGGCTGTGCCTTCAGTTGCCTAGGGTCTTAGGCACTAGAATTCTTTCCCTAAACCTCTTCAGTTCTCTTTCTGTCCTCCCTCCTTTAAGACGATCGTTAAAACCTACCTCTCTGACCACCTGTCCTAATATTTCATTATGTGGTTCGGTGTCAAATTTTGTTTGATAATGCTCCTGTAAAGCGCCTTGGGACATTTTACTATGTTCGAGACGTTATATAAATGCAAGCTGCTGTAGCTGATGACAATGGAAACTATGGATAGTATTTGGAGATGGTGGTGAGGCCTTGTCTGATTTTTGTTTTCCCAGGCCAACCTGCCCTTGCTGCAGCGGGAGCTACTACACTGTGCCCGCTCTGCGAAACAAACGCCAGCTCAGTACCTGGCACAACACGAGCACCTGCTGCTGAATGCCAACGCCACGTCCCCCGTCAACTCAACGGACCTGCTGGAGGTCAACGAGAACGGGAAGAGGAGCAGCCCAGAAAGGTAAACCCGATCTACAAAAATCATTACATCCCGCAGATCCTCCTGCGCACATGAGTCAGGAGTGTGGCAGTTTAAAATGTGACAGGAAGTAAATGTGACGGAAATGGGCACAACGTGCAAGATTTTAAAGGGCAATCAATGTAACCAAACTGCCTCTGTGGCACAGTTGTTCAGGAAACCTCAGCAACGGACTTTATGAAACAATGGTTCAACCTCAACGGGAGTATTGTTCCCAATTCTGAGCACCACACTTTAGGAAGGTTGTGAAGGCTTTAGCGAGGGTGCGGAAGAGATTTACAAGAATGGTTCAAGGGCTGCGAGGCTTCAATTATGAGGTTAGATCAGAGGAGCTGGGGTTGTTCTCCTTAGGGAAGAGGAAGTTGAGGGGAGATTTGATAAAGGTGTTCAAAATCACGAAGAGTCTAAACAAAATAAATAGAGAGAAACTTCCCATAGGCGGAAGGGTCAAAATGAGAGAATACGAATTTAAGATGATTGGCAAAAGAGTCAAAGGCGACATGAGGAAAACTTCATTAAGAAGTGAAACAAAAACAGAAAATGCTGGAAAAACTCAGCAGGTCTGACAGCGTCTGTGGAGGGAGAGAAACAGAGTTAGCATTTCAAGTCTGTATGACTCTTCTTCAGAGCTGAAGAAGCCGCTCTGAAGAAGGATCATTCGGACTCAAAACGTCCACTCTGTTTCTCCCTCCACAGATGCTGTCAGACCTGCTGAGTTTTTCCAGCATTTTCAGTTTTTGTTTCAGATTTCCAGCATCCACAGCATTTTGCTTTTATTTCATTAAAAAGTGAGTGATGGGGATCTGGAATGCACTGACAGCGGGCATGGTGGAGGCGGATTCAATTATCACTTTGAAAAGGGAATTGGGTAAGCACATAAAGGAAAAAAATAGCAATGCTATGGGGAAAGAACAGGGAAGTGGGGCTGGCTAAACTGTTCATGCGAAAGACGGCATGGGCTCAATGGGCCGAATAGCCTCCTGTACTGTAACTATTCTGTGATTTTATTCCGTGACAGTAAGGTTGGCTCTGTAAAAGTGACGAGGTTTCTCATCGTTTTTGTTGCATTGCCGTGAAAAAGAAAGGAAGACTTTGCATTTATCTTGCTCCTTTCATGAGCTAGGGGCATCTCTCTCTCTCACTCTCTCAAACGTTCACTATCGCAGATTGTTACTTAATAGGAAAGGCTCGAGAATGTGCTTAACAAAAGCATAAATTAATACTTGTTGCCTCATTAGTTTTTAGACTTGCCAAGCCCTGTAAAGATCCTTTTTGTGAAACCACTACAGTAAGACATTGCGTGATCTGTTAGTGAACTTCCTGCCGCTTTGCTTCGAGGGATGAGAGAATTAAGTGGAATTGGATCTGATCCAAGAAGCTTTAGTCATGTGCCAACAAGGGAGGGGGTGATGGGGGTTTGGGGGGGTGGGGGGGTGGGGTGCACGGTTGTGGTGGGGTATGGTGGCAGGGGAGATGATAAGGGACAGACTGCCAGTCCAAAGAAATGACTAGTGCCATGAACAGAAATGTCAAAAGAAATACAAGCTCGCTGAAATTGGACAGCCTATCTTCATCATAACAAGAATTATTGGAGCAATACTGATGTACATCTTGGGCTCGAGGAGTAAAATGTCACAGCGTACTTACAAAAAAGTTTAAAGACCTCAAGTTGCAAACGCATCAACACTGCGGCGGTGTCCACGCTATCAATCCTTGAATATAATATCTGGATTTCTGTAAGTTGTATCTGGGAGTCTTTTGTGACCTTAGGGAGAACTCCCCTATTCCTCGTCAAAATAGTGCTATGGGATCTTTTGGGTCCACCTGAGAGAGAAAAGGGGCCTTGGTTTAACGTCTCATCCGAAAGATGGCATCTCTAACAGTGCGGCACTCCCTCAGTAACGCACTGGGTGGGGAGCTTAGTGGAGCCGACCAGAGTGGGCATGATGGTGGGAGGGGCTGGGAGAATCAGATGGGAGCAGCCGTGTCTGATTCACGGTGTCAGGAAAACTGTCCGTAATTAAATCGAGGGGGGGGGTGGCGCTAGCAGATAGGGCCCAACGCGGGAATCCAATTAGGTGGCGGGATGACAATTAGGCTCATTAATGAGGCACTTGAGACCAATTATCCCTGAGCCCACTAGAATTTAGTCATGGCTCAGGGATTTAACGGGACTCACATGATTGCCTTGTGGCTTCTGAAGGTCGCCCAGCAAGCTCTTGTCAGGTTTGCCTGCAGCCTCATTGAGGTGAGTCCCTCAATGTCAGACAGTCAGTGCCCGATTAAGGGACCCGGCATTGGGAAGGATGGGGGGTTGGGAGGAGGGCATTGAAAGTCCCTCGCCCGCCCTTGCCTCCGACCCTCCTGACCTGCACCCACAACCCCCCCCCTCCTCCCCACCCCCTGCGACCCCTTCCCCACAATGCCAATCCTGCCCCACTCACCTGTGCCCAGGGATCCCACTATGATCCTTGGGCTGGGCCTCAGAGCATTACTGGTGGCAGCCACTTCTCCTAGTGCCAGGCCTGACATTGGACAAATGCCCCAAGCGCACTTAAATCACATTGGGCCTACCCCACAAAAGTGACCTGGGTGGGACCCCTGTCACGGGAACTAAATTCCACTTGGTGTGTCAGTGTAGAATATGTGCCGAAATCTCTGGAGTGGGGTTTGAACATTGGAACAGGAGTAGGCCATTCAGCCCATCGAGCCTGCCCCACCATTCAATTAGACCATGGCTGATCATCTACCTCAACGCCACTTTCCCACACTATCCCCGTATCCCTTGATGTCATTAAGTCTCCAGAAATCTATCGATTTCTGTCTTGAATATGCTCAATGATTGAGCTCCCACAGCCCTCTGGGGTAGAGAATTCTAAAGATTCACCACCCTTGAACCAACAATCTTCTGGCACTGAGGTGAGGGTGCTACCCACTGAACCAAAGCTGGTGCCTAACTATGGAAATAAAACCATATTTATGTATCAACTATGGCTCAGCGGTAGCACTCTCACCTTTGTGCCAGAAGGTCGTGCATTCAATGTTTATGTTCGAGAATTGAGAAGTGAATCTAGGATGTCGCTTCAGTGCAATGCTGAGTGTTGCACTCTGAGGTAATTCTTTCAGGCAAAACGTTAAACCTAGGCCTCTCCTGCCCTTTCAGATGGACCCCATGGCACGAATTTGAAGATCAAGGGAGTTCCCCCCCGGTGTTCCAGCCAATATCTATCTTGCTTACATAAATTACACAAGTTTAAACAGTTGTTTGGTAATACAGAACCTGAGCGCTGCTGAAAAGAGTGACGCGCTGCCAAAGATTTTCATCTTGCATTCATCAGGACAAACTCAAGAATGTCAAATTTCAAACGTTTCAAATTTCATACATACACAGGGACCCGTTCTCTTCAAACAAAAGGAATATGCTCAAACCTTGCGCCTTTTCGAATTACCTGGGAACTTGGGGATCCTGTAGATCCCCGGTGCTTTCTCCATGGCAAGGGCTCAACCAATCAGAGTCAAGTTGCCAACCAATCAGCACCCTTTTCTCCTGTAGTATAAATCGCTGTGATTGTTTTAAATTTGGCATTCTTGCATTTGTCCCGATGAGTACAAGACAATAAACTTCGGCAACCTGTCTCTCTTTTCAGCAATACGTTAAGTTTAATTTTTAAGCCTGTGAACTAGGGATTCTTCTCCTGAAAGCTTTGATTCACTATGGACTTATCCCCCCCTCTCCTCAGGAATAAAGAAAATGGCTTTGACCGAGATCCCCCAGCGAAGAGGGTGTGCACTATTAGCCCTGCCCAACGACACAGCCCAAACATTGGCTTACCTCACCCACCGAACGGGCAGCTGCACCCAACTCCTCCTCCTCTACAGCACTACAGCCTGGATGACGTGGCCATGAATCACCTGTACAGAGACCCCCAGAGACTTCCTGAATACAGAGATCGACACAGGCATCACGGTGAGCAGTTCAGGCATGGGCACAGGTTGGTCGCACTGTGGGCTCTATGGTGATGCCCATTCTTATTAAGAGCTGTGTCTTCATAGAGGGCAGGAATGGCATGGTTTTGCTAGTTGGAGAGAGAGAGAGACTCAAGGTTGGTTTTGTGGGTCAGTTAGAAAGAAAGACTTGCATTTATATAGTGACCTCAGCACTGGCATCAGTGCTTTACATCCAATGAAGTACATTTCAAATGTAGTTGCTGTTGAAATTTCAGAAACACAGCAGTTAATTTGCACACTGCAAGATCCCCACAAACAGCAATGAGATGATCAGTTTTTTAATGATGTTGGTTGAGGGATGAATATTGGCCACGTGCTGGGGAGAACTCTTCTTCTGCCATGGGATCTTTCACATCATCTCATCTGAATGACAGCACTGCGTTCTCTCAGTACTACCCTGGAGTGTCAGCCTAGACTCTTATGCAATAATCTCTAGGGTGGGAGTTTGAACCCACAACCTTCTGACTCAAAGGCAAGAGTGCTACCCCCTGAGCCACAGCAATTGTATTTGGGTGGAGCAGGGGGCTGTAGACAGGGCCTTGGCTCAATACCTCATCTGAGAAACGATACCTCCCTATAGTGCAGCAGTCCCTCAGGAGGGCCGGCTTAGATAGACATCTGTGCTCAAGTCTCTGGATTGCAACTAACACCCTCGACCTCCTGACTCCAAGGTGAGCATGCTGTCAACAAAGTCATGGCTGATAGTTTTGGGTGCTACAGTTGACATCAGTGCCCTTGGCTTGAAAGAGGGGGAGAAAATATAGATCAGCCAGGTTGTCCAATGGCCCTGGAGAGAAATGAGTGTGGGTAAACAGGTCAAGAATAGGATCATCCCGGCTGGGATGCTCACTGCCACTACCCACAATCAATCAGTCGACCATCACTGACCAAGAATGGTCTCCTGGACAAGCTACCAGAGAGTTGCACATGACCACCCTCAGGAGTGGAGTCGTATGGGGAGCAAGCTGGACTCTTTTCCCCTCAGAACAATCTTGTTGCTGCTAATGGTATGTTAATTATATTGTTAAGATGCACAGATGGAGGGCATTGTTTAAGTACATAGAGCACTTATAAATAGAGACCACTGGGACACTAGGGGTTGTAGTTAGAAGGCAGAACTATGTAACAATGCTGCATTCTGTAAATAAGTCTATTATCAAGGAAAAAGATTGACGTCTAGTTTCATTCGTCATCATCTGACTTGGGATCCAGTTAAGAGTTGGCTCATCTTTTTAGACACCCGAGACTTGGTAAGCAACCATGGGCGAAGGTGGATTTTACTGGTTAAATTTCAATGTGGTATAGGGAGCTCTCATCAGAGCAGGATCCTACTTACAAACTTTTATCCTGGCATGGTGAAGTGTCCACTCTGAACTTAGACAGAATGTAGGTTCCATCTCGTGTTGACTTTTTGGGAGTTTTGGTGGCTACCTTTTAACCTCCCAGTTTTCTCGTATTATACATTTGAAAGATTGGTTGCAGCTTTGGAAAGAGATTTTCAAGTCTTCAAGGGATTGACACGCTCTTCATACATAGAACTATAGAACACTAAAGCACAGAAAACAGGCCATTCGGCCCTTCTAGTCTGTGCCGAAATATTATTCCGCTAGTCCCATTGACTTGCACCTAGTCCATAACCCTCCAGACCTCTCCCATCCATGTATCTATCCAATTTATTCTTAAAACTTAAGAGAGAGCCCGCATTTACCACGTCAGATGGTAGCTCGTTCCACACTCTCACCACTCTCTGAGTGAAGAAGTTCCCCCTAATGTTCCCCCTAAACCTTTCCCCTTTCACCCTAAAGCCATGTCCTCTCGTGTTTATCTCTCCTAATTTAAGTGGAAAGAGCCTACTCGCATTTACTCTGTCTATACCCCTCACAATTTTGTAAACTTCTATCAAATCTCCCCTCATTCTTCTAGGCTCCAAGGAATAAAGTCCTAACCTGTTTAATCTTTCCCTGTAACTCAACTCCTTAAGACCCGGCAACATCCTAGTAAATCTTCTCTGCACTCTCTCAATCTTACTGATATCCTTCCTGTAGTTAGGCGACCAGAACTGCACACAATACTCCAAAGTTGGCCTCACCAATGTCTTATACAACCTCACCATAACATCCCAATTCCTATACTCAGTACTTTGATTTATGAAGGCCAGTATGCCAAAAGCTTTCTTTACAACATGAGTAAAGACAACATGCAACTTCAAGACCATTAACTTTTCATTCCTTCCTTTTTCTGCACAGGAGGATCGCGTGGAGTGTATCAGGAAGAGATGATCGACCATCGACTGACGGACCGGGAGTGGGCTGAAGAATGGAAACATTTGGATCATGTAGGTGCTGACTCCTCCTTCTCCATGTCCTTCCCATTGAAACATGGGGCAGAATTTTACGGATCCCCATCGGAGGGTTTGCAAGCAGTTCTGTTGGTGCCCCCAACCTGTCCATAATTTTACATGGGGCAGGCAAGGCCTAGGGTGACCCGCTGGCCCTCACCCCAATTAAGGCCATTTATAAGGGCTGCATCCCACCCGGTCTCAATTTTGAGGCTGACAGGAGGAGTTTAGGGGCAAGGAGGGGGGAAAGTCCATCAGGTCACCCTGCTTGGGCCTCAGGCAGGAACGGGGGAGTGGCACCTCTCTCAAGGGACCCCTTTCCATATCAGGCACCCTCCCCCAAGATCTGCAGCCCACACCACATGACCCCTCCCCTACACCCCCACCCCCATGGATGCTCCCTCCCCCTAGCCTTTCTATCAAGACTCCCACCCTCCCTATCCGCACCTCCCTCCGGGCTTCACCTTCACTCCCCACCATTAGAACCCCTGCCTTAAAAAGTCCTGGACTCTGGGACTTGCAGCCTGGGTACTAGCTGTCCTGGCTGTTGCTGCTACTGGCGCTGCTGGGACTACAGAACTGCTGGCCAATCTAATGGCTATGGGGCTACCGTGATCAGCGGGCATGTGTTCCCCACTAACTCTTTGGATGGCAGGGCGGGAGACTCCACCATCCAAAGAACCCTGCCCATAGAAACTCTCAGCATAGGAAGATCCCCTTCAGCCCATCATGTCTCTGCTAGCTCTTTGAAAGCGCAGTTATATTTCATCCCACACACCTTTTTGTTCGTAACCCTGTAAGCCTCTCATCCTCAACATACCTCTCCAACTCCCTTATAAAATTATTCATGACACCTGCTCCCACCATCTTTTCAGGTAGGAGAGTTCCAGGTCCTGATAATTCTGAATGAAAAAAATTCTCCTCATCCCACCCCTAGGCCTTTTGTCAGTGATTTTGAATCTGTGCCCTTTGGTTGTTGACCCGTTCGCCAGATAGAATAATTATTCTCTGTGCGCTCTATAAGAACCTCCCATCATCGTGAAACCTTCTCATACGTCATTACTTAACCTTCTCTGTTCCGAACGGAATAGTTTTTTTTTCCAACCTCTGCCAAAAACTGAAGTCCCTCATCCTCAGGAACATCCTGGTAAGCCTCCTGTTTTATTCTCTTTTGGGATGTGGGCATCACTGGCAAGGCCAGCATTTGTTGCCCATCCCTAACTGGCTTGCTGGGCCATTGCCAGAGGGCTGTTAAAAGAGTCGACCACATTGCTGAGGGTCTGGCATAGGCCAGATCAAGTGAGGACAGCAGATTTGCTAAAACCAGATGGATTTTTGCAACAACCTAACACTGAGACTAAGACCGGGGTTTTCCAGTCGACTGTGGTTTCACGCTGCTGGGCCTATTAAGGCTTGCCCAGCGTCAAACACGCGCTGCAGCATTCAGCGCTGCCTGGGCGTGGGGGGTGGGGGGGCCGGGTGGGGGGAGGGGGGGGGGGTGAGGGGTGTTATAAAAATGTTAATACCATGTCCCCTCATATGACTCTGTGGTCACATGAGTAGGGACACGTTAGAAATTAGAAAAATTTTTTATTCCTTATTTTAACGGCCGATCGAAACCTCACCCCGCCCATGGATGAGGTTTCACAAAAAATCCAAAGGGCGGCTTGGCCTTTACGCCTGCCCCGCCAACCGTAAGGTTGGACGAGCAGCAAAAAAGTACATTTAATTAGATCTTTAACGATCTTGTTAATTGTCGGCGGGCACGCTACCGACTCCCTACCCTCGCCCGCCGACCAAAATATTGCGCGAGTGTGCGATGACGTTGGGAAGCTCGCCCGACATCATCACCCGTCATTTTACGCCCGTTCAGGCCGGGCGCAGACCCGCCCGACGAGCGAAAAATTCCGGCCTCGTTTTCAGCTCCAGAGTTATTTATTTATTAATTGAATTCAAATTCCACCAGCTACCATGGTGGGATTTGAACCCTGTCCCCAGAGCATTAGCCTGGGCTTCTGGGCAGTCTGGTGACATTATCACCGTGCCACCTCTGCGCCCTTTCTAAAGCCTTTGCATCTTTCCTGAAGTGTTGGGCCCAGAATTGCCCCCAAAACTCCAGCCAAGACCGAACCACTGATTTAACTTCAAGAGTTCTCGAATGTTGCTGAAAGAAAGAGACGTGCTGTTGAAGCTTTTTGTCTTGCACTCATCAGGACGGAAGCATGAATGCCAAATTTCAAAGGGGCAACAATTTATATTGTATGAGAAAAAGGGTGCTGATTGATTGGCAAGTCAGGTCTGATTGCGGCCCAGTCCACACTTGCCAGCAGCAAGATTTTCTCTCTCCGCCAATGCTTTTGGCTTCTAATCGCAGGCTGGGGGAAAGCTGACGTGAGTTGGGTTTTACAGAATCTCACCGGTGTCTTGTTGCCCGAAATAGAGCCAAGCAGACGGAGCTAGGTCACATTGGAAACAAAAGCGTCTGCTTTACTTTCAGCTCCTGAACTGCATCATGGACATGGTGGAGAAGACTCGTCGCTCACTGGCCGTCCTCTGCCGCTGCCAAGAGGCTGACCGGGAAGAGCTGAACTACTGGATGAGACGTTACAATGACACCGAGGACGTGCGAAAGGGAGGCAGCGCTCACCTCCGACAGCTCAGCCCCGGGAATACAGACACCATTCAATCCGGTGAGTAGGGCAGAGGATTCACTCTGTTGGTTCTCCGTCGCTGTTTTGAAGAGAGTGTGGATTTAACTAAGTTGATGCATAGATACTGGTGTGAGGGAGAAAAAGAGAGAGGTACCTGAAAACAGACGAGGGTAATTCTGATTGCACGAGATGGCATGGAATGGCTGGTAGTTAAATCAGTGCAAATAAAAACCACAAAGAATGTGAAATGGGTGATTCAGTGTAAAGCAGGCTGCCAAATCGCAATCAACCATTTTACACTATCACACAAAGTCAAAATGTCCCCATAGTGGACCATGGATTGACCGTGTGGTGTTCTGTTTCTGCAACTCTACACACCTGAAGACCAGGACTAAGGACTTGACATTTACCTGTCTTACTCGTTTTCTTTTAATCCTCTTTAAATTGCTTTGTAAATTTTATCTAACTCGCCAAGCCGAGCAATCTTAATGCTGGCCTTTTCAGCTTGAGTGGCCAGTGCCATCGGTCACACCTTTCCCAGTTCAGGTGTAAAATAGTCGGGTACAGGGTGCACTGCCCTTGCTCTCTCACCATCTAATTTTTCCAGTGCCCATGCCAGCTACCCCATAGCCTCTAAGACCGATTGTTGTATTGATATTGCCAACCCAGCTGAAATTGGCTAACTCGGCACTAAGTTGGAACCCTTGCTGTCTGCTTGACTCAGCTATTCACTGCTTTTACCAACTGAGTCACCGGGGATAGTCCAGGTCGTGGTACAATTCAGGTCTCTTTCAACACTGCTCCTCATGGCAACACTTCCAATTAAAGGAAGAAAGACCAACTTTCATTTATATAGCGCCTTTTCATGACCTCAGGATGTCCCCGAGCACCTCAGAGTTAGTTCTTTTCGAAGTGTAGTCACTGTTGTAATGTAGGAAACATGGCAACCAATTTGTGCACAGCAAGCTGCCACAAACAACAGTGTGATAATGACCAGATCATCCAGGGTTATTTTCATGATTTGGGTTGAGGGACAAATATTAACCGGGATGTTGAAAAGAACTCCCCTGCTCTGCTTCGAAATTATGCCACGAGTTCTTATACGTCCATCTGAGAGAGCATTTTCTCCGAACACTTTTTTTTAACCAGTTATAAAAATATTGGACATGGAAAATAAAGGCTGTTTGGTAATTCTTTGGGTTGTCAGTCAATCAGATAATGAAGAGTAGGCTTGCTTTCCAATTGGCTGAGAGAAGGTGGGGTGCCACAAGAGTAGACATGTTGGTCAACCAATGGCATGAGTGTAAGGGCGGAGCAGTTTGAGGCAGGAAGTCATGTGATACCTCCAGGAATATGTCCAACCAGGGCTGACAGCCCTACCCCACCCAGAAAATTCCAGGCCCCTGGGGCCCCCTTTGTGAGGGGATCAGTCCACATTTTCACTTTTTCTAAATAAGATATTTTGCACTCTTCAGACTGGGGTCTGCTCCCTTGGCCTGGATCACCCTCCCTAGTGGTGGGGCCCACGTGATCCATCTGGAACTCCCTCTCTGGATGTGCCAACCTTCAGGCCTAGAGCAGGGCCTGGCCAGCATGGCAACCAGAAGCTCGCAGTGGAAGGAGTCTGGCAATGCTGTTAGGGTGGCGGCCTTGTTCAGACAGAAAGGCTGGAAATCCTGGAAACATCAGGCTCCTGATGCGAGAAAACCCCTGTTGCTATTGGATGGCCCCCCCCACTGGAGTTCCAATAGGAGCGTAGTGCAATTTCTAAGTTAATAGGAACAGTGAGGCCTTTGATCCTGTTCCGCCATTCAATTAGATCATGGCTGATCTGCCTCTTAATCCCACGTACCCACCTTAGCTGTGTAACCCTTAATACCTTTGCAGTACATGGGGCAAACTATCATCGTGTGTTCACCAGGAACACGTCAATTCTGCACCAGCCTTTTCTCTATTTGACTTCTTAAGGTTGGGCTCTGAATAGTTGGCCGTGGGAACCTGAAGAGTGGGCTGAAGTGGCTGGAGCATCCCTCTTCACTGGAAAGGGAGTGGCTCAGTGGCAGATTCCTTTTACCGAGTATCCCACTTTTGTAAGGGTTTGAGTGTGTTGCGGAGAAACTGGATAACAAATCGACTTGAAGTTTAATTATATCTCCACAGAGCTTCAGCGAGAGATCAGTCATAGGCCATCGGCTGGTTACGTCCCAGATGAGATCTGGAAAAAGGCAGGTAAGCCAGACTGGAGCTAATTTAATGCAGTTTGTGGTTTATGCCGAAGTACCCAATCCACCTGGGGGAGAAGAGGGACAAACTGAAGCAATGACCATTTGAAGAAAGAGATTTTAAAGGAAAATATTATAAAATGGCACTAAAAGAATCTCTGGCGCCACATTTGTTTGATGTCAGTTTGTCGTGCTGTAAGGTCATGGAATGATAGATTAATATCTATGGACTATTCACTTATTTATTCCCGACCTTTGTTTTAATTTCCTTTTCCCTTTTAACAATGTATGGGACAGTGCCTGATTCTCTTTCCTAATGAGCGACCCACAGAGTCACAGAGTTGTTACAGTTCAGAAGGACAGGCCATCCAACCCTCCAGCAGAGAAGAACCCCATTGGCACAGTAGAGCCAGACTGGATACTGGTACTGTTAGGAAGACCTTTACCACATGGGCAACTGAGCTTCAAGCAGAAGGCAGACCATCACCTTCTCGAGAGCACCTAGCGATTGGCAATAAACGCTGGCCTTGCCAGGGATAAACATATCCCAAGAATGAATAATAAAAATTAAAAGGCACAAGTAGTGCAGGGAGTTTTCCTGGTGTTCTGGCCGTTAATCATCTGTTAATCAGCAACTTGAAAAGAAGCTAGTCTGCTGATTACTTCATCTGCTGAACAGTTCTTTACCTGCCATGTTGGCCTACAGAACAACAGTGATTCCAATCAAAAGATGGTTATCAAGTGCCTCCAACTTGACAGGAATCAAACTATTCTAAAGAGATAGAAACGAAAAACTAAAAAAGTTACGTTAAGCTTGTTTAGAATGTTGTTTCGACCATTGTGGGAGTATGTTTTGCTGTTCTGAATGCCATGTTATAAATGGAATATAGAGATACTGAAGAACAGGCGAAAAAGATTTACAAAGGTGACACCAGGACTGAGCGGTTATATTTACCAGGAAAGATTGAAGGCTCTTTTCTCTAGAAAAAAATAAGTCTGAAGGGTGACCTGGTAAAGAGGTTTTTAAGATTCTGAAAGGGTTTGGTAAGGTAGACACAGAAAAGATGTTTCCTCTTAAAGGGGAGACCAGAACTAGAGCCATTAATGCCATATAGTCACTATTAAATCCAATAGGGAATTCAGGAGAAACTTCTTTATCCAGAGAATGGTTAGAATGTTGAACTCACTACCACGGGGAGTAGTTGAGAGAAATAGGATAGATGCATTTAAGGGAAAACTGGATAAACACACAAGGGGAGGAAATAGGTTAACTTGATAGGGTTAGCTGAGAGGAGGCTTATGTAGAGCATAAACTCCAGCATACAGTAGCTGGGCCAAATGGCCTGTTTCTGCACTGTGCGGACAGGATCGTCCTAGATTCGCACTAAGTGCGGTAGCGGACGTTTTACCCGTCTGCCGCAATGGCGGCTTCTCACGCCATATCGCCCCAATCTCGCTTCGTTAATTATGCAGTCCTGGGAAACACGCCATTTCCATGGCAGGCGGGCTCTCATTAGCCCACCACGCCAACACTTGACCGCTTCATCACACCGGGCGCCACATTTAAAGTGCAGCCACGTGCACACCTCTCAGTGCTTCCAGCCCAGGACTGCTGCAAAGAAGACATGGCCCTGAAAGGCAAAGAGACTGTAGCCCCCCAGGTTCAATGACGCATCCTTTGAGCACCTTTTGGACGCAGTGGTGTGATGTCCTCTACCCCCGATCTGGCCACAGGAGGGGCAGCAACATCACTAATCCTGCTTGGGAGCAGGTGGCAGTGGTGATCAGTGCCAATGCCCTGCAGAAGAGGACAGCCACCCAGTGCCACAAGAGGATGAATGATGATCTCCATTCCGCCAGGGTAAATCATC
Source organism: Cetorhinus maximus (assembly GCF_964194155.1). NCBI lineage: Eukaryota > Metazoa > Chordata > Chondrichthyes > Lamniformes > Cetorhinidae > Cetorhinus > Cetorhinus maximus. The sequence continues at coordinate 10,579,922 of NC_135891.1, forward strand.
ACTCATCACTCTCAACTCACGCACTCACAAACCCATGACACATCCACAGAGCCCTCACTCACTGCCAGTTCAAGGGACATCACCATTCACTCTCTCAGACACACCTTCATTGTCCTCATCCCATCTATGGGACCACTCACTACCTACACGTGCCAGGCATACTTATCATGTAAAACAAAAACAGAATTACCTGGAAAAACTCAGCAGGTCTGGCAGCATCGGCAGAGAAGAATAAAGTTGACGTTTCGAGTCCTCATGACCCTTCACCTGGCAGGCATCCTGCTTACACTCTCTCCATCTCTATTCATGCAGGACATGCTGGCACACAACAAGAGGGAGAGTTCGCAGACTGGTGAAGGAATGCCTGAAATCAAGATCCTCACGGACTTTGAAAACAGAGTCATCCAACTGGCCGGCGAGGATCTGGACCGTTCCTGCGCTGACAGTAAGGTCGGCGCTGCTCTACCAAGTGAGGACCCAGCAGTGCAACATCCATCAGACGACCATGCTGTGAGTGATGTGTCCTGTTTTACAGGCCACTGCCAGGCACGTCTGGGAAATAGCCAAGAGAGTCCATGACCCAGCGCCTCCAATCAAGCCCCAAGAGAAGCTCAGAAGAGAAATCTGCTGAAACCCTCCCTGAAGTCCTGTCACAGCACTCGCCCTTCACCGGCGCAGAGACACACACCTCGGTGGGACCTAGCTTTAGAGTAGCCGCGGGATCACAAACTGGTGAGCACATTGCACTTTCTGATCCACAGCAGGTGGAGGCAGGGACTTCCCAGGTCCCCGGCACTCGGAGAGGACTGCTGGAGGCCAGAAATTTGCTGAGTCTGTGTCAGATGAGGAGCCTCTGGACTCGGGCATGTCACAGTTGCTGGAGCTGCAAAGGCAAGCTCGGGAACGACAGGAAAGGGTGTCCACTGCACTCCCCAGATTGCAAGGCACGATGGAGGAGTCCGTCCACCTTCAGGCTGAGGTGATAGTGCCGGCATGCCAAAACACTGAAGTCAACACTGGTAAGATGGAGACCTTGGTCCAGGACTTCACTCCTGCACTGCTGTGCGGGCTGAACTCTATCGCCAACGCCATAGTTGGCCTCCAACAGTGTGTATGCGAGAGGGGTGCGGGACAGCTCGAGCTCATTCCAGTTACCCCTTCTCCTCAAGGAGTCAGCCAGGGGCCCTCGGGCACCCATAGAGAAGAGGATCAGCAGGTGCACACCTTGGAGCTACACATCCAGGTGACTCCGGGAGAGTCTGGCCCATCTGAATCCGTTTTTCCTGTGACCCCAGCAGCTCCAGCTTCACAGGTTAAGGAGGGTGCCACTGCCACACAGTAGGACCCGGAAAGCAGGCCGGGGCCCTCCAGGTCTCGGCTCTCAAGAGGACATTTGGTAAGGTCAACACGGCAGCAGTCAGCAGGCTGCCTGCGCCTCCGCTGTGGATGTCCAGGGAGCACAAGACATGGTGGCAGGATTAGGAAAGTTAAGATGTAGTTGCGCAGCCTGGGCATGGGTGTTAGTCATTTGTACATATTGTTCATATTGTAAATAAACTCCCAAGAATGTCTCCCTGCCTATGGATCCTTGTTCTGATGAGCAGTGTTCATGTCACTCAGATGTGAAACCTTTCTGCACAAGATCAAGGCAGGTGTCTCAGTCCAGGGCCTCTACCCAGTGCTTTGTGCAGCCTTCAGACCAAAGTGATGGTCCGGCCTCACACTCCCTGGACACATTAGTGATGCCTGCACCTCAATGGTGTTGTCATTGCTGCCAAAATGTCGTGGGTGGTGTTACTGAGTTCCATCATTCTCTCTGTGTGCTCTCAACACCTTTGAGATGAGGCTGGCCCCCATCTCATCAGCATCTGTGGCCAGTGACCCTATGCTCCTGAAGGGGTCAGGTGCTGAAGGCTGACAAAGTATCAGATGCTTTTAAAGTTTCATGGCTGTGTCTCTATGATATGGCCCTGATCACAGAGCGCAAGCAAGCCGCCTTGGCCAGACAGGAGTCAGACATTTTCAGAGGCTCTGTGAAGGTCTATGGAGTGTCCTCACTGCATGTTGTCATCCTCCTGTAATCGAGCAACTATTAGGGCCTCCACTGCATCTCCAAGACAGGAGCATTCTCACAGAGGGTATATACGCTGCCCTCAGCCAGACAGGAGTCAGACATTCTCAGAGGCTCTGTGAGGATCTATGGTGTCTCCTCACTGCATGTTGCTATCATGCTCCACAAATCTAGCAGCTATGAGGGTGTCCCGAGCGCGCCTGCCTCGTCTGACCAGTGCAAGGGACTCATCCCCGTCATCGTCGCCTTCGAGGACCTCCTCACCCTCATCCCCATCGACATCCTCCTCATCGGAGGAGACCTCCAACTCCTGCATCTCCTCCTCAGCCAGCACCTCTCCCTATATCGGCGTCAGGTTGTAAAGAGTGCAGCAGACGACAGCAATGCGTGACACCTACTGCGGACTGTATTGCAGGACTCCACCAGACTGGCGCAGGCACCGGAACCTCGTTTTCAACATCTCGATGGTCTGCTCCACCAAGTTGCGAGTTGCAGCATGAGCCTCATTATAGCATCGCTCTGCTGCAGTCTGAGGCCGCCACACAGGTGTCATCAGCCATGGCCTCTGCGGGTAGCCCTTGTCCCCGAGGAACCAACCCTGCAGCCTCTGTGGACCCTGGAAGATTTCAGGGATCTGTGACCGACTGAGAAAGAGCCGTGGACACTCCCTGGAAACCATGCGCAGACCTGCAGGATGCGTTTGTGGTGGTTGCACATCAGCTGCACATTCAGCGAATGGAAGCCCTTGCGGTTGACATAGTTGACCCCTTGTTTTGACATAGATCTGAGCGCTATGTGAGTGCAGTCAATCGCACCCTGCACCTGTGGGAAACCTGAGACCTGGGCAAATCCAATTGCTCATGCATCCTGGCTCTCTTGTTCCCAAGCGAAATGCACGAAGCTGTGTACCCTCGCGAAGATGACACCCATGACTTCATGGGTGCATTTGTGGGTGGGGGATTGTGATATCCCACAGAGGTGACACATGGAGCCCTGAAAGGAGCCACTGGTGTAAAAATTGAGCACCGTGGTCACTCTCACAGCCACTGGCAGTGGATGCCCTCCATGTCCCCGTGGCACCAAATCCTGCAGTAGCTGGCATATGTGACCGACCAGTTCCCTAGATATGCACAGTCTTCAGCGACACTGGTTCTCGGTCATTTGCAGGAATGAAAGGCAGCATCGAGAGACTGTGGGTATACTTAGCCGCCGACCACCGACAGCTCATCGTGGCTCTTCAGCAGCATGTGTGGGAGCCCCAGCCGCCCATTTTTCCTGAGGGTGCTGCTCCTCCCTCTGCGCAGCCAGACACCTCTGTCGCTCTCTTCCCTGTCATCTCCACTCTCTGTACACCACGAGGCATAGCGCTAGTTTTTTTTTATTCATTCACGGGATGTGGGCTTCGCTGGCTAGGCCAGAATTTTTATTGCCCATCCCTAGTTGCCCTTGAGAAGGTGGTGGTGAGCTGCCTTCTTGAACCGCTGCAGTCCATGTGGTGTAGGTACACCCACAGTGCTGTTAGGGAGGGAGTTCCAGGATTTTGACCCAGCGACAGTGAAGGAACGGCCATATATTTCCAAGTCAGGATGGTGAGTGACTTGGAGGGGAACTTCCAGGGGGTGGTGTTCCCATCTATCTGCTGTTGGTAGTGGTCATGGGTTTGGAAGGTGCTGTTGAAGGAGGTATGGTTTATTCCTGCAGTGCATCTTGTAGATGGTACACACTGCTGTTACTGTGCATCGGTGGTGAAGTGAGTGAATGTTTGTGGATGTGGTGACAAGCAGGTTGCTTTGTCCTGGATGGTGTCAAGCTTCTTGAGTGTTGTGGGAGCTGCACTCATCCAGGCAAGTGGAGACTTTTCCATCACACTCCTGACTTGTGCCTTGTAGATGGTGGACAGGCTTTGGGGAGTCAGGAGGTGAATTACTCCTCGCAGAATTCCTAGCCTCTGACCTGCTCTTGTAGCCACAGTATTTATGTGGCTAGTCCAGTTCAGTTTCTGGTCAATGGTAACCCCCAGGATGTTGATAATGGGGGATTCAGTGATGGTAATGCCATTGAACATCAAGAGCTCTGAAAAGAGTTATTCGGACTCGAAACGTTATCTCTGTCTTTCACTCCACAGATGCTGTCAGACCTGCTGAGTTTTTCTAGCATTTTCTGTTTTTGTTTTAGATTTTCAGCATCTGCAGAATTTTGATTTTATCAATGGGCGATGGTTAGATTCTCTTTTGTTTGAGATGGTCATTGCCTGGCACTTGTGTGGCACGAATGTTACTTGAAACTTGTCAGCCCAAGCCTTGATATTGTCCAGGTCTTGCTGCATTTGGACATAGACTGCTTCAGTTCACCAGGCTCTATATTCCTGATGTACTCCTCATGCAGGATGAAAGAGAGAGATGCGTGGGTTAGCTTGGTTGTACTACCTCTCTTGGTTAAGTCTAAAGGCCCCTTAACGCATCCCAGAGAGTGCTGGCCACCACTTGGATGGCCAGAGTTTAGTGCGCTGCATGGCTGCCCGAAACCCCACCCAACTCCGCCCCACTCCACCTGACCGATTGGCGGCAGCCTTGCCCATTGGACTGCACGCCATGCTCTTAGCTCAGGCACAGGCATTCTCCTAACCAATCTGCATGGCTGCACTGTTAGCTTGAAGTATGGGAGAGACTGGACCAAACCGGGATGATAATGTTGCAAGGGGCTGTGAGCGCCTCCACCAGTGACTGCTCCATGGCCAAGGAGATTGTACAACGTGCCCAGTCATCCAATTGTTCTGTAGCCCACTAAAACGCTCATTAGTTTGCAGTCTGTGCCCAAGGGGTGAAAAGCTCTGGCGCGCTTTGTGGCACTTCCATACCTCTGCGTTGCATGGTCACTTCCTTCCCCTACCCACCCCGCATGTGCTTGTGAATTACCTTCAACAGCCAGGCGGCCCTTGCCCCCACCCCCAAGTTGCCTCAACCGCAGGGCAGCCCTGGCCCCGACGCCTCCAATGTGCCTCAACCTTGAAGTCCAACAGGTAACCCCAGCGAACGATGCGCAACGTTACTGTGTACTCACCTCCGACTTCCCCTCAAAGTGCAGCCTTATATATGCTGTTGTGAAACACGTCGGTGGAGAATCCAGCGCAGGGGGATGGTTCCGGCAGGGGGCCCTTATAACGATATGTAGATGAATGACAATGGGGTTCCCGACGTCCGATGGCGGGAAGTGCAGCCCGACATCAACAGGCTGAATGTACAATCGCAAACTGGTTTCACACCATTGCGAAGCTGATTTTTGGCCTTCTCACCATGTTGTCCGCCCACTGCCAGCGGCCACGCCCACGCCAGCGAGCACGCCCACTGCCAGCGGCCACGCCCACTGCCAGCGAGCACAGATGATTCTGCCCTACGTTTTAAGTAATTCTATGCATTGTGACCTTCAGACTATAGAGTTGGTCTGAAGGTGCTGTTTTTATAAACAGCATTCAGTGGTCTGTTTGAGAAATGAATTGTATTTCTCTAATATATCATCATGCAGGCTACAAATGCACAGTTGTCACTCGATTCATTGGAGGTGAAGTTACCGTTTGGAGGTGATGTGGAATGGGTGATAGGAAATTGGCAGCCTGTTATACAGTCCCCCCACTGGGAAAAGAGGCAGTGTAAGGTCAAGCGAGGTATGTGGTATTAGGAAGCGAGAGCCTGGAACTAAACAAAGGAAAGGAGTAAAAGGCAGCAGAGGAAAAAAGACCATAAAAGTTAAAGCAAGTTTGCAGTTTGATATTTCCTTTTGCGTTTGGGAAGCTCGACAGCTGGTAGCTTGGGTAGCAGGATTTGGCATTTTCTGCATGGCACTGCATTCCATTTTGCAGGGGAGGCAAGAGGCGTGGAGAAAAAGAGTAGAGGATGGAGGGAAGAAAACTGTCGCGCTTTATGTTACCCGTAGAAGATGCACCATCTGCCAACTGAGAGCGGAATTAACGCTAAAGTGTGACTCTGCCCTGGCACTTTCTAGGCATTTCAATTTTGTGTGTGTGTATGTGTGTGTGTGTTTAATATGTCTGTGTGTGTGTGTGTGTGTGTGTCTGTATGTGTATGTGTGTGATTTTGTGTGATGTGTGTGTGTACATGCATGTGTGTTTGTGTGACGCGTGTTTGTGTGACGTGTGTGTGTCTGTGTGTGTGACATGTGTTTGTGTGTATGTGTGTATTTGTGTGACGTGTCACTGCGTGTGGTGTGCGTGTGCCTGTGCCTGTGCGTGCTTGTGTGTGGCAGTGTCATCTGCAAGTGGCAACTGAATAACAATGGTGTCAGGCACCTGCCTTTTATTTAGTTCTCGTCTGTTTCTAATATATGCAAGGTTTAAATGAAATTAAAGTATAAATTAAAGTGAGTAACTCAATACTCTGGATGTACCCTGCCAGTTGTGTCCATTTGAGGGACGTTCTGGATGTTTGGTCAAATGTCCACGTAGCCTAAGGTTAACCTCTGCCCATTTTAATTCCATCCTTTCAGAATAGCGATGCTCCTCTCTCCCTCTAAAAGGACGGGATGGCCCTGCACCCAAGAGCAAGTGCCACCTCTTTGACCAAACTTTTGGTTGCTCCCCACCAGCCCCCCAACACAGCTTGCTATCATTGAATAGGGAACCATTCAGCCCACCAAATCCGTACTGGCTTTTTCAAAGAGCAATTCAGATTTTGTCAGTCACCTTTAAACTTGCCTCATTCCTTCTCTCATGATGCCCCTGTGAAGCATCTTGGGGCGCTTTTGTTTAAGTTAATGGCGCTATATAAATGTAAGTTGTTGGTGTTGACTGCGTCAAGTGGAGAATCATTTTATCAACCTCTGGTGTTGAAGGTATCAGCACAGTGGCAAAACCTCACACAAGCTTTTGAAGGTGGGAGGAACATTGCAATGCACAGGAGTTATCCATACATATTCATCCAATTCCCTTTTGAAAGTTATTATTGAATCTGCTTCCATCCCACTTTTGAGCAGTGGATTCCAGACTGTAACAACTTGCTATGTTTAAAAAAAAGAATGGGGATAGTGCAGGAAAATGGCATCACAGTAGAAGATCAGCCGTGGTCTAACTGAATGAATGGCTCGAGGGGCCGAATGGCCTACTGCTGCTCCTGTGTTCGTAAAGATCTCTTCATCTCCCCCTCCTGAATTTTTTTTTGCCAATTACTTTACACCTGTATCCTCTGACTGCTGACTCTCCTGCTAGTGGAGCAGACTAATGGAATGCTATCCTTTGTTACGAGAGGGATTAGGGATTGAACATAAAAGTAAGGATGTTATGCTTCAGTTATACAGGGCATTGGTGAGACCACACCTCGAATATTGTGTGCAGTTTTGGTCTCCTTATTTAAGGAAGGATGCAAATGCACTGGGGGTGGTTCAGAGGAGGTTTACTAGATTGATACCTGGAATGAGTGGGTTGTCTTATGAGGAAAGGTTGGACAGACTGGGCTTGATTCCATTGGAGTTTAGAAGAGTGAGGGGTGACTTGATTGAAGTGTACAAGATCCTGAACGGCCTTGACAAGGTGGATGTGGAAAGGATGTTTCCTCTTGTAGGTGAGTCCAGAACTAGGGGGCACTGTTTTAAAATTAGGGGTCACCCTTATAGGACAGAGATGAGGAGAATTTTTTTCCCCTCATAGGATTGTGTGACTTTGGAACTCTCTGCCTCAGAAGGTGGTGGAGGCGGGGTCATTGAATATTTTTAAGGCAGAGGTAGATAGATTCTTGTTAGGCAAGGGAATCAAAGATTATCGGGGGTGGATGGGAATGTGGAAATCGAAACACAAGAAGGTCAGCCATGATCTTATTGAATGGTGGAGCAGGCTCGAGGGGCCGAATGGCCTACTCCTGTTCCTATTTCTTAGTTCTTCTGTTCTCCCCGTCTACTCTTGTCAAAACCCCTCATGATTTTGAGCACCTGCGTTGCTATCGCCATCTCTTAGCTGTATTTCTGTTTCTTCCCGGTAAATAGAGGAGGCAGTGAACGAGGTCAAGCGTCAGGCTGTGTCGCAGTTGCAGAAGGCGGTGACTGAGGCCGAGCAGAAAGCCTATGAGATGATAACGGCAGAGAGGGCCAAGATGGAGCAGAAGATAGCGGACGCCAAGCGGCAAGCGGCCGAAGACGCATTCACCGTCATCAATGAGCAGGAAGACACCAGCGAGGTAGGCCCTCCTTTCATCCACATCCTTGGACCAGGCGCACTGAAGCATTAATTACCTCTCTGTTAACAAATGCTGACTGCTTCAGTGGCTCAGGTGCTACATTCGCTACCCAGTGTAGAACTGAGCCTTGCGAGCACGCCAGGTCTGTGACCTGAACCACCCCCACCTCTGTGCCCCCCGGCTTGGCCGGTCTTTGCTGAGCTTGATTACACTCCGACTCTAGGCCACAACTGAAGTGGAAATTGCAGCAAGAGATCCCACTCCTGATCCCAATCCAGTGCACGGCCACACATCGGGCGAGGACACGGTCATGGTTGACTAACCCAGGAACATCCACTAGGTTCACTGGAGATGGCTACACAAGTATCAGGCAATGACCATCTCCAATAACAGAAAATGTAACCATCGCCCCTTGACAGTCAATGACATTACCATCACTGAATCCCCCACTATCAACATCCTGGGGGTTGCCATTGACCAGAAACTGAACTGGACCAGCCATATAAATACTGTGGCTACAAGAGCAGGTCAGAGGCTAGGAATCCTGCAACAAGTAACTCACCTCCTGACTCCCCAAAGCCTGTCCACCATCTACAAGGCATAAGTCAGGAGTGTGATGGAATACTCCCCACTTGCCTGGATGAGTGCAGCTCCTACAACACTGAAGAAGCTTGACACCATCCAGGACAAATCAGCCCGCTTGATTGGCACCACATCCACAAACATTCACTCCCTCCACCACCGATGCACAGTAACAGCAGTGTGTACCATCTACAAGATGCACTGCAGGAATTCATCAAGTCTCCTTAGACAGCACAGTCCAAACCCACGGCTACTACCATCTAGAAGGACAAGGGCAGTAGATAGATGGGAACACCAACACCTGGAAGTTCCCCTCCAAGTCGCTCACCATCCTGACTTGGAAATATATCACCGTTCCTTCACTGTCACTGGTCAAAATCCTGGAACTCCCTCCCTAACAGCACTGTGAGTGTACCTACATCACATGGACTGCAGCGGTTCAAGAAAGCAGCTCACCACCACCTTCTCAAGGGCAACTAGGGATGGGCAATAAATACTGGCCCAGCCAGCGAACCCCACATCCTGTGAATGAATTAGAAAAAAGGTTCATCCATGGTAAAATGCCAAGGGCTGCCCTGGGGCAGTACTGCCAACCTGAGAAAACAGTTCCTGGGTAAGGGTGGGCCAAAATAATTTCATTTTATTCATTCATGGTATGTGAGCATCGCTGGCAAGGGTGGAAAATTTTGTTCAACCCTGACTGCCCTTAAGGAGGTGCTGGTGAGCTATCTTCTTGAACTGCTGCCGTCCATGGGGTGTAGGCACACCCACAGTGCTGTTAGGAAGAGAATTCCAGGATTTTGATCCAGTGACAGTGAAGGAACAGCGATATATTTTCAAGTCAGGACGGTCTGAGTTGGAGGGGATCTGGTATCTCCTTGTGCTTGCTGCCCTTGTCGTTCTAGGTGGTGGAAGCTGTGGGTTTTGTAGGTGTATCAAAGGAGCCTTGGTAGTTGCTACAGTGCATCTGGTATAGGTACGCACTGTTGCGGCTGTGTGCTGGTGGTGGAGGGAGTGAATGTTTAAAGTGGTGAGTGGGGTGCCAATCAAGTAAGTTGCTGTGTCCTGGATGGTGTTGAGCTTCTTAATTGCTGGAGCTCCAGGCAATTGGAGAGTACTCCATCACACCCCTGACTTGTGCCTTGTGTCAGGAGGTGAGTTATTCGCTGCTGAATTCCCAGCTTCTGACCTGCTCTTGTAACCACAGTATTTATATGGCTAGTGCAGTTCAGTGTCTGATCAATGGTAACCCCCAGGATGTTGAAGATTCAACAATGGAAATGCTGTTGAATGTCAAGGGTAGATGGTTGAATTCTCTCTTGTTGGAGGTTGTCATTGCCTGGCCACTTATCAGCTCAAGCCTGAATGTTGCCCAGGTCTTGCTGCATGCGGACACAGACTGCTTCAGTATCTGAGGAGTTGTGGCTGGAACTGAATCACCCAACCCTCAGTGAGCATCCGCAAATAAATAACATGAGTATTGTTTGAAAAAAGAGACATGTCGAAGCTTTTCATCTGGTACTCATCAGGACACTTTATAAGTATACCCATATAAGGGAAAAACAACAATTTATAGTGTATGTGAAGAGAGTGCTGATTGGTTGGCAAGCGGACTCGGATTGATTGGTAGAGGCGTTGCCATGGAGAATGCACCAGTGATGGTGACTGACGGTTAACTGCCAAGCATTGTTCGAAATTTAAACCAGGCAGCTTGACCCTGATTGGTCAAGGCATTGCCCTGAAGAATGAATCAGCGAATGGCTGTCACTTATTTTGTTTAGCTGAAACAGGCACAATGTGTGTACATGTTCTTTCTGTCTGCAAAGAACAGGACCCTGTGTATTAATATATGTAGCTTCCAGTACACGCAAATGCACCTCACTGCAAGCTTGACTGACAATCTTAAATTGGTTGTCAGTATAATTCTTAGCACACTGAGGATTATTTAGCAAATGTTGTCCAATCGCGGAATCACATTTAATGTTGGGCACTCTATTTTGAGTTTTGCAAGCGCAGGCTGGTCTGTATCTTGCCTGTTGCGAGCAAATAAATAACAGGACTTTTGTTCCTCCTTATAAATTTATATGACTAAAATTTGTTTTAGAGGTAAGTATACCTATTTTCATTAGAAAAAAGAAAAGTCTGACCTTTAACCCCAAGCCTGATCTCTCTTCTTTCCTCAGAGCTGCTGGAACTGTGGACGCAAAGCCAGCGAGACCTGCAGCGGGTGCAACGCAGCCCGTTACTGCGGCTCCTTCTGCCAGCACAAAGATTGGGAGAAGCACCACCGCATCTGCGGGCAGAACCTGCAGGCCCAGGCCAAGGCCTTGCCCGCGGGAGGCTCGGTCCCGAAGGCCGCCAAAGGCGAGAAGAGCCCGGCTCTGGAGAAGGCGCCCCCGTCCACCGTCACTTCCAGGTCCGTCACCCCAGCTGCCCCAGACGCCAGTGTGCAGTAACATGACCTCCAGACCACACCATCGACGGAGACATTGGAATCAAAATTCCCGTCCCGGCCTGGCCCACGGTTTGATATCAGGTGTAGGCCTCAGCCTTTAAAGATACATTTTTTTTAATTTTAAAAAAAAAATCGATATCCAATTGAGGGGGGGGGACAAATAAAGCTTAAGATGTACAGCATCCTCTTGAGTCCTTCGACTGTAATGTAGGCCGGCGAAAACACACAAAAAATAACCCTACAAACTCTTGGCAAAGCAGGAAGCAGTTTGCTGAATCAATTCACCAGAAACGATGTTGGCTGCCAGAAACATTTCAGACTGGGACAGTAAAAGCCTCCTGTACACCTCTCCCCAACCCCACAGCTCCACAAGAATCCTCCAGCTTGCTCTGCAATCCCAAAAAAGTAGACATTTGCCCGTGCAATCAAAATGGATGTGGAGTATCTCTTCAAGTTCTGCATATTCAAAACACTCTTTACCTCTTGATAAAAATGGAACTCTTTCAAGAGATTAGAACTTATTACTTCAAAAAAAAAGTCAGTGGAACATAGTTTCTTGCTGGTTTTGAAGGGGGTGAAGGAACTTTTTTTTTTTGACTTGTGCATCCCCCTTCAGGTTGGTACCGAGAGCGTGTGAAAGGAAATCACCCGTCTTCCTCTCCCCCACCAGATGCCCACGAGAGATTTGTACACTGACTGCTCTTCCCTCACGCTACTCCAATCCTCTCACAAGGGCAACTGGAAGGGCCAAGCCATTGCTGGTGACTGCTCCGGCAGTGTACTGAAGGGGACGAAGGTGGATGGAAAGGGTTGGTCTTTGTGTGTAAAACTGCTCCTTGTACAACATTTTGTAACGACTGACTTCTTGAGAAATAGTTCTTCACCTCCCTTGTGATCTCCTGAAAGCATGCGAACAGCTCATGTTGTGCGCTAACAATGACCAGCTCCAGGCACACAGTTGTTCTTTGAAATCCAATTTTTTTAAAAAAACTTAACAGTTGGGAAGTGGTAAATGAGAGACTGTGTTATTAGACACTTCGCTGCCTGGGGTTCAGATATCTGGAGGTCTGCGTTGTATCTAGTTATCTCCTCTCTGGTTGAAAGCGGAGCTAGACAAGTACCTGACAAAAATTAATGTCTTGCGCCAAAGAATGTTTCCCTTGGCAAATGTTTCTAAACTAAAAAATAACTTCTACCTTCTGGTACATGTGAGCGACTGGCTATTGGCGGAGGGAGAGTTGCTGATCCCAAAGATCAGAAGGAAACACAAGGCGTGAGATTAAAAACAGTTGTTGCTCGTAAATTGGTGACTCCTCAGTTATTCAAGTTCGCCAAAGGATCCCTTCACTCTCTTCAGTTCTCCAGATCCCTGACTCCCACCCCTTGCAACAAAGAGTTGGGTGACGCTGATTGAGGCCTACTAGTAGCTGTCTGGCAATGAAAAGATGAATGCAAAGTTAAACACACAACATGTAAAATAGTGATGCCCGTTTCTGTTTACAGTGGAGAAGGGATGAAGCGAGATGGACAGTGTTCAGCTTATGCGAAACCATAAACTCACATGTTCATCCTCAAGCTAGGAGCCTTTTGCTTTTGCTTACTTGGGGGGGAAAAAAAAGGGTTGGTCCAAGATTTGTTAACTCATTCGCATGGAATATTCCAGATTGCCCTGAGGCAACCCTTTGTTGCTAAGCTCATCCATCACTCGGAGTTGAGGGGTCCTGGGAAGACTTTCCAGGTTCCATTGTTGCCATGCATGAGCCCCGCTCGCTAAGGTCAAACTACTGCTTTTCCTGCCATGCCATGTTAATGCTGCATAATTCAAATTGTCCAATTCTGGAACTCTTCTATTTATAAATTAAGTTTCGTGTCTCCACAGATGCACAGCTCCTACTTGCTTTCTGAGCAACCAACCAGATTGCAAATCCAAAAACCTATGGCGGCCATGACAGTTACTGTTTCGGGTACCTACACCACTGCCTGAAGCTCGGTACCTGCCTGATAAGCTGACTGGTGTGCCAGCATCAGGCGCTGATCTCCCCAGCAGAACCGTGCAAACCTGTCAGCCATCCTTTCCCCTCCTATTTCCACACTTTACGAGCACTGCCATTGTTTCTATCTGTCACTAACCCAGTGCCCACCTCATGTGCTCCAGGGCCTGCAGTATATGAGCAACTCCACGGGTGATCAGATATTGACTTAATGCAACTAAACATGACGACTGTTTTTTTTTACATTTTTAATCTTTGTAGACAGATGCACCACTTTGGTAAGGACTTGTTGGAACTGTTGAGGCTGAATATTGGTGGATTTTATTGTTTTTTTTTTATTTAACACAACCCACTCAAGCTCATTGGGTCTTCCCTGGAGCTATCACACTTGGTCCATGGGGGTTGGGGGGGCAGCCAGCGATGACTGGGAGTGCATTACACACTCAAAAATGGGCAAATGGGAATGATTTAAGAGAATGACACTAGATTCAGATAACATCCGAGTGTTTTATTACGAAGTAAATCTCCATATAATCATGGCTTGCTATTTATCCAATTGCAAAATGCATAGGAAATGTTTGTAAATCTGTGGTATTTATGAGCCCATTATTGATTCTAGGAACATAAGCTGTAGGGGTGTGTGGGCTTTAGACTGTTCCGTATATTGCAAAGCTACAACCCTTAGAAGAGTTCAGGCAACATCCTAAGCAGTGAGGATGAGGCTATAGAGCTCTTCCAATGTTATTTCAGGCCAAGGTGTCACACCCCCTTGATGCTCTTTAAAGATACGATGCTGCAGTTCAGAGATAGCACAGGGCAGCAGAATTGAATGGTCCATTGCAAAGTTTGCGGCACGGTACACAATTTGGCTGCAATGCCTCAGGAGGTCGCCCTTTGATTAGCCCAGCGAGGGTGTAGGGTGTTTGACTATTGTTTAATCTCTTGGGGCTTGTGGTTCCACAGGTTCACACCGGTGAAGTTTGACCGTCTCATTTTTTTGAAGAAAATACATTTTTGAAGCATGGAGATGAGCCACAAGGTGCATTCTTAGGGTTGCCAACTTTAGTTGCATGTATCCCTGAAGGTTTCATCCCCGTGACCACCTGCCTTCGACTACCCAGTCCCACCTTCACGTGCTCCCATTATTGGCCGCCTGGCACATCGATCCTCAAGGCCTGCTGCCTTCCCCTGCCAATGTGAAAGCCGATTGGATGATCCTTGACAGTCGGACAAAACAAATCCCCCCCGCACCCCCCCCCCCCCCCCCCCCCTTTCCAATATCTACGTGATGACTATTAAATAAAGTCCAGAAAGAAAATGGGAAGGAAACAGTTCTTTTAATGCCCCTGTGATTTTTCTCCCAGGAAGGTTCTGGAGAATTCTGAAGGGTTGGTAAACCCATGTGTTGTAGGTTTACATGAAACAGTAGAAAGATTGTCACACCGGATTCTGTGTAATGCAGAGGAGAGTGGTATTGCCCGCAGCTTACAGTTGAAATTAATCTGGTATTTCACGTGTATTGGAAATGTTGCCCTTTGCTGTCCAGCGTGACCTGGCACTGCTTATTGCGACGGTGTCAAAATTCGCCTGGCACTTGTGCAGGCTGAAGACTTACCTCCCATGTCTTGGTCTGTTATCCCCAAGAGCTGGCTGGGCAGAAAAGTGTAACAGAAGCCCAGGGACAGCTCTACCTCCTATTTCCTTTCCCGCCAGCCTAGAGTTGCCACTCTGCTTGAATGTATCCCCGGAGATTACGTCATGTGCGATGGGCAACTCTATCTCGATCCACGAAGAGACAACTGTTTGCCACTTCCCTGGCTGATTGGCAAGTGAGCAAAGTAAGGAAGATGCCATCACTTTACAGTGCCATGGATCACTACTCTGTTGTGATTTATCTATTAATTTAAAAAAACAATCAAATTCACCGTACTCTGCATCAAAAGCAATCGCAGCTTTGAAGACCTTAATCCAATATCTGAGCTGAACTGGTGAAGACACCAGTGTGTTTCATGTTGTTGGGTCCCCTCTTTTCCAGATAAGTGTGCCCAATGACCTCTGCCCAATTTCCTGCTGCCCCCCCCCGCCATCCTGTTCACTCCCAGCTGTTATCCTACGGAGCTCAATTCACCCTTTTCCTCTAAGGTTGAAGTGAAATCTCCTGTTTACGTGAAGCGGAGAGTGTGAGATCAGTCGTTTTCTTTCCCTTTCCTTGGCACAGCTTTATTTCAGGGCTTGGGAGCCTTCGCTCAACCTGCCCCTTTTGCAATCCTTTGGCTTCTAAAAGCGAGCTGCCTGCCTTCCGCAGCGATTCTGCTGAAACCAAACGCCTCTGGGTATCCCGAACTTTGATCGGATTGGAAGTGAACTGTTAGCGCTGCACAACTCTTGTGCGTGTCCACCAAAATGATAACTGAACCAAATTATCACTCTCTACAACCAAACTGTCAAAGCCAAACTCTCTCTCTCTCTTTTCGGCTTATGAAAGTCGAGGAGCGGGTGCCTAACTTACTAGGCCAACAACCAAAACCTCATAGTTCAGGATTCATTTTAAAAAAAAAAGACACAACCGAATAATCTAATCCCTCTGTTCAGCTGTATGTCTCTGTCAGTGATTGAGAAGTACAGTGTGTTTCCCTTGTGAACAGTCTACGTGAAGGGTTGTAGTGTTGACGTCAGTGTAAAGCAGCCCTGTGGAGGCCTGCCCCTTTTTGTTCTGTGAAGCTGTCGTGTTGTGGTTACTGAATTCTTTTATCTTTTTGGGTTCTTTTAAAGTATTTTTTTTTAATTTAAGAAGAATTTGTGTACGCGACTGATAAATGGCGACTCGTTTTTTTTTTGATGTTTTGTGTCATTGGCTTGTGCTGCAGTTGGATTTAATTGCCTATTTTCTGATTGTAATCAGGTTGAATTGACTCCTGTCTTCCTGTGTACTCAGGGCCTGTGGGCTGGGCTTGTCGTGTAAGTGTCGGCATAGATTCTTGCAACAGTTTTTCTCCCCTCCCCAAAGATATTCTCCGTGCTATTGACCCATTTAAACTTGACGTCCTAACGTTTCCAAGGAGTAGGGTTACTGGAGTCTATCTTTCCCCAAACTTTCATTATTTCCTCTTTCCTTTGGCCCCCCCCCCTCCCCAAGAAAAGAGGTACAGGTAGCTATTATTCCGGAATTTTCTGAGGCACAGAAGGTTGAGGTGGAGCCAGGAGGGGAAAAGGGAAATTCTATTATTATTCATTTGTGGCCATTTAGGAAAAAGAGATGCTGAATTATCTCTGGATTTCTCCTAGTCAGTCACCTCCTGTCCATTATTAGGCTTCTGATGGATGATGCTTTCATCCATTATGATTAGGGTAAAGGGCCACACTTGCTGATGGTACCACAGCACTGCTGATACCCATAGGCGTGCATTTCCTTTCGTTCATTCATGGGATGTGGGCATTGCTAATAAGGCCAACTTTATTGCCCATCCCTCATTTCCCTTGAGCAGTTGGTGACGGCCATCATTTTGAATAAAACCGAGTGACTTGTTAGGCCATTTCAGAGTCAACCACATTGCTGTGAGTCAGAGGTCGCATTTAGGCCAGATCAGGTAAGGATGGCAGATTTCCTTCCCTAAGGGACATTAGTGAACCAGATGGATTTTTACAACAATCCTGTAGTTTCATGGCCACCAGGATTACTCTTACTAGCATTTTATGGAGATTTTTTATTAAATTAATTGAATTTAAATTGCACGGCTGCTGTGGTGGGATTTGACCTCATGTCTCTGGATATTAGTCCGGTAATATAACCGCTATGCTAGCATACCATTATTTCTCAATCAAATTGCTGTAAATTCTTTTTAAAGCCTTCAGGAGAGGAGAGGAAATGATTGGAAGGAACCACGGGAACTGTTAGCTTGATATTTTTGATATGGCAGTCCCACTTCAATCTTTTCCCCTCCTACACTTCTCCCTTCTCTTCCCCCGAAGATTAGTGAACTGGACTGGTAAGGGTACATGAATGCCAGAGGTTCTGTGCTAATATCAGGGAAGGGCACCTACTAGCTTTTAATGAAACTTGGTAAAGTATCGTAAGGAGGAGGTGGGTCAGCTGTTAGTCGTAGCCAGTGTAATGGCTGTCTCTTCCCAGCCTTACATTGGTCTTCAGCTCTAATCAATGGCTGAAGAGCTATAAAGTGGACGTGAAAATATCAGGGTTAATCTAAACTCTGGGCAACAGCGTAAAACAGGCAACATGGGTGTCAGCGGTTCATTATACACCTCCCCTGACTTACTTCCATCAACGTGAAGTGGGAGAGATGGATAGCAATGTGGTTAATTCAATATTGTCTCTTTCACTACTGAAGCCAACAGGGAAATAAGGAGAGATTTTCCTTACTCAGAGTGTGTTTAGAGTTTGGAATTCCGCAGGAAGTGGTTGAGGCAAATTGACTAGATATCTCCAAAAGGAAACTAGGCAAGTACATGAGAGAAATTGGAATATGCTGAAGGGCTGAGGTGGGTCAGATGGAATGAGAGGGCACTCATGTTAGATATAAACACCAGCACATTGTAGTTGAGCTGAATGGCCTCTTTCTGTGCAGTATATTCTATGTAATTTTACACAACACCCAAAATTACCCTCATTGCATCTGTTCCTGTCTGTTCCTTTCTTCCCCAAGTGTTGGCCTCTCCAGCTTCCAGCACGCGGGCTTGGGTGTAAAAAGAAAACGCTATTATAACAATCATGGCTACGCCCCTTGTAGGCCAGTTCAATATGAGCAATTGTACCACGAGCCATTCTTCCATGATGACACATAGCCCATCACCTTTTGTGTTCCCCCTCCCCCAAAACTCTGACGGAAGTTTCAGGAACCTTCTAACCTGACCACGGCTATCTTATCCCAAGAGAAAACCACGGAGCATTTTGTTTCTGCTTTTTCCTCCAAGGTGTGTCAATTTTATGCTGGTATAACGTGAAGAATTAATCAGCCTGTAGTTTGGTGACTTTGTTGTCCCAAATTGTGCAATATGTAATTTCAGGTTGTACAAAATTAGTTTCTGGTTTCTCAAGGTTTTTTTTACAAATTCCATCTTTTTCCACTCCCGGAATAATATCAGTACGATCTACACTATAAGAGTTAACAGCAAAAAAAAATTCAGTGGCAAAATCCAAAAAATGGCCTCTCTCTATTTGAGTGGACAATTGGCCATTTTCCTCGAGCCAATGTTGTACTTCCCATACAATAATCTTAACATGAGCTTAATCAGTGCTGGAACTGCCGTTTGACCTGAATCTCTATATGAATCTATACTATTTATAAAACTTCGGATTTATCCAACTTGCCAACTAAAAAGGTGAATTCCCTCCCACCTTTAAAAAGAGTCAAAATATAAATGGTATTAATGAGATATGATCAAAGGATCTAACACAACTGGTAGTTGGCAGTTGCTCCCAACGATCAGGTTGTACGAGGGCGAGTGGGAGACATGATAAAGTTGATAATCTCACTGCTGGTTGCAGTCCTTGTCCAGCTCTGGGATGAATGGAGTTAGACCACTGAGCAATATTCACATATTTATTACACAAACTAAAACATTTTTTTTTTCAAATTGTGAAACATTAAAAAAAGTTAGGCACTAGTTCGATGAGGGATATTAACAAGTTGTTACCCATGCATCTAGTTCACATTGATCTTGACTCTGTGTAGTGGAATCCAGTGACAAATCAGGAGCCTGTTTTACATCTCTTCCCATTTTCATTTCCATTGATTTGCAAGAGATGTAAAATGGGCAGCCAACTTTTGCCATTGCCCATTATACACTCATACAAAGTGAAGATCCAACCCATTGGATGTACAATAACCGGTCTGTAGTTATATCACAATTGCGCTTTGGCAATTCTCCTATCTTCAAGATTTTGATGCATTTTTATTGCCTTTTCTTCCCCACCGCAAGCCCTCACTCCCTGCCCCATTCTGCCACCACACGCCTCTTAAAGACCCCCTGTGCCACACTCCAGTACACAGGTCAAGTCACTGGTCTGCTGTTGAGCTCATCCCACTCCTGTCTTCAACCTGACTTAGCTTTGTGAGGAAATTGGGCAGAAAAACCTCAGTCCTGCCACTTTCTGGCACAGCCCGTTGGTGCCCAATGCCCTCGTGTCACCCTTGTTAACATGTTGACCTGCAGCTTAAATATAAAACTAAATTCCTGGCAACCAGTCAGATGAGATACTTTGACGTGAAAGGAAATCTGCTTAGCTTCACATGGCCATCATAGAATAATACTATGCGGAGGAAGACCATTCGCCCATCATGCCTGTGCTGGCTTTTTGAATGAGCTATCCAATTAGCCCCACTCCTCTGTTCTTTCCCCATCGCCCTGCAACTTTTCCCCTTTTAGGTCTATATCCAATTCCCTTTTGAAAGTTCCTATGGGACCTGCATCTCAGATTGTGGAATAAATACAGGTTAGTACAGGCATGTCTGCATAAAAGGTAAGGATCAGGACTGTCAGCATCCAAAAGCTGCGGTCTCAGACTCCTGGCGAGGTAAAGGTGTGAAATATCAGTTGCAAGTTTACTCTTGCCCTTCATCTATTTGAGAAACCAGAACTTAATTTGATCAGAGCTGTTCCCAGAGTTGAAGGAACGGTGGATAACCTGTAGGGAAAGTACTTTCAACATAAAGGGGAGCCAAAGTCTGGCTCAGACGTCTGTGCCCATCGGGATCATCTGTGTCACCTGCTCTGCTCATCAGCAGGGCTGGAAAAAAGGGAGCCACCCCAAGCTCCCATTGTGGCAGGTGCTGTGCCTGAAGATTGAGCGGTCATGGAGTCTGGCTATTCTCAAACACCAGCGCCTCATCCTGCCAGCAAAGAGGAGATTAAAACTCCAGCGTAAGCAAGCCGCAAAGTGGGTAAGGGGAATGGGCAATACATTATGTTGGAAGTACATTTCCATACCTAGCTTCTTTTAAAGCAGTGGCTAACTATTGAAGATTAGCAACGGACCTTTGTGTCTTTGTTACTTTCGAGGCAATGCTTCTTTGAATCGGGTATTGTATTTTTTTTCCTTCTCTCTGTTGTATATGTAAATAAATATTTGTAAAAATTTGAAGTGTTCTGTGGCCTCCTGTGTTTACATTCAACTGCAGATTGAAGCTGCTGAGTTTGCTTCCAGGAACTCAGCTGAAGATCAAGACTTGCATTTCTATAGCACCTTTCACAAGCACGGGGCATCCAGGAGCCTCGAACAGCCAATGAAGTACCTTTGGAAGTGCAGTCACTGTTGCAATGTAGGAAACACAGCAGCCAATATGCGCACAGCAAGCTCCCACGAACAGCAAAGTGATAATGACCTGATAATCTGTCTTTGTGATATTGGTTGAGGCATAGATGTTGGTCAGAGCACCGCAGATCACTCCCGTGCTCTTCTCTTAAATCGTTTACATCCACCCATCAAGGGCCTTGGTTTAGCACCCCATCTGAAAGGTAGCGTCTCTGGCAGTGCAGCACTGCCTCAGTACCGCACTGAAATATCAGCTTTGATTTCTGTGCTCGTACGCTGGAATTGAATATTGAACACTCAGCCTCCTGACTCAGAGCTGTGAGTGCTACCCTTTGAATCTCAGCTGATGCAGAGCACAGACGGGAGGCTATTTGGTCCATTGTATCAACAACAAAATCAAGAACTTGCCTTTTAACGCCCTAAAACATCGCACGGCACTTCACAGGAGTCTTATCATACATAATTTGACACTGAGCCACGTGAGATAGTAGGACAGGCGGCCAAACACTTGGGTCCGGATCTTCGCCAGAGGCTCTCCGTCATGGCAAAAATCCCGGAAATGGATTAAATTTCTAAGTGCCACCCCCACCACCTAAACGCTGCATTTCCCATCTTCGTGGGGGCTGAACTGGAGCCAGGCCAGGGTTCGCGCACACGCGATTTGTGGAGGCAGCTGGCCATTTAAATCAGTGGCCTCCGCTGGAGTGGGGTTTTGGAAGAACATGAGTGTGGAACCCAGAATGCGCAGCTAAGAGGAGGTCTAAACTTGGTGGATTCATTTGGATAGCCAGGGTACCCCTTTGGATAGGGTCCCAGGACACTTTTGGGGGAGGTAAGGCAAGGCACCCTTTTGGATTGTTGAAAGCGAACGTGATTATGCACTTTGTACACACAAAGTCATTGGAGCTGTCAAGCTATCAAACAGCTGTCCAGCTGTCAAGGAACTGTTAAAGAGCTGTCCACCTGTCAAAGCTATCCAGGAAGCGTCAAAGGTGTTAAAGCTATTCTGGAAGTGTCAAAGCTGTCCAGGAAATGTCCAGGGATACTAGATGAGTTGTCATGGATGGGGTAAGCGAAAAGGGTGGAGGCATTGGCTGGCATAAGTTGGCCTGGGGGTATGGGGGCCATGGGAGTGGGTGGGGAGCACTAACTTGGCTTGGGGATTTGGGAGCTATGAAGGGGGGGTTGAGTGGGATGCATGGGTTGGCATGGATGGGGCAGAGGGAGTGTGTGGGGGGGTGAAGGTGCATCAAAACTTCGGACATTCAGAGAAGGCTGCACAGCGGGAGGTCACAGCAGCGTGAAAATAATAGGCAACCTGACTGTTCAATGCTGCAAAGGGCAGGCCTGAGGGTATCCGGTGACAGAGGCTCACCATTGCCAGAGCAGCTCCCGGGCACAGCTCTCACAGGCAGAGACGCCTGGCAGTTTCCTCGGCCTTTTCTCACAGCCATTTCACTCCGTCCTCCTTTGAGACTTTCGCCTCAGCAGCACGTTCCCGGCCACTGTGAGGCTGCTGTCGTGCTGATTGGCCCTCCCTCCTCCTCAGCCCGCCCACCATCCTTAATTGGGCAGCGAACCCGGAGGTGACCGGCTAATTGGTCACTTTCCATTAAATTGACCTCGAAAGCGTGTTACTCTGATGTCCTGAAGGCCAATAATATTCTGGGTCTGGCAAATTCATCCCAACATTTCTGGTCGACACCCTTTCACCAGAACTCATTTTCTGCTTTTGTTTATGGATGCTTCAAACACTTTGAGCTAGTTTTAATAGTCATTAACTTATTTTGAAATTAAGGGACCAATGACTGCCCTGATGCACTTTGGATGAATTTTATTTAAAAGTATGAGAAATTGTCAGCTGTGGGCTTAGTGGGTAGCACTGTCACCTCTGAGCCTGCACGTTATGGGTTCAGGTCCCAGTCCAGGGACTTCTTGACATTCCAGCGCAGTACCGAGCATGTCCTGCACTGTCAGAGGTGCTGTGTTTCGGATAAGACAAACTGAGACCTGGTCTGTTCCTCAATGTAGACTTAAAAGATCCCCTACTGCTATATCAAAAAAGAGCGGGAAGTTCTTCCTGGGTATCCCCATTCATTCCTCAGTCAACATCACTAGACCAGATTATCAGGTCAATTATTAATCAGGTCATTGCTGTTTCTGGGACCTTTGCTGTGCGTAAATTGGCTGCCACATTACCACAGTGGTTGTACTTCAATTGGCTGTAAAGCCCCTTTTTGTCATCGCAAAAGGCACCATATAAAGACAAGTGCTTTCTTTCCTTATTGCTGTGGTTTCCATAGAGAGTTTGACTCTTAGAATCATTTATGCTGCAAATGTTGGTGAAGTCCGAGTGTTAGTCTGCGATGCTGGCATGACCAAAGCAGGAGCTATTTGCTTCAATATCCTCCCTGTAAGTTATTTCAATCTTGTGGATAGAATGTGGTAACTGGATTTCCCAGCTGCTCAGCACTGGAGTTCCCCCATGTGAAACCTTAAAATTCAGCCTTAAAAGACCCAGTTGAACTTCGCTACTTTCTCGCAGGTGAGTTTTGTGGCATCTCAAGGTGGAGAGAAGGGGGGCGGTGGGTGGAGAGGGGGAGGACAATCAAAGGAAGGACAAACTGATAAGCAATCCAAACCCACTGCAAGATCCGCTTAACCCTAGAGGACAAAGTTGTGAGCAAAGGCTAAAGGATCTCGCAGTTTGAAAAGGACACAAGCGAAAGGCAGCCTCATTGAGTTGCATAAGTTGGTAGATGGTGTTTCAAGTTAAATCATGATAGACAAGGGGAGGTCAGGGTTGAGAAACTTATCAGCCATGATTGAATGGCGGAGCAGACTCGATGGGCCGATTGGCCTAATTTCTGCTCCTATGTCTTATGATCTTATGGTCTTATGGTCAGGCTGCAACTGGCAAAAGACAAGTTTATGACTAATGTCAGGAAGTTCTTCAACAAAGAGCAATCATTAGGCTGAATGGATACAGCAACCTTGAAACAGCTGAATACCCCAGTGAGGGGAACTGTAAACTTGTTCTGGATGAATGAGTTAAGATGATTGAATGGGTCTCCTGATTTCTAACTAGCCTGTGAGCTCCTGTCAGCCAACAATGTGGATGGTTGCAAGCCTCTAAGATTTGTTTTTATTCTTTCATGGGATGTGGGCATCTTTGGCAAGGCCAGCATTTGCTGCTGCTCCCTAACTACCCACGAACTGAGTGACTGGCTAGGCCACTTCAGAGGACAGTTAAGAATCATTGCTGTGGGCCTGAAGTCACATGGAGACCAGGCCAGGTAAGGACGGCAGATTTCCTTCCTTCAAGGACATCAGTGAACCAGATGTGTTTTTTACTACCTTCGATGATAGTTGTCATGGTCACCATTATCGAGACAAGCTTTCAATTCCAGATTTTATTCATTGATATTAAATTCCACCAGCTGCCGTGGCGGGATGTGGACCCAGGGAATTGGCCTGGGCCTCTGGGTTACTAGCCCAGTGACATTACCACCGCACCACTGATTCCCCCAGATCTCAGTGTTGCCCCAATTCTGGCCTCTTGTGCTTCCTCTATTTACAAGGCATTAGTAGCCATTTAGGCCCTAAACTCTGGAATTCCCTCCATTTTTGTTCTCTTCTTTAAGACACACCTTAAGACCCCCCCCCCCCACCACCCCCCACCTCTTCGATCAAGCTTTTGGTCATCTGTCCTACTATGTGTCAGTATTACCTTGTGTCCGATAATGTTCCTGTGAAGCACTTTGAAAGTTTTACAATGTAAAAGGCACTACACAAATACGAGTTGTTGTTGTTGTTATGGCACCACATTAACAGTAATCATGGAGAAACCTGAAGCCCTGGCTGTGCTGTTTCATGAATGGGATATATGGAGACTGGAGGCCAGAGGGCAATAGAGGATGAATAATAAATGCTGGCCTTGCCACCAATGCTCATATCCCAGGGATAAATAATAGAAAACCAGGCAAGAACGAGACAGGTGTAAATTTAAGCACATTACATCCATATAATGTTACGATTTATTATGCTCATTTTACTCCATTTCACATGATTGTTTAGAGGTTCATTATTTTCTCATTCAAGCCAATTAGCAGAAGAGATCTCATTGAAATTTGCACATACGAAGTTCCCCAGAGTTGACTATCGTTTGTAGATCCAAGGCAGATGACTGCAAATTTCTGGCTTTCTTTAGAACGTGGCACAGTGTTGCCCCCTTGTGGTAGGCAAGTGGAAGGTGGCAGTCAGAGGCTTGGGAGACTTGCCTGGGAATATTTCAGTGAGACATTCTAACTGACTCTTGAACCGTTTCCTGCAAGCTCCAAGTGATGGAAGACATTAGTCATCCAGTTATTGGTTCTGATCAGCCTACATTACTGCAGCGGTTAGATGTCAGAACCAGTCCACAAGTTTGGAATATTCATGACGCTGTATAAACCCATGTTTTTCGTTCCTTACCTTACTTCCTTTCTCAAAAACAGAAATTTCCAGGAAGTTTATTTATGCAGTTTATTTTGATCCTTGACATTTTCTTTTGAAAGTAATTGGCAAAAGAGCCAGAGACAAAGTGAGGAGAAATTATTTGAATGCAACAAGTTGTTAATATCTGGAATTCGCTGCCTGAAAGGGTGATGGACACAGATTCAATAGTAACTCTCAAAAGGGAATTGGATAAATACTTGAAGAGGCAACATTTTTGGGGCTATGGGGAAAGGGAAGAGTGGGAGTAATTGGGTTCATAATTTATGTCCCTTACTAACTTCCAAATATTTGGACCCCTTCCAAACCCACAACATCTACCGTCTAGAAGAACAAGGGCAGAAGGCACATGGGAACATCACCATCTGAAGGTTCCCCTCCAAGTTACACACCAGGCTGACGTGGCAATATCTCCCTGTTCCTTCATTGTCATTGGGTCAAAATCTTGGAGCTTCCGGCCCAGACCATAAGGTCTGCAGCAGTTCAAGAAAGTGGCTCACCACCACCTTCAGTTAGGGGTGGGTAAGAAATGCTGCCCTTGCCAGTGATGCCCACATCCCAAATGAAGAAACTAAAAGTTCTCCTGAAGTCCTCTGTGCTTGTTACGAAACCTCTGGCTACCCTGATCCAGTACTCTGCCAATGTGGCTGTGTATTTGATGGAAGAGCAAAGGTGTCTCAAAGATCTCTTCCTTTCCCACATCCTCTCCTTAATATGGTGACATGTTCTGGGCACAGAATGAAAGAAAGACTTGCACTTATAGTGTGCCTTTCAAGACCTCAGGATGTCCTGAATCGCTTTACGGCCATTGAATTACATCATTGAAGTGTAATCACTTTTGTAATGTAGGAAACATGGCAACCCAATTTGTGCACAGCAAGCTCCCACACACAGCGCTGTGACAATGAGCATGTAGTCTGTTTGCAATGTTGGGTTGAGGGATGAATATTAACCAGGACTTCCCCTCTCCTCTTCAAAACCATACAGTGAAATGTTTCACATCCACCTTGCCTCAGTTTATCATCTCATCCGAAAGGCCGCATGACTGACACTGCAGCAATTCCCTCAGTGCTGCACTGAGGAGTCAGGCTAGATTCTGTGCTCAAGTCTCTTGGACTATGGCCCTAGAACGCAGTCAGAGGTGAGAGTGGTACCCACTGAGCCACGGCTGACATGGTTATGGACCAGCCTCAGATACCTTGCCCAGGCACTTTAAGCACGAGCCTCGAGAATGAGCGCCAGTGTGCTGGAGGAGGGCACAGCAGCTCAGTTGAGCAACTTCCTCACCTGGTGCTGCCTCCTTCTACTTGCTCTTTCCTAATTCCAAGGCTGGAAAGCGGTCAATGTGTGGGATTTTAAATTGGTTTTCCAAATTTGGCAGTATCTGTTGGCAATTTGTCCGAGGAGCCGAGGGGAAGCTGTGTGCCCATGGTGAGTGCCCCATGGCAGCTAGCAGGGCAGGCTTCGCCAACCAAGTAAGAATGGCCTCTTCCCACTTTATTTCACCCAGGGAGTCAGGTTAGAAGCTGGCTGGCTGCCGGTTTTGAAAATTGGTTAGATCAGCAGCTCTTTAAGGGCTGCTCATTCACCCTTAAGGTTCTTGTTTAAAGGAGACATGCTTACAAATTTGTCTTCTGAAGAGAGCAGCAGGTCTGGCAGCATCGTGTACATGACAGGGAAGGGGGTTGGGAGGGGTTAATAGTGCAAAGGGTTCCTGCCAGGAGTAACTTCCCGATGCGTTGTTGCAGGAAGTGGCCGCATAAGGTAACCACCCAGTGAACCCAGTGGCAGTGTTCATCTGCATAACTACACCTTCAGAGAGATAATCTGCAAATTAAGGTCAAAACAATTTGCAGTCTACAAATGGAATCTCTAACTGATTTACTCCACCCTACCCAGGGGCCCAGAAACTTATTGTAGCTCCCCTGCCACTACCTTAGACCAGGATTAGTTTGTGGGGCCTTCCTCGATGTCTCACTGTGGTGATAATTTTATATTACTCAGCGTGAGATGCCACAGGCTGAACAAGCTACTTCCTCGAAAAGCCAAATGTTTGATGCTTCTAACGATATTTTGCAACCATTGTGTGTATTTATGGCTGACAATTGAGACTCCTTATCTCTGAAATAAAGTCAATTGGGCAGCAGCTGTTGTGTTAGGCCCGGCTATGCAAATTGCGGTGTGTTAATTTGTATGACTGATGGCTGTTATGGCACGACAATAAATATACTTTCTTTGGTCTCTGAAAACAAGCTTCTCGGTGTATATCAAACTCCAGTGATGAGTGGTCCCCTTATCAAATTACATAGGGGAGTCTTCCACAAATGTTTCTTCTCTACTATTGGGACAGCGAGTCAGATATGGGCTCCAACCTCTGCCTCTTGAACCGCTGCAGTCCATGTGGTGTAGGTACACCCACAGTGCTGTTAGGGAGGGAGTTCCAGGATTTTGACCCAGCGACAGTGAATGAACGGCGATATATTTCCTAGTCAGGGTGGTGAGTGGCTTGGGGATGGGACCTTCCAGGTGGTGGTGTTCCCATGTGTCTGCTGCCCTTGTCCTTCTAGATGGTAGAAGTCGTGGGTTTGGAAGGTGCTGTCTAAGGAGGCTTGGTGAATTCCTGCAGTGCATCTTGTAGATGGTACACACTGCTGCTCCTGTGCGTCAGTGGTGGAGGGAGTGAATGTTTGTGGATGTGGTCCCAATCAAGCGGGCTGCTGTGACCTGGACGATGTGAAGCTTCTTGAGTGTTGTTGGAGCTGCACTCATTCAGGCAAGTGGGGAATATTCCATCATATCTTGTGCCAATCCATGGGCAGGTTGGCAGTTGTGTTAAAACAATGACGATCAGGATCATGTAGGAACTAAAACAAGGGATAATTGATCTGAAAGGCTGGTGTTTCAGCCTTTGGGTGCCTTATGGGAAATTTCATTGAAGCAAGAAACATTAGAATAAACAATTCAGTGTATTGCTGGTGGCTTTATTAAAAGGTTGATTCTCTGGATCTGGGCATTGCTGAAAAAGTCTGAATTTATTGCCCCTCCCTAGTTTCTGTTGAAAAGGCAGTAGTGAGCCTTCGCCTTGTTCTGCTGCAGTCTGTGTTACCATGGCATTGTGTTAAAGAACAGCTTGTGCTAGTAGAAAATACATTTCATTGGTGGACAGAATATCACTCACATCCGAAATAATTTTTGCCTTGTGTAAGTGAAACTCCTGTAGAGCGATGCGTGAGTGCAGCAAGAGTTCAGACTAAAAGCAAGTAGACCGTTCTGCTTGACCTGTCTATCCTGAGTTTCATATTAGACAGTCATCCACTATCAACAAATTGTTAACTCTATTTAACTCCTTGGTGATCGCAATAACCCGCCTGTTGAGCACTTTTGGCTTTTTAAGTCGACATGGAAAGCGGATTAAGAATTTGATTCGGCCCCGCTAACGATCCCACTCAAATCAGGTTCACTTGATCAGACTTCTGATTGGCTCCAAAGGTCATTTGTGCAGCATGTCGGTAACCGATTAGATTTAGATTCATCGCTGTAATATATTGCAAGATCCAAGCCAATTTGTTTCACTGTCCTCTCTGCTGGCCTCTCTGTTGGGGAGCTGTAAATAAAGTTAGTTCAATAATGGCTGCCTGCAGTCAAGCATGTATTAGTCTTGCTCAGTGCACAACAGTCACCACTAGAGAGGTCCTGGCTCCCAGGTAAACATTAAGTTTTTTCCTTTGGGCAACAGTGACAGTATGTCAGCAGCCCAGTTTACATTCCTCTCCATTTTTCATTTTTATTGCTGATGAAAATAAAAAACTGAGGAGAGATGTGGAACAGGTTTCCCACTCTGGTGCTGTGCCATCGCACAAAGTCAAGATTGACTCTAAAATATCAGAAGCTGCTTTATGTGGGTTACTTTCATTCATTTGTAGGATGTGAGCAGCATTTATTGCCCATCTCTAATTGCCCTTGAGAAGGCGGTGGTGAGCCACCTTCTTGAACCGCTGCAGTCCATGTGGTGTAGGAACACCTAAAGTGCTATCAGGGAGGGAGTTCCAGGATTTTGACCCACCGACAGTGAAGGAACGGCGATATATTTCCAAGTCAGGATGGTGAGTGTCTTGGAGGGGAACTTCCAGGTGGCGGTGTTCCCAACCAACTGCTGCCCTCGTCCATTTGGATGGTCGAAGTCACAAGTTAGGTAGGTGCTGTTGAAGAAGCCTTAGAGAGTTGCTATAGTGCATCTTACAGATGATACACACCGCTGCCAGTGTGCACCAGTGATGGAGGGGATGGATGTTTAAAGTGGTGCATGGGCTGTTGATCAAGCGGGCTGCTTTGTCCTGGATGGTATCAAGCTTCAAGTGTTGTTGGAGCTGCACACATCCAGGCAAATAGACAGCTTTTCATCACACTCCTGACTTGTACCTTATAGATGGTGGACAAGCTTTGGGAAGTCAGGAGGTGAGCTGCTTGCTACAGAATTCCTAGCCTCTGAGCTGCTCTTGTAACCACAGTGCTTATATGGCTGGTCCAGTTAAGGTTCTGGGCTGGCATAATAACCTAGCACTTATGGTACTGGAATGATGACTCACGTCATAAATTCATAATCCTAGAATGTCAAAACGTGCAACTGAATTCAAAATATGTGATAATTTGCGGGTTGAGAGAGTCACACTAATTAGATGACACTTGTTGCCCTCCAGGTGATTTGGAATAGGCAGTAAACATAAATATAAAATATAAATAGGCAATATAACCCACACAGTGTTCTCGACCCAACCATCTTCAGCTGCTTCATCAGTGACCTACCCTCCATCATAAGGTCAGAAGTGGGGATGTTCGCTGATGGTTACACAATGTTCAGCACCATTCGTGGCAATAGTACTGAAGACTTGTGCTCCAGAACTTGCCACGCCCATAGCTAAGCTGTTCCAGTACGGCTACAACACTGGCATTTACCCAGCAATGTGGAAAATTGCCCAGGTATGTCCTGTACACAAAAAGTAGGACAAATCCAACCCCGCCAATTACTGCCCAATCAGTCTACTCTCAGTCATCAGTAAATTGATGGAAGGGGTCATCAACAGTGCTGTCAAGCAGCACTTGCTTAGCAATAACCTGCTCACTGATGGTCAGTTTGGGTTCCGCCAGGGTCACTCAGCTCTTGACCTCATTACAGCCTTGGTTCAAACATGGACAAAAGACCTGAACCCCTGAAGGTAAGGTGAGACTGACTGTCCTTGACATCAAGGCCGCATTTGACAGAGTGTGGTATCAAGGAGCCCCGGAAAAATTGGAGTCAATCAGAATCAGGGGGATAACTTCTCGCTGGTTGAAGTCATACCTAGCACAAAGGAAGATGATTGTGGTTGTTGGAGATCAATCATCTCAGCTCCAGGACATCACTGCAGAAGTTCCTCAGGATAGTGTCCTTGGCCCAACCATCTTCAGCTGCTTCATCAATGACCTGCCTTCCATCATAAGGTCAGAAGTGGGGATGTTTGCTGATGATTGCACAATGTTCAGCACCATTCACAACTCCTCAGATACTGAAGCAGTCCATGTCCAAATGCAGCAAGACCTGGACAACATCCAGGCTTGGGCTGACAAGTAGCAAGTAAGATTCACGCCACACAAGTGCCAGGCAATGACTATCTCCATCAAGAGAGAAGCTAATCATTGCCCCTTGACATTCAATGGCATTACCATTGCTGAATCCCCCACTGTCAACAACAATTGACCAGAAACTGAACTGGACCAGCCATATAAATACTGTGGCTACAAGAGCAGGTCAGAGGCTAGGAATCCTGTGGCAAGTAACTCACCTCCTGACTCCCCAAAGCCTGTCCTCAATCTATGAGGCGCAAGTCAGTGTGATGGAATACTCCCCATTTGCCTGGATGAGTGCAGCTTCAGCAACACTGAAGAAGCTTGACACCCTCCAGGACAAAGCAGCCCACTTGATTGGCACCCCATCCACAAACATTCACTCACTCCACCACTGACGCATAGTAGCAGCAGTGTGTACCATCTGCAGAAACTCACCAAGGCTCCTTAGACAGCACCTTCCAAACCCACAGCCACTACCACCTAGAAGGACAAGGGCAGCAGATACATGGGAACACCACCACCTGGAAGTTCCCCTCCAAGCTGTTCACCATCCTGACTTGGAAATATATCGCCGTTCCTTCACTGTCACTGGGTCAAAATCCTGGAACTCCCTTCCTAACAGCATTGTGGGTGTACCTACACCACATGGACTGCATGGTTCAAGAAGGCAGCTCACCACCACCTTCTCTAGGGCAACTAGAGATGGGCAATAAATGCAGGCCCAGCCAGCGAAGCCCACATCCCATGAATGAATAAAGAGAAAATTCCAAGAAAACATATTGGAAAGCAACAGGTAAGTAACGTTTTGATTTTTTTTCAGTATCTTTTAAAATTTTAGAATTATGTCACAAACATCTCAACGATGTGTCATTACTGTAATGTTGGCAGATTCTTCATCACAACACAAGGTGAAAGCATTACAAGAAAAAGAACGGTCAGCTCAGTGAGTGCAGAGTACCAGACAGATCTCTCAAACTGTGCAACTTTAAACTCCACAAATGATGCGTTAATCCCAGGGTGCGAGAGGCACCTCAAATGGAATCTACATGGAAATTCTCAGGCACGCTATTGCTCAGTGACCCACTTGGATCAATCAACTGAAGAGCCAAAAGTTTCTCCACAGCCCATTTGAGTCAAAAATAGCATCTTAGCAAAGTGCTGAGACATCTGGAGATTAATTTGCTGTGACAGATCACTCTGTACAACCAACATCGGTAACAGCGGATATTGTGGGACATGTTATTATTCAGGTAAAAAATTGAAGACACCAGAAATTCACAGCAGTTTTGTTGGCTGGGGGATGCATTTTTCCCGCATGGATTCTCCTAACCTGGGTAAGAAGTGAGATGTTTGTCTTGGAGGAGATCATTTTAAGCTTCATACGCAGCCTATTTCTCTCCACTAACTTCAGTAGCATGTAAAATCAGGCGGGGGGGGGGTGAGTGGGGGCGGGGTGTTGAAAACAGCGTGGCTCCCAATCCCCATCGGCTTCCCCGACGGGCGGATTTGGTTAAAATGATCACCGAGTTCCACCCAGGATCTCGGCGAGGTTATGGCAGGAGATGTTTCCGACAAAGTTATGGCAGTGGAGAATGAGAGGAAGGAACCCTGGGCAAAAATTCCAGGTGGTTAGCTTGTACTCAGGACTGCTCTCCAGCCAGTTCAACTTAAGACAACCTAATGTCAGAAGCTAGGTTTTTTTTCTTTCTAGCACATTCCATTTCTATATGACGCTGGAGAACTGGTGTCACTTTAAAGAGACAGGCCTGACCTGAAAGGGGAGCAAAGTCTTTGATCTGACACCATGACTGGAAAGATGTCAAGCGTACTTGATGTCAAGTTAAACATTTAGGGAGCAAAGACCCTCTCCTTCCACCCCGCCCCCTCTAAACAGTTAAAATTCCAGCAGTAATAGCCTAGCTTGTATCCAGGTAGGCACACGATACTTCCCTGCTGCAGCTTGTAGCTACCCCTACCAGATCATCTGCTGTCATGGTCTGGAACACTTGCCTGTCTTGCGCCACCCTCACACATCCACCCATAGCTCGACTGCAACCGCTCGGTGACGTCCATCATCCATCTACGCCTAGACCGACCCCTCTTTCTGCTGCCCTCCACTTTGCCCTCTAGAAGAGATCCCTGTAGCTTTTCAGCACTGATCAAATGGCTGAAACACTGACATTTCCTTTCCTGGGTGTCACTTCTTTGTCCTTGTAATTTCAAGCACCTCTTCGTTTGCCTTGTATGGATATACAAACTAGGAGCAGGAGGAGGCCATTCAGCCCATTGAAGCCTGCTCTGCCATTTAATAGGATCATGGCTGATCTGATTGTGGCCTCAACTCCACATTTCCACCTACCCCCCCACCCGACTCCCTTGTTAGTCAAGAATCGATCGACCTCTGCCTTAAAAACATTTAATGACCCTGCCTCCTCCACTTTCTGAAGAGAGTTCCAAAGACACTCAACCCTTTGAACAAAAATTTCTCCTCTTCTCCATTTTAAACGGATGACCCCGTATTTTTAAACCGTGTCCCCTCGTCCTAGTCTGTCCCACAAGGGGAAACATCCTTTCAACAACCACCCTGTCGTGTCCCCTCTGGATCTTGTATGTTACAATAAGATCACTTCGCATTCTTCTAAGTTCCAGTGGATACCAGCCCAGCCTGTCCAACCTTTCCTCATAAGATAACTCCTCCAATCCCATCTCCCTCAATCCTAGGTATCAGTGGAGTGAACCTTCTCTGAACTGCTGCTAATGCATTCATATCCTTTCTTAAATGAGACCAAACTGTACCCAGTGCTCCAGATGCGGTCTCACCAATACCCTATACAACTGTGGCAAAACATCCCTACTGTTATATTCCATTCCCCTTGCAATAAACGGAAACATTCCATTATGATCTGTGTACGGAGTTTTAAGCATTTCCCAAGTTCTTTTCTAACCCAGGCAATTAAAATTACAGTCAGATGGGAACCAAGCAATGTAAACAAGATCCTTTTGCCTTGCAACATCATCCCTGTTGTTATTTAATCTCTCCTGCCTTCCGGCCTATTACAGACTTTCCCTATTATTCGTCCCTTCCTCCATCCTTTCCCTGTCTCCACACTTGCTCAAAACCTGTTACGCCTCAAACTTCTTCCCAGTTCTGTTGAAACACCACAGACCCAAAACGTTAACCCATTTTCTCTCTCTCTCTCTCTCTCTCTCTCCCCCCAGACGCTGCCCAACCTGCTGGGTATTTCCAGCATTTTCTGTTCTTCTTCCAGATTTCCAGCGTCCGCAGTAGTTTGCTTTGTAAACAAGACCTGCCTGGCCGTGTGCCAAACTGTAGCAGTTTAGTGCATGTTGGGTTTCCAGCATTTACATTTTTTTCTGAACTTTGATTAAAGCATTTAGGGCACAGATCAGTTTTGAAGGAACACAAGAAAGCATTGACATCCTGTGCTTCTCCTATGAAGGGTGGGGGGGTGGGAATTGTTCTTTAAAAATCTTCTTTTGTCCTTCCAGTCCCCTTGCTCACCCTCTCCCCCACCTTGAACAATTGGTAAAGCTGGTGTTGGTGCATTTGTCCAGGTTTTAATAATTATCCCCATTGAAGGAATGGTCTGTAACAGTGAAGACTCTCTCGTTGTAATTTAAACAACCTGTACCCTACAGCCCTCCGAAATACAGTCCGTCACTTGGTAGTACAGGACTTCGAATATTAGCGACAAGAAAAAGAGACATGTTGCATGTTTTCGTCTTGCACTCAACTCAGGACAGACGCAAGAATGTCAAATTTCAAACAATCACAACAGTCGTTTGAAATTTGGCATTCTTGTGGTTGCCCTGAGGAGCGCAAGCCGAAAAATTTCAGTAACACGTTCCACCAGGATATCGGTGCCCCTCCAATATTGGCCTTTTGCGATACCCTGAATTTTACTCTCTTCACAAATGTCTGTATCTTCTGCTGCCTAGCCTCAAGCCCTGGTATTTCCTCCCCAAACCTCTTTCTTCTCCTTTAAAGAAGATCCTTAAAACCTTCTCTTTGACCAAGTCGTGTGTCAAATTTTGTCTGATAACACCCCCCTGTGAAGCACCATGGGATGTCTAACTATGGGCTGCATTATGTGCGCCCCCAGCAGGCGTGTTTCCAGGAAGAGGGCGGGTGTGGGGCATGTAAAAGAGGGCAGGTGACCTGCCGCCACTCAAGCTCACCCCCGTAATACAGGGGGTGGGTGGGTGCCGAAATTGGCAGTCTGCCCACCATATTCAACTAAGTAATTAGGGTCAATTAGGCTCGTTATCCTGATAATACACTGCCTATGCCATAAAATGTTTGGTGTGGGCAGCCGGTCAGCCCGATTTTTATCTACCTTCTTCAAAAGGGCAGGAAGGAAGGTGGGCGAGGGGGAATTTACCCCCTGTAACACCACCGCCCCCTCTCCCCAAGTTTTTCCTAACCCCGCCCAGTTCCGTGGACTTCTTACAACTCTCCTTGCAGTCCCAGTAGCAGCCGTTACTACACTCTCAGCGCTGCCAGGACTGATTGAGCTGCCAGTCAATCTGGTGTGGAGTGGGTCGGCTCCACCTCGACTTTACTCCTGGGAGGTGGGGAAGGGGTGCAAGCGGCCCATCACCCACCCCCACCTGTAAAACACTCCTCCATGTTAAAAGGCATTATATAAATGTAAGTTTTTGTTGTTGTTGTTGATGTTGGTGATACATCAGATAGCAGTGTGGAAGCGGATCCCTTCCCCCACGCCACCCAGGGACCACACAATAATTAACTAGATGAGCAGAGCTGGTCTTTTTATACATTTAAATTGATGTTACATCTCCGTGTTGCACTGACAGAAAAGAGCAAGGCAAAACCTCAGCTGTATCCAAAACTGGACCCAAAAACCTGGTGATGCACCCCTCCCCCACCAACCCCACCCCCACCCCCGGAAAACCGTGTGTTACCTTAAGAGTTGGTTAACCTCCTAGCGAGAGAGCAAGACACACTGTTGGTTTTCAGGAGCTAATCAAAATATTCTGCATTTTTATTACTGGCCGACAGAAATACTTATCTGTGAATCTTACAATGACAGCTACATTCTTGTTACTGGGGATCTCAGCTGTTTCTTTTGAGCCTTAACTACTATGGCATAACACAGACGCAGAACACTGGGATTTCTTCCTCGGCCAATTTGTAGATATAGGTCTTGCGTTTGCACTTCGAGGTCCTCCTCAGCACCAAAACATTTGTGTGATATGGCACACTCATTACAGCGTCATCAATGCGCCCATCAGGCCCGAGACAACCCTTGTGCAGGCAGTAGGCTTCCATTAGCTTCCTTGGGTATCGCGCCTCATCTTCATTTATTCTGGAGATTGAAAAGGGACAAAGAATTAGGTAAAGAGCAGCTTGTACCTCCAATGATGCCCACCCAACGTGAAAAAAATCGAGAATTTAATATCTTTAGGGTGCTGAGGGGTAATCTAAGTGAGGTACTTGAAATCATAGACTAGAATGATGCAGCACTGAAGGAGGCCATTGTGCCTGTGCCCACAATAAGGTAGACACAGAGCAACTAGCTGTTTCCTTAGATGGGGAACATCCAGTTCAAGAGAGCATAACCTTAAAATTAGAGCTAGGTTATTTAGGAGTGAAATCAGGAACATTATCACCCAAAGCATCATGGATACCACAATCTCTTTTCCCAAAAGACTGTGGTACAGGGTCAACTGAAGCTTTTTAAGATTGACGTTGAGAGCAAGGGGTAGGTAAATGGAGTTGAGGTATGGGTCAGCTATCAAAGAAATGAATTGCAGAATGGGCCCGAGGGGCTGAATGGCCTCTTCCTGTATCTATGCAACAGCCGGATGATGGCTTTTCTTGTCCTTTCCTAGCCCAGAAGCATTGAGGCCAATTATAATAGCTCTAACACTGTCTCACAGACCACACCTCGGAACAAAAATCAAACCGCAGACCTTCAGATTTCTGTGGGTGAGAAGTGTCTTTAATCGCTAATCCATTAGGTGAGCTACTTGTGTCACTATTTTCACAACTTTAAGTGCAACTTACACAATGAACAACTTTGAAGCAATCTGCAATGTTGCTTTGAGATTTAGCAGAGGTTTCACTGTTTTCCTATTATCTCATTTTCTTAAATGGAGAAAAGCTGGGATCTCTGGACGAGCAGAGAAATTTCAGGGTCCAAATATAGAGATCACTCCAAGCTAATGAAGGGAGGTCTTGTGGCGCAGTGGGTAGTGTTCCTACCTCTGAGCCAGAAGCTCTGAGTTCGAGCCCCATTCCAGCACTCATTAGTCATAGCAGAAGGAGTGCCCATGACATGGACAAGCAAGTAGGTAAATGATCCTTCCAATACACCCCTGGCAGGCAGTAAGAGCGGGAGAGATTCTTGGTCAACCATTACTGAAACACACCTGGCCAGTACATCAGTATACAGCAGAAATCTCTCATTGGGGGAAAAAGATAGGCATATGTCCTACAATGGATGAACACAGCATGAAGAGGAGAAGTTAAAACAGATTTTAAAAATAATTAAAGAGGCTAATGGAATGTTGCCCTTTGTCTCAGGATTGGAAGTTATGTTAGAATTCAGGTTAGACCCTCTCTGGGGTATTGCATTCAGATCTGGATACTGCATGTCACGTAGGAAATGCACGCACACAGCTTTTGATGAAGGCAGAGTCCCTTTAAGAGTTATTGCCCAATACTGGAGGTGTACGCTCCACACTCTACCTGCAGCATGACACAACTCGTGATAATTGTCATTTTGTTTCATCTTCCTTAAGAATCAGTGTTGTAACAGCAGAAATTCCTGATAAACCTGACTGTACAACTCCACCACTAAAATGTGACACAACACATACCCCAAATGTATAGTTAATAATTAGCCACTTTCATAAAACAGTCCTGCACCTTTGGCTATGCTCTGATTCTATGAAGGGCAGAAGGAGGCCATTCAGCCCATCGGCATGTGTCAGCTCTACTCAGCTAGTCCCACATGCCCTATTTATTCCCCATAGCCCTGCTATTGTTTCCCCCATTTACCCAATTCTCCTTTTGAAAGTTATTGAACCTGCTTCCACCATCCTTTCAGGCAGTGCACTCCAGACCACAGCAACTCACTTGTGCTAATATTCTCATCTTCCCTCTGGTTCTTTTGCCAATTATGTTAAATCTGTGTCCTCTGGTTACCAACCCTCCTCCCAACGGAAATAGTTTCTCCTCCTTTACCCTATCAATACCCTTCATTATTTTGAACTACTCTTAAATCTCAGCTTCTCAAAGTAATCGATGGCACAGAATGAGGCCATTTGGCCCATTGAGTCCATACCAGCTCTCCATGAAATAATTTACATCTTCTGCATTGTACCTGATGCCAGCAGTGTAATTTGCCAAGAATTCAGGCAATAGAGAGACGATGGTGAGGAATGCTTTGACTACGCACTCCAGAATCTACCTTTCCACTGCCGAAGTTTTGCTAGTCTCATAACGGGCAAGGCTGGGCAGGAAGGATTTTATCAAAAGAGAAAATGAAACACTCCAGCATGCTTATCAAAGGTGCCATGTCACAACCTCATTACTGGATAATATACTTGAGTCACGAGCATTGATTAAGGATTGTTTTTTCTGGTTGGGGAAAATTGATGATGAGATTTTAAATTGTCATAAAGAGAATGAGGAGAGGGGTTAGGAGAAATTTCTTTCCAATGAGGGTCATTGTAACGTGAAATATACTAGGGAGTAGTTGAGACAGAGCTCATTGTATATCCTAAGAAGGAAAAGTAGATAGATATTGAAGCAGATGATGATAAGTTGTGCGGAGAGAACAATGGGATTAGTCTAGTAAAGAGCTAGCATTGACATGATGGGCCAAATAGCTTCCTTCTGTGGGGTGACTGCTATTGAGCACATAAAACTGGAATCTATTCAAAAGGGGATTCTTATCTCCTCCCCTCATCACGTGTATATCTTTGACCTAGCTGTTGCAATGGATGCTCCCTACACCCGCAACTAGTCACCACTACCCCAAACTCTATCCAAATTTTCATCCTGTCCCTGAATCATTGGAACCCAGGGAGCAGGGGCTGAAAGGTCAGTAATGAGGAAGAACTTAAGCAGCAGCAAGACTGGTTTCGTGAAATAGCCCAATAGAGAATCTCCCCCACTGAAATATGCCCTCCCCTATTTGAGACAGCTTCTCCATTATAAAAAGGGAGCTGGGAGCAAGCTACATTATATCAAAATGTGTCGCTGTAAACAGTGCATTATGTAGGAAGCTTCTCCTCCACTTCTGGAAAGTATGGACTTTTCCTAGGGTACAGATTCAGAATGACAATACCTGTCTGCCATTGCATCGAAAGTGGTGAGCTCTTATTAGCAGGTTACTGCAAGAATCACACAACCTTACAGCATAGCAGGCTATTCAACCCAACATGCCTGTGCTAGCTCTTTAAAAGAGCTCTCCAATTAGTTCCACTCCCCCTGCTCTTTATTCACAGCCCTGAAAATTCCCTTTATCAATGAGGAATGTTACAATTCAACCTGTTTCCACTATCCTTTTAGCCACAACATTCCAGATCATAAACAACTCATTGAATTAAAAAAGAGAACTCCATCTCCCTCTAGCTGTTGTGAGGCACTTATCTTCCCCCCCAAAAAAATGGAGGAGTGAAGTCCAATCGTAGAATGTTAGAACACAAAGGAAGTCCATTCCTTTTTGCTTGTGCCAGCCCTCTGAAAGAGCTAAAAACAAAAAGCTAAAAGCTAAAAGTTCTGCCGAAGGGCCATGGAGGCTCGAAACGTTGACTGATTTCTTCTCCGCCGATGCTGCCAGACTTGCTGAGTTTTTCCAGGTAATTCTGTTTTTGTTTTGCTCTGAAAGAGCTATCTACTTAGTTCAATGCCACTGCTCTTTCTTCAGACATATAAAGTTTTTTCTTCCTATATATTTTATCAATTTTCTTTTTAAAAGCTTTTCTAGATTATGTTTGTGCTAAAGTCATCAACACAATAACCCTGCTCTGTACGCTGGCCTCTCCTCACCCTACACTCACACTTGAGTATTTTTGCAGAAGGGATCTCTGGATAGTGATTAAAAGGGTACTGAGGCTGACTGTACTCCCTCCCCTCTCCCAAATGGCCAACCACTGATATCAGCTGATTCAGCACAGCGCAAAGATTAGACTAGGAGCTTTCTGCTCTTTATGACTCCACACTATCATATCGAGAAATGGTAACA
Organism: Cetorhinus maximus; assembly: GCF_964194155.1. Lineage (NCBI taxonomy): Eukaryota > Metazoa > Chordata > Chondrichthyes > Lamniformes > Cetorhinidae > Cetorhinus > Cetorhinus maximus. The sequence continues at coordinate 10,619,810 of NC_135891.1, forward strand.
TTGTGGTTATATTACTGGACTAGTAACCCAGAGGTCTGGGATACATGAGTTCAAATCTCACCATGGCAGGTGACGGATTTAAATTGTTAACCAAAATGCTAGTATTAATAAAGGTGACCATTGGTAATGACAGATTTCCAATAACAAAACAATCAGGTTCAACAATATTCTTTAGGGGAAGAAATCTATCATTCTTACCCTGTCTGGCCTATTTGGACTCCAGACCCACTGCAATGTGGTTGACTCTTAACTGCCCTCTGACATGGGCAAGCCACTAGGGTCTCAAGAAGGCAACTCACCAACATCTTCTTAAGGTCAGTTGGAGATGGTCATTCAAGGCCACCCTTGTTAGTGATGCCCATATCATATGTATGAGTAATTTAAAAAACTACAAATTCCAACAGTTTCTCTGTTAGGGAAGAAGCCAGAAATAGTTTGCATCAAATACATGGCTGAGGTGAGTTTTATAATTACCTGTAAGACCAAGGGGAAGTGCTCCTTTCCCCAATCTGTGACGTGTGCATGTGAGATGCATTGAATTCTCTCCCAGGCCTTAGATTTCTTGCACTGGTCACTGCAGAGGCAGGCACCCAATGGTTCAACTTCCTTGACAGCTCCTTGTCGGAGGGTTCAGCACATTGTTTCTTGGCTCCATTGGATAGATCGGCCTTCAAGAGCAACACGAGACATACAACCCATTCCACCTGGTTGGGGTGGGGGGGTGGGGGGAAGGAAATGGAAAAAAGAAACTCCCATTTATGACCTGCAGTGTTACCAATACCTCACTAAGATTTGAAAGGAGCACAGAACCAACATGAACACATGAAATGAAAATGCACAGAAAGCATGCAAAAAAAAACATGGCATCCAACCCATTCCTTCTTCAGATCCTGCACAGTTTGGCTGGTCACAGACAGGACCCGACAAAGATGATGAATAACCATGCAAAATGCTGAACCTAGGTGAAATCCTTTCCTAATGTTCTGTGATCTGGGCTATAAATTTAACATTGAAGATCTATCCTGGCCAATTTCACAGGTGATATTTCAAATTGTTATGTTCTGTAAAATATTTGATTCTAGGAACAAGTGTGGGTGAGAACACTGTTCAATCCCTCAACCCTCAGGCTCTTTCTCCCCTACCTCAGGTGCCCTCCCAGGCTGGGTTCTCATCTGTTCCTCCTTCATCATTCAACCTTCTCCACTCTTTAGCTGATGATTCTTTCTGCAGATCACATGCCTTCCTTGACCACAGCCTCCAGGTCTCTCACAGTGGAACAGCCAAATCAATTAGGCCTCAATCTTCTCCCTCTATTTAAATGGGGCAATGAAAATCTACCTTTTATTGAATTCTCCTTCTGGGTATCTCAGGTTACTGTGACCAACACCTCACACCTTTGGCGGCTCAGTTCATAGCAGCTCTTTATCTATTGACATTTTTGTCCTCACCACTCCTTTGACTTCATGTAACTGCTACAGCTCTTCCACTGATCAAGTTGCCTCCAACGCAACACTATTCAAAGAGGAAAGAGTTGTCCCCTGAACTGACTAACATTCCTCCTTTAACCAATTATGCCAATAAAAACCCAAATTAACTGAGCGTCCATCGTGTTGTCCTCTGTCACATGTTGCTGAATGCTTTGCCTATTCAACCGCCACTGCACCCATTTTAATTTTGCAGTGTGAAGCAAAATTATAACACTCTACACTCTGGTATATCCCACCCTTGGCAGTCATGCTTTCAATCACTCATATCCCATTCTCTGGAATTCTTGTTCCAAATTCCCATGTCCATCCACCTTCCTCTCCTCCTTCAGGACTATTACAGATTTTGAATCTACCTTAGATCCCAGGTATAATGATACTAATTGCTGCTACCTCTGGGGATGATAAAGTGAGTTGCCAACAATCTCTCAGGTGGGTGTAAACAATCCAATTGTGCTATTTGAAGGGAGAGATCCCCTGGTGTCCTGGTCAAAATTTAGCCATGAACAATATTACTAAAACAGTTTTTAATTTTGTAGGATCTGTGCTACAAATGTGATTGCATGACAAAATTAGCTGCAAAGTGATTTGGGACAACCAGAGGCTAAAGCTTTTAGCTCTGAAGAAGAGTGAATCGGACTCAAAATGTTAACTCTGTTTCTCTCTCCACAGATGCTACCTGTGGCCTGCTGAGTTTTTCCAGCATTTTCTGCTTTTAATTTCTGTTTGTGGAAGTCTGCTGTGTGCAAATTAACTGCTGCGTCTTCAACATTACAACAGGGACTATACTTCAAAAGTATTTTGTTGGTTGTAACACACTTTGAGACATCCAGTGGTCATGAAAAGCACTTTATAAATGCAAGTCTCTCTTTTTTCCAGAAATATGTACAAAAAAGGATAATTTACATTTTAATAACATCTGTAGAAAAAAAAGATTTCAAAGCTCATACAATGAATTACTTTGACTGTAGCGATTGGCATTTTGTAGGCAAACTAAGATGTTGCACATATTAAGATCCCCCAAACTCAGTTAAATTAATGACTATCTACATGTGTCACAATCGTATTGAAGCACCTCAGAGTGCAATGTGATCTATGTAGATAGAGAATTGGAATATCATTGCACTTTCTGTAATGACCATTTTGAAATGCATTGTAACGTGCTTTTAGATATCTTATGAATAAAGTATACTTTTGCAAACAAAAATCTACAGAGGGAAAAGGACAACTGACAGAAGGGAGGGAGAGCACAGTGAAGAAAATAGGTTGGAAATAGACAACAAAAACAGAAATACCTGGAAAAACTCAGCAGGTCTGGTAGCATCGGCGGAGAAGAGCAAAGTTGTCGTTTCGAGTCCTCATGACCCTTCAACAGAACATGATTGGAGAAAGAGAGTGGACGAGATGCAGGAGCGAGAGAGAGAGAGAGAAAGCGATAGAGAATTACAGGAAAATAAAGCTTTTCTCCAACAGATGAGGTGGTTTGCTTTATTCGTTTTCAGGAATGTGGATGACACTTCACTACCCACCCCCAATGCCCCAACAAAGTTGGTGCCAGGTGCTTCAAAGGGCATTAAGTGTTGTGACATGGGGGTCGAATACATTGGGTAGGTGGGGATGCCAGGTTCCCTTCTCTCGAAGACATTACAAACCAGTTGGGTTCCAGTTGGATTTCCATTTTCAATTTTGCAGCTCCAAGGTTTCAACGGAATTAAATCTCACAACATAGGATTTCAATCCGGAATACCCCTCATTAACTGATTATATTTAATATTGGGGAGGGGAGGGGGGAGAAAGGCTTGATGAATCTTATTCAATCTCAATGGAGCCCCCTGTCCATTAGGCTCCCTTTCGAGTTCCACCAACCCTGACCCGCAACCAACCGCTGCCAAAGTGTTAAGTAAGTGCCCGCCACGAACTGGCAGTAGAGGAAAGAAAGACGTTTATTTAAATATAGGCAAAAAATAATAATAATAATAATACTGCTAATTTTGTTTGAGAAACTGCAGTTATGGAAACGGGGAACTGTTAGGAAAAACTACAATTGGCGTTCCTGACGATTACAGCCGCAACTTGGGGAGTGCCTAACGCCTTATTTTCCTGTCGAAGTGACACAAGAAGAAAAGACATTTAATTTAAAAAAAAAGGTAGCAACACCGATGTTGAAGAAGTTGGGTTAAAATGAAGATGGGTCTTTAACAAAGAAGCAAAACACAAACATTAGAGAGAGAGAGAGAGACAAGTTCCTATACAGTCTGTATAAACTAACACCTTCTTCCCCTGAGTTCACTGTCACTCCAGTTACCTTGAGATACATTGTTCACTGGCGGGTCCCCTCCTTCCGTATAGACGGTCTCTCTGTCTCTGTCTCTCCCCGCGTGTCTGCCAGTGATCCCTCCAACTCTGGGGCAGTTTTTAAAAAGGCGGGTTTGATCCGGCCGGATTTCACTTCTCCTGGAAAACCCCGAGAGCGTCCTGCATCATAGCGGCAGCCCCGGCGTTAAAGCGGCGAGAACCGAAACTCCAGCCAGCTGGGAGAAGAGGGGCGGAGAATCAGATTAAACAAGTGACCGTGCCCAACTCCGGCCTTATAAGGTAGCGATGGAAGTTGTAGAAACTCCCTTTACCGAACAAAGACCACAATGACATACTGCACTCAGAACCACACATTTCCCCAAAAGCTTTTTATTGTTAAGAAATTTCACTGCAATTCTCTTACATATATATATATTAAAAAAAACCCTGAATCATTATTTGGTTAATAGGACATGTTTTCAACTAAATAAGTTTCTGAAATAAAGAGATGGAGTTAAAGTTAAAGAATGCCAGACCAATTCTCTTACATATATATATATATGTTATAAAAAACCCTGAATCATTATTTGGTTAATAGGACATGTTTTCAACTAAATAAGTTTCTGAAATAAAGAGATGGAGTTAAAGTTAAAGTTAAAGAATGCCAGTCCACACTTGTGCCTGTGAATCATAAGGTTGTGAGTTCAAGCACAGGTCTCGAAACTTGAGGGCAATATCTAGGTTGTCACCCCAGGAGTGCTGCACTGTCAGAAGCGCTGTCTTTTGGATGAGATGTTAAACCAAGGCCCTGTCTGCCCTCTCAGGCGGATAGGAACGATCCCACTATATCGAGGAAGAGCAGTCGAGTTATTTCTGGTGTCCCGGCCGATAAAAATCAACGTCACTAAAGAAGATTATGGCCTGAAACCTCTGGTCGGCGTGCGGGAGTGGGACCCCGCTCGCCGACATGGAAAATGATGCGTGGTGATGTTGGGCGTGCGTCCCGACATCACCGCACGTCATTCAGATCTTCACCACAGTCGGCCGCGCGCCCGCCAAACCGTCAAAGGCCTCTTAAGGCCATTTAAATAGCAATTAAAACAATTAACAGGGCTGCCTGTCCAACCTTAAGGTTGGCGGGGGGGGGGGCAGGCGAAGAGCCCAGGCGGCCTTCGCATTTTTCATGGAACTTCATCCACGGGCGGGATGAGGGTTCATGAAGGCTTTTAAACTTTAATAAAAATTTTTAATAAAATTCATAGACATGTCCCAGCTCATGTGACAGTGTCATGTGAGGGCGCATGTCCAAATCATTTTTAAAAATCTTTTATTCACTTTTTCATTGGCAAAGTAATCTCCCTAAGGTAGCTCCGTGCCTCAGGGAGATTTCTGCGCTCTTATGCGTGTATGCACGAAAGAGCGCAGGCCCCCGACTCTCCCTCTCCCCCCCCCCCCCCCCACCCCCCCCCCGCCTGCACAGGTAGCGCTGAGCACTTCCGGGTGCGCGTCATGCTGGGTGGGTCTTAATTGGCCCGCCCATGCAAAATGGCGGCACGCAGCCAATCACAGGCGGCAATCGGCTGTGAGCCCCACCCGTGCCCGCTCCCACTCAGCCCCCCCCAGCGACGGGGAGAAAATTCTCCCCTTTTCTGCTTCTTATGACATTGCTGATTGTGGGACCTTACTATGCTCACGTTGACTATTATGGGCAGAATCTTGTGCCCTCCCCCATGGCAAGTTTGGTGTCAGGGGAGACATGTAATCAGAGTGGAGAGTGGTGGGTGGAGACCCCACCAACTTTCCGCCTCCTCCTTCCTCAGTTAAATCCATGGCAGGAACACCCACTTTAGGTCCTTATCTTGTGACCGCTGGTATTAACCCAGTGGAGGGCAGGGGGGGTGGTCTCGCCGTGCGGGGAGCACGACAAGCAAACCCGTGGGGCTGCTTGCAGGCTCCGAGCGCGATCCCTCGTTCAAAAGCACGCAGTGCCTTGTTCAGGGACCAGGGGGTCGGGGGAGGGAGGGGGAGGGGGGGTTGGAGGCACACCTGTTGAGAGCCACCCCTTTCCCTTGTTGCTGACACCCCTCCCTGCCCCATGACTCCCATCAGCCATTACTCACCCGTGGCCTGGGATCCAGTGGTGATCTTTGGCCTCGCATGGATGTTCTACCAGCAGCAGCCACCTCTGCCCCAGTGGCACTGCTGTTCAGTAGAGCTGTTGGCCTCTGATTGGCTGGTAGCTCTCAGCGGGTGGGGCTTCCACTCCCAGGGTCCTTGATCCCGAGGAAGGCCCGCTACAATGAGCCAAGCTGACCCTAGCTAGACTAGCTTCCACATGCAGATTGCGTCTCTCATAAACCATAGTTTTTGTCTAAAAATTAACCAAGAAGTGCTGTAATTTACTGGAGAATACGTAGGATGGCAGTCCAACTTTCCATCACCTTTGAGGCAGAAAAGTACCACACATCACTGCATAAAGGTTAAAGCTACCTATCCTGATTTATTGACAGGTATAAAAATATACAGAAGTGCAGAGATTGGCAATATACTAACAACACTTGTTACAAACTGGTGGTTATTTATACAGGGCCTTTAACATAGTAAATTGTCCCAAGATGCTTCACATGAACATTATCAAACAAAAATTGATTGTGTCACATGAGCTTTTTTCTCTTTATTCTTTCATGCGAGGTGGGCATCACTGGCAAAGGCAGCATTTGTTGCCCATCCCTAACTGCCCTTTAACTTAACATTTCAGAGGACGGTTAAGAGTCAACCACATTGTTGTGGGTCTGGAGTAGGCCAAACTGGGGTAAGGATGGTAGTCTACCTCGCCTAAAGGGCTTTAGTGAACTTAATGGATCTTTACATCAATCAATGATGGTTTCACGGTCACCATCACTGAGACTGGCTTTATATTTCTGATTTATTAATTGAATTTAAATTCCACCACTGGCTGTGGTGGGTTTTGAACCCATGTCCTCACACCATTAGTCTAGGCCTCTGGATGACTAGTTCTGTGACATTACCACTATGCCAGCATTTCCCTGCCCCACCTCAGCACCACCAAACTCCACCCCCCCACCCCCCTTTAGGGAAAATGACCATAAATTTGGTCAAAAAAGTAGGTTTTAAAGAACATCTTAAAGTAGGGAAGTGAGGCAGAGAGAGGATGAGGTTTAGGAAGGGATTTCCAGAGCTTATAGAGCCTAAGCAGCTGAAAGCACGACTGCCAGTGGTGGAGTGATGAAGATCAGGAATGTACGAGAGGCCAGGATTGGACTAAAATACCTGTGTTCATCAAAAAGTTTGTTTGAGGTTCTGGCTGCCTCTTTTTAATAATGCATGTGACGGAATCGCACTGCATGATAACAGTGTACACAAGCTATCATGTTTGTGCATCTAATGTTTCAACAGAGAGAGAATCTGACATAAACGCAGAAGTTTTTGTTAGATAATATTGCATAAGATCACTTCTAAGTTACGGCGTTATTTCTCTCTACTAGTCAGCTGGCACCAATATACCTCGGCCCCAGTGTCACTCTGTGTCAAAATGACTTGTTACAGAGTCACACGCAATGCCTGAACACTGTATAAATGGAGGTTAGTATGAGGAGCAGAAAGCACACCAGAAATCTACCAGGAAAGTTCCCAAAAGGATGAAAAATTATGCCTTACAAATTGCCTGGGAACATGTTCAAAAGGCTTATAACACTTTCTCGATTTTTACTCTCGCTGTTGAGGAGTGTTTCACAGCTTTGTAGCACAATTTCAGTGGCTGTTTGCTCTCTGTATGATACCACTGGAGGAGATTTCTCATGGCTGAGAGCTGTGAAGACTCTCTCGTGCTCTACAGGATCGCAAGTCAGCTGTCGAGCGTCAAATGGAGCAGTATCCGTAGCTGAGTGGCTGCACCCAGCCCTACAGCAGAATTTATAGAGCTGTTATAAATCATTGACAACCTCCAAGCCTTGACTAGCCTGCCAAAGAACCAGAAGAGAAAAGTTAATGCTGACTTTAGTTGCACCTTTCCTGTTCTGTGTATTGTAAAAGTTCAGCTTGTAGTTCACCTCTCAGCATTCTGCCCAGCTGTCTGACACCTGCAACTACTACATATAAATACTTTATGTGTGCTAAGTAGACAATAAGGAACACAGACATATCAGGAACAGCTGCTCGGAGAGGGGACAGGGATGGAGCTGGCAGGCAGACAAGATCCCCTTGACAGAAAATATATTTTGCCCAAACTAATTGAAATCATAGTGGATTTTGTGAGTAGGCTCGTGTATTCCTAACCTTTGAGTTTATTTTCTCAAAAATCAAATCTTAAAGCTTCGCCTCTGGCTCAGCTGGTGAGCAGATTGGCAAATGCGATAATGAGCTGGTTTAAGACCTGAGCCCCTTGTCTGTGCAGCATTAGTAGAGGCAGCAGATGGCCCTTTTGCCCTATGTTGTACTAACACATTGCACACTACTGTGACATGCCATCCACAAAGGGCAAGGCAGGGAGTAAGTATCGGGAATTGGAGAGAGTGACATGGCACTCTAACATAGGACTCAGTGGCCGGCTTGTTAGGAGCATTAAGGATAAAATTTTTTGTTTGGCGGGCAGGCATGCGCCTGACCCGACCGAGCGTAAAATGACGCGTGATGATGTCTTGTGAGTGTCCCGACATCATTGCGCAGTCACGTGATATTTCGGTCTGGAGGCGCACTGCTGACTCCAGCGCGCCCGCCAACAATTAAATAGCCCTGTTAAGGCCCATGAAGAAGTTAATTAACAGTTGGCGGGGCAGGCGAAAAGGCCAAGCGGCCTTTGCACTTTTTTTGGAAACCTCATCCACGGGTGGGATGAGGTTTCCAAAAGCAAATAAAACTTTAATTTTTCATTAATAACACGTCCCTGCTCATGTGACAGAGTCATGTTTCATTACATTTTTATTTTTAAAAATTTTTTCATATCACTTCTTCTCCCTGTGCCTCAGGGAGATTATGAAGAATGCACTTGCACACTTGCGCAAAGGTCACGCTTGTCCACTCACACTCCTCCCTTTGCTCAATCACAGTGCTATAAGACTTGGCAGTGAGCACCAGCCATTCAATGACTCAACTGTTGCCTGGTTCTGTCCTTACCAGATATTCCACAAGTGTGTGTTTCCAGTAGACATGACTGGCTAGCAATTAGAAGGACTCTTGGACAATCTGTTCTCTTTGATAGCTTGGGTGAAGTTTCTGGGTGTGACTGGTTGACCTGTGCCCCAGATAGAATCAGCACCTTCAGGAGAGGAGGGGAGAGAGAATAAAGAAGTTGCTGGACTTTTCTCTGAACATATTAAGACTGACAGTGAAAGTGCTGAGTCTAAATCTAAGATGAAATTTAATACTGGGGAATAATGAAATCATGAATTCCAGGGAATCTCCATACCCATGAGTCAAAAGTTACCTGTGATGAAGAAACAAGCTCTAATGTCACATCAATTCAAAGGTGATTCAAAAATCGGGGACCATTTCAACCATTAACTAATCCATAGAGTGTAAAGGGATAATTAAAAATGATGAGGGGTTTTGGTAAAGTGAGTAAAGTAAGTAATACCGTCACCTGCAAATCCCCCGCCAAGACACCAATACCTCAGGCAATAGCTGCATCCCTAAGGATTACTCAACTCTGGATTACATCCCAAATACTGTCATTATGGTATGTCTGGTCTGGATTCCAGTCAGGACCACACTGAGGGTGAATCTTTTCTCTGCCAATAAGCTATGCTTTGCAAAAAAGAAAGCACAGATTTATCTACAATGTGCTATTGCTCATGGGAGCAAATTAAAAATTGGGTGTAATTTAGTAGGGTCTGATAGCCCTGACTAGAGGTACTTATACATAAAATCCTTGGATTGCCTAGGAACCCGTAGTTTGACTGGACCTGTGTCTTGAACTCAATTAAAATTACAATTAGAACTTAACTTTAAAAATGCCACAATTACTTCACCTTGGTTAGAGAAAAAGCTTGCATTTATTTAATACCATAACCCATCCCCAAAGCTATATGAATTACTCTTCAAGTGCAATGACTTGTTAAGTGGGTAACTTTCAGCTGCAACTTCTAACTAGAAATATTTCAAAATACTTCATTTTCTGTTTGATGGGGAGGTTGTGATATCTGTGTCTGAGGTATTGTGGTTGAGGCACAGGTGGATGGAACTTCCTCACATTGAGAAATCCATTTAGATGCTCATGCAATGTGAAGCATTAAAACCTGTCTTTCAGCGACAGGTCAACTATTGCCCATGAACATTAACTGAACCCACACGGCCTTGAGAATAGTTCGTGCCCTTCCTCCTAGGGTAAAGACGTATCCAGATGCTTAAAGCAGTGTCCAACTTCATGTTAACAGTCACATGGTGTACGTGGCTCTATGGCCATCACTTCCATCAGAGGTGAAAGTGGAATTGCTCTATAAGTCTAACTTTCATTTTGTTTGCCTAGTTCACATTTAGGATTCTTGCACATTCCAATTCTGAAATGGTGATATGAATCCTGCTGTGGATTTTTACCATTTCAGAGCTCAGCACGTTGGAAACTAATGATCTTCTGGGCAAAGCCCTGACATTTCCCTGTCCAGCTGGAGTTTCCACCCAAGCGCTTGAGGATGCACCACAGGTTCATGAGCCTAATATTCATATTCAGATTTCCAGTCATTCACAATAGCCATCGGATGCTGTTATCATTTAAACAGTAAATAAGCCAGAAAAGTTGGCAGATGTAACAGGTCGCCAGCAGGAAATATTTAAGTGCGATATGGATTCCAACCAGAGGGAATGAGCTGTGGAAAAGACCCGAGTTCCATGGAGCAATAAGATTAAATCAAAAATTGGTTTCCAAGAGAGGCAGTTGATATAATTAAACCAGAAATATTCAAGAAAACCAATAGAAATAGTAAAACAGGAAAGAAAAAGACCTGCATTGTTGGGACTGCTGTCTTTTCATTGAATCTTACCGCACAGAAACAGACCATTTGGCCCATCGTGGTTCTGCCTGCTCTTTAAAAGTACCGTCTAATTTAGTCCCACGCCGCAGCATTTTCCCCATAACCCTGCAAATCAGTTCTCTTTTAAGCACATGTCCAATTGTCTTTGAAATCCTACGGATACTGGTTCCACTAACCTTTTAGGATTCAGATCTTGATAACCTGCTTTGTGAAATAAGTTCTCATTTCCCCCCAGTTCCTTTGCAAATTATTTTAAACCTGTGACCGCTGGTTACTGATCCACGTGTCAGAGGAAACAGTTTCTCCCTATTTACTCTATCAAAGTCCTTTGTAATTGTGAATAGCTCTATTGAATCTCCCCTTAACCTTTTAGATAAGATGTTTAACCACTTTGTGAATGTAAAAAAAAAGTCTAAAGACACTTCAAAGAAGAGCGGGAAGTCCTAGATGGCAGAACTAGACAACCTGAGAGATGGCGAGAATATGAGTTCTGAAGTTCCGTAGGGGTTGAATAGGCATTGGACGGGATTTTCCTGCCCCTCCCCGCCAGCAGGAATTTGAATGGCCCACCGCTTGCACCCTGGGGACACCTGCCAAGGCAGGGCCAGAAAATTCTGGCCATTGAGTGGGAGTTTGCAAATAGTCTGGTTCAGCCTGAGACAATGGCTGGAGGCGAGGATGATATTGATGTGAAGTATAACATTGAGCAGAATCTTCTGCACCCGCCTAGAGTGGGAAACTTGGCGAGCAGGGGAGCTTAATTTAGTAATGGTTCCCCGAGCAGACTGTCCAAGTCATTTGGCAGAATGCCTCATTGCCAGAACTTTCCAACAAGCACCAAGATGTAGCTTGGCTGGTGGTGAGAAAGGCCCTCCCCATCAGATCCGTCCAACACGCCAGGAGTCTCACCCCCTCTGCACGTTGCCCTCGAGGTGGCTGTGGTGGGGACGAGACCATTGTTCACCTCCTTGTGGATTGTGCCTTTGCAGAGAAGGTCTGGAGAGAGATGCAGTGGTTTCTGTCGAGGTTCATCCCAAGCAGTTCTGTGACACAGGACTCTGTGCTCTACGGGCTGTTCCCAGGGACACACACCGAGACAAACATCAACTGCGGCTGGAGGATCATCAACTCGGTGAAAGACGCTCTTCAGTCTGCCCGAAACTTGTTGGTCTTCCAGGGCAAAGAGTTGCCCCTGACCGAGTGTTGCAGACTGGCACATTCCTAGGTCCAGGACTACATGCTGAGGGACGCACTAAAGCTCGGGGCAGCCGCCACAAAGGCGCAATGGGGAAAGGTCGCTGTCTAAGACCTTTCTGCCACAGTGCACCGAGGAACTGGGAACTGTAAAGACCCCTCGGGCTGTACGGCTCACAATGAATGTATGCATTGAATACTAATTGTGTTATAATTGTGTTGAAGCACCTCAGACGTATGTTGATAACTCCAATACCATTGCACTGTCTGACTGTCTGTAATGACCATATTGAAATGACTGTAATACTCATTAATTGTATTGAAGCACCTCATGATCCATGTGTAAAAGTTGAATCTGATTGTACTTTTTGTGATGGCGATTTAGAAATGTTTTGTAATGTTCTTTCAGATATTTTATGAATAAAGTATATTTTTCCAAAAAAAAACAAAAAATTATCAATTTCCCGATGGCAGGATGAACTTTTGGGATTAAGTTCTTGGAACTTTGAGGCCGAATTGAGCTTCCTGATGAACAGTATCAGGAAGCTCTTTTGCATGCATTTGCATGTCTGCATGCTCATTAAAAGGCCAGCCCGCCAAGATTAAGTGCCCCTTCCAAATTAAGTTCTTGGCGACAGAGAAATTCTTGCATAAGTGGCCTGCACTTGCAGATGTAGCCTACTTCCTGGACGTTAGACTAAGTAGTCGTTGCTTTGACCTTGGGGACCACTCATAAATGTGTCAGCCTGTTGATTGAGATCAGGTACCTGTGGTTCAAGCTGCATGGAGTCTGGTCAAGGGAGGCAGAACCAGCGGGGTAGGGTGGGAGGATGTCTGGAGAAGGAAGCCAGACTGTGCTGCACTGTTTAAGAGGGTAAGTGTGTCATGCATGCCTTAGTCCTGCTGTAGGGTGGTGTATGGGCTTTCTGGGCAGTGAGTGTCGTAGAGATATGTGTCTAAAGATTGGGGTCGGTGATGTCAAGAGTTTGCTCTCAAAGGTTTAAATGAGGGTAAAGGGAGGCAGAGGGTATAGTCAGAGTGAGGTGGGAGTTGGGTCAGGTAGGGTGGGAGTGCTAGGCTCATGGACGGATAGGGGATGGTCTCATGGGGGTGGTCACAGAAAGCCAGGGTACAGCTGGCCTTGAGAACAGGAGAGGTCAGGGTCAGGAGGGGCATGGGTACGTTGACGGTCATGGGCTCAGAGCAGGAATGTCCACAAAGATAACGATAAGGTCCAGGGTAATGGCAGGAGGTTGAATGGTTACAGAAGGGAGAGGAATGACAAGGCCGTGATTGTGTAGGAGGATGGGGAGATCTTGGTGGGTAACAGGGGAGGGTCGACGGTGTTTGACACGCTGGTAATTCTCACACGCACTATGCTAGAGGAAAGTGTGAGAGGAGGACCCCAAGCAGATAGTCAGCAGCACCTAGAGGAGAGTGCGAGAGGAGGACCCTGGGACAGGCAGTCAGCAGCACCTAGTACCTAACATCACAGGAGAAACATAAATTCATTGCTTGGTGAGAAACTGCCGTTAGGAAGTGTCATCAAGTAGTTGAGAATTAGAAAAGCACATTCTTTTAAAAGAAGGGGCTACTTACATTTAATAAGAAACACAAGCAATAGGGAAATAAAGTTAAGTGAAGGCCGGCAAAATAAAGTTGCATAAGTAAACCAAAGTGAAATAAACTTAACACAAGAGAAGTAAATTGAAGCCTTAGCAGAACAGCTCAGTCATGTGGAATGCGTGTCTTGTAATATGTGGGAAGTTGGGGACATTACCAGTGTCCTAGACGACCACATATGCAGGAAGTGTCACCACCTGCAGAACATTGAGCTCCAGGTTTCGGAGCTCGAGCGGCGGCTGGAGTCACTGTGGTGCATCCGTGAGGCTGGGAGCTAGGTAGATAGCATGTTGAGAGAGATGGTCACACCATAGCTTAGGAGCCTGGAGGTTGAAAGGGAATGGGTGACCGCCAGGCAGTCCAAGAAAATTAGGGAGGTAGTGCAGGTGTCCCTTGGGGTTCCACTCACCAATCGGTTTTCTGTTTTGGATACTGGTAAGGGCATTGGTTCCTCCAAGGTCTGCAGTCAGAGCCAAGTTTGTGGCACCACAGGCAGCTCTGCTGTACAGGAGGGGAGAAAGAAGAGGGGAAGAGCAGTAGTAATAGCGGATTCAATAGTTAGGGGAACAGACAGGTGTTTTTGTGGCTGTAGGTGTGGCTCCGGGATGGTATGTTTCCTCCCTAGTGCCAGGGTCAAAGATGTCATGGAGTGGCTGCAGTACCTTCTCCTGGGGGAGGGTGATCAGCCAGAGGTCATGGTCCACATTTTTTTTTATTCATTCACGAGATATGGGCTTCGCTGGCTGGGCCTGCATTTATTGCCCATCTCTAGTTGCCCTTGAGAAGGTGGTGGTGAGCTGCCTTCTTGAACTGCTGCAGTCCATGTGGTGTGGGTACACCCACAGAGCTGTTAGGGAGGGAGTTCCAGGATTTTGACCCAGTGACAGTGAAGGAATGGCGATATATTTCCAAGTCAGGATGGTGAGTGACTTGGAGGGGAACTTCCAGGTGGTGGTGTTCCCATCTATCTGATGCCCTTGTCCTTCTAGATGGTAGTGGTCATGGGTTTGGAAGGTGCTGTTGAAGGAGCCTTGGCGAATTCCTGCAGTGCATCTCGTAGATGGTACACACTGCTGCTACTGTGTGTCGGTGATGGAGGGAGTGAATGTGGATGTGGTGCCAATCAAGTGGGCTGCTTTGTCCTGGACGGTGTCAAGCTTCTTGAGTGTTGTGGGAGCTGCACTCATCCAGGCAAGTGGGGAGTATTCCATCACACTCCTGACTTGTGCCTTGTAGATGGTGGACAGATTTTGGGGAGTCAGGAAGTGAGTTACTCATTGCATGATTCCTAGCCTCTGACCTGCTTTTGTAGCCACAGTATTTATATGGCCAGACCAATTCAGTTTCTGGTCAATGGTAACTGCCAGGATGTTGATAGTGGGGGATTCAGTGATGGTAATGCCACTGAATGTCAAGGGACGATGGTTAGATTCTCTCTTGTTGGAGATGGTCATTGCCTGACACTTGTGTGGCGTGAATGTTACTTGCCACTTGTCAGCCCAAGTCTGGATATTGTCCAGGTTTTGCTGTATTTGAACATAGACTGCTTCAGTATCTGAGGAGTCACGAATGGTGTTGAACGTTGTGCAATCATCAGCGAACATCCCCACTTCTGACCGTACGATGGAAGGAAGGTCATTGATGAAGCAGCTGAAGATGGTTTGGCTGAGTGCAATACTCTGAGGAACTCCTACAGTGATGTCCTTGAACTGAGATGACTGACCTCCAACAATCACAACCATTTTCCTTTGTGCTAGGTATGAATCCAACCCACTGGAGAGTTTTCCCCCTGATTCTGATTGACTCCAGTTTTGCTAGGGCTGCTTGATACCACACTCGGTCAATGGGGCCTTGATATCAAGGGCAGTTGCTCTCAACTCACCCTGGGAGGTTAGCTCTTTTGTCCATGTTTGACCAAGGCTGTAATGAGGTCAGGAGCTGAGTGACCCTGGCGGAACCCAAACTGGACGTCAGTGAGCAGGTTATTGCTAGGCATGTGCCACTTGATAGCACTGTTGATGACCCCTTCTATTACTTTATTGATGACATGGACTGATGGGGCAGTAATTGGCGGGATTGGATTTGTCCTGCTTTTTGTGTACAGGACATACCTAGGCAATTTTCCACATAGCCGGGTAGATGTCAGTGTTGTAGCTGCACTGGAACAGCTGGTACCAATGACATTGGTACCAATGACTTAGGTAGGAAAGGGGTTGAGGTCCTGAAAGCAGACTTTAGGGAGCTAGGAAGGAGATTGAAAAGCAGGATATCTAAAGCAGTAATCTCAGATTACTCCCAGTCTCACACGACAGTGAGTATGGAAATAGGAGAACTGAGTGAATAAACAGGTGGCTGGATGGCTGGTGTCGGAGGGAGGACTTTAGGTTTCTGAGGCATTGGGACCGGTGCTGGGGAAGGTGGGATCTGTACATGCTGGACGGTCTACACCTGAACAGGACTAGGCCGAATATCCTCACGGGGGGATTTGCTAGTGCTGTTGGTGGGGGTTTAAACTAGACTGGCAGGGGGATGGGAACCTGAGGGCAAATTCAGAGCAGGGAACATGAGCTGAAGAATTCATGTGTGACCCTGAAAGACAGAAGCAGCACAGGTTAAAATGTGTACAGCACAGGAATTTGGCAGCGCTGAAAGGTATATATGTAAATGCAAGGAGCATAGTACATAAAGCTGATGAGCTGAGGGCACAGATGGACACATGGCAGCATGATATCATAGCTGAAACAGAAACTTGGCTCAAGGAGGGGCAAGGAGGGGCAAAAATGGCCGCCGAACTTCCCTGGATATAGAGTTTTCAGGCAGGATAGGGAGAGGGATAAAAAAGGTGTGGGGGTGTAGCATTATTGGTTTAAGAATCAATTACAGCTGTGACAAGGGATGATACACTAAATGAATCATCAAATGAGGCCATATGGGTTGAGCTCAGAAATAAACAAGAGCTAGGAGTGCTGCTAGGAATGTACTATAGATTCCCAAATAGTGGAAGGGAGTGAGAAGAGCAAGTACGTAGACAGATTTGTGAGTGCAAAAACAATAGGGCAGTAATCGTTGGGGACTTCAACTACCCTAATATCAATTGGGATACAAATAGTGTGAAGGGCACAGAGGGTGCAAAATTCTTGAACCACATTCAAGAAAACCTTTTTAGCCAGTATGTAACAAGTCCAATGAGAGGGGGCGCAATTCTAGATTTAGTCTTAGGAAATGAAGCTGGGCAAGTGGATGAAGTAGCAGTGTGGGACCGTTTTGGAGACAGTGACTATAATATAGTTAGATTTAGCATCATTATCTCGTGAGGATTGGAAAATGATCCTCAGAGCATCCGCTATTTCCTCCCTGGCTTCCTTCAACAGCCTGGGATACAATCCATCTGGCCCTGGTGATTTATCCACCTTCAAGGATGCCAGTTCCTTCAGCCCTTCCTCTCTCACTATGCTTATTATATCTAATATTTCACACTCCTCCTCTTTAACTAGAATGTCTGCATTATCCCTCTCCTTAGTGAAGACAGAGATAAAGTATTCATCGAGACCCCTGCCCAAATCTTCTGCATCAACCCACAAAAGATAAAGATAGAACAGGAGTAAAAATTCTAAATTGGGGGAAGGCAAATTTTACAAAGCTGAGAGGGGAGCTGGCGAGAGTGGGCTGGATACAGCAATTAGAAGGGAAACTGTGCCAAATCAGTGGGAGACATTCAAAGGCGAGATTCTACGGGCACAGTGTAGACACGTCCCCACAAAGAAGGCTGGTACTGCCAAATCTAGAGCCCCCTGGTTATCCAGAAACATATAGGCCAAGATAAAGCAGAAAAAGAAAGATTAAGACAGTCCCAGAAGACTTAATACTGTAGAAAGCCTGGAGAAGTATAGAAAGAAGTATAGGGAAAGCAAAGAGAGGATATGAAAAAATATTGGCAGGTAAAATTAAGGAAAATCCTAAGATGTTTTATCAGCACAGTAAGAGCAAGAGGATAACAAGGGAAAAATAGGGCCTATCAGAGATGTATATGATAACTTATGGGTTGATGCAGAAGATGTGGGCAGGGTTCTCAGTGGGTAGAATTTGCCCCCCCCATCGGGGAGTTGTGTGGGGGGCGGGTGTGGGTGGGTGTGGACCCGATTGGCACCCCCGATCGGGTCCACGCCACCATTTTACGTGGGTGAGCCAATTAAGGCCCGCCCAGCGTGACGAGCACCCAGAAGCGCTGTGCGCTCCCTGTGCGGGCAGGGGGTGGTGGGGGAGGGGGTGGTTGCCTGAGTCGCAAGTGACTCAGGCAACCTCACAGAGTTGCCTCAGGGAGATAAGTTTTAAGTTTTAAAAGGTTAATAAAGTGGAGAAATAATTTTTATGACACGTCCCCTCATGTGAAACTGTCACATGAGCTGGGACACGTGCATTAATTTTGATAAAAATTTGTGTGAAAATTTAAAATCATTCATGAAACCTCAGCCCGCCCGTGGATGAGGTTCCTTGAAAAATGCGTAGGCCGCCTGGGCTCTTCGCCTGCCGCCAACCTTAAGGTTGGATGGGCAGATCAGGTGATTGCTTAATTGCCTTTTTAAGTGGCCTTAAAAGGCCTTTGACAGTTCAGCCGAACTGAAAATCTAAATGACATGCAGTGACGTCGGGACACACACTCAACGTCACCCCACGTCATTTTACACCTCAGTGAGTGGGCCCCACCCCCTTTACACCTCAGTGAGTGGGCCCCGCCCCGGCTTTAAACCTCAGTGAGTGGGCCCCGCCCTGGCTTTACACCTCAGTGAGTGGGCCCCGCCCCCGTTTACACCTCAGTGAGTGGGCCCCGCCCCCCTTTACACCTCAGTGAGTGGGCCCCGCCCCCCTTTACACCTCAGTGAGTGGGCCCCGCCCCAGCTTTACACCTCAGTGAGTGGGCCCCACCCCAGCTTTACACCTCAGTGAGTGGGCCCTGCCCTGGCTTTACACCTCAGTGAGTGGGCCCCGCCCCCCCTTTACACCTCAGTGTGGGCCCCGACCCCTTTACACCTCAGTGAGTGGGTCCCACCCCCCCTTACACCTCAGTGAGTGGGCCCCGCCCCCTTTACACCTCAGTGAGTGGGCCCCGCCCCCTTTACACCTCAGTGAGTGGGCCCCGCCCCCCCTTTACACCTCAGTGAGTGGGCCCCGCCCCCTTTACACCTCAGTGAGTGGGCCCCGCCCCCTTTACACCTCAGTGAGTGGGTCCCACCCCCCCTTACACCTCAGTGATTGGGCCCCGCCCCCTTTACACCTGTGAGTGGGCCCCGCCCCCTTTACACCTCAGTGAGTGGGCCCCGCCCCCCCCTCGCCGAGCTGAAGATTCAGGCCAATGACTACTCTGTCTCTGTCTTCACTAAGGAGAGAGATGATACAGACATTCTAGTTAAAGAGGAGGACTGTGAAATATTAGATACTATAAGCATAGTGAGAGAGGATGTACTGGTGGGAATGACATCCTTGAAAATGGATAAATCACCAGGGCCAAATGGGTTGTATCCCAGGCTGTTGAAGGAAGCCAGGGAGGAAATAATGGATGCTCTGAGGATCATTTTTCAATCCTCACTAGATACAGGCAAGGTCCCAGAGGATTAGAGGTCTGTGAATGTTGTACCATTATTTAAAAAGGGTGCGAGGGATAGGCCAGAAAATTATAGGCTAGTCAGTCTGACTTTGGTGATGGGCAAATTAATGGAATCAATTCTGAGAGACAGGATAAGCTGCCACTTAGAAAGGCACAGATTGATCAGGGACAGTCAGCATGGTTTTGTTAGGGGAAGATCGTGTCTTACTAACCTAATAGAATTTTTTGAGGAAGTAACAAGGAGGATTGATGAGGGTAGTGCAGTGAATGTTGTCTACATGGATTTCAGTAAGGCATTTGACAAGGTTCCACGTGGCAGATTGGTCAGGAAAGTGAGGTCTCATAGGATACAGGGCAAGGTGGCAGGTTGGATCCAAAATTGGCTCAGTGACAGGAAACAAAGGGTAGTGATCAATGGTCACTTTTGTGAATGGAAAACGGTTTCTGGTGGTGTTCCACAGGGCTCAGCGTTGGGGCCCTTGCTGTTTGTTGCATATATTAATGGTTTAGACTTAAATGTGGGAGGCATGATTGGGAAATTTGCAGATGACACAAAAATTGGCCGTGTAGTTGACAGTGAAGAGGATAGCTGTCAACTCCAGAATGATATCAATGGTTTGGTTGAGTGGGCGGAGAAATGGCAAATGGAATTCAATCCGGAAAAGTGTGAGATAATGCATTTGGGGAAGGCAAACACAGCAAGGGAATATTCAATAAATGGGAAATTATTGAGAGGGCTGAAGAAGTGAGAGACCTTGGAGTACATGTCCACAGGCTCTTGAAGGTGGCAGGACAGGTGGATAAGGTGGTCAAGAAAGCTTATGGAATGCTTTCCTTTATTGGGTGAGGTATTGAATACAAAAGCAGGGATGTAATGATGGAACTGTATAAAATGCTGGTTAGGCCACAGCTGGAATTTTGTGCACAGTTCTGGTCACCACATTACAGGAAGGACATAATTGCTCTGGAGAGAGTGCGGAGGAGATTGACAAGAACGTTGCCAGGATTTGAAAATTGCAGCTATGAGGAGAGATTGGATAGGCTAGGGTTGTTTTGCTTAGAACAGAGGAGGCTAAAGGGTGTACGAATTGAGGTGTACGAAATTATGAGGGGCCTAGATAGGGTAGACAGGAAAGACTTGTTTCCCCTTAGCTGAGGGGTCAATTACCAGAGGGCATAGATTTAAGGTGATTGGTAGAAGGATTAGAGGGGACATGAGGAAAACCTTTTTCACCCAGAGGGTGGCAGATGTCTGGAATTCACTGCCTAAGTTGGTGGTTGAGGCTGAAATGCTCAACTCATTTACTTGGATCTGCATCTGAAGTGCTGTAACCTGCAAGGCTACGGGACCAGGTGCTGGAAAGTGGGGTTAAAATGAGTGGCTAGTTTCTTTTATCTCTTTTTAGCCGGCTCAGACGCGATGGGCTGAATGGCCTCATTCTGCACCATAACTTATCCATGGTTTTACGGTTCTAGCAAGGTAGTTGCACAGTTTGTAAAACCTCTCAAGCATTTGATATGGGAGGAGTCTCTTTTTGGGTGGGATGAGTTAATACCCTGTTTTTTGGGCAGAGTGAAGTGGCGCCCTGTTAATTATTAGCCCACCCCCATGGAGAACCAAGCTCAGCCGAGTTCAGCTCTCAGGGATCCAACGCCCAATAAACCAGCATTGGGCCATGACTAATGGGTCACATTCCAGCAAAAACCCATCAAGGTCTGGAGCTGCTGTTCATTCTGTGCCATTTGGCATCTGCTGCTGCCAGAGGCAGGGATGAAAGGAGGGAGGGAGGGAGGTGGATGCTTCCCAGGAGCATGGGTGGTGGACAGCAGCAAACTCCCAACTCCAAACCTCCATCCTCCCTGGTAAATGGTCATGGCTGACAAGGGCTTATGTGGTAAGCCTTTCTATGCTGCCAAGGCAATAGTCTCTCTGTGGAGTCTCAAAGGTAATGGAGGCAAGCTGAAAAGTGTCTGAGGGCATGTTCTTGCACATGGCCGTCATCACCCCAGTCAAAGAGCAATGTCTCCATGCACAGTCATGTACGAATGGGAGGAACACTCATTTCTGGTCCTCCGGGATATCCTTCAACATGAAGGGGTGGGGTGAGGAGGCCATGCCTAGATGCATGCCAGACACAGGGCTTAGCATTGGCTTCAAGGCTCAGAGATAGAGGCAAATCTGCAAAGAATATGCTGATTAGATGGATCACTGCGATTTTGTTCACAGATCCACCCAGGCTTAGGTGATGCAGGCTGCAGGCAACACTGCCTCTCTACTGACTCTGGTCCAGGTGCGGAAGAACTGGCACAGTTTAGCTAGGGCCGGGAGGAGCAACAGCCTGAGCAGCAAGAGACAGCGGAATCTAAAGAAGGTCAGGATGCTGGCAACCAGCAGCCAGTGCGATGGCGGGCATTGGCCAAAGTGAGTATATCACAGACAGCGCAACGACTTGCAGATAAGCAAAAGGCAATGCCAGAGGTATCTTAGAATGTCCTGGAATGTGATTGATCACAGATGCCGGCTGCTTCATAAAGACCTGTGTTTGCAAGGACTTGGAGGCGACCCTATGCTGGTGGCATTAGAGGTCACCAAGGCCCTAAACCTCTTTGCCAATGGCTCTTCCAGGGCTCCACTGGGGAATTTTGCGGCAATTTCCAGTCAGCAACACACAAGTGCATCCAGGAGATGACAAATGACCTCTTCAGGAGAGGGCACAAGTATGTCTAATTCCACCTGGACCCCAAAAGCCAGGCTACAAGATCGTCGGGTTCTGTAGCAATCTCAGGCTCCCCATAAGTGCAAGGGACTATTGACTGTACTCACGTGGCCTTGAGAGCTCCTTGGCATCAGCCAGTCGCACTCATCAATAGGAAAGCTGTGCTGGAATAGCTGGTGCATAATCACAGAAGACAAATCCTGCGTGTTTGTGTCTGGTTCCCAGGGAGCTCTCACAATGCTTACATTCTGAACCATTTCCAGGGGCCATGTGTTATTATTGTCGTGGACACACATGCAGAGGCCATTGCAAGGGTGTGACACGGCAGACAGGCCTGTGACAATCTAATAGCTAACAGATTCCAGGCAGAGTAAGCTGCTGATACTTATCGTTTACTATTTGGTTTTTTATCCTCTGCTGGCTGATAGGCTCCTTATTTGAAACATACGTTATAGTTTTCTCTTCTGTATCTTGATTTATGACAGCTGAATCAAATTGCACTGCTTAACATCCGCCCTGCTGGCGCTTTGATCCTTTGCATGAGCCAAACTGTGCTGATAATACAGGTCCCTTGTACCAAATGCATGCATCAGAACCTGCACCTAACTTCATTCTCCCACAAACTTGGGCACCTGTAAGTAAAATTGAGATTTTTTTCCCATGCCCTCACAAAGTCCATAACATGTGACACATTGAAAGCAACTTAGTTTCTTATCTCGGCAGGGGTACACTCATCTCACCCTTGCTCCTCCAAATGGGGGCTAGACCGTGAAGAGAGCTCTTTCAGGCAGAACCAGAAACATGAGAGCACAGGGAAGAACAACGTGAATCGACCATTTGGCCCCTCCAGATGGCTTATCCATGCACCTTGATCAGGGAAGTTCTGGTAGCTGGTCCCAAAATTCCAATTGCCTCAGTAACTCCCTATCCTTTGGCATCTCTATCATCTCGAAAAGTATTGAAGTAACTTTGGAGTCTGCTCTGTGACAGTGCCACAACTGCACTGTGGGGTGTGGTGGTCCAACTGCTCACCGTCCCCCAATTGCAGAGAGTCCTACAGATCTCAGTCCTAGATGGCCTTAGTATAACTGTGAAGCTGTGTTCTGTCATTCTGGATACCCCACGCAAGTTAAACCTCTTTCCTGCATGGACCCTGCAGAGCCCCTTCATGCTTCACATGGATGGCCTCACAGTCCTCCTCACGGTCCAGCACACAGGCCTATTCTACTTGCTCTCGCCTCATGGGATAATACATTTGTCCGTTAATGAAGTCCGGTGCACTTTGGTTGCAATTCCTATATGTGAGGTCTTGATAAGGAGATAAACAGAACAAAAAATTCTCCATGTGGTAACACATCCACAACATTCACTCCCTCCACCACCGACAAACAGTGGCAGCAGTGTGTACCATCTACAACGCACTGTAGGAACTCACCGAAGCTCCTTAGACAGCACCTTCCAAACCCACAACTGTTACCATCTAGAAGTATGAGGGCAGCAGACACATGGGAACACCACGATCTGGAATTTTCCCTCCAAGTCACTCTCCATCCTGACTTGGACACATATGGCTGTTCCTTCACTGTTGCTGGGTCAAAATCCTGGAACTCCCTCCCTAACAGCACTGTGGGTGTACCTACACCACATGGACTGCAGTGGTTCAAGAAGGCAGCTCACCACCACCTTCTCAAGGGAAACTAGGGCAATAAATGCTGGCCCAGCCCAGTGATGTCCACATCCCGTGAATGAATAAAATAAAAACCAAGAGGGCTGCGGAAGCATTGAGTATGTTTAAAGCAGACATTGACAGATTTCTAAATACCAATGACATAAAGGCATATAGGGATGGTGTGGGAAAAGGGCATTGAAGTGGATGATGAGCCATGATCTTATTGAATGGAGGAGCAGGCTTGATGGGCTGAATGGCCTACTCCTGCTGCTATGTTCCAATGCCATCTCTGGGAAACAGCTGTTTCCGCCCTTCCTGCACGGCCCGGAGGAGAACATGCAGGGGAGGCTTTGCTGAACCCTGGGGCCACACTTTGTCTTCCTCGTGACCTCCTGGCTGTTGCAGAGTCCGGAGCTCATGTCCTGCAGTGAGTGAATGGCTGGCCGGGTGCTCTTTTAATATGGTGCCAGAACCTGTGACCCCAGGAGGTAAGGGTGGGGCTGGCGACTTCCTGCCCATCTCCGCTGCATGATTCGCCGTGCTCCTCGCGCGTGCATATCTAATGAGCTGAACGGCGCGAGATCGCAGGGGACTCCGAGCAGAAATCACTCTCACTTCCTCTGCTGCCACCCAACTTATTCTCCAGAACAGGTGATTCCACCATTTGTTGCAGGGGCCAAAGACGACGTTTACTTTGGAGGAAATTCTAGTTCATCCATTGGATATTGGACAAGCAGCCTAACAACACAAAGGCAGTGGAGGCCTCAAGAATACTGGTGGACTGAGGTAGACTGCGCTTCATTAATTGCACATATGGAAGCTCAATTAATGATCTGGAATTGAAAAGCTAGTCTCAGTAATGGTGACCATGAAACCATTGTCTTCAGGGAAGGGAATCTGTTATCCTCACCATGTCTGGCATGCATGTGACTCCAGACCTACAGCAATGTGGTTGACTCTTAGCTGCCCTCTGAAATGGTGTGGCAATTAGGGATGGGCAAGAAATGCTGGCCTTGCCAGCAACGCCCAAATCCTATGAAAGAGTAAATTAAGTAACTTGGGGAAGGGCTTATCTGGAGATGGAGCCTGAAGGAAGTGAGTAATGTGATGTGGATGGTGAAGGATACAAGGAAGTGGTTGAGAACATGGGCTCAGACAGCTGGGCAAGTCAAGGGACTGGCCTTGGAGTTTCCATGGATGGAGAGCCTTAGGGAGGACAGGAGGGTCGTGAATGGAGGACGGTGGGGGGGCAAGTGGCATTGAAATTAAGATTGAAATCATCAAGGGTGAGGAGTGACTCAGTGCAGATGGCTGAGGGCGGAGAGAAGGAAAGATCTTGGGTGAGAAAGTTGGAATGGGGTTGAAGGGGATGGACAACAATGATTGTCAACAAGAAAATTGGAACAAAGTGAGAAATTCAATGGAGGAGTAGTTCCCAGAGGGTAGGAGGAGAGGCCAAAGTGTGATTTGGTGATAGGGGCACGGCAGATGGTAGAAAGAAAGAGAGCAAGAGAAAGGAGAATGAAAGAAGCAAACAGTTTTGTAGGGAATGGACAGAATACTCAATGCCTCAGTCTGAGCCACGAGATTCTGTTTTTAAAAAATCAACAGATTCATTTAAATTACTGATGATATTATGCAAAGGGGATTCTCATCAGGCTTCTGCGCCCTAATATGCAAATCCCCTATGCAAAGTTTTCCTGCCAATCTATTGCAACACCTTGTCATGTACAGCTGAACAAAACACAGCAGATGGTTCATGCAAATAATGAAAAGATTAAGTGCCATTACACGCTTCTACTACTATAATGTACGATGTAACTATTCTTCAGCCTTTGTGAATGAGGGAACTCCCTAAGTATTTGTGCAACTTCTTTGCATTAGAATTGTCGGCCTTATCTGAATTGAACAAAAACTTCTTACGTCGAAATAACTCCAGGAACTATTATTCAAAAATGAGTTGATGCAGGTAGGTGCACACGAACACATAGTTCGCCCTTTTCAAGGCAAATTAAGCATGTGTTGCCTCTCCTGTGGTGGGACAGGGCAGTGGTAGAGGAAGATTCACTTCTCACCGCATTAGTGCCTGGCTTGCTGGATCTCCTGTGGCTTGCTCTCTCACCTTTGCTTGGCACTCTTCCCCACACTATGCTCTAATTTCCCCTACCTGCCTGCCACTCCCAGTGTTCTACAGTGACGTTTACTTCTAATAGTAAATGGTCACTGGGTCAAGTGCTCCACATACTCAGTGACAGATGCTTACAGTAATACATGGCCATTGGGGTCAGATGTTCCAATTGAGTTAAGGACTCAGTCCCAATTCTGTACAGCTGTCCCCAATCTCCCATAGTTCCTTGCCTGTTCCCCACAACTTTTTTTGCCAGTCTTCTACATTCTATTGCGATTTCTCGATGCTTTACCGTAACTCTGGTTGCTTTTCCCACACTTTCCTTCTCTTTCTGGCCTCTTCCCTCTCTCTTTCTCTCTTTCCCTCTTCCCTTCATCTTCTGGCTTTCTCCCCTCCACCTCTCTCTTCCTTCCCCCCTCTCTCCCCATCATCTATTGGCCTTTTTTATCCATCTCTCGGCCAATCTTACTGCCCTTCCTGCTTTCCCTCTCTTTCAGCCTTCCCTTTGGCCTCGTCTTGCTGTTCTCCTCTCGTGAGCTTTCTCACCACCCTACCAGCCATCCTGTAGGCCCTGTGCCCCAAGGGGCTTCTTTAGAACAGAAGGCAGTAGATAAAATAAGAAAAACACAAAAGGGAGAACTTTTAACTCAACAACAACTTGCATTTTTACAGCACTTCTAATGTAATAAAATTAATAATGTAATACATCCCAAGGCACTTCACAGAACAGATGACCAAAGGTTTGGTAAAAGAAGTATGTTTTAAGGAGTGTCTTAAAGGAAGGGAAGCAGAGGGGTGGACAGGTGGAGAGGCTTTGGGAAGGAATTCCAGAGCTTAGGACAGTGGCAGCTAAAGGCATGGCCACCAATTGTGAAGCTTAAAATCAGGGATGTGCAAGATGGGAACTGGGAGGAACAGGCGATCTTTTCCAACCCATGGCTGTAAGATTCTAGCTAACGCGTTGTCTTATTAATTAATAGGTTTGAAAGTCTAGCGTCAACAACTTTAATACTTTATTGAGAAGTATAGGGCTGGATTTCATGGGGGAAGAGGCAGTTGGCTGGTGCCCCCCACCCCTCTCCAAGAAGGAAAGTCAATCCCGAACAGACCAACTTTAAATAACCTTGCCCCACAACGATAACACACTAGGGATGGGCTAAACAGGCCGAGAGTCGGACTTGCGCACCTCAGTGGACAGGAAGTCCCACCCTTGTGTGCTGCCAAGCCAACCTGATTGGCCAGCAGCCTACAGCAGTCCCAGCAGTGCCAGAGCTCAGTAATGACGCTGCTGGGGCTTCAAGTGGCCCCACTGAAGAAGATCATGGTGACTGGAGATTGGTAAGTCCTGGGCTAAAGGGCGGTACAGGATCAGAGAGCCTAGGGAGGGACAGAGGGTGGTGGGCGGCTGGGTTTTGGACAGCAGGTGGGTGAAACAAAGGGCGGGTGGTGGCATATGTAAAGGGGGTAGGTGCCCCCGATGCGCACAGGGCACCCCCCGTTTCAGAAACAGTCTTCGCACTCCGGCCTTCCTGCCACTGCCCAGCATTTTATGGCAGTGGAGACAGATGGAGGCCCTTCATTACCACTTAATTGGGCAATTAAGGTCCTCAATAGGCCTAAGGGCTTGCAGGTAAGTGCACGCCTTACCCATCACTGCCCCCCTGCCATATAATGAGGAAGAGGTTGGGGTTGGACAGGAAGGAGGTGGGCTAGACAGCCAACATATTTTTGATAAAAACAAAAAACTACTGCGGATGCTGGAAATCCAAAACAAAAACAGAATTACCTGGAAAAACTCAGCAGGTCTGGCAGCATCGGAGTAGAAGAAAAGAGTTGACGTTTCGAGTCCTCATGACCCTTCGGCAGAACTGAGTAAAGTTAGGAGAGGGGTGAAATATAAGCTCGTTTAAGGTTGGGGGGGAGGGGAGAGAAGTTGCGGGGCGGGGGGGGGGGGGTGGTTTAGGGACAGGCAAGCAGTGATAGGAGCAGATAATCAAAAGATGTCACAGACAAAAGGAACAAAGGGGTGTTAAAGGTGGTGATATTATCTAAGAAAATGTGCTAATTAAGAATGGATGGCAGGACACTCAAGGTACAGCTCTAGTGGGGGTGGGGTGGAAAGACTGACAGGGTATTACAGTTATAGATTTAAAAATAATGGAAATGGGTGGGAAAAGAAAAATCTATATAAATTATTGGAAAAAACAAAAGGGAGGGGGAAGAAACGGGAAGGGGGTGGGGATGGAGGAGGGAGTTCAAGATCTAAAGTTGTTGAATTCAATATTCAGTCCGGAAGGCTGTAATGTGCCTAGTTGGAAGATGAGGTGCTGTTCCTCCAGTTTGCGTTGGGCTTCACTGGAACAATGCAGCAAGCCAAGGACAGACATGTGGGCAAGAGAGCAGGGTGGAGTGTTAAAATGGCAAGCGACAGGGAGATTTGGGTCTTTCTTGCGGACAGACCGCAGGTGTTCTGCAAAGCGGTCGCCCAGTTTGCGTTTGGTCTCTCCAATTTGGAAAGACCCAAACCTCCCTGTCGCTTGCCATTTTAACACGCCACCCTGCTCTCTTGCCCACATGTCTGTCCTTGGCTTGCTGCATTGTTCCAGTGAAGCCCAACGCAAACTGGAGGAACAGCACCTCATCTTCTGACTAGGCACTTTACAGCCTTCCGGGCTAAATATTGAGTTCAACAACTTTAGATCTTAAACTCCCTCCCCCGTCCCCACCCCCTTCCCGTTTCTTCCCCCTCCCTTTTGTTTTTTCCAATAATTTATATAGATTTTTCTTTTCCCACCTATTTCCATTATTTTTAAATCTATAACTGTAATACCTTGTCAGTCTTTCAACCCACCCCCACTAGAGCTGTACCTTGTGTGTCCTGCCATCCATTCTTAATTAGCACATTTTCTTAGATAATATCACCACCTTTAACACCCCTTTGTTCCTTTTGTCTGTGACATCTTTTGATTATCTGCTCCTATCACTGCTTGCTTGTCCCTAAAACCACCCACCCCCGCAACTTCTCTCCCCCCACCCCCCACAACCTTAAACCAGCTTATATTTCACCCCTCTCCTAACTTTACTCAGTTCTGCCGAAGGGTCATGAGGACTCGAAACGTCAACTCTTTTCTTCTCCACCGATGCTGCCAGACCTGCTGAGTTTTTCCAGGTAATTCTGTTTTTGTTTCGCCAACATATTTTGCCTGCTCAACCATCGAAAACATGCCTGACAGAGGGACGAAAAATCAGCCCATAAAGATTGGAGAATTTTCCATCGACTACCATATCTTATATTGTTTCCTTAAGGATAATCAGGCCAGACCCACATATCCATGTCCTTACATGTGGCCATTCGTTGGATAGAGCCTTGGTGTCTTAAGTTCAAGTTGTTTCCTTATTTTTCTAAAATGTACTCTCACTTTTTTTATACCCCCTTTCCATTACACCCCAACTCTGGCCATAGGATGTGATGTAGCTAAAGCATCACGTTCTGTTCTCTGCCTGAGAAGCGGTAGAAGCCAGTTTTGTCCAATTGTGTAGGCGTCACCCCTTAATTCTTCAAGGCTTCTCTGTTCAGCACTTTCCCCATGGTTCTTCTGTAGTCAAGGTAACTGTGCTTAACTAGACCTGTGGTACAACCTGCGTCAAAGGGTCTATTGTCTGCAGGCATATGTATAATACTGCACCAGCTGGTCAAGCTTGCTCAGGGCTGCTTATTCAGTGAAGGTGTGTTTTAGACAAAGGCTATATTAACTATACTAGTTAGCCCATGATGCTTTCTGCTGATGTCATTATCCTCTCATATTTTGACCCTTATCCCTTAAAATCTGCAACCGCCATTTTAATGTAATTGCTTCTCATGATTAAATGTAACTTGGATGCCATTAAGACAACATTGCAATTTTAACAGTCTACTAAGCAGAGCATCCGTCATACAGAGACCTGCGCTCAATGAAACCTGTCAGGTAAGCTTAGAGCATACCTACGGGTGTAGGGCCACGATGTTCCTATAAGCCCCACAAAAAAGGCTTGGATTGCTGCTATCCCCCGTTTCCCCCCTAGCCATCTGATCCATGAAAACCGGCCCCCCCACCCCCCCCACCCCAAAACCCACCATCACTGTGATTTACTTTGATTGGTGACCTCTAAGGAGCCCAATTTTTACAGGCCCAAAACGACAGAGTTTCATGGCTCCACCAACCTGATTGGGGTGGACACTTGGCATGCGAAATGTTAATTGGACGGGCAGTCCCGTGAACGGCTGGCTCAGGCCTTGGCTCAGCTAGACCAAGAGCTTAAACAGGCATAATGAGTCACAGTAGATTTAACCAAAGACCTGTACGGGATTAAATAAGGAGACAGATATCCTCATGTATCCATGTATTATTTATTGCCTACATAACAACAATTCACCTACAGGAATACAGTCATATTCTAAATAATTCACCAATTCAAACATGTATTGATGAGGAAAGGAAAATTATTGATATTATAAGGTCTCTTGCAATATTTCCCTTTGCTTACTTTACATTTTTGTAGCTTTTGATTTTTTTTGTGTGTGTTTAATCTAAATTTCTGCCTCTCCTCACGTGTTGACCTGAATGTGAGGTGATATATCCTCAGCGTGATTTCTATTTAAGGGCCAGTTTTCCGGTTTCATTCTCCTGCCTGGGATTCTCGCCTGTCAACAATACATTTTGAACATTCAGGCATGCACCGACTGAATTTAATGGTCAGAATATAGTGTCCAGACTTCAAATATGCACTGTCTGGAGCACAAAGTCAGAATACTGCCCTCTTAATGGCAACTCTAGAGGGATAATCCATTCCTCCAGCCTTTATTTACTTCTCTAGTATTTATTCATACAGTTTGCGCTCGTCAAAGGGACAGACACTAGTGCTGGGAAATATAGTAACAGGAATAGGCCATTGAACCTCTTAAGCCAGCTCCGTCGGCATTTAATTAGATCATAGCTAATCTATATCTTAACTGCCTACCTTGCTCCATCAGCCTTAATACCCTTACCTAACAAAAAAATCTATCAAACTCGGCTTAGAAATTTTCCATTGACCTCCCCCCCACCAGCCTCAACAGCTTTTTGGGGAAGATTTCCAGATCTCCGTTTTGAGCATCTGCTACTGACACCAAACACTCGCAACAGCATGGTTAGATACAAGTTAGGAGAACGGCTGCCTCTACCCTGCCCTACAGTTTATTTGTGTTTCTTTGCCTCCCCCTCTCCTCCCTCCCCGCAATCTCCAAAGAGTGTCTCTTTGCTGCTGGGTATTAGCGCTCCAAAGTCCAGTGTAGTATTATTAGAAGGATGCAGATTCAAGGCTCAGTTTCCAATTGAAGTTCTGCAAGAGCAGAACCTAGAATCTGAGATAGAGAGGGAGAACAATTGCAGAGGAGTATCCTCCTCTAGGGGGCTACTTCCTTATGGTTTCAGTGAATGACATTCCCAATTTAATGCCAGTTTGTATCCAACTCTGGACATTTTAGTGCAGTGAAACCCTGGGAACTGGGAGATTCCTCCAAATTCATTTGACTTTCCTCCCATTGACCTGGGCATTCCCAAAATCAGATTACAGACTGTGTTCTATTCTACTGCATTGCTTATTCTCCCCAATCCACAATTGTTTAACCTAAATTAAATATACAACTAAAGGAGGGACATCTTCCCTCTATGTTCACAGGCAACAACAACGATTTGCTGTAGCACCCTTAGCCAATAGAATATCCCAAGGTGCTTCATAGGAGCATTATCGAACACAATTTGACACCAAGCCACCTAAGGAGATATTAAGATAGGTGACTAAAAGCTTGATCAAAGAGGTAGGTTTTAAGGAGCGTCTTAAAAGGAGGAGAGAGAGGTAGAGAGACAGAGAGGGTTAGGGAGAGAATTCCAGAGCTTAGGGTCTTGCCCGCTGAAGTCATGATCGCCAGTGAAAATTGGGGGAGCGCAAGAAACCAGATAGAATTGAAGAAGTGCAGGGATCTTGGATGGTTCTAGGTTACAGAGATAAGGAGGAGGCCATGGAGTGTTTGTAAATAAAGATGAGAATTTTTACATCAAGGCATTGTCAAGGGCAATGCCAATGTAGATCAGTGAGCAAAAGGGTGATGGACGAATGGAACTTGGTGTGAGTTAAGATACATCAACCCTCAAGGAACAAATATGCACCAACATATCACAAAGGGCTTATAAGTGATTTAAGCCACTCAGAGCACAATTAATGAATCTTTTGTGTAGATCCGGCTTCCACTGTACCTACTCTCTGTTGACTCAAGCAACTCCTGCCAAGCAATGAACCAGCTCAACTTGAGTCATTTGTAGTGGGAGAAACCTAAATAGCTTTACCTCCCATTTCACTGCTTTGGATCTCCCTGTGCAACATACTCTTCACCAACTGGGATCTCAGGCTTCTCTCAGTGCCACTCTACAGTTAGTTGTCAGGAGGAGTGTGCACAAGAGAAACATGCGTCCGGGATGTTCACATCTCACAGATGGGGAAGCACCTGGCACTAAGTTGCTCCTCACCATCTGATCATGCCAAGATGGAGACTGAGAGCGCACTGTTTGGGAGTGGGAGGTTTTGGTTAGAGGGGGTGGTGGTAATGTGAGGGAGGCTCTGAGTCTAACTTGTCTATGGTGGAGCCTGTTTCTAAGTTTGATAACCAAAGAAATAGTTGTATTCCCAATTCACACAGGTAACAACACAACAAAAGCACTTGACTAGAACTGAAGCAAAGGAATCAGGGTCCAACCTCCATTACGCAAACTGCCCCCCAACTCCATGTATTTTGTTTGTCTCATATACATTAAAACCAGTTGGGATCTGTGTCAGTACAGAAGCCAAACAAGGCTTAAACAAAGGGGAAATATATAATTATACAGGATCATGGTGTATAACTGTCTATGCATATAAGGAGAAAATCACCTACTAACATTTACATGAAGATAAAATGTATATTAGAATAGAACTGTATAGCACAGAAGGAGGCCATTCAGCTGACCATTCCTGTGCTGATTCTTTGAAAAAGGTAACCAATTATTCCCAATCCCCCTGATCTTGCCCAAAACCTCGAAATTTTTTCCCTTTCATGTATTGGGTCAGTTGGTTCATTAAATATTAGCGTTGAGGTCAGGTAATTTTTCTGACATCACTAGGCAGTTTAGAATTGTGACATGGAGGGGAATCAGCAAGAGGTGGGGAGTTACTGCAAACAGGCAAACGTAACTCATCTTTAGTCACACTGGGATTACAGGTCAACTGCACCCCATCTGCATTTCACAATAAATATTTCAGCAATCAAAACACACTGTAGCTATTTGTCATTGAGTATGCGACTTGTCTAAAGAAACTGTTTTGTGGCAGCGGGTTGAACGATATCCACTAGATCCTGAGGCAACATCAGCCAGTCTTGAGGACGACGCTTTACTGAAGGTCCTTAAGAGCGGTGTTGCTTTCAAAAGCAAAGGGATCAGTTGTTGTTGTTCTTGTTGGTAATCCACCAGTATGCTATAAACAGTAAAGATAATAACGTAAGAACATAACAAATAGGAAATGGAGTCGGCCTTCAAGCCTGCTCCAGCATACAAGATCATGGCTGGTCTTCTGCCTCAACTCCACCTTCCTGCACTGTCCCCGTTTAATGCCTAAAAATCTATCAACCTCTGTCTCGAATGTAGTCAACAACTGAGAAGCCACAGCTCTCTGTGCTAGAGAATTCAAAAGATCCACAATCCTTTGACTGAAGAAATTTTCTCCTCATCTCAGTCCTAAATGGCCGAATACCTTACCCTGAGCCTGTTGTCCCGTGTTCTAGATTTCCCAGCCAGAGGAAACATTTCCTCAGCAGAAAACAGAATTTTGCAACAATATATAAATTGGACAGAGCGAGGAATGGATTTTTTTTCCCTCTCCAAACTCCCCACTCCTTCTCTCAAGGTGCCTAACCAAGCTGGGGTCTGGTTCCAAGGGAAATGTCCATGAGTATGCCTAGATAATGGTCGTCTGATTTTAACTCAGGAATGACAATGAGGCGGGGAGGAGGAGGCCGAGTTGAGTATCAAGTCCTCGTGGCCTCGGTTGGGCGATCCTGCTTGCTCCCTGTCAGCCGCCTGTCCGAACACCAGCTGAAAGTAGCAGCCTGGTGTCAGGCAGGAGAGTCAAGAGGCAGGAACAGTCACCAACACTCAGATAAGTCACGGGTTTTTGGTGGGGATCTGAGTCTTGACTTCTTCTTCTTGCGTATAACATCTTGCAGTTTTACAAAGCTACGCTCATGTCAGACAGTCAAGTCACAGCGCTGTGTGATGTTATTAGGTAGATTGCTTTGAATCCTGCAGCAAATTTACTACTGATGCCAATCCTAAAGTTTGCACCATTTGTCCTTTAGGTCAAAACCTCAAAAGTGTTTGCAGAGCACCAGAGAGGTTTGCATGATTTGAGTCACATATTCAGGAACCTTGAGATGGGAAGGAATGGGAAATCCAGAACAAGGAAGGCCTAAACTTTCCTAATGGCGCCCAGAGAATCGTTCCTGTCTCTCCTTCTCCTGGCCCCAGGAGGGAAGTTAAAAGAAAGAATTTAAAAGTATATCTGTTTGACCTCTTCTGGCCATGGCTCTTCTTCCTGCTCACACATTTCTTCTTTGTTCATAGGATGAGTTTGTCGCTGGCTAGGCCAGCAATTATTGTCCATCCATAATTGCCCTTGAGAAGGTGGTGATGAACCGCTGCAGTCCATGCGGTGTAGGTACACCCACAGAGCTGTTAGGGAGGGAGCTCCTGGATTTTGACCCAGTGACAATGAAGGAATGGTGATGCATTTCCAAGTCAGGATGGCGAGTGACTTGGAGGGAAAGTTGCGGATGGTGGTGCTCCCATGCATCTGCTGCCCTTGTCCTTCACCTTGGTGAGAAAAGCCACAATGGCTTCCCCCCACGCCACTGGTCAAAATAGCAGTTGGACCTCAATGGTTAAGGAGGGACCTAATAGAAATATTCAAAACTATTTAGGTTTTGGCACAGCAAATTGGGAGAACTTTTTCCTCTGGCAAGTGGGCTGGTAACCAGAGAAATATTTGGCAAAAGAACTAGAGAGATATGAGGAGAAAATATTTCACACATACTGTTGGTAAGATCTGAATTGCACTACCTGAAAGGAATACTGGAATCAGATTCAACAGAACCTTTCAAAAGGCAGTTGGACATGGAGTTAGACCATAAGATCATAAGACGTAGGAGCTGAAGTAGGCCATTCGGCCTGTGGGAGAATAAAATACATCTACAGGATAACAAAGGGTTAAGTGGTTAAACCATAGTGGAATAAATACAACGAAGTCTCCTTGCACCAGTAGCAGACAAACCTGCGCTGTCAGCTATCGTGAAGGAAGAAAAACAAGTATCATAATCAAACTACCAAGAGTCCTTGAAACAAAGTTAGGATGTCTGTTATCAGCACATGAGACAGGGCCTAGTCATGCTATCTGTTGTCTGTCCAGATGACTAGTCGCCAGATGGGCTACTCAAGGTTTTGTGTAACTACTCAAGGTTTTTGCGTAATTATAAACTAAGACAGAACAATTGTATGCATGCCAAAGATAAAATTTCAATGTTATTAATTACGCACGCTTTTACTATAACTATGTGTGTACTCTGATGCTTCCTCAGAGTGCCGGCTAGCTCCGTTGTATGCTGTCCGTGATATCACAATTCAATAAAGACTTACAAGACAAACCTCCTGGGTCTGAGTGTTCACTCCGTTTTCCGCAACAAATTGGCGACGAGGATGGGATCCGACTGAAGTCCAGTAGCCTCTTAAGTTGGAGAGGTGATTGAAATCCTGGGCCGTCGGATCTCTAAAAAAAGAACCCTCGCGGAGAAAGGGAGGAATAACTCTCCTAAATTAGGGAGAGTACGAACTGCATCCTAGCCGAGAGGGGGATTGCAGTGAATTAGCGTCCCAGCTGAAAGGGGGACTGCCAGTAAAAGGGTAGCTACCAACCAAAGAGACTTAAGTGACCCAAAGAATCGGAGGACTTGTTAAGGAACTCTTAAACACCGGTGAGCGCATAGGGTAGGAAACGCGCCGCGCTGTTAATTGTGTTTTCTTTTCAGAAAAATGGGAGGTCGCAACAGCAGAGCGGGCTCTGCCACTCCCCCCGCTTCGCAAAGTACTAAGAACAAACCGAAACCGGCGAAACCGGAGCTTAAATCAGGAACTTTGAAGATGGGCAAGAAAACGGAAAAACGTATGAAAATGGTAACCAGGGCTCGACAAAAGGTAGGAGGCCCGCTGGTCCCTCCGGGGTCGCCAGCCGACATTGTTGTAAAAGAAACGGGTGATGAGAGGTATGCGGTGCCTTTTAACAGTGACTTATATGGCTGGACACAAGGGGAATGGCCGTATGGTGGCAGTTTTAAAATACCCCTCACCCAGGCCTGGTGGAATGGAGTGGCTAATGGGGCCAGAGATCCTACTTGGGATTTTGATCATATGATGGGTTGTTTTGAAAAATGGATGGAGGTAAAAAAGTAATAGTAGTATACCCAGGGGTTCGAGTCCCCTGGAGGTGAAAAGTAAGTAATTTCTGTGTTTTCTTTTGTGTCCATTACGGTCCTGAAATTGTCCGATATGTTTCTGATTGGGTTAAGTGGACTCAAAGTAAAGGAGAGAGCTTCCCACCAGCTGGAACTTTTAATCGGGAGAGAATTGAGCACTTATAATATGTTTTAAGGGAGGTAGATAGTCCGCTACTGAATTTTCTGTGACTTAAAAAAAAAATGAATTGATCTAAGTTACAAGAGTTGTTTGTGCTGAAGAGAGAGAGAGAGAGAGAGAGAAAGGGTACCCCTAGGGGGTTAATGAGCAATTTGCAAGCAGCAGCAGAGAAAATGTGAGCTTTTGTCAGTTTGAAGGTCCCTATAGGTGGAGCCTTCAAGATCCCTTTATTCCCCCCACTGCTACTCGAAGATTTGTTTAGAGTTAAGTTCAATATTATAGGAGTATCAATACATACCTTTATCTATGTGTTTGTGTGTGTGCAATGAAGCATTTGTATGTGAGCTTTAATGTGTTTTCTTCCCTGAATTGTCTTTTGTGTGTGTGTAGTTGAGCACTTTAGAGTCGAAAGCCCCATATTAGATTAAAGGAAAAGTTTATTCAAATATTCCAAAGTTTTGAGTATAAGGTTTGAGTTGAGATTTCTGGCAAAAATTGTAATTTGAAGGTAGTGTAAAGATAAAACAGGGCTTGCCTTTGTTTGAGATGAACCAACCTTTGTACCACCCCCCCTTACAGACTAGTAGGGAATAACCCTCATCACCAGCTTCCAAGCTGAGTGGGATTAATACATACGAGTTAGTATTCTAAAATTCTGAGAAAAAGAAATTACTTGAAATTCAGAAGGATTCTAGGAAAACGAAAAGACATAAACACAAGGTCTAGATGGTTCCAATGGATAAAAAGGGGTTTCTTATGAAGAGATGAATTAAATATTAAAGGAAATCTGCTTTCCAAAAGCAGTGGAATTTGAATTTGGGACAATCTTGAGATGTAAAGTGCAGTGTAATTTAACAGGTTACTTTATCACTAGGATGCTATCTAAGATAAAGAATGTGTCGATAAACATACTTAAATTATAACTTGGATACAGATCATTACACATGATAAAGAGGTTGTTTTAATTTTGATAGTGTAAATTACAGTTCTTACAAAGTTTAAAAATTTGAGGTTTGGTTCTTGATAAAGTTCTCAAAAGGGAATTATCATTTTAAAAGGTCTGACAACAATTGGCACTAATTCAAATGCAGCAAGCTTTTGTGTTTGTAAGTCTGTTCCCAAAATATGAAGTTAAGCTCAAGACCTTGACAAAGTTTGGCAGAAATCCAATTTTTGGCCGAGTTAATGAACCTGGGATAATTCTAAAGGAAAAGGGTCAAACACAATTTAGTGGGTTACTTTTAAGGCAATAAAATCTTTGAGAAGAAGAAAAGGAAGCAAAACATGTCAATACCTGATTTATGTTTTTAAAATTGTTATGAGAATAGTTTAAAGTCTCTCCAGACAACCTGAACAAGATAAGATGGTAACTGTTGCAAGTGTAAACTGGTATGAGGCAAGTAGGAGAATGAGTCAGGGAAAGAGGACATAATGTACAAACTGTTTTAAGGGAAATGAATTTGATAATCTGGCCATCAACTGAGGCATTGGAACTGCACAGGGGGAGATAAGCAACGATCTAGAAACAGAGATCCCCATTGAAATGGAATAGTTAATATGGCCTAAAGAGTAAGGAAACATTTTAAACAATCAAGACAATAGAGAAACTGAACTCAAGAGAACCTAAGGATGACCATGGTCAGGAAAGAAAACTTAGAGGTAAAACTATGAGGAATCTGTAGTTCAGGAATTGAAATGTAAGGAGAAATAATACTTAACAACAATTTACCACAAGATGGATACAGGTAAAGGGAAAGCTGGAAAAAGACTAAATAGATGTATCTGTATATGGTCTGTCCGCAAGAAAGACCCAAACCTCCCTGTCGCTTGCCATTTTAACACTCCACCCTGTTCTCTTGCCCACATGCCTGTCCTTGGCTTGCTGCATTGATCCAGTGAAGCCCAACGCAAACTGGAGGAACAGCACCTCATCTTCCGACTAGGCACTTTACAGCCTTCCAGGCTGAATATTGAATTCAACAACTTTAGATCTTAAACTCCCCCTCCCCCCATCCCCACCCCGTTTCTCCCGCTCCCCCCCTCACCTTTTTTTTTCAATAATTTATATAGATTCTTCTTTCCCCACCTATTTCCATTATTTTTAAATCTAAAACTAAAACCTTGTTAGTCTGTCCACCCCACCCCCACTAGAGCTGTACTTTGAGTATCCTGTCTTCCATTCTTAACTAGCACTTTTCTTAGACAAATATCACCACCTTCAACACCTCTTTGATCCTTTTGTCTGTGACATCTTTTGATTATCTGCTCCTATCACTGCTTATCTCCACAATCACCACACCCTCAACTTCTCTCTTCCCCCCCCCCGCACCCCTCCACCTTAAACTAGTTTATATTTCTCCCTTCTCCTAACTATGCTTCAGTTCTGCCGAAGGGCCATGAAGGCTCGAAACGTTAACTGATTTCTTCTCCGCCGATGCTGCCAGACTTGCTGAGTTTTTCCAGGTAATTCTGTTTTTGTAAATAGATGTATTACTGATTATATTAATGTGCTTGTGAGCTACAAAAAGTAAAACCATAGGATTAACACCTTGATGGCAGGCAGAGTTAAACGGTTCCCAGAGAGAACCATCACTGGAAGTGCAGATACTGAGCCATTGAAAGATAGGATAAGAAGGTGCACTGTAGAGTTGTGTTGGCAGTTTAAGGAATTGAGGTCTGACATGAGACAGCAGCAGGAGAGAGTAAACTGGAAGGAGTGGGGGTGCCGACCCAAATGGATTCAGATCAGGGAACTCATTTCACAGGGACAGTCATTAAAGAAGTGTGAAATCTTATGGAGATTAAACAGAAATTCCATATTCCTTACCACCCCCAGAGTCCAGGGATGGTGGAAAGGATGAACTGAACTTTAAAAAAAAACATCAATCAAGAGACAGGGAACAGCCCAATATTCTAATGCGCCGTGGGCTACCCCAAGCAGGACCGACAGGTTCACCCCATTTGAAATGATAACAGGTAAGGGCCATGCAATTACCTGAAGGTATTATAGTAGGAGGTGTAGGGCCACAGAAAGGAAAAATACAGGACAATGAAAGGGAATTAAGTAGGCAATTACATGAGTTGAGAGAGGAAGTTAAAGACTGACAGATGATTAAGGATATGGAAACAGGCAAATCCAAAGAGCAACAATGGACCATACGAGGTAATTATGACAGGTGATACATGTGCACTTGTAGATATGAGAACGGGAAGTAAACGGAGGCATTACACACAGTTAAAGATACATGACAATTGACCAAGCGGTAACCCAGAGAACGGGAGCCGATGTTAATGTCTCCACAGATCTACGATCCTGGTCGTGGGCCTATCAGTACTGGCAACAAGGTCGGGGATCATCACTGCTCATCCTGCACAGCAGGAGGAACTTTGGTACAGCATGGACAGTGCCGAATGCGACACGCAACGGGGAATGATAAATATAATAGTAGGAGAACAAGCGCTTTCAAATTGTAGTAAGGGTTTGCTTCAGATCGAGCATGGGAGGTCCGCCACTACCCAGTCACCTCCCACCTCTACTTTCACAGTCTGAGTAGAGATAATTGAAGCCCCTCAAACCACACCGACTGATCTATCTTGTCCAACTATGCATCCAGGACCGACGGATGGTTTGGCACTGGTTAATCAGAAGTTTTGTATGATAATGTACACCATGAGCTGGTACCCGTAGTCTTGAATGTATCCGGTGTCGTCCTGCCCCAATGGTGCTCAACCCATACCCAAGCACTCTATACGGCTCTGAAGCGCCAGTTGATGACTGAAGCAGTTCAGTTCAGTGGCGAGATGCGATCAGGCTTGGGAGGGAACCGCGTTAAGCGCAGCCTGATAAATGATGCCACTATGATATTCAATATAGGGACATCATTGGTTAATCCAAAGTCTGGCTACTGTGCTCGAAAGTCATGCGGGGACTATCAATAAATTAATTGAAACAAGGAAAAATATTTCAGACGAAGCGAGCAGAAATGATGTATGCAACACCTATGGAACTTGGGCACTGGAACAAGCCCGAGAAAATTTAAGACAGACTAAAGAAGGGGTAGTCCCTTTATGGGTAACTAATGAGCACTTATTGAATCTCTCACGACACAAGGATCATGACTTGACTGGTTGCCAGCTCAGGGGTTTAACACGTGTATGTAGAATGAATGTTGAATGTATAGTGAATAGTAATATGCTAATAGGCATTGTCATACCTGTCATACCTATGTCAATGACATAACTCAGGCAAGATGCCCACAGTGACTGCTGGTACAGGACCCCAGCCATGGGGCCCATTTGCACACCTACAAATGGACTTTATACAAATGCCTAAATGTACGGGATATAATTATGTTTTGGTTCTAGTATGTTTGTTCTCGCGATGGGTGGAGGCGTATCCCACCCGACGAAATGATGCTGTTGTTGTTGTAAAATTGTTGTTCATTTTACTGCTAAAGTGATAAAGGAACTGTTGAAGGCCTTACAATCCAACCATCACCCTTCCTGCCCATACCACCCACAGTCTACTGGAGCGATGGAAAGACAAAATGGTATTCTGAAAAACAAACTAGCTAAATTATGTGAAGAAATCAGTTTGAAAGGGCCTGAAGCTCTACCCTTGGCGCTCATGACTATGCGCTCTCACCCTAACTGTCTCAAGAGCTTGCATATACAGGTAGTAGAATCTCAGAAAAAGCCCACCATTGAAGACTGCCATCAATACCAGCCCGGGGACCTAGTCCTAGTAAAGACCTTCAGGAGAAAGAACTGTTTGGAACCTCGATGGGAAGGGCCTTTCCAAGTCCTGCTCACCACCCATATGGCCGTAAAGGTTGAAGGACGCCCTTGTGGATCCACGCATCGCACGTCAAGCGGACGCTGACCTCGGACGGAAGCGCTTGTGCAAGAACTTTAACTGAGCCGTCAGAATGCTGACTCTGATTTGGATCCTGTCCTGCGTGGTCCTTGCGGGAGCATGGAATACCAATTCTGCGGTTCAACGAATGCAGGGCATAGCCTCGCAAGTTAATCGGACTAAATGTTGGATTTGTACTCATTTTCCTCTATGCAAAACAGCAGCTGAATTGCATGAGAGGGTGGAAAGGACCTACCTTGTGCTGCTAACAACTCGAACGGCCCTGAAGGTTAAAGGGAAGGAAGACTGGGTGCAGGCCACTCGTTGAAAAAAAAAAGACATTGTCCGGCAACAATATAGCAGCCGTTATCAAGTGAACTAATTTGTATTATGTATTGGATACTGCTTCTTGTTATATTCTGTGAAGTGTACCCCAAGGATTCTCACCCCAACACCTTTTTGTCTTTATGCCGCGCCTATGCTAGACAAGTAGGACAGGGCGCCTGTTGGATATGTGCCCAGACTCCCCAACATGGAGGTGAGTCAAGCACCTATCAGGCAAACCCAATGACTGAGGAAGAAGTGAAGGATCTCACAAATTTCCACACCCAGTCAGATGATGCAGAATCCAATATGTTCAGGGGATGGTTCCGTCGCTCTCCACCTGCTAATGGGTGGAACCATACAGATCATGGGATAAGAATCGAGCCTCCTCAGGAGCCAATAAACGCCACCTGTTGGTGTTCGAACCTTGCAACCGGTACCTATAACCTGGGAAGCAGTAGTTGCAAAAACACCATATCTACTAGCCCTGGTAGTTATGACCCTCAAAATCCTCTAAATGGCACGTACTGGGCTTGTGGGAAAAAGCATACCCCTGGCTGCCTGGGATGCCACAATTATCTTCCTTCTTTAATCAAGATAACGGAAGTTGGGGGAAGGGCGCTACCGCTCCCACCTGGAGTGGTTGCTGCTACCTAGCATATTTGAATCCCTATCTTCGCTATATAAGTAAATTAGATATTCACCCGCATCAGCGTCTACATCGCCATGACATCTCGGAATCTGAACGATTCTGGATGATTGCTAGCCCCTCTTATG
Source organism: Cetorhinus maximus (assembly GCF_964194155.1). Classification (NCBI taxonomy): domain Eukaryota; kingdom Metazoa; phylum Chordata; class Chondrichthyes; order Lamniformes; family Cetorhinidae; genus Cetorhinus; species Cetorhinus maximus. Next base: position 10,662,194 of record NC_135891.1, read on the forward strand.
GAGCTGCCCGTAATTCCTGAGAGATTATCAACCTGGCAGCTGCACTTAGAAAATTTGCTAATTCAACGGCTGATGCTTTGATTGAGACACAGAAACAGATTTCAGCTACCACTACTGAAATGATAGCCCTACGCCTGACCGCCTTACAAAATAGAATGGCCCTTGATTTCCTCCTAGCTGAGAAAGGTGGCACTTGTGCCATGATAGGTTCAGAGTGCTGCACTTATGTGCCTGATGTTTCTGAGAACATTACTAACCTGGGACAGCATGTTATGGATAAAGTGCAAGAAATAAAGAAAGTTGGGGAAAGACTGAGTAGTTTTTATGACAAGGATTCCTGGTGGGCTACAGTAATGGGGTGGTTCTCCGGTTGGGGAAGTTGGTTGCTGTATGTTTTAATTGGGTTGGTCATAGCATGTGTGAAAGGGTGTTGTGCATGTGTTGCTCTGCGAATTTGCTGTTCCCAGGTTATTAACAGTGTCTCTACTAGATTAGGTGGTGCCCCAATGATGTGCACTGGCCCCAGTGAAGCCCACTGGTGGGGAGAAAAGGATTACCCTGCCAAAGATCGGCCTTTTCCTTATGGTTATGAACCCCCTTACGATAATGAAGATACTATTCCTCATTGGTATTAATCTAGAAGATTAACAAGGAGGGATTGTGGGAGAATAAAATACATCTACAGGATAACAAAGGGTTAAGTGGTTAAACCATAGTGGAATAAATACAACGAAGTCTCCTTGCACCAGTAGCAGACAAACCTGCGCTGTCAGCTATTGTGAAGGAAGAAAAACAAGTATCATAATCAAACTACCAAGAGTCCTTGAAACAAAGTTAGGAGGTCTGTTATCAGCACATGAGACAGGGCCTAGTCATGCTATCTGTTGTCTGTCCAGATGACTAGTCGCCAGATGGGCTACTCAAGGTTTTGTGTAACTACTCAAAGGTTTTTGCGTAATTATAAACTAAGACAGAACAATTGTATGCATGCCAAAGATAAAATTTCAATGTTATTAATTACGCATGCTTTTACTATAACTATGTGTGTACTCTGATGCTTCCTCAGAGTGCCGGCTAGCTCCATTGTATGCTGCTGGGCTCTCCGTGATATCATGATTCAATAAAGACTTCCAAGACAAACCTCCTGGGTCTGAGTGTTCACTCCGTTTTCCGCGACACGTCCCATTGAGTCTGCTCCGCCATTCAATGAGATCATGGCTGATCTGATACTCCTCAACTCCACTTTCCTGCCTTTTCCCCATAACCCTTGATTCCCTGACTGATTAAAAATCTGTCTATCTCAGCCTTGAATAAACTCAACGACCCAGCTTCTACAGCCCTCTGTGGTAAAGAATTCCACAGATTCACTACCGTCTCAGAGAAAAAATTACTCCTTGTCTCTGTTTTAAATGGGCAACCCCTTACTCTGAGATTATGCCCTCTGGTCCTAGACTCTCCCACAAGGGGAAACAACCTCTTAGCATCTACCCTGTCAAGCCCCCTGAGAATCTTATATGTTTCAGTAAGGTTGCCTCTCATTCTTCTTAACTCCAATGAGTACAGGCCCAACCTACTCAACCTCTCCTCATAAGAAAATCCCTCCATACCAAGGGGAGGTGGTGGCATAGGTGTATTGTCACTCAACTGGTAATCCAGAGACCCAGGGCAGTGCTCTGTGAACCTGGGTTCAAATCCCACCACAGCAGATGATGGAATTTGAATTCAATAAAAATCTGGAATTAAAAGTCTGATGACCATGAAACCATTGTTGATTGTTGTAAAAACCCATCTGGTTCACTAATGCCCTTTAGGGGAGGAAATCTGCTGTCCTTACCTGGTCTGGCCTACATGTGACTCCAGACACACAGCAATGTGGTTGACTCTTAAAATGCCCCCTGAACAAGGGCAATTAGGGATGGGCAATAAATGCTGGCCCAATTTTTAGAAACCCAGGATCCACCTAGTGAACCTTCTCTGGACTGCCTCCAATGCTAGTATATCTTTCCTAAGATATGGGGACCAAAGCCGTTCACAATATTCTAGGTCTGGTCTAACTAGTGCCTTGTATAGTTTTAGAAAGACTTCCCTATTTTTGTACTCCATTCCCTTTGAAATAAAGGCCAACATTCCACTTGCCTTCCCTATTACCTGTTAAACTTGTTTGCTAGCTTTTTGGGTTTTGTGCACGACCCCCTCTGTGCTACAGCTTTCTGCAATCTTTCTCCATTTAAATAATATTCAGCTTTTGAAGAGAACTAATTTGTTGGCCTATGGGGCAAAAGCCACCGGGCTGAATTTTCACTTTGGGGATGAGAAACAGGAGTTAAGATTGCTTCGGGTCCCAAACCCACCCCTAGACAGAAACACTCACTTATTGGAATTTTGACCAGACATCCCATGAATTCACGTGGAGACAGGTTCCCTGTCCTATTAAAGGCTCAAAACTGGATAGCAATCAGAAACCTTCTCGCTTGAGAGGAGCAAAAGGCTATAGGAGAGGGTACTGAGATGGTGCTTCAACATGGAGGTGCCCTCTCAGCAACTTTTTTAAAAATTCAGAAGAAAACTAGAAAAAGCAGCCAGGATCCTCTATATCATTTTTATAATATAGCAAACAGAACTGCACACAGTACTGTAAGTGTGGTCCAACCAAGGTTCGACCCAGGTTAGCATAACTTGCCTACTTTTCAATTCTATCCCTCTAGAAATAAAGCTTAGTGCTTGGTTTACTTAATTGACAGCCTTTCTAATCTTTGGCACAATTTTTAGTGATTGGTGTGTTTGTACTCCGAGATCCCTTTGTTCCTCTACCCCACCTGGACTTGCACCTTCCAAGTAATAAGTGACCTCCCTATTCTTCCTATCAAAATGTACTACCTCACATTTATCCGTGTGTTGAACTTCATTTGCCAATTATTTGCCCATTCGGAAGCTTATTAATGTCCTCCAGTAATTTGTTGTGGTCCTCCTCGGTGTTGACTATCTACTGCCCAACCTCCCAAACCTCCAACCAATCTGGTGTCATCCGTACACTTAGGAATTGTGTTCTTGATTAATGTAAGAGATTCTGAGATTTCCAATTGACCACCAAGCCTCATGGCTTTCTGAGGCAAAGGGGTCCAGATTTTCACATTTCTATATGGGCAATTACTGCTGACACCAAGCACTTACAGGTCAGGTAACGGTGAGGATAGATACAAGGTATGAGTAATGTTGCCTCTGTTCTTCTCTATAATGTCACTTAGCCCATTCTCAAACCAAACCTCAATAGCTTTTTGTAGGAGAGCTATCCTTAAAGGTTGGATGGCTTGAACTGTTTAATTGGACTCAAGTCCTTACGTTCAAATCCTGGCAGAGTTCAGTCAACCTTTCAACCATCATGGTGGATGGCATGAGTAGGGTGTTTTAGAATATGGGAAGGTCTCTGGAGATTGAGGAGTGCTCACTGCGCTTTTTGCATGCATCTTATGACCGTTATAACAACAGCAACATGTATCAGTAACACAGAGGGCAATTTAAAGCAGAGGAGTGGAGATGCAAATAAAACAAACTCTTAATAACATCATTGACAGGAATCAAAATAGGAATTGGAAGCAACAGGAACACCTTTAGTAAAACGTAAACATGTAGACATCCAATATCCAAACTGAAATAGCTATTAAGAATAACGAGTTAACTTCATGCAAATTTCTAATGTTTTGCGTCAGGTTACCCGATCAAAGGACAATCTTCTTTTCCCAGCCAAGGGTTTTAAGGGATTTCAAGCCAAGACAGGTGGACAAAGTTAGGATATAGAGCAACCATGATCCCATTGAATGGCGAAACAGGTTTGAGGGGCTGAATAGCCTCCTCCTGTTCCTATGTACCTGCAAGCTCGGCTGTCATCCTCCACTGGGGGCAGACTCAAAGTAAAAGGGGGCTGTTAAGATACATGCAGAACTTTCTTGGAGCAATATAACCCAACAACTGGCCACAGACATCCCAACTGTCATGATTTTAGTTTGAGACGTGTCATTTCAAGATTAAGGTAAGGCCCACTTGCGATGTGAGAGCTCTAAAATCTCAGGACATTTGATAGGCCTTTATAAATGGGCCTTTCGTACATCTTGCCCCTCTCCCAGATGGATCATGGATCACAGAGTACGTTATTTTATGGTAGATGTTCCTGGCATGCAGAAGTAAGCCATTTATCCTGTCGTTAAGAGATGACTTTCTAAATGAAATTAAAAAATCACCTTTATTTTGACATGGAGAAATGGCATATGAAATTCATTTTTACTATGAGGGTGTAACTCAATAATTTCACAAACTATTCTCAAAGGTTTTGGGATTGGAATGGAATCATACAACATTGAAGGAAGCCATTCAGCCCATCATGCTTGTGCCAGCTCTTTGGAAGAGCTATCTAATTAGCCTCACACACTTGCTCTTCTCCCATAGCCCTGCTAAGGCATCTGCAGCCACCACTCTTTCGGGCAGTGCACTCCAGATCATAACAACACAAAAAGTTCTCCTCATCTTCACCCAGATTCTTTTGCCAGCTTTCCCAAATCTGTGTCCTCTGTTTATCCACCCTCCTGCCAATGGAAACAGTTTTTCTCTATCTATTCTATCAAAACCCTTCTTGGTTTTGAACATCTCTACTACATCTCCCGCTGACCTTCTCTCAAGTGGTACAGTTTGAGAAAGGCACTTAGACTTTGTAAGCTTGTGGGGGTGGGGTGGGGGGGTACAGGTTCTTGCGAATAGTGCAAGGGGTGGCTGGTGACTGTGATACAGAATATGGAGTTGTACTCTGACCTACCCTTTTTCAACAGAAGGTCTAAATGGGGAAAAAAGCGAGGGAAGATAATGCAGACAACATTTTGCACACTTTGTGTGAGTAATAGTCACTGGGCAGGATTTTATGACCCAGCGGGCGGGCGGTGCCCGACCCGATTGGACGCAAAATAGCACGCGATGAGGTCAGGCGAGCATCCCGATGTTATCGTGCACTCGCGCGCTATTTCGGTCGGCGGGTGCTCACGTGAGTTGGCAACGCGCCCGCCAACAATTAAGAGGCCTATTAAGGTCGTTAATCAATTAATTAAAAGCTATTTTCGCTGCCCGTCCAACCTTAGGATTGGTGGACGGGCAAATCGGCCAGGTGGCCTTTGGATTTTTTTAGGAGACCTCATCCACGGGTGGGATGAGGTTTCCAACGTTAATTTTTAAAAACTAAAATGTTTTGACAGCATTTTTACTACGTCGCTGTTCATGTGGGTGAGTCCTATGTGGGGACCATGTTTTTTCACATTCTCAAGATCATCTTCTTGATCTTACAATTCTTCAGCTCCCTGAGGCAGCTAGCTCCCTGCCTCCAGTGCGCACGCTCCCCCGCACATGCCGCAGACTTCAGCACTCGCACTCCTCCCGCCGCCCCCCCCAACACCAGCAGCGCTGAGCTTCTCAGCGCGCCTTTCACACTGGCGGGCCGTTAGTTGGCCAGCCACCGTGAAATCGTGATCAGGTGCCCATCGCAGGCAGCGGGACCACCCACTGTGCCAGCCCAACGACCTGAAAATCCTGCCCACTGCGTGTGTTATTGGCAACGTAGTCATAACAAACACCAAACCAAACGTCAGCTAGTGAACAGGAGGAACAAAGGATTTCAGCAATTGCTTCATTATTTTGTTTGATGTCTCTCGTTGAGTCATATGATGTGAGTCATGCAAGGAGAGAAATTAATGCTCTTACGCTAGCAACTTTGCTTTGATTGTTTTCATAACCCTATTCTGTTCTGTTCTATATTTGATATGAACTTACTGAAATTAAAGAAAGAAGTAAGATACAGGGCCACAAAAAAAAATCACTCTGCTCCACCTGGGTCCAGTTTCTGTTGTACAATTTTATCCTATTTTACTGCGGTATTTTACTGTTAAATTCTTAAGTTTTGTGTTTGTGAACTGAAAGTAATGGAACCATAGAACACTACAGCACAGAAAAAAGGCCATTCGGCCCTTCTAGTCTGTGCCGAAATATTATTCCGCTAGTCCCATTGACCTGCACCTAGTCCATAACCATAATCATCGAGAAGGAAAGGCATTTGCCTGGGAGATTTTTATTTGTAGGATCAGAATATTCCTACACAGAAACTTGGGCCAGGATTTTGCCCTGGTCGGGCGGGTTTGGCAGGAGCAGCCATGAAAGCGACCTCCACCCGCCATCGGGCCCCGACTGCGATTTTATATGCTGGCGGCCAATTAAGGCCTACCCAGCGTGAAACATGCGCTGCAGCTCTGCCTGGGTCGGGGCTGGAGAAGGGCGAGCAGGCAAGTTCGTGTCTGAGCGCAAGTGCGAGCTGTGAAAGTTCCCTGAGGCACAGAGCTGCCCCAGGGAGCTGAAGATTCAAAAAAAAAAATGAAAAATAAGGAATTTTAAAATGTGAAAAACGTGTCCCCCTCATGTGACTCACATGAGCAGGAACATGTTACGAATAAAATGTTGACATTTTTGTTTAATTTTTAATTGCTGTTGGAAACTTCATCCCGCCCGTGGATGAGGTTTCCTAAAAAAATCCAAAGGCCGCTTGGCCTTTTCGCCTGCCCCGCCAACCCGTAAGGTTGGACGGGCAGCGAAAATTTTAATTCAGTTGGTACTTTAATGGCCTCAATAGGCCTGTTAATTGTCGGCGGGCACACTGCCAACTCCCACGCGCGCCTGTCGACTGCAATATCGCGCGAGTGCGCGATGATGTCAGGACGCTTGCCTGACTTCATCGCGCGTCATTTTACGCTCGTTCAGGTCAGGTGCATGCCCGCCCGACCAGCGCAATATTCTGCCCATGCAATTTGACCTGCCCATTGTTATAGGTTTTTTTTTTAAGTTGGCCTTCCTATGTGCTTTTCAAAAGATGAGTTAAATATAGAAACTAGACATTATGGAAAATAATTCCTCAAGCGACACTTGGAAAGCATAAATTGGATTCCATTGCCCTGAGTTATACTTCTACCTGCACCTCACGAGCCTCCTCCCATCTTACTTCATCAAACCCTATTAGCATATCCTTCTATTCATTTCCCCATCATGAATTATGATAAAGATCTAGAACGTGCTGCCTGAAAGGGCGGTGCAAGCAGATTCAATAGTAACTTTCAAAAGGGAATTCGATAAATACCTGAAGGGAAAATAATTTATAGGGCCTATGGGGAAAGAGTAGGGGAGTGGGATAGCTTGATCAAAGAGGCACGATGGGCTGTATAGCCTCCTTTGCTGCTGTATCATTCTAGTGTAGTGGAAGGGCAGACCATTCTTTATCACGTATGGGGGCAACAGGTAGGGTTTTTGAAAAGTTTTTATGTGAAGCAATTTTCAGATGCAGTAATATCTATCGGGATTTTCTGATCCTGCCCGTGGCGGGAATCAGAGCGGGCGGGGTGGAAAATTTGACGGACCAGCCAAAGGTCCGTTCACTCGTGGGGAAACTATTGGAAGCAATTCTGAGAGACAGAATTAATCTACACTTGGAGAGGCAGGGATTAATCAAGGACAGTCAGCATGGTTTTGTTAAGGGGAGGTCATGTCTGACCAATTTGATTGAATTTTTCCAAGAGGTGACCAGGTGTGTAGATGAGGGCAATGCATTTGACGTAGTCTACTTGGACTTCGGCAAGGCTTTTGATAAGGTCCCGCATGGGAGACTGATAACGAAGGTAAGAGCCCACGGGATCCAAGGCAATTTGGCAAATTGGATCCAGAATTGGCTGAGTGGCAGGAAGCAGAGGGTGATGGTCGAGGGGTGTTTTTGTGACTGGGTGCCTGTGTCCAGTGGGGTCCCACAGGGATCGGTGTTGGGTCCCTTGCCGTTTGTGGTATATATAAACAATTTAGACTTGAATATAGGAGGGTTGATCAGTAAGTTCGCAGATGACACAAAAATTGGTGGGGTGGTAAATAGGGAGGAGGATAGCCTTAAATTACAAGAGGATATAGACGGGCTGGTCAGTGGCAAATGGAATTTAATCGGGATAAGTGTGAGGTGATGCACTTGGGCAGGACAAACAAGGCACGGGAATACACGGTGAATGGTAGGACCCTGGGAAGTACCGAGGATCAGAGGGACCTTGGTGTGCATGTCCACCGGTCTCTTAAGGCAGCGGGACAGGTAGATAAGGCGGTTAAGAAGGCATATGGGATACTTGCCTTTATTAGCCGAGGCATAGAATATAAGAGCAGGGAGGTTATGCTGGAACTGTATAAAACGCTGGTTAGGCCACAGCTAGAGTATTGCGTGCAGTTCTGGAATCCGCATTATAGGAAGGATGTGATTGCACTAGAGAGAGTGCAGAGGAGATTTACCAGGATGTTGCCTGGGCTGGAGAGTTTTAGTTATGAGGAGAGATTGGATAGACTGGGGTTATTTTCCCTGGAGCAGAGGAGATTGAGGGGGGACATGATTGAGATGTATAAAATTATGAGGGGCATAGATAGGGTAGACAGGTGGTGGAGGGATCAATAACCAGGGGGTATAGATTTAAGGTAAGGGGCAGGAGGTTTAGAGGGGATGTGAGGAAGAATTCTTTCACCCAGAGGGTGGTGGGAATGTGGAGCTCACTGCCTGAAAGGGTGGTAGAGGCAGATATCCTCATAACATTTAAGAAGTATTTGGATATGCACTTGCGATGCCATGGCATACAAGGCTATGGGCCTAGTGCTGGGAAATGGGATTAGAATAGTTAGGTACTTGTTTGACTGGCGCAGACTCGATGGGCCGAAGGGCCTTTTTCAGTGCTGTAGACCTCTATGACTCTATGACACTTCTGGGACCAGAAAACCCCAGCCATTGTTTTTGTAAAATGCTCTGACCAGCTAAAGATTAAATAAGCCACTATTGAGATTTATAAATCTATTGTCAATATATATTGATTTCTGCTTGGAAAAAAAACCTCATGATTTATAAACCCAATCTCTTAATCTTTAAGAGTTTGTCTGCTGATTTATGAGACTCTGGAGTTAGCATTACTGCGATGAGGCTTCACAAATATGCATTATTCCTAAACTCCAATTCACTTTCTTGATCATTGATCCTTAGTCACACATACTTCCTCTCCCTCCATTGCTGCTATAGCCACACTGTATAGCTCTCCACAGATCTGCCTGTATATAGCTGAGGATATAAATTGTCTGGCTTAGAATCAACATAGGGGGTCAATCCATTCACAAAGTCATTTGATTACAATCATAACCACCATTTATATAAAGCATCTAATGTAGTAAAACATCCCAGGCACTTCACAGGAGCATTATCAAACATTTATTTGACACTAAGTCACGAAAGGGAGTATTAGGGATAGATGACCAAAATCTTGGTCAAAGAAGTAGGTCATAATGTCTTAAAAAGAGGAAAGCAAGGTAGAGAGGCAAAGGGGTTTATCGAGAGAATTCCAGAGCTTAGGGCCTAGGCAGCTGAAGGCATGGCTGCCAGTGGTGGGGCGGTTAAAATTAGGGATGTGAAGAGGCCAGAATTGGAGGAGTGCAAAGACATTGAAGGGCTGTAGGCTGAAGGAGGTTACAGTTATAGGGAGGAGCAAGGTCAGGGAGGGATTCGAAAACAAGGACGAGAATTTTAAAATCAAGGTGATGTCGGAACAGGAGCCAATGTAGGCCAGTGAGTGGTATGTCTAGGAGATTTGATTTTGAATGCAGAGAGAAGTGAATCAAAAGGATCCTAATCATTACTTTTGCCCTCGAGCTCCCCTGGTCCAAGCACCAGAATATGCCACAGGTTTTCTCTTGTCTTCTCTTGCCTGCACTAGCTGGATCCCTACACTCAGGCCTCTCCATCTAGGCTCACCTTGTTCCCTCTCTTCATTCCTGTCCATTCCATCCCATTAAACGGTTCGATGAACTCAATGAGTATGGAGTGGCCGATGCCAATTAGCACATCTGAGGCAGCTCTGGTTGTGCCAGTCATTGTAGCACATAAAGGAGGCCGTTTGGCCAGGGTGACTAACCATCTTGGATTTTCCAGGACTATCCTGTAATTAGGCCTTATGTCCCACCTCCCAGATTATGATTTCCCAGCATGCTATTTGTCCCAACTGTCGTTCCATTTTTGTATTTTTGCATGCGTCCGCCAGTCTTTGTGTTTGTACATGTGTTGACCCCAGAAGCACCATGATTTGTGCTCGGGGCTTATCAGCGCTTGTCCGTAGGGATGTTCTACTGAGCTCATGGTGGGACCTGTGGCGGTTGCACCTGCCTCAGCCTCAGCCTCAGCCTCCCTCAGTTAGCTTTTCCAACCAGCACTCCCCTCAGGGTTCACCAAAACCCCACCCCCACCCCCCCAGCAACTCACAGGTTCGCCAGAACCTCCCTACACTGTCCCTTAATTTATTCTGCAAGAGTCGGCCCCATCGATTCTATGCTGAATTCTTGATTACTTTCAGATCACTCATATCGGAGATATTAATGGCACTCCCAGTGGCTCTGTGTTAAATGGATTTCCTCCAATACACGGGAAAGGTCCAAGTTTGAACCCTGGACTGCACTGAGTTAGGTACGAATACGATGGCCTAAGGCCTAGTGTACGAAGCGGTTTTGCTGTTCTGCTCAACTCATAACCTGGACAACTTCTGGGGCAGGAAGGGAAACTGCGCTGTATTCTAGCTGGTGGAAATCAGAGAGGGTAGTTCATTAGGTAGTAATTCATCCTTTCTAATCCCTGGCAACAGAGGGCATTGCCACAGGTCTGCGAGCAGGCTTGTCTTCATGGGGTAAATGAGTGTCCCTTTGAATAGAGGGTCAAGATTAATGCCAGCTTGACTGAGGAGACTGGACCAAGAGTACCAGCTGCAAGGGGATTGGAGGAAACAAGGAGTGCCAGGCCTCATTGCAAGAGAGAGAGATAAGCGTTAATGTGAACTGGCAAAGTGCGAGGGGGAGAGAATGGACCTGCATTTCTAGGCCTGAATTTAGCAAGAAACCAGGCTGAAATGGATGCAGTGTCTCTATGAAAGAATTGGGATTTGAATGTGTCACTATGAAAGGGAGTAGGATGGGGCATAATGTCTCTGGGAAAGGGAGTAGGATGGGGCGTAATGTCTCTGGGAAAGGGAGTAGGATGGGGCGTAATGTCTCTGGGAAAGGGAGTAGGATGGGGCGTAATGTCTCTGTGAAAGGGAGTTGGATGGGGTACAGTGTCTCTGTGTAAGGGAGTTGGATGGGGAACAGTGTCTCTGTGAAAGGGGGTTGGATGGGGTAAAGTGTCTCTGTGAAAGGGAGTTGGATAGGGTACAGTGTCCCTGTGAATGTAGGTTGGATGGGGTACAGTGTCTCTGTGAAAGGGAGTTGGATGGGGTACAGTGTCTCTGTGAAAGGGAGTTGGATGGGGTACAGTGTCCCTGTGAAAGGGGGTTGGATGAGGTACAGTGTCTCTGGGAAAGGAGGTTGGATGGGGTACAGTGTCCCTGTGAAAGGGAGTTGGATGGGGTACAGTGTCTCTGTGAAAGGGGGTTGGATGGGGTACAGTGTCCCAGTGAAAGGGGGTTGGATGGGGTACAGTGTCTCTGTGAAAGGGGGTTGGATGGGGTACAGTGTCACTGTGAAAGGGAGTTGGATAGGGTACAGTGTCCCTGTGAAAGTAGGTTGGATGGGGTACAGTGTCTCTGTGAAAGGGAGTTGGATGGGGTACAGTGCCTCTGTGAAAGGGAGTTGGATGGGGTACAGAGTCTCTGTGAAAGGGAGTTGGATGGGGTACCGTGTCCCTGTGAAAGGGAGTTGGATGGGGTACAGTGTTCCTGTGAAAGGGAGTTGGATGGGGTACAGTGTCCCTGTGAAAGGGAGTTGGATGGGGTACAGTGTCTCTGTGAAAGGGAGTTGGATGGGGTACAGTGTCTCTGTGAAAGGGGGTTGGATGGGGTACAGTGTCCCTGTGAAAGGGGGTTGGATGGGGTACAGTGTCTCTGTGAAAGGGAGTTGGATAGGGTACAGTGTCCCTGTGAAAGTAGGTTGGATGGGGTACAGTGTCCCTGTGAAAAGGAGTTGGATGGGGTACAGTGTCCCTGTGAAAGGGGGTTGGATGAGGTACAGTGTCCCTGTGAAAGGGGGTTGGATAGGGTACAGTGTCTCTGTGAAAGGGAGTTGGATGGGGCACAGTGTCTCTGTGAAAGGGAGTTGGATGGGGTACAGTGTCTCTGTGAAAGGGAGTTGGATGTGGTACAGTGTCTCTGTGAAGGGGAGTTGGATGGGGTACAATGTCTCAGAAGATGAGTTGGATGGGGCACAGTGTCTCTGTGAACGAGAGTTGGATGGGGTACAGTGTCTCTGTGAAAGGGAGTTGGATGGGGTACAGTGTCTCTGTGAAAGGGAGTTGGATGGGGTACAGTGTCTCTGTGAACAGGAGTTGGATGGGGTACAGTGTCCCTGTGAAAGGGAGTTGGATGGGGCACAGTGTCCCTGTGAAAGTAGGTTGGATGGGGTACAGTGTCTCTGTGAAAGGGAGTTGGATGGGGTACAGTGTCTCTGTGAACGGGAGTTGGATGGGGTACAGTGTCCCTGTGAAAGGGAGTTGGATGGGGTACGGTGTCTCTGTGAAAGGGAGTTGGATGGAATACAGTGTCTCTGTGAAGGAGAGTTGGATGGGGTACAGTGTCTCTGTGAAAGCGAGTTGGATGGGGTACAGTGTCTCTGTGAAAGGGAGTTGGATAGGGTACAGTGTCCCTGTGAAAGTAGGTTGGATGGGGTACAGTGTCTCTGTGAAAGGGAGTTGGATGGGGTACAGTGTCTCTGTGAACAGGAGTTGGATGGGGTACAGTGTCCCTGTGAAAGGGAGTTGGATGGGGTACAGTGTCCCTGTGAAAGGGAGTTGGATGGGGTACAGTGTCCCTGTGAAAGGGGGTTGGATGGGGTACAGTGTCTCTGTGAAAGGGAGTTGGATGGGGTACAGTGCCTCTGTGAAAGGGAGTTGGATGGAATACAGTGTCTCTGTGAAGGAGAGTTGGATGGGGTACAGTGTCTCTGTGAAAGCGAGTTGGATGGGGTACAGTGTCTCTGTGAAAGGGAGTTGGATAGGGTACAGTGTCCCTGTGAAAGTAGGTTGGATGGGGTACAGTGTCTCTGTGAAAGGGAGTTGGATGGGGTACAGTGTCTCTGTGAACAGGAGTTGGATGGGGTACAGTGTCCCTGTGAAAGGGAGTTGGATGGGGTACAGTGTCCCTGTGAAAGGGAGTTGGATGGGGTACAGTGTCCCTGTGAAAGGGGGTTGGATGGGGTACAGTGTCTCTGTGAAAGGGAGTTGGATGGGGTACAGTGCCTCTGTGAAAGGGAGTTGGATGGGGTACAGTGTCTCTGTGAAAGGGGGTTGGATGGGGTACAGTGTCCCTGTGAAGGAGAGTTGGATGGGGTACAGTGTCTCTGTGAAGGAGAGTTGGATGTGGTACAGTGTCTCTGTGAAGGAGAGTTGGATGGGGTACAGTGTCTCTGTGAAGGAGAGTTGGATGGGGTACAGTGTCTCTGTGAAGGAGAGTTGAATGGGGTACAGTGTCTCTGTGAAGGAGAGTTGGATGGGGTACAGTGTCTCTGTGAAGGAGAGTTGGATGGGGTACAGTGTCCCTGTGAAAGGGGGTTGGATGGGGTACAGTGTCTCTGTGAAAGGGAGTTGGATGGGGTACAGTGTCTCTGTGAAAGCGAGTTGGATGGGGTACAGTGTCTCTGTGAAAGGGGGTTGGATGGGGTACAGTGTCTCTGTGAAGGAGAGTTGGATGGGGTACAGTGTCTCTGTGAAGGAGAGTTGGATGTGGTACAGTGTCTCTGTGAAGGAGAGTTGGATGGGGTACAGTGTCTCTGTGAAGGAGAGCTGGATGGGGTACAGTGTCTCTGTGAAGGAGAGTTGAATGGGGTACAGTGTCTCTGTGAAGGAGAGTTGGATGGGGTACAGTGTCCCTGTGAAAGGGGGTTGGATGGGGTACAGTGTCTCTTTGAAGGAGAGTTGGATGGGGTATAGTGTCTCTGTGAAAGGGAGCTGGATCGGTTACAGTCTCTGTGTAAATGGGAATTAGATGGCGTACAGTGCCTCTGTGAAAGGGAGTCAAATGGGGTACAGCGTTTTTGTGAAAGGGAGTTGGATGAGGTATAGTGTCTCTGTGAAAGAGACATAAAAGGGAGTTAGATGGAGTACAGTGTCTGTGGGAAATGGAGTTGAATGGGGTACAGTGTCTTTGGGAAAGGGAGTTGGATGGGGTACATTTTCTCTGGGTAAGTGAGGGGAGTTGTTGGCTCCTCTCCAGTTCATCTTTGGAGAAGTGCCAGGGGATCTTTTATGGCCAGCTGAGAGGGTAGTCAGGGCCAGTATTAGCATCTCAGCTGAAAGATGGCATCTCTGAGTGTGCAGCACTCCCTCAGTTGTCCAGTGGAACCTACATAAGGCTCTCCTTTACTCTAGGATTCACCCTCCTCGTCACCGCACGTCAGCCTTGTCGAACATCATTTAACCCTGTTTTGTGTTCTGTCCTTACCAGGAAGCAGCATGGTTGTCATGAGCTCTGGAGTCTCTAGGAAGTCCACATTGTTCCTCTGGAAGTTCTTGCTGTAGTTTGCTTGCAAGTGGCTGAGGATTTCCACACACTGAGTTAGTATTCCATAGATCAGTGAAAAAGGTTCAGGTTGTTAAGTTACACAATTTTAGCTTACGCGCAGGGCAGAGGCACTGCCTCATCTAGAGATCCAGTGTGGAAGTTGTATTTGCACCTCAGATTCAAGTGAAGTTGCCAACTCTGGTTGAACATATCCTTGGAAGTCTTATTACTTGACATCTGCCTCCAAACACCCAGCCCATTCAAACAGCCTTTCCTTTTCCTCTTCTCCAATTATAATTGATAAATAGAAGTTTTTGACGGAAATGAAAAGAAACGGCTTTTGAGATATCTCTAAAAGTGTTTGTTGCTCTGGGTGTTGCACGCACCCGGGAGACGTACCTTTCATTCCTGGAGACTCCAGCGCAACCCTGGAGAGTTGGTAACCCTGGACTGAGAATGACTGATCGTTCTATTTTCTGATGGTCAGCCAGCTCAGTGCGACTGGTTCTATTTTATGTTCTCGTCCATTTCATCGTGAAAACTACCAAAAAATGGCAGGTGGTTTAACAGCTTGTACCCTGGACTGTGCCCCCTGTGTGTAAGGGAATGCGTGAAGAGACCATCGCTCTGCTGGAACAAGCTGGTTGGTTGAAGGTACACAGCATATGCCTCAACGTCACTGACTGCCACTGTTACAGGGACACTGGGAACTCCAACACTATAGTGAGCTCTTTACAGATGTAGCCCTGGTGTAATCCACTCCCATGTGGGAGGTGCGTATGCACGTAAATCTATTGTGTGTGAATAGATCTGTGTTTCCATGCAAGTGAAGGATGCATGTGTCCTCTTGCATCTGGATTCAATGTTCACAGGTAAGTGAGGGGTCCACATAGGCCTGGGTCTATGTGTATTTCTGGTGTCTGGGGCCATCTGTCTGGGTCCATGTATATGGCTATAGTGTCTGGGGCTATATGTATATCTGGTATATCTAGTATTTGTGACCATGTGCGTAGGGATTTTTGGCCCCCTTTTATTTTCGGTTTGTTATTTGACAATTGATCTTTCCACCTGTCACTGGCAGTACAACTTGACCTGCTTTAGGTCAACTCTGAACTCTATTAGCAATAACCAAACATGATCCTACCTCCTCCATGAAGCCCTGTCCTGCCAGAACTCATACACTACGAAGCAGGTCTCATTTCCCAGCTTCTGAACCGAGATGCTGGATAGGAAAGAATGCATCAAATATCAAACTAGCAAAGGAGACACAAATGCTCGTCATAAAAATAACCCAAAGCTTCCCCCAATCCACTTGTAGCTACAGATATCTTGAGCTGTAAGTTCAACTATTGCATTTGCTGAGCTCATCTTGGGGTAGCAATTGCAGGCTTTACAGAGAACATACAACACAGAGATAGGCCATTTGACCCACATAGCTTGTGCTGTTTTTCACACCAGCTTCTCCCCACACTACTTCATTTAAACGCACCAACGTGACCTTCTATTCCTTTTTACCCCATGTATTTAGCTAGCTTCCCCTTAAACAGAGGGGGTTCTGTTGTGCAGTGGGTGACATCCCTGCCTCTGAGCCAGAAGCTCAAGGTTCAACTCCCACTCCAGGACTTGATGGCCAAGGAACGAGCGTTCATAACATGGCCAAACAGGTTGAGAATCAACCTGCAAACCCTTCTAACACACACCAATGGCAGGTGGTAAGAGTGGGCGAGATTCCTCATCAGCCATGTGAAAGAAATTTGGATCCTCTACCATCCCCATCCATAGCTCCAGACTACAACATGCATGTAAAAGTGCATGTTGCCACCCCAACTCAGACTCTGAGTGAAATATAACACGCCACCTTAAATGCATCTGTGTTATTCCTCTAAACTACTCCTCATAGTCATGAGTTTCACATTCTCGCCACTCTTTGGGTTAAGAAGTCTTTGCTGAACTTCCTTTTGGATTTTTATGGTCTCTAATTGTGGTCTCCCCCACAATTGGCCTCAGCCCCTCAGCTTAGGGAGGGGAAACAATCGACCAGGGCTCTAATTACATATTAATCGAGTGTTTAATTGTATTCAGGTTGTAGGCATTAACTGGGGATTCACTTGCATTCCTATAAACAGGAGCAAACTGAAACACTGGTTGTTAGGTTAGGAGGTCCATGCTTGTAATGTGTAACTCTGTAAATAAAAGCTTTTAAAGTTTGTAAAGATTGGCTCCACTTCTACCCTTCATTGCCAGGCTTCAGGCTCCTGTCCCTGGAGCCTGTCCAGTTACCCCTGCTGGCAACCACATTCATGTGGACGCTGGGGGAGTACAGGGTTGTGATGAATTGTCTGCTGATGCTCAGCATCCAGGCTCACACTGGCTACCTGAGGGCAGTATCAGTGGGAAACTAGCATCTATGGAATTGCACTCCTGTGACTGGAAAAAAAGGCAGAATCAAATATACAAATAAAGAACCACCCAAATAAAGTTAATGCACTCCAGTGACATTGTGAATGAACGACATTTATCCAGAACATCAACTCTAAACCTTTCTAATCTTCAGCACATTTTTTTTTGTTATCTATAATAGTGAGACCTTGCATTGTTTAACACTGACTCTGGGTGATAAGCATTCAGAACAGATGCAGCATCCAACTTACTGCAGGTTGTCACTCTGACTGGCTGCTGACTCCACGTATTGTTTCAGAGCTTGGCGGAACTCGTCCACTTCCTCCTCCAGCACTGACATCTGCCGCTGTACCACCAAAATGTGCTGTGTGGAGGACAGGAAAGGATGTATTGTATATTTTACAGGTCTCCGAGCAATGCAGAGATGACACTAGTTTCTAAGTGTGCAACACGTTTATTTACAAGAGTTTTAAAATATCTCTGCATGTTATTTCACCATGCTTATCCCGGCTCCAGCTTCTTGTCATTTCTATAGTGCCTGTTCACTTTGCTCTGAGTCCACACCCAGGCTTAACCAATCAAGCATGGTGAGCATAGGTCAGTTACCAGACTCACATAATCAAACACATAACAATTGAACACTACAGGAACTCTCCTGTATAAAGTTACAGTGCTATTAAAACTACTGAGTACTTGGTTGGACTCCTTTGGTGGAGTGAGGGGCTGGGGTTGAGATGCCAATGTTTGAGGAACTGTGGGGATAGATCTTTCAGTTCCTTGCTATTGGATTATTTGGATGCTGTGAAAATGGGGAAATCAGGAGAGGAATTTGCATTCCCCTATAAGGGGCCGTGGTTAATGTTTCACTCTTTCAAATGAACAGGTCAAACTGGCTTCGTCACAGGTTAGCACTTCTAGGTGTTCCTCCACGAGCTGTGCCCAGGCCAACCAACACGCTCAGGTGTAGAAATAGAAAATCTTCCCTGGTGGGGTGAGGTGAAAATTAATCTCAACAGTTTCCTTTTTGTTGGCTTGGTTGGTTTATTAGTGAATGGATTTGAAGAGATCCACGCTTTATCCCATTGCCTCACCTGATAGAGAGCATAGAGTACAGGCAAGGTCGGAAATGGACTGGACTAGACGAAAGGACAACTGGGCACAGAGAACGGACACAGGGAAGGGTCACGGAGAGGAGAGATTGCAAGTTGATAAAAGAGCAAAGAAAATGAGTCTAGGCAAGTGCTTAGTTCGATGAGGCATAGTGGGAGATAGAACAATACTAGGACAAGGGAGATGCTGGGAGGAGGGGGAACAAAACTGTTACATTTGGGAAATAAAGGGTCATGATGTGGTAGGGAGACGGGTGAAGAGAATGGCCAGAGAGGAGAACATGGAGGGTTGTTACTGGGGAGAGAATAACTCATAAAATACTGGTGCAAAAGAGAGAGTCAGGCAACCTCACCAGAGGCTGAGGAAGGGAGGAGACTACGCAACAGAGGAAGGTGGAGGGGGTGCGGAAGGATTTCCTCAGCAATAACTCCAATAGTAATGAGTTCGATGGGAAGCTGTTTAAACATTTCTATCTATACAACATATTACACTTCTTGTGTACAATGCTATCCCTAACTAACAATGGCTGAATACCTCTCAATTCTTGATGCAGAGTCCCCCACCTCTGACCCAGCCTCTTTATTACACATGAGTTGGGACATGTCCATAACTTTTAAATACACTTTAATTACATTTTTTAAAAACCTACATGAAACCTCATCCCGCCCGTGGATGAGGTTTCGTGCTTTTTCTAATGCCCGCCAGGGCTCCCGGCCTGCCCGCCAACCTTAAGGTTGGACGGGCAGGTCCATTAATTAGTTTAATGACTTTGTCAATGGCCTCAATTGGCCATTGACAGGTCGGAGGGCGCACAGCTGATTCTGCTGAGCCCCCGCCTCCCTGAAAATTTAAATAGGGCGTAGTGGCCTCAGGAGTTCCGCCCGACGTCACCCCGCGTCATTTTACGTGTCGGCGAGTGGGCCCCGCCCCCCACTTGCCGACCGGGAAATCCCAGCCTATAATACCACCTCGCTTAAACATTTCTCATGTGCAATATTGCACTGGGGTTGTGACTAGTGTTTTACAATCCTCAGCAATGTTATGAATAAAATAGCAGCGGAGCAATAATCATTTCATACACGCCAGGCTTTTCATCAGAATCCTGAGTTCGACTGCAGCACAACATCCTCACTAAATCCTGCTGTGAAATGTAGCTACTAAGCTGTAATCACTCCTCGCAGTCTAACAAAACTCGTACCTTATTTTGAACAGAATAAGATAGAAGTGATAGAATCATAATCGATAGTCTAGTCCGTGCCAGCTCTCTGCCAGAGCAACTCAGCTCTTCCCAATCCCCAGCCTCATTCCGGTAGCCCCGCAAATATTGTCTCTTCAGATAATTATCCAATTTCCCTTCCGAAAGCCATGATTGAATCTGCCTCCACCACACTCTCAGGCAGTTCAATCCGGATCCTTCACATCCTTCTTAAACTGTGACACCCTGACTTGGACACAATACCCCAGTTGAGGCCGAACCAGTGTTTTATACAAGTTTATGATAACTATCTTGTTTTTGTATTCTATGTCTCTAATCATAAATTCCAGGATGCCTTATTAACCGTGATCTCAACCTGCCCTGTCACCTTCGATAATTTGTGCGCACACATACCCCCAGGTCACTCTGCTCCTGCACCCCCTTTTAGCATTGCACCCATATTACTTTTCCACATTCTTCCTACCAAAATGAATTGCTTCACACTTCTCTGCATTAAATTTCATTTGCCACGTGTCCGCCCATTCCACCAGCCTGTCATGTCCTCTTGGTCTATCCCTATCTGCCTCAGAGTTCACCATACTCTTAATTTTTGTGCCATCTGCAAATTTTGAAATTGTGCCCTGCGCACCAAAGAGTTTCTTCTGATAAATTCAGTCCTGCTGTCCACTGGGAATACCTTCTGTCCAGTTCCTGTGATGGGGAGGCAATGGCGTTGTGGTATTGTCGCTTGGACTAGTAATCCAGAGACCCAGGGTAATGCTTTGGGTTTGACTACCACCATGGTAGATGGCGGAATTTGAGTTCAATAAAAATCTGGAATTAAAAGTCTAATGATGACCATAAAACCATTGTCAACTGTTGTAAAAACCCATCTGGTTCACTAATGTCCTTTAGGGAAGGAAATCTGCCATCCTTACCTGGTCTGGCCTGCAATGTGGGTCTCTTAAATGCCCGCTGAACAAGGGATGGGCAATAAATGCTGGCCTAGACAGCGGCGCCCACATCCCATGAACAAATAAAAAAAAATATGTAAACACCTCCCTTCCTATACTGACCCACATTTGACTCTTTGACTGGGAGTAAATTCACTCAGCTTTGTTGGGGCAAGTGTTGACTCTGTCAGCCTGTGACACATTCACCACATATAATAGAGTAGATGTTTCTTGGGGGACATGTACTCACATCAACAAAAACATTCTCCTTATTCAGCTGTTTGTGTTACAGTCGTTGCTTTAGGATATGCGGAGTGTGAGCCAGACTGAATGAACCTTTCAATTAAGGTTTTCAACTGGCTGTCCCATAACAGGGTTGTGCTATCTGAAGTCACAGACTCATTACGGCGCTAAAGGAGGCCATTCAGCCCATCGAGCCCTTGCCGGCTTTCTGTAGAGCAATCCAATCAGTGCCATTCTCCCGTTCTATCCCTGGAGCCCTGAAAGCTTATTTCCCTCAAGTGCCATCCCTTTTCCTTTGGAAATCATTGATCATCTCCAATTCCACCACTCTCTTAGGCACCGAGCTCCAGGTCATTACCACTCACTGTGTGAAAAGGCTCTTTCTCACATTCCAACTGCATCTCTTCCCCCGAAAACCTTAAATCTGGGTCCCCTAGTCATTGTCCCATTAACTAATGGAAACAGTTTTTCCTTCTCTACCTTATTTAAACCTGTCATAGTCTTGTCCACCTCTATCAAATCTCCCCTCAATCTCCTTTGCTCGGAGGAGATAAAAAATCATAGCTTCTCCAATCTAACCTGGCAATTAAATTCTCTTGAACCTGGAACCATTCCTGGGGGCCAACTTGGCCAACGTTTAGCAAGCAATTGCAACAGGGGTATCTGTTTCAGAGCCACATTATTTGAACTGAGTCTTGCCAAGCCTGAGCCCTGCGTGTTTGCCTGCTGGTGGTCGCATGGGAATCTTCAATCGTCATAACTGGTGCACTCATGTCTCCCACGCTGTGGTTTAACACTCGGCTAACTCAAGTGCCTTTCTGTAGCTCCACATGCAGGCCCCTTTTGCATCCCACAGGTTTGGTTCAGTTCAGATAGAAGTTTGCTCTGCCCCTACATGTTGACCTATTACCACAACTTCCAGTCAGACATTAACACGGGGTTTGTGAAGCAACCCACCAGGAGCCAGGCTTCACTCAAACTTACGGAGTTAGTTGCTTCCTCAATTACTTCTTCCTTTAAGGGCTCCAGTCTTGGGGTCTACAATGAACACAACGAAAAGGTTGGTTGGTTAGTTCATGTAATGCACCGTGAAATTTCATACCCAACGCGATGGGAGGGTGGAATATTTTCCACTTCTAGTGACCAGTGTCAAAACAACACAAAAAAAATGACAGCTGCCCAACTCAACTTATCAATGAGTTCATCTCATCTGTTTAACAGTCTACTTTTGTCACCACTGTCGTAACTCCTTAATTCTCTCCACCTTCAAATGAATGGAAAAATCCATAAAATCTATAAGACAGGATCAGAGGTCAATTATTCGGCCCCTCAAGCCTGCTTCAGCATTCCATTAGATCATGGCTGTTCCACAACTCAGCCCCACTTACTTGCCTCATATTCCTTAATACTCCGACAGAGCAAACAAATATATCTGTCTTGGTCTTGAAAGCTTCAATTGAGTCAGCAACGATTAAGGGGTGATTTATTTCCACTAACCTTTGTGTGAAAAACTGCTTCCTGCTTTTACTGCTAAAGTCAGCTTAGCTTTAAGTTTATGACCTCTTGTCCTCGATTCCCCCAGACCCACAGGAGGAAATAAATTCTCTTTACCCAAACCTATCATTTAACCGCCTCACTTAGATCACCCCCTCCCGTCACACCTCAGGCCTCTTTGGCAAAGCTTTACTGTACAATGCGAGTCATTTCACGTCACTTTAACCAAAACAGCAGGACACAAAATAAATGCACATTGTCCTTTGGATACAAAAATCTGAGAAGTGGCCTTTAGCCAACCCACTCTTTCTTCACACAGTGCTCTTCCTGGATGACTATACGTTTCATTCTTTCACCTCCTCTAGGGTTTCTCTTGGAATCTAAAAATAACACCACAGTGTGATACAGCACATATGGTAGCCATTCAGCCCATCGGCTCAGCACTGCACTTCGGAAGAGTTAGTTAGTCCCACTCTCCTGCTCTTTTCCCATTGCCACCTGCAACTTTTCCTCCTTCGAGTATTTAATCGCTAACCTACCTTTTTTTAAAAAAATATATAACAGCCAGGATTTTACACCCCACCCCCCCTCCTGCCCGGTGGGATAGTACGGTCCTGCCGAACTGGATGGAGATTTAAATGGCTCGCCCCATTCACCGGGTGAGGTGGGGGGACTTACGCCGCGGGAGGGCTGTAAAATCCTGGCCGACGAGCGTCGTTTGGTGAATTGTTAAAGCTAAAAAAATAAAACACAGGTGACTCTTTGGCTGCAAAAAACCGAGGGCCAGGATCGGAAGATGCTGCTGCTGCTGCTCCCGGTGGTACAAGAGGGCCCTGGGAATGAGGCGGTCCACTCTCCCTAGGGCAGCTGCCCCCCGCCCCCCCCCCCCTCCGGAGGAAGCCGCTTGGAGACCGCGCCTCAGGAGCGTGTGCCTGGCAGCCTGGCGTCAACCCCACAGTTGGTACCTGGATGACCCTCTAAGGGGAGAACGGGCCTGAGCCAGTGTGGCTGTCCTGAGATTAGAAGATGGTCTTGAATGTGGCAACCAGGGAGTACAGCTAGATGATCATATTGCTGTCTTTGGGATCCTGCTGTGCGCACATTGGCGTATTTCCACGCCCCCCCCCCACGACCGGTGAATGGGGCGAGCCATTTAAAGCTCCATCCAGTTCGGCAGGACCGTACTATCCTGCCGGGTTGGGTGGGGGGGATGAGGGCCATAAACTCCTGGCTGTTATATATTTTTTTGTAAAAAGGTAGGTTAGCGATTAAATACTTGGAGGAAGAAAAGTTGCAGGTGGCTATGGGGAAAGAGCAGGAGAGTGGGACTACGTTCCTATAACATTTCAATAAGTGCGACATTGAATGCAAAGCGCTTTGGGCCTTCTGACTTTAGCAGGATCGCCCGGGAATGAGTGAAATAAACGATCAGGTTGTCTTCTTTTTAAAAGCAGGTCTGAGGATGTAATATTAACCAGGGCATCCTGGGAGAACTCCCCTGCTCCTCTTCCAAATAGTAGTGAAAGATGGTTTATGACCGCATTAGGGAGCAGATGAGGGCCTTGGTTTAACAAGGTCAGGGGGAGATCAGCAACCTATGGTACATGCCAAAGATGGCAAGCGAGATGATTTTGAGTGGCACTCACACAGCTCGTCCAATTAACAGCACAAAAAGTTCTAAATCTAATATTTTATCACTTACTTATCCCAAGAAGGTCCGTTACATTGATAAAAAAAAATGTATAGAATTTAAATAGTAAACACTTGAATTTTATTCATTACTGGGATATCTAAGTCCCGATTTGCTGTTTACATCAGTATCACAATGTGGAACTGCGTTTGATGTTGTGTGTGCCATCTGTCATGATTTTTTTCACCATAAATTGAGGGCCACATTTGATGAAACATCAGCTCCTAAGAAAGCAAAGTTAGATGTCTGTTCATTTCAGCCTTGTTGGACAGATGAGTTATTCAAAAGAAGGACCATGCTGTCTGTGCTTTCTCTGTTGTGAAAATGTTGTTTGCTGCACATCAAATGCTCAACGACATTTTCAAATGAAGCACGAATAAACCCTTCTTGATGAAGCGGAATTGTGGATATCAAAAGTTTAAAGATCTGCAGAGTGCACTTCAAGCTACTGAGAGGGATGATGGGGCCTCTGTTCTGACCTGCTGGACGTCCCTGCAGTGAAATTTAACTGTTTGAAGAAAATTGCATTGGCAATTCTTTCAGTATTTGGATCCACACACCTGTGTGGACAGGTATTTTCACAGGTGAAGTCAGTCCTCTGTCCCTCTCAGAGCCGGCTAACAACTGATCATTCAGAAGCCGTGTGTAGCTTAAAGTATCTGAACGCATGCTGTACATTGGAAAACTCAGCAAGGAAAAGCAAGGGCAAGGATCACACTAAACAGCCAAGATCTGCATTTTAATTTAATTTTAGATGGAGTTTCTTTAGCATTTTAAAAACCTTATTTACTTGACATAAAACAATAGTTTAATTATATATAGAGACCCTATAAATGTTAAAATGTACGACTGGCACACAAAACCTTAAATCAGAGCGAATAAATGGAGACTTAGCACACCATTTCTGAAAGGTTGCTGACCCCTGGTTTAACATCTCGTCTAAAAGGTAACCTCTCTGAAGGCGCAGCACTCCCTCAGCACGGCACTGGAAATGTCAGCTAGACCTTAAGCCACTACAAATAACAGCTTTGTACCTTGCGCTCCAGCCTGTCGATTAGCTGCTGCAGCCTGTTAACCTGAGTCACCCACTGACTCTCGGGTTCAACGCAGACACCTGTACGAGGAAGAGAGTCATTCAAAAGGTCATTCTGGTCACTGACACATCATAAAAATGGCTTTGTTTTGGTCCTACCTGTGTAAAAGGTCCATGTAAAATGATTATGCTGCATCCCCCTCAAAACAGCCAACTGCAACCATCACATTGTCTCCCCACCCCCCACTCCTCCCATGAAGAGATGTGTGATTTTCTAAACGTTCACATCTTTTATTTTTATTTTTGCATTAACTTTGCATCATTCTCTCATGTTTAGTCCATTGAGGGTGGCAGTGAGGTAGAATTGGCTGTTGGCCGTATACAGTAGTATACTAGTGGTAGTGAGTATACTAGCACTAGTGGTAGTGAGGTAGAATTGGTAGTGAGGTAGAATTGGCTGCTGGCCGTGTACAGTAGTATACTAGTGATAGTGAGTATACTAGTACTAGTGGTAGTGAGGTAGAATTGGCTGTTGGCCGTATACAGTAGTATACTAGTGGAAGTGAGTATACTAGTACTAGTGGTAGTGAGGTAGATTTGGCTGTTGGCCGAATACAGTAGTATACTAGTGGTAGTGAGTATACTAGCATTAGTGGTAGTGAGGTAGAATTGGTAGTGAGGTAGAATTGGCTGCCGGCCGTGTACAGGTGGAACCCGATATGTTTTCGTATGATGCCCTCAAGGGGCAGCTCGCAGACGAGCAATAGGAAGGGACCAAAACCATCTGCTTGGGCGGCTCCAGAGGTAATGGTGCAGGAGCAGGAGGGGAAGCCATTGCAGGTGAATAGCTCCAACTGGACAGGTAAGTATGGAACCAGGGCCAGAATTTTTACCTCGTCGGGCGGCCGGGAACGGTCAGGAAGCCGACCGCCTCCCGCGATTGGGGCCGGACCGCGATTTCACACTGGCGGACCAATTAAAGCCTAGCGTGAAACACGTGCTGCAGCGCTCAGCGCTACCTACGTAGGGGGGAGGGGAGGCCAAGAGTGCAGGAAAAAGCCTCCCTGAGGCACAGAGCTCAACGAAGGTGAAGATGAAGAGTTTTGAAAATTAAAAATAAAGGTTTTTAAAAGGTTAAGAAAAAACATGTCTCCTCATACAACTCTGTCACATGAACAGGCACGTATTATTATGAATGAAATATTTAAATTTTTATTTTATTTTTTATTTGCTGTTGAA
Organism: Cetorhinus maximus; assembly: GCF_964194155.1. Taxonomy (NCBI): domain Eukaryota; kingdom Metazoa; phylum Chordata; class Chondrichthyes; order Lamniformes; family Cetorhinidae; genus Cetorhinus; species Cetorhinus maximus. The sequence continues at coordinate 10,688,103 of NC_135891.1, forward strand.
AACCTCATCCCACCCGTGGATGAAGTTTCCTAAAAATAAATCTAAAGGCCGCCTGGCCTTTTCGCCTGCCCACCCACCGTGTAAGGTTGGATGGGCAGCAAAAAAATTTAGTTAAATTGGGACCTTTATGGCCTTAACAGGCCTTTTAATTGTCGGCGGGTGTTGCCGATTCCCGCACGTGCCCGCCCGCCAACCGAAATATCGCACATCATTTTTTGCTCGCTCAGGTCAGGCCCAATGAGGTAAAAATTCTTGCCCAGTTGAAGGCAAACCCACTCAGCCCAACACTACAGCAAACACTTTGGACGACAATGGTGTAGTCAGCCCTGTTAAAGGTTACCTCTCTTGACTCATTGAGGACATTTCTTAAAACCCAACTCTTTGACCTAGTGTTTGGTCACCTGTCCCAATATCTCCTTATGGCTCAGCATCCGATTTTCTTTTAGTTCATTCACGGGATGTGGGCTTCGCTGGCTGGGCCAGCATTTATTGCCCATCCCTAGTTGCCCCCTTGAGAAGGTGGCGGTGAGCTGCCTTCTTGAACCGTTACAGTCCATGTGGTGTGGGTGCTATTAGGGAGGGAGTTCTAGGATTTTGACCCAGCGACAGTGAAGGAACGGCGATATATTTCCAAGTGAGGATGGTGAGTGACTTGGAGGGGAACTTGCAGGTGGTGGTGTTCCCATCTGTCTGCTGCCCTTGTCGTTCTAGATGTTAGAAGCGATGGGTTTGCAAGGAGCCTTGGTGAGTTGCTGCAGTGCATCTTGTAGATGGTACACACTGCTGCTACTCTGCATTGGTGGTGGAGGGAGTGAATGTTTGTGGATATGGTGCCAATCAAGCGGGCTGCTTTGTCCTGGACGGTGTCAAGCTTCTTGAGTGTTGTTGGAGCTGCACTCATCCAGGCAAGTGGGGAGTATTTCTGTTTGGTTAGCGCACCTGTGAAGCACCATTGGACAATCAATTACATTGAGAGCACCTTATAAATACAAGTTTTTACTGGTGGTAATAATATTTTTCCCACCTCACTGCTTCCTCAATGTTTATGACTTCATCTTCCTCATTCAAAGGGACAAGAGTTCACCAGCTCCTTAATCAGCACAATCAATGCTCAGCAGGAACCTGTACCAGAGCCTGAGATAAAAGAAATAAATAAATCTTCCCCTCCTCTCTCCCTTCCCCGTCCTCCAGCCAGTCATGCACACACAGATTTCCTTCCTCCCTCCAATAACAACAACAATTTGCATTTAGATAGTGTCTTGAAAAGTACAAAAGGCCCATGGTGCTCCATGGGAGTATTATCAGACAACAATATCACATAAAGAGATGTCAGTGCAGGCGATCAGAAGTGTTTCAAGCAACATCTTAAAGGAGGAGGGAGGGAAAGAGAGAGGGACAGAGGTTCAGGGAGGGAATTTTAGAGAGCCAAACGTCTGGGGTCGAGGAACAATCTACAAGATGTACTGCAGCAACTCGCCAAGTCTCCTTCGACCGCACCTTCCAAACCTGCAGCCTCTGCCAACTAGCTAGGGCAGCAGGTGTAAGGGAACATTCTGCAAGTTCCCCTCCAAGTCACACATTGTCCTGACTGGAAATATATCACCGTTCCTTCACTGTCGCTGGGTCAAAGTCCTGGAAGTCCCTCCCTAAAGGCACTGTGGGTGTACCCACACCACAGGGACTGCAGCGAGCTGTGGCTCAGTTCATAGCACCCTCGCCTTTGAATCAGAGGGTTGTGGGTTCATGTCCCACTCCCGGAAACCAAGAACTGTGATTGTACTCGAAAGAGTTGCAATCTGTGACTGCTGATAACTCGAAAGAGTTTCATTTCCGCCAATTTAATCCCAATTTTTGGTAAGCAGAAATTGATAGTGTATAAACCCATTTATAATGCCGCGCAATAATTCCTGCTGAGATCCCCTCCATCTGTTCATCCGTGTTTATTTCATGTGTACAGTTTCCTTATTCAGTTGGTAGGGAGGTGCTTGATTAAGACCATTTGAGCGCCACCAATGCTAGATTAAGGGGTTTTTTTTGGCCTCGGTGGTGTGATGTGCCTTCAAATCCACCAGGTGGCAGTGGTTTCACAGAGTTGCTGCTGAGTTTAATACAATGATGAACCATCGTCTGGTCTAATGGGACCTGAATGTTATCCCCTCACAATTATACTGAAGCAATACTAGCCCATAAGCCAGAGTCAGTTTTTCTTCGTGCTTCTTTCTTTCTTTTTCTAACAAGATAAAGGATGAAAAAAACTTGCATTTCGTACTTTTCTCAACCCAGGATGTCCTAAAGCGATTAACAGTTAATTAAATACTTTTTGAAGTGTAATCGCTGGTGTTTTGTAGAAAATATGGCAGCTGATGTGAACAGAGAAAATGCCCACAAACTGCAACGAGATATGGACCAGAGTATCTGTTTTTAGTGGTGTTGATTGGGGGATAAATATTGGCCAGGGCACGAGGGATAACTCCCCTGCTTCTCTGCGAATTGTGCCTGGAACCCTTTGCATTCATCTGAGGGGGCAGACGGGGTCTCGGTTTAATGTCTTATTTGAAAAATGCCAACTGGTACAGTGCAGCACTCCCTCTGTAATGCACTGCAGCCTCTGAGTCAGAAGGTCATGGGTTCAAGCCCCGCTCCAGAGGCCTGAGCACAATACGTAGGTGGAGACATCAGTGCAGTGCTGAGGGTGTGCTACATTGTTGGAGGTGCTATCGTTCCGGTGAGAAGACTGAGGCCCCATCATCCCTCTGAGGTGACCTATTGGCTGTGAAGTACCTTGAGACGTCCTGATGGTGGGAAAGGCATTGCATAAGTTCTTTCTTTCACTGAAGTATCACACAGGGAACAGAGACATGAGACTCTGGTCCATCTGGACTCACCATATAAACACAGTGGCTACAAGAGCAGGTCAGAGGCTAGGAATCCTGCGGTGAGTAACTCACCTCCTGACTCCCCGGGGCCTGTCCACCATCTACAAGGCACAAGTCAGGAGTGTGATGGAATACTCCCCATTTGCCTGGATGAGTGCAGCTCCCACAACAGTCAAGAAGCTTGACACCATCCAGGACAGAGCAGCCCACTTGATTGGCACCACATCCACATTCACTCCCTCCACCACCAATGCACAGTAGCAGCAGTGTGTACCATCTACAAGATGCACTGCAGGAACTCTCCAGGGCTCCTTAGACAGCACCTTCCAAACCCACGACCACTACCATCTAGAAGGGCAAGGGCAGTAGATGGATGGGAACACCACCACCTGGAAGTTCCCCTCCAAGTCACTCACCATCCTGACTTGGAAATGTATCGCCGTTCCTTCACTGTCGCTGGGTTAAAATCCTGGAACTCCTTTCCAACAGCACTGTGGGTGTACCTACATCACATGCACTGCAGCGGTTCAAGAAGGCAGCTCACCACCACCTTCTCAAGGGCAACTAGGGATGGATAATAAATGCTGGCCCAGCCAACGAAGCCTACATCCCATCAGTGAATAAAAAAACCTCACCATGTCACATGTATATGTATATATTTTCCTTTTGACAGCTAGCACTGTGGTTTGGCTATTAGGACAGTGGATTGTTGTGAACATGTCAATACTTAGAATGTACTGTCCACAAATTTACCAGAAAACTCATGACACTGTAAACTCCTATGGCGTAGGCAACTGTTAGAACGTTCCTGTGCGATTTTTAAAAAGTAAACAAACAAACATACGAATTAGGAGCAGGAGAAGGCCATTCTGCCCCTCTAGCCTGCTTTGCCATTCAATAAGATCATCATCGCTGAACTGATTTTGGCCTCAACTCCACTTGCCTTCCCACCCCCACCATACCCTTTGACCCCCACCTCCCGCCTGCGCCCCCCTTGTCAATCAAGAATCTATCTAACATGTCCTGAAAAAGGTTCACCTGGGGCAGAGAGCTCCACAGACTCATGCACAACCCTCTGAGAGAAAAAAATGTCTCCTCATCTCCACCTTAAATGGGAGACCCCTTCTATTTAAACGGTGTCCCCCTAGTTCTAGTCTCTCCCATGTGATTGGTCAAGGCATTGCAATGGAGAAGACGCAGGGGATAGTTATCACCCAAGCTTTTGTTTAAATTCAAAATTTTAACTTTTTTCTTAACTTTTGTCTTTAAACAAAAGCCTGGGGAGACTGCTCCTTGGTGCATTCTCCATGGTAATGCCTTGACCAATCAAAATCCACTTGTCAACCAATCAGCACCCTTCTCTCATGCAGTATGAATTGTTGTTCCTTTTGAAATTTGGTATTCTTGCATCTGTCCTGATGAGTCCAAGACAAAAAACTTCAGTGCCTTGTCTTCTTTTTTCAGCAATACCCAGGCTCTGTACATTGAATCGACTATTTTTAAAAAGACCTCTGTTGAAGGGGTGGGAGCTGGAAGTGGATGGTTAAAACAGTTCTGAGGAAAATAAATTTAATTCCTCAAGTTACATACAGTGCAAACGTAGAACAACAAGAGACAGCAAGCCTGCCCTACACCTCGTGATGGCTGGAGTATCGTGGCTAGACACATGTCCACCCCTTCCCCTTAATCCTACCCACCCCCAACATCCCTCCCTCCACACCCCACCTCCCACCCTCATCACCCCACACCCCTTCCCACCAACATCCCTCCCCCCACACCACCTCCCCCCACCATTCCCCACCCATACCCCTCCCCCCACCCGCACCCTTCCTCCTACACCTCTCCCCAAACACACCCCTCCCAGCTCCGTCACACGCATAGACACAACTCCTCTCCTGCTATCAGTAAACCCATGGGAGAGGCAGAAGATCAGGGGGAAACCGGGGGCCAACGGTGGGGGGAAAAAAATTACCTGGGGAAATTGCCTTCTGACAACTCTCGGGTGGCTGGAGCCAGTGCAGCAGGTCACAGGGAACAAAGACCATCTGTGAAAGCGCTCACCTCCTGTCTGGTTCAATCGCTGCGCCAGCCAGGAGCTGGTGAGACTCGCTCCTGAAGGGAAGAGAGAGTCAAGCAGGCGTTACATCAATCAGCAACACATCCAACGATTATGGGAAATAGGGGCTGGCACGGGCTGAACCATTGAATCATAGAAATTTACAGCACGCCTCCACACCAGCCGACAAGGAGCCTTCCAGACTCATCCCACTTTCCAGCGATCGGTCTCTGGCTTTGTAGGTTACCACTCTTCAGATTCATATCCAAGTACTTTTTCAACCTGATGTGGGTATCTGCCTTTACCTCCCTCTCAGGCAGTGAGTTCCAGATCCCCCACGTCCTTCTGGGGGAAAACACTTCCCCTTGAATCCTTTATGAACTTCCTACCTCCGACCCCAAGTCTATGCCGCCTGGTTATGGACCTCTCCACCAAGGGGCATAGGGTCTTACTGTCCACTCTGTCCAGACCCCTCATAAATTTTATATACTTCCATTAAGTCTCCCTTTAGCTTGCTGGGTCCCAAAGAAAACAAGTCTAGTCTATCCAGTTTCTCCTCGTAACTAAAATTCCCCAGTCCGGGCCTAAAATAACTAAAATTCCCCAATCAGACCCTTGTAAATCTCCACTGCACCCTCCCTTGTGCGATCACATCTTTCCTATGGTGCGTTGGCCAGAGCTGCACCCAGTACTCCAGTTGTGGCCTAATTGGTGTTTTGTACAGTTCCAGCATAAACTCCTGGCTTAACTCAGCAGGTCTGGCAGCATCGGTGGAGAAGAGCACAGTTGACGTTTCGAGTCCTCATGAGGACTCGAAACGTCAACTGTGCTCTTCTCCACCGATGCTGCCAGACCTGCTGAGTTTTTCCAGGTATTTCTGTTTCTGTTTTTGTTTTGGATTTCCAGCATCCGTAGTTCTTTGCTTTTAAACTCCTGGCTCATATATTCTCTGCCTCGACTAATGAAGGCAAGTATCCCGTTTGTCTTCCCGACCACCTTATCTACCGGTCCAGCCACCTCCAAAGATCTGCGGACATGCACTGCCAGGTCCCTCTGTTCCTCTACACCTCCCCATGTCCTGCCATTTCTTGTGTATTCCTTTGCCTTGTTGGCTTTCCCCAAACACACCACCTCGCATTCCTCTAGACTGCGTTACTGGAACTTGGGTAAATTAATTCACACGTGTCAAGGTGAACCTGAAGATTGTGGTGGAGTTAATTGTAACACCCTGACTGCCAGAGTTTTATCCCACTGTTTCAATCCCGGAGGGTCTAGGTGAGCTGTCAAATACCTGAGTGGAGGATTCCCGAGTATGGGTCACTGGGGGACAGGCAGATATTCTTCTGAGCTCTGCGGCCACACCGTCTTCCTGGCCGGTGCACTGTTGGGACCTCAGGCGTTTCCTGCACCTGTCTGTGAAAGTGAGCACAATATGGAATCAGACAGCACGAAAGGAGACCATTCGGCCCATCTTGCCTGCTTTGGCTGTCTGGAAAGGGCTATCCAATTAGTCTCACTCCCCTACCCTTGCCCGGTAGTCCTGCAAAATGTTCTTTTTTCAACTATTTATCCAATTCCCTTTTGGAAGTTGCAATTTGAAAAATTTGCTTCTGCCGCCCTCTCTGGTAGCGCTTTCCGGATCACAAAGAATTTGTTGCATGAAAAAAATATTCCCTCTTTGATTCTTTTGCCTATCTTAAGTCCGTATGGTCTGGTTACGGCACTGTCTGCCAGGGGAAATGGTTTCTCCTTATTTACTCTGTAAAAAGTCCTTCATGATTTTGAACATGCCTATTAAACAGAGACAGGAATAGACCAATTAGCCACTTGAACCTACCCAGCACCCTTGATCTCTGCTCTAAGGAGAACAATACGAATGTGGGTTCTGCAGTTTTCGAACCAGGTCACCATGACATTCTGATCCTAGCTCCGGTATCCTAACTCTAAAGCATGGAACTAAACAGAATGGAGTGTCCCTGCTTTAGTAAAAATACTGTCTGCGAATAGTGACATTTCACATGTAGATCTTTTCTTATTTGGCTGCCCTTAGAAGGTGTCAGGCACGTCCCAGTTGCCTAAACTCTCACCCCTGAGTCGGAAGGTTCAGGGTTCAAGTCCCACTACAGAGACCTGAGCACAAATTCTAGCCCCCAACGCAGAACTGAGGGAGTGCGACACTGTCAGAGGCGTCATCTATCGGGTGAGACATTAAACCGAGGCCCTCTCACGCGAACGTAAAACGTGCCATACTTTTAAGAAAAACAGAGAAATTCTCCCCAGGGTCCTGCGCAATATTTATCCCTCAACGCACGTCACAGAAGCAGAGGATCTGGTCGTGCATCACGTTGCTATTTGTGGGAGCTTCCTGTGCACATACTGGCTGTTGAGCTTCCTACATGACAGGGACGGCTTTAAAGTGCTTTGGGATGCCCTGAAATTGTGAACATTGCAATATGAATACAAGTATTTTGATAAAAATGTAGTCTAATGAATTTTTTATGTCAACTAAACTTGTGCCTCTAATTAGTGAGCTAGGCCTGGATGTTGTTCTTTTTAATTATATGTATGTATATTTATATATATGCATCTAAAAAAGAAACCTTCATTTCAGTTCAGCCACTGGCAATAATCTGTCTCAGAGTCACATTCGTAATTTGCAGCGCAGACAGTTGTCTGAGCATTGCAGCCGGGAGGAGCAGAGAATGTACCAGTGGGTTTTTTTTTGGATCATAGAGATTGCAGCATAGGAGGAGGTTATTCGACCTACTGAGCCACCATTGGTGCTAACTCTTCAGCTGGAGCGAGCTACTTTAATCCCATTTCCCCGAGGAACTGCAGATCAGGGTATTTTAGTCACTCTGAATCAAGGCCCAAGAAATGCCAAGTTCAAGGGGTTTGTACAGTGCCCCTTTAACTCATTCTTTTTTTCGATGTGCCATCAAACCGTTAGAAAGTCATGTTAACCAGCCGACACCTGCAATGGTGAAACTCCTGACACCGTGGCATTCGTCGGTGCCAAATAATATTTTACTTCTTGTCTGTGTGAGAAGCCAAGACAGAATTTTGGAAAATGGCTGATAACAGGCCGGTAGTTAAGAGAGCTGACTTCCAATGGACTACGTGCAAAGCTGATCTTTATTGTCTGGAGTCCAGGTTGGGAGGATAGATTGGACAGGCTTGTGTCACAGGCAGAGTTTACATGTGTTTGCTTTACTGCCCGTGATCAGTTATGTTTGTATGTATGAATTCCAAATTAAATCATTTCAGTAGCAAGCTTTTACGAGCTCAAAAACAAAGGAGGTTGTTTAGTCCATTTCTTATCCTATTTCTTATGTTCTTATTAGAGGAAAATATTGTTGAAACAGAAGATCAGCTATGATCTCATTGAATGGCGGAGTGGGCTTCAAGGGCCTAGTCCTGCTCCTATTTTTATGTTCTTATTCTCACACACTCAACCCTAAAATAACGCAGGCCTGAATCTTCCGTTCAGTGTGCGGGGGTGGGCCCCACACGTCGATGCGTAAGTTGACACGCGGTGACATCGGGCGTGCGTCCCAATGTCACCGACAAGTCATTCCTACCTTCAGTTCGGCGGGCGCACACCAGAGTTGGCTGCGCGCCCGCCAAACTGTCAAAGGCCTATTAAGGCCACTAATTACCTCATTAAAGTGATTGCCAGGGCTGCCCGTCCAACCTTAAGGTTGGTGAGGGGGGGGCAGGTGAAGAGCCCAGGCGGCCTTCGCATTTCTCACGAAACCTCATCCACAGGCGGGATGAGTGTTCATGAAGGGTTTATAAATTAAATTAAAAATTTTTATTAAAATACATAAACCTGTTTCAGCTCATGTGACACTGTCACATGAGGGGACATGTCTGAGTTTTTTTTTGTAATGTTTTATTATTAAATTAATCTCCCTGAGGCAGCTCCGTGCCTCGGAGATTTCAGCGCTCCTTTGCGCGCATGCGCGAAAGAGCGCAGGCCCCTGACTCTCCCTCCTCCCCCCCTCCCCACCCCACCCCCCGGCACAGGTAGCGCTGAGCGCTTCCGTGTGCACATCACGCTGGGTGGGCCTGAGTTGGCCCACCGACGCAAAATGGCAACGCGCAGCCAATCACGGGTGGCAATCGGCTCCATACCCGCCCGTGCCCGCACCCGCTTCTGAACCACCCACCCAACGGGGTGGGGGGGCGGAATTCTGCCCACCATGTTTCACTCACTGGTCTCTCACACACAAAGATTAGACACAGATGAAGGTAATAATGTACTGTTACAGTTTATAATTATCCCAGTCCCTTTCCATGCAGGTCTGGGTGAAGTAGAAGTGATGCTCTGGTAAAGCAAAAGCACTATCAGTAGGTTGAGGTTTCTTGTAGTCGGATTTCTCGGAGGTTGGTTCTCAGGTGAACTTTAACTGGAACAGGTTGGGGGGAATCCTTCTCTCTGGTAACATCTCCCACTTTCAATGCATTTGTTGTTAATTACCTTGGCTGCTTGACGATTTGCAGCGAATTCAATGACTTTTGGCAGAACTCTGTCCGCAAACAGCTTCTTGCTGATTTTAAAAATAGACAATAAAATGGCTCCCACATCATACGACTTCCACAAGTTCAAAGTCTTTTTTTCTAAACAAAGGGCGGGTGGGTATGTTGATTCCAACCTGATTGCTGTTGTTTAACGCCTTCCCATTCACCCAGCCTAGTTTGAATGAGGAAACCATCATAATACAATGGAAGGTTGATTGGATCCATTCACGTCCGTCCAACACGCACAGTGTTTCCCTTTTGTCCCAGGCAAAATGGAATGACAGGCTGGCTGGAATTCTGTAGTTAACGCTGATCCATCATTAAACACAGGGACGTGTGAATTCCCCGGATGTCAGTGAACGTCCATATTTGATTAGGTGTTTACTTGAGACTTAGGGCTGTCTGGGGCTCTATGGCCAAAGGTCACATGATTTGCAAATTGCATTTGCATTGTAATAGTCCGGGCGCGACCGGTCTTAAAAGTATTGACTGAAACTTCATAATGTGCCGGGACGTGACACTCTCCCAGTCTGGGAAAGAGGCATCAGGAAGGGTTTAGACTAAATAATGCAAAAAGGCTGAAGGGACACGGTTTTAGATTAATCAAGGCCAACATTCCAGTGCAGTACTGAGGGGGTACTGCACTGTCGGTGAACCATATGTCAAGCTGAGGCTCCCTCTGCCCTTTCAGTTGGAGAGAAGAGCAGGGGAGTTATCCCCGGTGTCTTGGTCAATATTTATCCCTCAATCAACATCACAAAAACAGATGTATCTGGTCATGGTCACCTTGTTATTTGTGGGAATTTGCTGTGCACAAATTGGCTGCCGCATTTGCTACATTACAACAGTGGCTACCCCTGGAAATGGGCTGTAACTCTTTAGGACGAATGATGGGCATGAAGGAGGGATGTGGAAATGTCTTGGTTTGTATATGGCAAACTCTGGATCACTGTCAGCAGATTTTTCACGCTTTAAGAGCGATCAACATACGAAATGGACTTCCAGGTGGAGGAAGCGAGGCAAAAGCCTTGCAATAATTAAGAAACAGATTGATGCAGCAATGTGGGGGGAGTGTTAGAGTCTGAACTACAATGGATGAGCATCTTGTCATATATAATAGGAATTACTGTCCCAGTACTTAATATATAAACAAATCTTAAAAAGGGAATTTTGTTTGTGCTATTAAATTTTCCCTTTAAATTAGATATTGCTGAAGGGGGGACTTTGTGTTGTTTTGACTCCTGTCTGTCATTCTAAATAAGGTATTAATGCTGAGAACCAGATACTGAAGGAGGGTTTAGTGAGACAGCATGGAACAGAAAAAGAACATTTCAAATAGCTGCTCGATAGTACAGAGCTTAAGCATTGCTGCAAAGGCACATGCCATTGAAGTTTTCCATCTTGCACTCATCAGGACTGATGCAAGAATGCCAAATTTCAAAGGCAGCAACCATTTATGCTGCATGAGAAAAGGGTGCTGATTGGTTGGCAAGTCAACTCTGATTGGTCAAGACATTGCCTTGGAGAATGAGGAACATGTCCAGGCATTGCACCTTTCCTGAATTAAACAAAATTGTGGGAGACAATAGTTCCCTGGTACTACATTGAGCAGTATTGATATTCAGATTTGACTATGACTTTTCCCCTGTGATTTAATCTTTTCTTTGATGTGCTGCTCAGACATCTGTTCCCCTGTTTTCAAGCTTGAACAGATGGCTGAGCTCGTTCAAAGGCATCAAAGTTTCAAATGTTTTATTGTATTCAGCTCTGGAGGCTGTGTTTATAGAGCTGTGAAGTGGAATCTCATTATGAATGCTTGGCTATGTTCCAAACCCCTTAATTGATTCAGCTCAGCAGGAGTTGTTAACACAGCTATCAAGGAGATTGGGAGTATATTTATTTTGACAGCTTCATGACCATTTAAAAAAGATTTTTTTAAAGTGGTTTTTGAATGACTTAGTCTATTTGACAGTTTCATGAGCATCTCAAAGACCTCCCAATGTTATTATAGGGCTCAAGAGTTCTGTACATAGTGGATACTGGGTGAGTGGAAATGTAGGGTGAAGGTGTATTGGGGTGGGTGAGTGCACATGGGCGGGTAAGGGGGTTATAGGGGGGTGGTGAGTGTGTATTGGGAGGTGAAGTGGTAAGGGGATTGGGTGAGTAGGCATGGAGTTGAAGGTGTATGGGGTGAGAGGACATGGGTGTGAGGGGGGTTAGGGGGGCGGGTGAATGGGCAGGAGAAGGCATAGGGTGAGGAGCTATGGAGGGGGCATAGGGGCACAGAGGGGTGAGGGGTGGTCATTGGGATGATGCGGTAAAGGGAGAGGTTTTAGGGGGCCTTACACTTAGCTATTGGCCTGGACCGATTTCCCAGTGATGGGAGGCAGGCCTTCTAACCTGCTGGCTTCGGGAACCGCTCGCACCCATTCCCTCCTCCGCGCTGCTTCAGGAGGCAGTGGCCCTGACTCCAGCCCTCCCCGCCACCCTGTGGCAAAAGTAGCATGGGTGGGCGCTGTCAGGCAGGAGGCTGGATTGCCAATTAGGGAAGGGCCTGACCTGTGATTCCTGTTTTGAAGATGAGAACCAGGGCCCAGGTGTGGTCTAACCAAGATTCAATATAAGTTTAGCATCTAAAATTGATCAAAGTTGAACCAAACGTCTTTTCTTTTCAATTCTATTCCACTGAAAAGAAAATTCACTCTCTCCAGCAGCTGCTTAGTGAGTGAGGTATTGGCTCCAGGGTTGGTCTGTTGGTCGGTCAGTGATGCACAGCACATGTGGGAGTAGCTTAAAACGGGAGAGGCTGAGCTAAACAACCAAGAAGCCAAGGTCTTTTTTCCCTGTTCATTTCTGACGTTTTGGGTAGGAGGAATGTAAATGAGGCGCGACCCACCTCTCACGGCTGGTTTGCTCCTCAATGGCGTCCATGGCGCACTCCAGAGAGCTCCGGAGCGACTGCAGCTGGTCCATGGTCTCGCGAAGCAAAAAGCGGGTCACAAACTGCTCCAGTGTCGAGGAGCTCTGGTATTCCTGCCAAGAGAAGCAGAGCCAGTCAGACCCCCGTCCGGAGAAAGAAACCTGCCGTCACAAATCAACTAGCTGAAGTGTAAGGTCCAAACCAGTGTCAAGCCTCCGATGGTCAATAAGCTTTAAACATTCATTGCTCTTTCAGGAGCATTTTCCCAGTGCTCTGGCCAATATCTTACCCTCAACCGATGTTATTAAAACAGACTGTCTGGTCACTGTCTTATTTCTGTTTGCTGGGCCTCGCTGTGTGTGAATTGGCTGCTCTGTTGTCAACTTTGAAAAGTTCTTAATTAATTGTAAAGTGTTTTGGGAGGACCTTGACATTATGAAAGGTGCCATTTAAATGCAATTCCTTTCTTTCTTGTATCAATATGTTAATCAGCTCTTCAGTAACTATCCTGTAATTAAGTTGTTCCACGTAATTTTCTTATCTTGTTTAGCCTAAGCTCCAAATATTCCACTATTATGCACTCCTCCCTCTATCTGCATCCTCATTGTGTCCAAATCAAAAACTCACGCTTTCCCAGGACCTCATAACTGTGTAGATCCCCGATTCCCTCAGTCTTCACTTCCAATGTTTCCTCAAAGCTTGTGTGGGTGCGCAGACATGCAGCATTCCTGAACATACTGTGCAATGCAACAAATGGGCTGTACATGACCAGCATTCCTATTAAATACACACTTTATCAGACATCTTTTGTAACCCAAGTACACCAAACTGCATTACCCTCAACAAACCTCCCTGTTATTTCATCAACAATTTTGCCAAGATAGTTAAGCACAAGGGTCACACTTATCCTTCTGTTTCATCCATTCTTGGGATGGGGGCATCACTGGCTAGGCCAGCATTTATTGTGGCTTACCAGGCCATTTGCTGTGGGTCTGGTAAGGACAGCAGATTTCCTTCCCTAAAGGTCATTAGAGAACCAGATGGGTTTTTACAGCAATCATTTCAGGGTCATCATTAGACTTTTAATTCCAGATTTTTTTTTTTTTATTGAATTCAAATTTCATTGTGGGATTCAAACTCAGGTCCCCAGAGCATTACCCTGGGTGTCTGGATTACTAGTCTAGTGACAATACCACTATGCCACCACCTCCCTGCAGATTGGGGGTATCCTGCAGCTGTGAAAAGCATCTGATATGGAACAGTCGATGGTAAATGCTGAGTTGTTCAAATCCCAAAGGGAAACTTGAAACAACTGCCACAACTTGTTTTGCAATTTATATAAATTTTGAGATGCGTGCTTTGAATTCAGTTGTAATAAGACCACCAAGTCTTATCGGTTTTTACAAAACTAGATTAAACATTTATTAATAAGAGAAATGATTTTAAGCACATACATATGTCTACAAATTCTAAATCCCCTACTTAATCTGACTTTTGTTAAGGCAACAGTAAGACACACAGATTTTAAAGGACCTAAGCAAAGAAACATGATACCCTGACAAACCAATTCAAAGTGTGTTTCCTTAAATTCAGTTCTTTGTAGACAGCAGTTTAAGGCTTGGACGCTGAAGGATTTTCACACTTGTTAGATCTTAAAATGCCTACCCTTACACACAGCCTTCACCCCTTTATACATATTTTCCCCTTTGAATGCGAATTCCCATTGTTTCATTCTGTCTTTGGACTTTACCTTTCTGATAATAAAATTCTCTCATAATACTAATTTTACCAGTAATCTTTGGGAAAAATAAACACACTGTTTCTGAACTTCACCTGGTTAGGTGACACGTTTCACCCCTCCTTTGAAAACAATCTAGTCTCGATTCTTTAAAAATGCAAATGTCCTTTTACACCTTACACTCTAAACATCCCCCATGTTTACCATGTTTACATCAAAGCCTCCAGACCAGCTGCCTTTAATCCAATTAAGTCTCACACACACACAGACATATATAGACACAGTTACCACTACTTTACGATAAATTCAATAATATTATTATATCTTTCTGACAGCATCATATAGTCTTTCTTTCTTTCTTAAATGATGTTCAGATGCAATTTCCTACATGACAACAGTGACTACAATAGTAGTGTAAGGCACTTTGGCACATGGAACATTGAAAGGTGCTATATAAATCCAAGTCCATTCTTAAATAATATTTGGATTTTTAGCTGCAATGGGATTATATGGTCATTTTTCATATCCTTGCTCCCCCATGGGCACTTTAACATTAATTAAATGTTTTAGTGATTGGCCTGCACCCCTTCAGTAAGAAGCTTAGATAATTCGCCCACGAGTACAGGATGAAAAGGGAATTTTTTTGCAGAGAAGAAAGTTAAACAGATGCGAAGAGGAGGCAGATGGATGGAAATTTCAAAGACCAACAACAAACAACAGAGAGCAAAAAGACAGGAGAAGAAAAGGATGCAGTGACGATCAAAAGAGATATATAAAAGGAGGAAAGGAATACATGTGCGTAATGGGTATATTTATCTCAGATTAAGCTGTTGGACAATGTGGTCAATATGATGTTGAATCAAACCAACCATGGCACCGAGAATGAAAACCTCTGCACGGACTGTCACTGACGTACTGCAGGGGATGAAGCACCGGTCAACATTGTGTTGGGGAATTTGAGTCATACTTAAATCTGCTGTCGCAAGGGTTTGTTCAGCAGGTCTCACAAAGAGGTTCAGAGGTTTGTAATGTTGAACAGTAGCGTTTACTGGTAACACATCACTATTTACTTTTGTTCAAAGGATAGCCCAGACTAGGAGCTAACTTCTGACAAGTCGCTCTATACAATGCAGTCTCCTCTCAACTGTCATGTGACTCTCTACATTATACTGTGGACGGTACTGTTCCCCAGTCCCACATTAACCCTTGCAATGCCAAACACCCTTATAATAAATACATCTGCTTCAACTAGGATCAGACCATATCATTTTCCTCACTGATTCTTATGAAACTACAAAGCAATGTGGAAAATGAATTTCCAAGGGGTCACTTAAGCAAGCAGTTAATGGAAGTTGCCAGGAAAGCTGAGCAATTTATTTTGAAAGATAGTTCTACAGTGTGGAGATTGTGCTCAGAATGTAATAATAGAGGATCTGAGCTCCTTCGATCCTGGCAGTGTGACATTCTCCAGCTATCTTATTTTGTACATAAACTATTCTATTAAACCCACAACCTGTCAGAATTGTAACTTTATTCAGTGAGCAAGTGCAACTGATTTCATTCTGACAATAATGGGACAAGGGCCATTATTGAGGCTGGAAGCAAGCAAATTTCATTCTTTCACGGGATGTGGGCATTGCTGGCTGGGCCAGCATTTTTATTGTCCACCCCTAATTGCCCTTGAGAAGGTGGTGGTGAGCCACCTTCTTGAGCCGCTGCAGTCCATGTGGTGTAGGTACACTCACAGTGCTGTTAGGAAAGGAGTTCCAAGATTTTGATCCAGTAACAGTGGAGAAAAGGCGATACATTTCCAAGCCAGTATGGTGAGTGGCTTAGAGGGGAACTTCCAGGTGGTGTTCCCATATGTCTGCTGCCTTGTCCTTCAGGGTGGTAGTGATCGGGGGTTTGGAAGGTGCTGCCGAAGGCGCCGCAATGAATTCCTGCAGTGCATCTTGTAGATGGTACACACTGCTGCTACTGTGTGTCGATGGTAGAGGGAGTGAATGTCGAAGGTGGTGGATGTGGTGACAATCAATCGGGCTGCTTTGTCCTGGATGGTGTAGAGCTTCTTGAGTGTTGTTGGAGCTGCACTCATCCAGACAAATGGAGAGTATTCCATCACACTCCTGACTTGTGCCTTGTAGATGATGGACAGGCTTTGGGGAGTCAGGAGGTGAGTTACTCATCACAGGATTCCTAGCCTCTGACCTGCTCTTGTAGCCACAGTATTTATATGGCTAGTCCAGTTCAGTTTCTGGTCAATGGATGGTGATAGTGGGAGTTTCAGCGATGGTAATGTCATTGAATGTCATGGGGAGGTGGTTAGATTCTCTCTTGTTGGAGATCGTCATTGCCTGGCACTTGTGTGGCATAAATGTTACTTGCCAATTATCAGCCCAAACCTGGATATTGTCCAGGTCTTGCTGCATATGGACACAGACTGCTTCATTATCTGAGGAATCAAAATGATGTTGAACATTTTCCAATCATCAGTGAACAGCCCCACATCCCTTATGATGGAGGGAGGGTCATTGATGTGGCAGCTGAAGATGGTTAGTCCCAGGACAATACCCTGAGGAACTCCTGCAGTGATGTCCTGGGACTGAGATGACTAACCTCCAAGAACCACAACCATCTTCCTTTGTGCTAGGTATAACCCAGCCAGTCGAGAGTTTTCCCCCTGATTCCTGTTGAATTAATTTTTGCTCGGGCTGCTTGATGCCACAGTCAGACAAATGCTGCATTGATGTCAAGGGCAGGCACTCTCACCTCACCTCTTGAGTTCAGCTCTTTTGTCCATGTTTGGACCAAGGCTGTAATGAGATCAGGAGCTGGGTGGCCCTGGGAGAATCCAAATTGAGCATCAGTGAACAGGTTATTGCTGAGTAAGTGCTGTTTGATAGCACTGTCAGTGACACCTTCCATCACCTTACTGATGATCGCGAGTAGACTGATGGGGCGGTAATTGGTCGGGTTGGATTTGTCCTACTTTTTGTGCACAGGATATATCTGGGCAATTTTCCACATAGCCAGGTAGATGCCAATGTTGTAGCTCTACTGGAACAGCAAGTCTCCAGTACTGTTGCTGGAATATTGTCAGGGCCCATAGCCTTTGCAGTATCCAGTGCCTTCAGCCGTTTCTCGATGTCACGTGGAGTGAATCAAATTGGCTGAAGACTGGCATCTGTGATGCTGTAGGCCTCAGGAGGAGGCTGAGATGGATCATCCACTCGGCACTTCTGGCTGAAGATTGTTGAAAATGTCTTCAGCCCTGAGTTACCATAACCCAATGCCTTGCCATCATCAATCTGTGTCTAATACAACACCGCCATTTCAATAGCTAACTGGTTTGGAGAGAAGTGCGTGGAGCATGGCAGCTGACTGGCCGCTCGGCCGAAGATTTCAAGCTTAACAATCCAGAACCAACAATATTCCCTAACAAGCTTTGGATTCGGCAACGGGAGGAAACCATGGGAAGAATTTTCCCGTCGGCAAGCGGGGACGGGGCCCACTCACCGACATGTAAAATGAAGTGTGGTGATGTCGGGCGGGCGTCCCAATGTCACTGCGCGACATTTAGATTGTCAGTTCGGAAGGCGCGCAGGCTCAGCCCGCCAAACTGTCAAGGGCCTATTAAGGCCATTAACAAAGTAATTAAAGCTGTTAAGAAAGCTGCCCATCCAACCTTAAGTTTGTCGGGCAGGTGAAGAGCCCAGGCGGCCTTCGCGTTTTTCATGAAACCTCATCCACGGGCGGGATGAGGTTTCGTGAAGGGTTTATTAATTAAATAAAAAATCTTGGAAAAAAATTAATGGTCATGTCCCAGCTCATGTGACAGTTTCACATGAGGGGGACATGTCCTCAAATTTTTTTTTCACCTTTATTAAATTTTCCAGACCTTAAACTAATCTCCCTGAGGCACAGACTGCTGCGCTCTTCCACGTGCATGCGCGAAAGAACACAGGCCCCGACTCAGGGAATCCCCCCCCCACCCTGCCCCTCCCGGCCGCACAGGGAGTGCACAGCGCTTCCAGGCATGCATCACGCTTGGCGGGCCTTAATTGGCCTGCCCATGTAAAATGGCGGCGCGCACCCAATCGGGGTCACCGATCAGGTTCGAGCTCGCTCCCACCCACCCCCGCACAACCCCCCCAACAGGGGGAAAATTCAGCCCCATAGGTTGGGCTGCTGCTTTTTTTTTCAATCACAATCAAGATTTCAGAACATTTATAGTCTGCTCTGCAACACTTCTTCTGGTTCCATAGTCCTTTCCATGCATCTTCTCCCCAACTGCCTGTGAAAGCCTCCTAGGGGGAATCAGCCATAACCCTGGTCATCAATTAGCTACTCTGATTAATGGTCATGAGTGAATCACAGAGGCTAGGAATCCTGAGGTGAGTACCTCACCTCCTCACCTCCCAAAGCCTGTCCACCATCTACAAGGCGCATGTCAGGAGTGTGATGGAATACTCTCCACTTGCCTGGATGAGTGCAGCTCCAACATCCAAGAGGCTTGACACCATCCTGGACAAAGCAACCCCGGCCAGCACCCCATCCACAAACATTCACTCCCTCCACCACCAACGCACAGTGGCAGCAGTGTGTACCATCTACAAGGTGCACTGCAGGAATTCACCAAGGCTCCTTAGACAGCACCTTCCAAACCCACGACCACTACCATCTAGAAGGACAAGGGCAGCAGATGCGTGGGAACACCACTACCTGGAAATTCCCCTCCAAGCCACTTACCATCCTGACTGGGAAATATATCCCTGTTCCTTCACTGTCACTGGGCCAAAATCCTGGAACTCCCTACACCACATGGACTGCAGCAGTTCAAGAAGGCAGCTCACCGCCACCTTCTCGAGGGCAATTACGGATGGGCAATAAATGCTGGCCCAGCCTGTGAAGCCCACATCTCATGAATGAATATAAAAAAAGACATGAGGGCTGGAATATTGCATTGTCACCTGATAAAAGAGTCTCTGGCATTGACCTATAGAGTAAGATTTGGACCTTGTGCTTTGGAAACATACCATCATGGCCAAACGAGGACCAGAAGCCTGCACTGTGTGGGGAAGTCACCCAGCTGTGATTTTACCCAAACTGGCCAATTCATGGCCAGAGGGCAAGCTCACTGTCTGATTAAGGATGACGAGTGGGCTCTTGAATCTGACTCTCAGGAACAGAAGAAGCACAGGCTGCCCTTTCCAGATAATTGAGAGAGGGGGGTGCACCTCAAGATGGAGATATCCTCTTTCCAACTTTTTTAACTTTAAATTAAAAACTGTCTTTAGCAATCGGACCACCATTGCGACGGGGATTCTCTCCACAGGGAGGCCCATGGTTGCAGCTGAATCCAGGAAGGACAGGAGGGCCTCGAAGCCTGCCTGGAGCACTGGTCCCCTGCTCAACCGCCTCAACACCACTTGGGACCTTGAGGCCAACTGGAGAATTCATTGATAGGCCATTAACATGACCAATTAGCAACCTGTTGCATGCCTCACATCCTGCCTCTGGAGGGGAAGGTGAGAGGCACAAAGTGGTAGTGCCAGTTTACACACTCGCCCCACCTCTGCATCCGGCCACATCACAGCCTAAAAAATAAGCCCATAAGATCGGGGGGAGATGATGGCGTAGTGATATTGTCGCTGGACTGGTGATAGAGACCCAGGGTAATGCCTGGGACCCGGGTTCAAATCTCACCATGGTGGAATTTGAATTCAATAAAAATCTGGAATTAAAAGTCTAATGATGGCCATGAAACCATTGTCGATTATTGTAAAAACGCACCTGGTTCACTAATGTTCCTCTAGGGAACCTTTAGGAAATCTGTCGTCCCTACCTGGCCTGGCCTGGCCTGGCCTATATGTGACTCTTAAATGGTCTAACAAGCCACTCAGCTGTAACAAACTGCTTCAAAGTCGCAAAAAAGGAATGAAACTGGACAGACCACCCGGCTATTGGCTTAGGCACTGGAAATAACCACGGCGATCTCAGCCCTTACAACCCTGCAAAGTCCTCCTTACTAACATCTGGGGATTTAGTGCCAAAGCTGTCTCACACTAGTCAAGCAACAGCCTGACATAGTCATCTTCACGGAATCATGCCTTATGGACAATGTCCCAGACTCCACCATCACCATCCCTGGGTATGTCCTGTCCCACTGGCAGGACAGACCCAACAGAGGTGGCGGCACAGTGGTATACAGTCGGGAGGGAGTTGCCCTGGGTAGTTCTCAACATCGACTCCGGACCCCATGAAGTCTCATAGCATCAGGTCAAACATGGACAAGGAAACCTCCCTCAGCTGATGAATCCATGTTGAACACCACTTGGAGGAAGCACTGAGGGTGGAAAGGGTGCAGAATGTACTCTGGGTGGAGACTTCAATATCCGCCACCAAGAGTGGCTCAGTAGCACCACTACTGACCGAGCTGGCCAAGTCCTAAATGACATAGCTGCTAGACTGGGTCTGCGGCAGGTGGTGAGGGAACCAACAAGAGGGAAAGACATACTTGACCCCAACCTACCTGCTGCAGATGCATCTGTCCATGACAGTATCGGTAGGAGTGACCACCGCACAGTCAATGTGGGAACGAAGTCCCGGCTTCACATTGAGGATAGCCTCCATCGTGTTGTGTGACAATACCACGGTGATAAATGGGATAGATTTCGAACAGATCTAGAAACTGGAGACTGGGCATCCATGAGGCGCTGTGGGCCATCAGCAGCAGGAGAACTGTACTCGAGCACAATCTGTAACCTCATGGCCCAGCATATCCCCCACTCTACCATTACCACCAAGCCAGGGGATCAACCCTGGTTCAATGAAGAGTGCAGGAGGGCATGCCAGGAGCAGCACCAGGCATACCTAAAAATGAGATGTCAGCCTGGTAAAGCTATAACACAGGACTACTTGATGCTAAATAGCATAAGCAGCATGTGATAGACAGGACTAAGCAATCCCACAACCAACGGATCAGATCTAAGCTCTGCAGTCCTGCCACACCCAGTCGTGAATGGTGGTGAATAATTAAACAGCTCACTGGAGGAGGAGGCTCTACAAATATCCCCATCCTCAATGGTGGAGGAGCCAAGCACATCAGTGCAAAAGCTGAAGCAGTCACAACAGTCTTCAGCCAGAAGTGCCAAGTGGATGATCCATCTCGGCCTCCTCTGGAGGTCCCCAGCATCACAGATGCCAGTCTTCAGCCAATTCGATTCACTCCACGTGATATCAAAAAACGGCTGAAGGCACTGGATACTGCAAAGGCTATGGGCCCTGACAATATTCCAGCAATAGTACTGAAGACTTGGGCTCCAGAACTTTCTGTGCCCCTAGCCAAGCTGTTCCAGTACAGTTTACAACACTGGCATCTACCCAGCTATGTGAAAAATTGCCCAGGTGTGTCCTGTGCACAAAAAGCAGGACAAATCCAACCCGGCCAATTACCGCCCCATCAGTCTACTCTCCATCATCTGTAAAGTAAAGGAAGGGGTCATCAACAGTGCTATCAAGCGGCACTTGCTTAGCAATGACCTGCTCACAGATACCCAGTTTGGGTTCTGCCAGGGACACTCAGCTCCTGACCTTGGTTCAAACATGGACAAAAGAGCTGAACTCCCGAGGTGAGGTGAGAGTGACTGCCCTTGACATCAAGGCAGCATTTGACCAAGTGTGGCATCAAGGAGCCCTAGCAAAACTGGAGTCAGTGGGAATCAGGGGGAAAACTCTCCGCTGGTTGAGTCATAACTAGCAAAAAAGAAGATGGTTGTGATTGTTGGAGGTCAGTGATCTCAGCTCCAGGACATCACTGCAGGAGTTCCTCAGGGTAGTGTCCTTGGCCCAACCATCTTTAGCTGCTTCATCAATGACCTTCCTTACATCATAAGGTTAGAAGTAGGGATAGTTGCTGATGATTGCACAATGATCAGCACCATTCGCGACTCCTCAGATACTGAAGCAGTCCATGTCCAAATGCAGCAAGACCCGGACAATATCCAGGCTTGGGCTGATAAGTGGCAAGTAACATTCTCGCCACACAAGTTCCAGGCAATGAGCATCTCCAGCAAGAGAGAATCTAACCATTGCCCCTTGAGGTTCTATGGTATTACCATCACTGAATCCCCCACTATCAACATCCTGGGGTTATCATTGACCAGAAACTGAACTGGACTAGCCATATAAATACTGTGGCTACAAGAGCAGGTCAGAGGCTAGGAATAGTGCGACGAGTAACTCACCTCCTGACTCCCCAAAGCCTGTCCGCCATCTACAAAGCACAAGTCAAGAGTGTGATGGAATACTCTCCACTTGCCTGGATGAGTGCAGCTCCCACAACACTGAAGAAACTGGACACCGTCCAGGACAAAGCAGCCCGCTTGATTGGCACCACATCCACAAACTAGAAAGACCTTGCTTGGGGAACTTTGAGTGGCACATGATTTCCTGCATCTGTGAGAAGCTGGTCAACCTATAGAACTGGACAGCTCTCTCTGAGCTTCTCAGGTTCTGCTGTGAAAGACGTGAATTTTACAGCTCACTTAAAGACAGCATCATTCACCTTCCTGGCAGTGAGGGCTGACTGGCTAATGCGGGACAGACCTCCTGACTTTGCTTGGAAGGATACCTAGGCAAGGAGGTTTAAGCCAGTGCTGGCCTGACCTGGTAAACATAGAAACATAGAAACTAGGAGCATGAGTAGGCCATTCAACCTTTCGAGCCTGCTCCGCCTTTCAATATGATCATGGTTGATCCTCTATCTCAACGCCATACTCCCGCTCTCTCCCCATTACTTCTGACTCCTTTAGAGTCTAGACATGTATCTATTTCCTTCTTAAATATATTCAGTGATCTGGGCTCCACAGCCTTCTGTGGTACAGGATTCCACAGGTTCACCACCCTCTGAGTGAAGAAATTTCTCTTCATCTCAGCCCTAAATGGCCTACCCCATATCCTGAGACTGTGCCCCCTTGTTCTAGACCCCCAGCCAGAGGAAATATCATCCCTGCATCCAGTCTGTTCATTCCTGTCAGAATTTTATGTTTCAATAAGATCCCCCCCACCCCTCATTCTTCTAAGCTCCAGTGAATATAGGCCTAGTCGACCCAATCTCTCCTCATGTGACAATCCTGCCATCCCAGGAATCAGCCTGGTGAACCTTTGCTGCACTCCCGCTATGGTACAGACAATGTTGTTCACTTGATGGAAATGGATTTTAGGTCTTCAGCCAAAAGCCCTTGTGCGAGGGTAAGAACAGTTTGCTACATTACAGCCGTTCAGAAAATGTTCTGTTTAAACGTTCATCCAATCGGTGGCACCTCCAGAAATGCAGTCCTCCCTCCACACTGGGAGAGCGGGCCTAAGTTTCGTGTTCAAGGCCTCTGGAGCGTGACTCAAACCCACAATTTCCTGACTCAGAGGCAGGAGAGTGCTACCACAAAGCCACAGAGTCAACGCTCACTTTCAGCCGTCAGTCTTTTACGTTCCTGTGGCAAGTTTTCAATCAGATTATTTTTTACGGGGTGGTCCATCACCTCAATAAGACATCATTGGGTATTTGAAGCCAATCTAGATTCCAGGATTACTTCCACACACAACTGTGTAGAAAAACAAATGAAAACGAACCTGGACAAACTAATTTAAAAGTACAATGAGCCACTGCAAATCATCATGAACATTTTACAATTTGGTCGATCTAATTTAACTTTAGCACTCTCAAACAGCTCCATTAGTGACGGCACTAAAGTGATTTCCCACACCACAGAGCTCAAATTACAACCAATTTCACATGATAAAAAAGGTATAAATTTAAAACAATTATCATGCCACTCTGAGTGAACTGCAGAAATATGTTAGGTGCTCTTCACTGGGTGAGCATAATGCAATATCCGGTACACTAACAGACCTGCCATACCAGATGGTTTCAGGATTAATTTTCATTTGTACACAAATAAGGCTGCTTTTTTAACACATTCCTGTTTGCTCCAGGCAGGCTGGGCTTTCTAATGTAGCATTTTGTTGTTTAACTGGGTGCCTTGCACGTGACTAAGAGACAGCCACATGGGACTGGAGTCCCATGCAAGAGATGAGGCACCTGTCCTATTACTTCTTCACTTTCCTATAGGGCCCAAAACTCTCCTTCCAAGTGAAACAGCGATTTATTTGCACTTCATTCAATTTAGTGTACTGTGTTCGCTGCTCACATTGTGGTCTCCCCTTCACTGGGAGACCAAATGCAGATGGGGGTAATTGTTTTAGGGAAAGCCTCAGTTCAGTCCACCCTGAGCTTCCTGTCATTTTAATTCTCTGCCCCACTTTGACCTCCCTATCCTTGGTCTCCTATGCTGTTCCAATGAAACTCAGTGTAAACTCAAGGAACAATGCCTAATCCTTTGATTAGACGCTTTAAAGCATCCCAGACTCAACGCTGAGTTGAACAATTTCAGATCACAATCTCTGTCCCCATTTGTTTGGACAGCAGCTGTTAGTGATGATTCTGCTATTCCAATTCCCATTCCCACTTCATCAAAATCCCCATTTTTCTTCACTTGTCCCACTGCCATACCTTCCTTGCACCCAGCATCCCTGTTGTCATTGAATCTCTCCTGTCTTCCATCCTATCACAGGCCTTCTCTTTTCTACTTTTCCCCTTCCCCCAATCGCTGTCTCCGCACTTGCTTAAAACCTATCCCTTTTCTCACTTCTTCCAGTTTGGGTTAAAGGTCATCAACCTTGAAGCAGGCAGGATTTTCCGGTCCTTTATGAGGAAAGGCTGGACAGGCTAGGCTTGTATCCGCAGGGGTTCAGAAGAGTAAGAGGCGACTTGATTGTAACATATAAGATCCTGAGGGGTCTTGACAGGGTGGATATGAAAAGGGGTCACTGTTTCAAAATAAGGGGGCGCCGAGTTAGGACAGAGATGAGGAAAATATTTTTCTCCCAGAGCATCGTGAGACTTTGGAATTCTCTTCCTAAGAAGGTAGCTGAGGCAGAGTCCTTGAATATCTTTAAGGCGGGGGTAGATAAATTCTCAATAAGCAAAGCGGGGTAACAGGTTATCGGGGGCAGGCAGGAATATGAGGCTAATGTCAGATCAGCCATGATCTTATTGAATGACGGAGCAGGCCAGAGGGGCCAAGTGGTCTACTCCTGCTCCTAATTCATATGTTCGTATGTACATACCATCCCCCACCTCCGCACCCCCCCGCCCCCGCAGGAATGGAAATTCCCGCCCCCAAGTCAACGGACCTTCTGCTAGTCCGTCAAATTATCCGTCCCACCCACTACAATTCCTGTGGAGGAGAGGATGGAAAATTTAGGCCGTTAACTCTGTTCCTCTCTCCATAGGTGCTGCCTGACCTTGCAGAGTGTTGCCAGCGTTTTCTGTTCTTATTTCACACGTAGGACACGTTAAGACTGAGAAATAGTGAGGGAAAACTATCTTACACAAAATAATGATTTGTGTTAGGTTCCATTTTCCCAGATTATTTCAGCGGTTCAAACAGCCTAAACTGACAGCCTTGAAAAGGCAATCAGAAAGGGTAAGTCGTTCACATTTACAATTAGACTTTGCTTCATCGTTCTCAACTCGAGGCTTTTAATGGGCTGAATTTTCAATGCAAGGGCCAGGGGCCTGACACCCGGAGGAATTCCAGGTCCCAAACCCCCTCTTGCGTCGCTATTTTTAAAATGCAAATCGTCTAATTGGCCAGGAGGTGGGCTTAGCCCCCGAGTGCCTCCAGGAGGCTGGCGCCAGTGGGCAGCCGTGTGTTGGGTAGCAGCTGGCTTACCGCTTAGAGGAGGCGGCTCCTTGAGGTGGAAAGCAGCCATGGACGAGAGGGGTAGGAGCAGCGTTTGTGCCAGGCACTCGTTGGGCCCACAGAATAAATCTAAAAACTGCCACAAAGCAATTTACCAGGGCCCGGCGGTGAACCCGGTATATGCGCAACCATACGCAAGACTGTTTGGGCTCGCCAGAAGAAAGAGTTAAAAATTCTAATCTTATACTAACTGGCCCCTTAACCAGCTTAAGGGGGCATTGACTGGCAACAACCAGGCTTCCTGCTCCTTAACCCCACGCCCGCCAGCCCTTTGAAAGTTCAGAAGGGTTGGCATCGTTTACATCTAGCGATGGGGAGCATCGGGGTCCCAGGACATCCTCTGGGACCGCGATTTTTAATTACCACCCGTGCCGGGTCCTGACCCCTCATCGCTGTTTTGGAAAGGGGTACGGCTTCTCTCTGTGTCGCGCTGATCCAACTACACCGTCGTCTGCCATATACAACTCGAGATCATAAGAACTCAGCTTGGAGATAGAGGGCTGAGTTTTTCTGGTCCCGTGGTGGCTGGCTTGGAGGCGTTGGGAGGGGGGTAGGGAGTTCAGGGAGGGGCCGGGAAAATTCGCAGGAGCCGCATATCCAAGCCTCTGGGGAATTTTCCCAGGGGTGGGTGGGGACTGAATCCGCTGCTTGCGCTACAGAGGCAGACATCCAATTCAGCTGATTAGGAGGAAAATACGAGCAAAATACTGCAGAAGCTGGAGATCTAAAATACAAATGGAAAGTGCTGGAAGGACTCAACAGGCCTGGCAACATCTGGAGAAACACAGGTAACGGGCAGGATTGTCCCAGATTTGCACTAAGTGCGGTAGCGGGCGGGTAAAACGACATTTTACCCGTCGGATGCGATGGTGGGTTTTCACTCTGTATCGTCCCATACCCGTCAGATTGCTTATGCATTCCCAGGAAACATGCCATTTCCATGGTGGGCAGGCTCTGATTCGCCTGCCAGGCTGTCGCCTCGCCGCTTCACCACGCCAGGCACCACATTTAAAGCACAGCCGCGCTCGGTGTTTCCAGCCCAGGACGGCAGCTAAGAAGGCATGACCCCGAAAAGCAAGAAGACTGCAGCCCTCAAGCACCTTTTGGACGCAGTGGAGGCTCGCTGTGATGTCGTCCACCCCCGCGCTGGCCGCAGGAGGGGTAGCTACATTACCACTCCGGCTTGATAGGCAATGGCAGTGGTGATCAGTGCCAATGCTGCACAGAAAGGGTTGGCTATCCAGTGCAGATAGAGGATGAATGATCTCCTCTGTGCAGCCAGGGCATGGCAACCATCTCATCGCTCTAAACTCACACACTCAAGCCCATCACACATTCACTGGCATCTCACTCACTGCCAGCTCAAGGGGATGCGGTGGCACAGTGGTATTGTCACTGGACTTGTATTCCAGAGACCCAGGGTAATGCTCTGGGGACCCGGGTTCAAATCCCACCAGATGGTAAAATTTGAATTCAATAAGAACCTGGAATTAAAAGTCTGATGATGACCATGAAACCATTGCCAATTGTTGTAAAAACCCATCTGGCTCACTAATGACCTTTAGGGAAGGAAATCTGCTGTACTTACCTGGTCTGGCCTACATGTGACCCCAGAGGTTGACTCTTAAATGCCCTCTGAACAGGGGCAATTGGGGATGTGCCTAGCCAGCAACACCTTCACATGTCCATCTGGCCTCATCTCCTCTGGAGACTGCCTCCTCAGCCCTTACCATCTTGAGGCCACTTGCACAGATCAACATGTGCCCCCACACAGGGCTGTTATCCTTCTTCCCCAGTACCGCCCTCATCCTGCAGCCTCTTCCCTTGCCTGAGGCCACTTCTCCCCCTTTCCCTGCAGCCATTGAAAAGCCACCCTCACATCACTGATCTGGTAGGTAGAGACCTGCCTGTGAGCCTCCCTAAAAGTGATGTGGTGCTGTCTGTGAAGCCTGGTGCTGATGACTGCGAGTGCTGCCTGAAGCAAGGTAGTCAAACAAACCTTGAAGTGCAGCCCGCCAAGGGCACGTCTTATATATGCTGTTGTGAAACACGTCAGTGTGATTTCCCGCCGACATGGGTGGGCGATCCAATGTTGGGGATGGGGATGAGTCTGGCAGCTGATGTGTTACAATGAGGTTCCCAAAGTCCAATGGCAGGAATGTGGCCCGCCATCGGCAGGAGGAATGGACAGTCGCAAACTGGTTTCACAACATCATGAAACTGATTTTTGACCTTCTTGCCACATTGTCCACTCATGCCACTAACACTCCCAATGCCAGTGGGCACAGAAAGTCCCGGCCCAACATTTTGAGTCCAATATGGCTCTTCAGAGCTTCTTCTTCTTGTTCCAAAGAAGAGTCACATTGGGCTCGAAACGTTAACCCTATTTCTCTCTCCAGCACTTTCTGCTTTTATTTAAGCTGATTAAGGACAAAATTAGGTCCAATTTTGCAGGTGACCAGCATTTTGCCACCAGTGGAGTGGCTCCCTCCCTCCTCAACATGTGAAGGCTGCCATCTCCATGGAAACGGCCTCCCAGGCTGTGGTGCCATGGAAGCCAAACACCCCTCGCACCAAAGAGGGGGTTCACCAACAGGAAAGGGTGCACCCAAATGATACACCTGGAGGCGTTTTGCCTCCACTTCCAGGAACCTACCGGCTTTGACTCTAACAATTCTAATCTTAAACACACGCCTCCGAGGGTGCCTCCATGTTGCAACGCTTTCATGGTTCCTGTCCTGCCTCAATAGCACCCACCTCTCTTGTGGAGGGGGTGGAGGGCTGCTGAAACTATCAGAGCAGCCAGCCCTCTGATTGGGCTTCCAGTATTGACAGCCTTAAGCTGGTGAGCGCTGAGGCAGCCAATTAGGAGGCTGCTTCTGGAAAGATTGCATCATTAGGTGGGCTCAGTGCTTCCATTTGGTCCTGATATCAGGGTCCCAAAGCCTATGGGAATATCCAGTCCTGAGAGCGGGATAAGGGAAGCATCATGGAGGTGCTGCCAAAGTGGACTTTTTGTTACGCTTAAAGGCAAGGACATTATACTGTGTTTGGAGAAAATTGGAGCCATTGGAAGGACTGAATGTACCTGACTGTAATATGGCAAAGCATCCTACATAATCTTGGTATTTACCATGAGTATATATGTTAAGGTTCATTTAACGATTAATTACACTTCAAGCGTTTAAACTCACCAAGGCTCCTTAGACAGCACCTCCCAAACCCACGGCCACTACCACCTAGAAGGACAAGGGCAGCAGATAGATGGGAACACCACCACCTGGAATTTCCCCTCCAAGTCACTCACCATCCTGACTTGGAAATAAATCACCGTCCCTTCACTGTCGCTGGGTCAAAATCCTGGAACTCCCTTCCTAACAGCACTGTGGGTGTACCCACACCACATGGACTGCAGCGGTTCAAGAAGGCAGCTCACCACCACCTTCTCAAGGGCAATTAGGGATGAGTAATAAATGCTGGCCTAGCCAGCGATACCCACGTCGCATGAATGAATAAAAAAAATATTTTGAACAGACAGGCCATATGGAGTTGGCAGCTGATCTTGTCTGAAGGAACCAGTTGAATTTTATATGACATCCTTTCTGGTTCCAGCCCACAAATTATACAATTAATTGAATTCGATATCACAATTTACCGTGAATAGATTTAAGCTCACAGCCTCTGAGTTACTAGACGACTTGTCATAGCCACGACACTACTGTACCCACAAACAGCAATGAGATAATGACCAGATAATTCGGTTTTTTTTTTAAGTGATGCTGGTTGAGGGATAAATATTGGCCAGGACACTGTGGAGGAGAACTCCCCTGCTCTTCTTCGAATGGCGCAGAGGGGTCTTTTATATCTGCCTGAGAAGGCAATCTGTTCATTTTCTCATCTGATGTTGCAGATCTCCCTCAGTATCACGCTGAATATAAATGACAACTCAAGGCTAGAGAGTTGCTTAAACAAAAGATTTTTAAATTACTGTTAGAGTATGAGCTAAAGATCATTTTCGCTGTTAGATTATGGTACTGATTTTTTTTAATCCAGGTAAATGCAGACACTGATAAAGTAAAGCCTTAAATTCAAATGTACTCTAAGATGTGTGACAGGAATTCATCACACAAAGGGTAAATCCAGCGTCTCAAAGCTTTGCTTCATTTATGCTTATATCGATCGGAACTTGTGAGATCCCAGGAAAAACTACTGAATGGACAGAGTGTCTGAGACAAACTGCTCATTAAATAGAAAAAGCAGCACATCGTTAATCTGTATAGACCGGCTAATTTTAAGAATCTTGGTAGAATTTCAATTATTCTTTAGCAGTACTTGAGTATTTATTTATTTCAAGTAGAGCTTGCAAATGACAGATGAATAGTGGACTGTAATGCCTACCACTGTATTCCCAGCCTGTGGTAAATTTCCCATTCCTGCTCCCACTGGAACCACTGTGTCATGAACTGTACCATCTCCTGTCCATCAAGACCTGGACAATATCCAGGTTTGGGCTGACAAGTGGCAAGTAACATTCATGCCACACAAGTGCCAGGCAATGACTATCTCCAACAAGAGGGAATCCAACCATTGCCTCTTGACGTTCAATGGCATTACCATCATTGAATCCCCCACTATCAACATCCTGGGGTTACCATTGACCAGAAACTGAGCCGGACTT
Organism: Cetorhinus maximus; assembly: GCF_964194155.1. NCBI lineage: Eukaryota > Metazoa > Chordata > Chondrichthyes > Lamniformes > Cetorhinidae > Cetorhinus > Cetorhinus maximus. The sequence goes on from NC_135891.1 coordinate 10,718,720, forward strand.
GCCATATAAATACCGTGGCTACAAGAACAGGTCAGAGGCTAGGAATCCTGCGACATGTAACTCACCTCCTGACTCCCCAAAGCCTGTCCACCATCTACAAGGCACAAGTCAGGAGTGTGATGGAATACTCTCCACTTGCCTGGATGAGTGCAGCTCCCACAACACTCAAGAAGCTTGACATTAACAAGGACAAAGCAGCCCGCTTGATTAGCACCCCATCCACAAACATTCACTACCTCCACCACCAACACACAGTGGCAGCACTGTGTACCATCTACAAGATACACTGCAGGAATTCACCCAGGCTCCTTAGATAGCACCTTTCAAACCCACGACCACTACCATCTAGAAGGACAAGGGCAGCAGATAGATGGGAACACCACCACCTCGAAGTTCCCCTCCAAGTCACTCGCCATCCTGACTTGGAAATATATCACCGTTCCTTCACTGTCACTGGGTCAAAATCCTGGAACTCCCTTCCTAACAGCACTGTGGATGTACCTACACCTCATGGACAGTAGTGGCTCAAGAAGGCAGCTAACCACCACTTTCTTAAGGGCAACTAGAGGTGAGCAATAAATGCTGGCCCAGCCAGCGAAGCCCGCATCCCGTGAATGAATTTTTAAAAGTGCTTTAAGCCAAATGCTCATTTTTAATCCCCCAGCTGGAAACTTGAATTGAATTTTCAAAATACAGACTTGTTAATAACACAGACACTAAAGTGACTCAAGCTCGCAGCCCTAGATGGCTAACCCTAATTTATATTACTATACATTTCACATTCCAATTCGTTAGAGTGGAGTTAGTCTGTCTGTGAAACCTATCAAATGCAATGACTTTAGGGGAGTGTGAAGTACTCACATCTCCTGTCTCATTAGCAAAGCATCTACGGCAATGACCTGAGATATTCAACTGTTGGAGACGGGCCATTAAGACTAATCGCATGGACAACGGGATCCTGGCCACATTCACTTCCAGATGTGAAATACTCGAGTCATCTTGAATACATGGACAATGTCTTTTTTTCAAACCCCTGACAGTTGGAGAGGAAAGGTTACGTGACAAGCCAACCCTTTGTATGTTTTAACGACATGTGTTCAGCAGAACTGAGGACAAGCGGCTTAGGGAGAAGATCTTAGTGGGGTCCCACCTGCCTCCTTTTTTCTCCAATCCACCAGGTAAGCTTCAAGCCCTGTTTGTTGACTGAGATCATCCAGGGATGCCCTACCACATCCAACCCAGCACTTCCATCTCCTGAAGAACCACCAACTCAGTCATCTACATCTTTGAATTGGAAGCATCAAGATCATTGAATCAGCCTGAAGCCAGTCAAGTCAACAAACTATAGAGTCGGTGCATTTTTTATTTTACTTAGATTGCTTTAAGTATAATAAAGCTAACCTCTTTCTTTGTTGAACTGAAGAAAACCTGTCCCAGTGCATAAACAGTTAAGTACTCTTAAGCACTCACTGAGTTGGCAAGTAAATCCTTCTGAAGCAAAAAAAAAGCTCTTGCAGTCAAAGGAGACGAGCGCAAAGAGGGGACCCCTCCTCACCGCGTCATAACAACTGTCACAAATGCTGGTTACGTGGATGGTTGGGACCACGTGTGTGTGTGTGTGTGTGTGTATGGTGGGTGTTGATTCTTTTCATTTTCATGAGGGAGTTGCACATATCCAGGATTGGAGCAGAGATCGCATCATAGTCAAGGTCTTTGTATAAAACACTTGCTCCTTGTGATCTCCTGATCTCAAGAATGCTTTTCATCACCTGAGGCAGTCGGAGAGGAATTTTCCAGTGTATTTTTTTCCTTTATTGACCCTTTTTTTTTCACATGGGTTACATGGATGAGTGTGGTGGTGTGGGACAGGGATGGGGGAGGGGGTGGTGTTGGAGTCTTAATGCTCCATGATGAGGCATGAGGCAGGCTTGATGAACCAAATGGTCATTTCCTGTCTGTCAGTTTTGTACGTTCATAAGCTATTGATTAGCCTGTGGTAATCAATACCAAGAATTCGAAAAAAACACAGTCACCTCGTAGGCCACAAGGTTTGGGTCTGTACCATTTCCACACAAAATCGGAAAGGGACGTTGAGGCAAACATCAGAGGCCTCGAGTTCTGTTTTGAAGAAGTTATATCCGACTCAAAGGCTGGAATTTCCCAGGCCCCCCGGCAGTGACCGGAAAGCCATTACAATCTCCGTTCACATCGGCGGGACCAGAAGATCCCGCTGGCTTGAGGGGCCAGAAAGTTCTAGCCGAAATGTTAATTTTGTTTCTACCTCCACAGAAGCTGCCGGACCTGCTGAGTATTTCTAGCACTTTCTGTTTTTATATCAGAGAACTTCATATTGGAAGGATGAACATACAAACATACCAATTAGGAGCAGGATGTGCGCTCATCCATTGGGCGGACAAATCTGCTGGACTCCACTTACTTTATTCACTTCCCACTTCCTCTTCAGTGCCCTGTGTGACACGCCAAGGCTTGGCTGAGGATAGGTAATTGGTACGTGGTCTTTCACTTACATGCCTTAAAGGATGAGCAAGAGTCCCCTGGGGTAGAGTCCCTCCTGTTAGTTGGCCCTGAAGTGAGACTCAAACTCAAAACCTTTAGTCTCTGAGGCAAGAGTGCTACCAACTGAGGCACGGCCAACACATAAAATGAAGATCCACCCCATATCTTTTGTTTTTGATGGTGGTTACTTGCCACTGGCAAGACGCAAGCACAGATATGCCACATGCTCCCACACCCCACCACCTCCTCTCCCCCTGGTAGAGTCAGCTATCATCTGACAGCTTCTGGAATGATGCCTGGAACATTTACAAAACCAGGATAACAAATCTAAGCCCTGCCTCGAAAACAATTTCAAAATGAACAATGGTTTACTGACCTCTCTGTGCCCTCAACATATCATCCCAACCCACGCTGATTCCATCATTGTTTGAACATTGTGTCGCTGCCTGGTCAATATCGGAAAAAAGGCTTCATGTCAGAGCTGCTCACGTCGGACAGGGTTATATGTTAGAGTCTCAAACAGTCCAATGCTGGCTGACAATACTGCACGTGCTGGTAGTGTCGGTATGACTACGTGCACTCCTGGATGAGTGAGTGCGAGGTTTCAGAGTCAGGCCAGGCCTGCATCAACATCAGTACCACAAATCACATCCACACAGCAAAACTAACAAGCTTGAATTTCGCTGAAGGGGAATATCATGTGGCATGCCTTGCTGGTTAGACATGTTCCTGCACGTTTAAACGTTAGAAGTTTTTACCCACAAAGTTGCTGAAAGTGCAAGCAGAAGATGGCGGAGTGAGAACAACTGGGCATTTGACACATGCATGAAAAATGGGACAAAGTGTATCCTCTTAATCAATGAGATTAAAGGGTTGAGAAATAAGCAGAGGAAAGGCCGAGAAGGAGGGTGAAATAGAGTGTGCCAATTCGATATCAAATTAAGTATAAAAAGGATGAGGAAAGGATTAAGGGAGAGAGAGAGAGGGAAGTAAAAATGACAGAAAGGAAAAAATAAGTAACAAATGTACAAATTCAAAGAGCTGATTTCCGGAAGTGAGGTGAGGGCGGCTGCCCTTTGACATCAAGCGAGCGTTCGACCGGGCGTGGCACCGAGGACCCTCAGCAGAATTGAAGTCAGGAAAGCTCTCCGCTGGAGTTGTGGGCCACAACTTTAGGTCCCGTGGGTGGGCACGTGCCCGACCCGTCCAGCCACGAAACAGCGCGAGATGGCGTCAGCCGAGAGTCCCAACGTCATTGCACACTCGTGCGATATCTCGCTCGGCGGGCACGCGCTGCAGTCGGAAGCCCGCCCGCCCGCCGACAATCAAGCGGGAAATCAAGCCCAACGGAGGCGATGGAAAGTGATTTTTCATGGCCCGCCCGCTCTTACGGGTTTTTGCTGAAACCTCGATCCAGAGCGGGATGAAATCTCCGCGGGGAAATAAAATAAAAAGAGAAATCTGGGAACTGTTTTTTCTTTATATGAGGTTATGCTTTCAGATGTTTGATTGCGCTGCACGGATGTGTTTTGCAGCTTTGTTGCTGTTCCGTTTATTCTGCGAAGGTCTGCAGCTCCCCGGGTCTGCCTTCAGGGGGCTCAGTGGGAGTGCTCACCAGCACCCCCGGTGACATCGGCACCTGCCCTCTTCCCGCTCCCATTGGCAGTGCTGAGCCTTTCTCAGCGCGCATTTCATTGGCCGACGATTGGCCAACCAGCATGAAATTGCGGTCAGAGGCCGATCAGGGTCGGGGACCCGTTTCCTATCCGCTGGTCATGCACACCCAATGCGCGAAAAATTCAGGCCATGGTGTTGGCGGTGTGTTACAGTTAACGCCAATGAATTACCTATTGGAGTTATCACCTATTATATTTATGGTCCTAGGCCTGGTCTTGCCCAGCCCATTTTTGTTATTGTCGTATTCCAGGAAATGCAGCAGCCAATTTGCGCCCGGCAGGTTCCTACCAACAGTAGTGACTGGGATTGCCTGTTCTGAAGAAAGGCCCTTGACCTGATATGTTGACCCTGTTTCTCTCTCTGCAGATGCTGCCAGGCCGACTGAATATTTCCGGCAGTTTCTGCTTTTACGCCTGCGTTTTTAGGGCCTGGATTTTTCGCTCGTCAGCCTGATCGGTGGGTCAGGGAGCGGATGGGGAAACGGGTCCCCGACTGTGAGCGGCCCTCACGGCCGTGATTTCACACTGTCTGGCCAGTTAGCGGCCAGCCAGCGGGAGTCCCACGCTGAGAAATGCTCAGCGCTGCTGGGGTGGGGGTCGGGAAGAGGGCGGGTGCCGACGCCACCGGGGATGCTGGTGAGCGCTCCCACTGAGCCCCCTGAGGGCAGACAGCTGCCCCGGGGGGGAGGGGGGGGGGCGGCTGCAGACCTTCGCAGAGTAAACGGAACAACGAAAATGCTGCAACATCTGTCCATGCAGCACAATCAAGCACCTGAAAGCATAACCTCATTAAAATGTTGTCCCCAGGTGTTTCTTTTTATTTTATACCCCAACGGCGATTTCATCCCGCCCTTGGATGAGGAAATGATTAAAACGTGAATTCCGCCCGTGCGACGAGCTAAAAATCACACGGGCCCCGTAAAATCGCGGTCAATAGGCTTTTTAATGACCTTAATTGGCCCTTTATTTGTCAGCGGGCGCTGCTCCGACTCCCACGCACGTCCACTGACCTCACTATTGCACGTGTGCGCGGTGACATGGGGACGCACGCCCGACGTCTTTTCGCGCTATTTTACACGCGTCGGGGTCGGGCGCGTGCCTGACCTCGGGACGCAAGGTTCGGGTCCAGGTGCTGGATGAGGGATAAATATTGACCAGGACCACCAGTGAGAATGCTCATTTTTAAAAATGGAATATTTCCCCCTAGCCTGAGAGGATTGACATGGCCTCGAGTTTAACACCTCATCACACCGCTGAAACGCACTCCCTCAACACCAGCATGGGACTGCTGGCCTGGCTTATGTGCTCGAAGAATTGCAGGGACTGCAAAATCTCGGCGCTTCATTGTATGAAAGATTGAACAGGCTGGAGCTCTTTTCTGTAGTAAAGCGAAGACCGAGGGGTAACCTGATAGAGGGCTTAAAGTCTATGACAGGGTTTGTCAGGATAAGGGCAGAGAAGATGATTCTGCTTGCGTGCGAGGGCAGAACTAGGGGCCACAATCCAATTCATCAAGAAATCCAATAGGGAATGCAGGAAAAACGTACTTACCGTGAGAGTGGTTAGAATATGGAACTTGCTGTCAGATGGAGTAGTTCAGTCAAACAGCATAGATGCATTCAAGGGGAAGCAAGATAAGCACTTGATGGAGAAAGGAAGAGAAGGATATTTGAATTGGGGGTTACATGAAGTGGGGTGGAAAGTGGCACATTTGGCATGCAGGGGCTGCTTCTGTGATGTAAACACTTGGTAATAAGTGTGCAGTCGGTTGCAGTAAAAAAAAACTCTAATAAAATCTTCGACTCTATTTTTCAGCCCCTCTAGTTACGAATCCTGTAGCCTGACACACAATGGCAGGCTTCCATTAGATCATTCTTTATAAAAAAAATATCTGCCTGTAACGTGGTCTCTGTGGATTTCTGCTGCCACGAGCAACTTAATGGACATGTCCAACATCATCAGGCCTTCGCTGTAGCTCCCATTTGCTATTCAGCAAGGTGAGGTAGTGGTGTGAGATGGGCGCGCTGTTGTTTGAGTGGGTGGGGGGGAAATGGGTTGGTGCCTGGAATTAGGACACTCCATCACACACCGAGTGGGGGTCTCTGCTCACTTGGTGCTGACCTCTTTACAACTTTGTCCCATGTACCTCCACTTCTACCTGCTTCATCCCCCTCACCTCCTGCAACTATTGACACACTCTGGCCCCCAGAACGAAATAACAGAAAAACTGGGAAATAAGAGTACTGATCCAAACTGTTTTTTCCTTCTGTCTGTCTTCCATTTCTCTGATTTCTTTCACTGTCTCAGGCTATTATCACACCTGCATGTTATCTTATTTCTTTGTGTGAATGAAGAAGTATCTCTGTATCCATCCCACAAACCTCCAATTCTGGCCTCTTGAACATCCCCAATTTTCATCGCTCCACAATTGACAGGTGCAGTTTGAACTGATCAGGCGCTAGGAGCTCTGGAATTCCCTTCCCTTCCCTACCTCTTCCTCCTTCCTTAAGGCGCTCCTTAAAATCGTTCCGACGATTGAAATGTGTAATAATTATGGTTTTATTTAGTGTGTAGTGTACCTTTAAGAATAACATGTGTTAAGGAAGATCACATGATCTGTAGTAACCAATAGGAGAGTAGGTCAGGCTACCTCAGAAGTCAGTGTAGAGATAGAGTTGGAGTTGAAAGCACACGTGTAGTTGCTGCTGAGTATATTGTAAATAAACTTAACGTTTCCACCCAAGAAGTGTCTGCAGATCAACTCTATCATTAATAGCACAACTCGGCCACCCAACAACAAAATTTTAACTCTGTTTTTCTCTCCGCAGATGTTGCTGGACCTGCTGAGCGTTTCCAGTATTTTCCATTTCCCCCTTTTTCCAATAATTTATATTTTTTATATATATTTTTTTCTTTTTCCACCTATTTCCATTATTTTTAAATGTATTTCCATCCATTGTTTTATCTCTACCTTTTAGCCTATTTCGATCCCTTCCCCCCCACCCCACCCCCACTAAGGCTATCTGTCACTTGCTCGTCCTGCTTTCTACCCTTAATGTCATCATTAGGTCATTCCTTAGCTAATATCACCACCATCCAGACCCCTTTGTCCTTTTGTCTATGACATCTTTGGCAATCTCTTCTTTGCCTCCACCTATCACGGGCCCTCTATCCAGCTCTACCTGTCCCACCCCCCTTCAACTAGCTTATATTCCACCTCATTTCTATATTTCTTAGTTCTGATGAAGAGTCACTCGGACTCAAAACATTAACTGTATTCCTCTCCGCAGATGCTGTCAGAGCTGCTGGGGTTTTCCAGGTATTTTTGTTTTTGTTTTCTATTTTTATTTCAGGTTTCAAGTATCTGCAGTACTTTGCTTCTGTAATATTCTTTGTCCAAGATTTTGATCACCTGTCATGCCATTTATAACATTTAAGGCCACTAGATAAAAACATGAGAAAGGAATAGAAGATATGCTGCTAGGGTGAGATGAAGTAAGGGGAGGTTCATGTAGCACATAAACAATGGCCTCCTGGACCATTTCGGCTGAATGGCCTGTTTCTGTGCTATACATTCTATGTAAATTTAAGAGCTGTTGTTTAATTTGACACTGGACACAAGGTAATATTTGAATGGCAGTAGGACGCTTGGCAAATAGAAAATGCTTGTGAAAAGTTTTAAATAGAGGCAATCTGTTTGACATTCGATCATTTGTTGGTCAGATTGTAACGTACCTTTTTGGTTTTATCCATGGCCTTTAGAATGGAGATATTGAGTTGTTCCAAAGCAGACAGGACGCTCTCATATTCCCCTAGATGTTCAGAAAAATACTCTAGAAAAACAACAAAACAAGAGTTTTTAAACTTCTATTCCACAAAACCTCAGGGCAGCTGATTTATTTCCACCAGAGTTTACTACATTATATAAAAAGAAAGAACTTGCATCTGATCATTCACAACCTCAGGAAATCCCGAAGTGTTTTACAGCCAATGAAATGTAGTCACTGTTGTAAAGTAGGAACCGTGGCAGCCAAGTTGACTGATAGACTCATAGAAGTTTACAGCACAGAAGGAGGCTATTCGGCCCATCGTGTCCATGCCAGTTAACAAAGATCTGACGACACTAATCCCATTTTCCAGCACTTGGCCCATAGCCCCGAAGGTTATGGCAACACAAGCGAATATCTAAATACTTCTTAAATGTTAAGAGAGTTTCTGACTTAACCACCCTTTCAGGCAGTGAGTTCCAAACTCCCACCACTCTCTGGGTGAAAAAGTTTCTCCTCAACTCCCCTCTTAACCTTCTACCTCTTAGCTTTAATCTATGCCCCCCCGGTTATTGACCCTCCTACTAATGGAAAAAGTGCCTTCCTATCCACCCCATCTATGACCTCCATAATCTTATACACCTCTATCAGGACCTCTCTCAACCATCGCTGCTCCAAGGAAACCAACCCCCGCCTACCCAATCTTTCCTCATAGCTCAGACCCTCCAGCCCAGGCAGCATCCTGGTAAATCTCCTCTGCATCCTCTCCAGTGCAATCACATCCTTCCTATAATGTGGTGACCAGAACTGCACGCAGCACTTCATTTGTGGCCTAACAAGCATTTTATACAGTTCCAGCATAACCTCCCTGCTCTTGTATTCTATACCCCGGCTAATAAAGACAAGTATCCCATATGCCTTCTTAGCCACCTTATCTACCTGCCCTGCTACCGTCAGGGATCTGTGGATATGCACACCCTCTGATCTTCAGTACTTTCCAGGGTGCTACCACTCATAGTGTAATCCCTTGCCTTGTTAGCCCTCCCCAAATGCATTACCCAGTTCCCACAAGCGGCAATGTGATACTGACCAATCAGTTTATGCCCACTTGAGAGGGCAGATGGGGCCTTGGTTTAATGTCTCATCTAAAAGACAGGAACTGTGATAGCGCAGCACTCCCTCAGGACTACGCTGAAGCATAAACCTAGATTTTGGTGTTCAAATCTCTGGACAGTGAATTAAATCCACAACTTTCTGACTCAAGGTGCTTCATATACCAGAGGGAGGATAATGAATAACTAGGAGTAAGCTACAGACTGGAATTGGACTGAGTGGTCCCAATAACATTGTAAGTGACAAAATTAATGAACCTCATCTGATGGTTCAGCAAGTTTGTCAATTTTACAAACAAACCGTACAGATAAGGAAGGTCACAGGTTCAACTCTTGCTCTGTGCAAGCTTAAGAGAGAGTTGGATAGATATTTGAAGGGGTGGACTACTGAGACTTAGTTGTTAATTGCCAATCTGATCCACCTATGGGAAGATTGATGGGTTCAGATTCAACGTTGGTTTTAAACCTCGTGCAATTTTACACTCTTTTAAAATCAATAGTGGCTGGTGTATGAAACCCAGTATTCCACCCGATCCCATGGGACCCTTAAAACATAAGCTAAAATTCTCTCCTTATATCCTGTGTCCAGTCAGGCGAACCATGCATTATTTTCCATCCCTGTCCTTATTAATATGTTTGGGAATAAAGATAGCTGCTTGATAAATCGTAACGAGCTAAGGAGCAAGGAGGAAAATGGGATTAAGCTCACTGGTTGATGAGGAAACAAACATCAGCACAAGATTGGTGGGCTGAGCGGCCTCTTTCCATACTGTAATATTGTGGTTCTGTCAGTTGAGTAGCAAAAGGGATGCTACAACTGGTCTCAGTATTCTTGAGCTGAGGAAGGTTGAACTGACTAAGGATTGCTACTCCTGGTCTTCACTAACAGCGTCTTGCATGTGTGTTTATCTCTTTCACGGAATGTGGGCTTCACTGGCTGGGCCAGCATTTTTTGCCCATCCCTAGTTGCCCTTGAGAAGGCAGTGGTGAGCTGCCTTCTTAAGTTGCTGCAATCCATGTGTTGTAGGTACACCCACTGTGCTGTTAGGAAGGGAGCTCCAGGTTTTTGACTCAGCAACAGTGAAGGAACGGCCATATATCTACAAGTCAGGATGGTGTGTGGTTTTGAGGGGAATTTGCAGGTGGTGGTGGTGTTCCCCTGGGTCTGCTGCTGTCCTTTCCTTCTGGATGGTAGAGGTCACAGGTTTGGAAGGTGCTGTTGAAGGAGGCTTGGTGAATTGCTACAGTGCATCTTGTAGGTGGTACACACTATATGTTCAAAGTGGTAGCTGGAGTGCTGGTCAAGCAGGTTGCTCTGTCCTGGATGGTGTCAAGCTTGAGTGTTGTTGGAGCTATATTCACCCAGGCAAGTGGAGAATATTCCATCACATTCCTCACTTGTGCCCTATAGATGGTGGACAGCCTTTGAGAAGTCAGACAGCGAGTTACTCACTGCAGAATTGTGAAGAGGATGTAAGGAGGCTACAAAGCGACACAGATAGCTTAAGTGAGTGGGCAAAGATCTGGCAAATGGAGTATATTGTGAGCAAATGTGGCAGGAAGCATAAAAAATAGGATTATTATCTAAATGGTGAGAGATTGCAAATCTCTGAGATTCAGAGGGATCTGAGTTTCTTAGTACATGAATCACAAAAAGTTAGTGTGCAGGTACAGCAGGTAATTAGGAAAACTAATAGAATGTTCTCATTTATTGTGAGGGGAATTGATTACAAAAGTAGGGAGGTTGTGCTTCAATTGTACAGAGCCTTGGTGAGACCACATCTGGAATATTGTGTACAGTGCAGACTAAGGAGACTGCCTTATTTAAAGAAAGATGTAAATGCATTAGAAGCAGTTCAGAAATGATTTACTGGACTAATACCAGGAATGGGTGGGTTGTCTTATGAGGAAAGGCTGGACAGGTTAGGCTTTTATCCACTGGAATTTAGAAGAGTAAGAGGCGACTTAATTGAAACATTTAAGCTCCTGAGGGGTCTTGACAGGGTGGATGTGCAGAGAATGTTTCCTCTTGTGGGAGAATTTAGAACTAGAGGTCACTGTTTAAAAATAAGGAGTCGCCCATTTAAGACAGAGATGAGGAGAATTTTTTTCTCTCAGAGGGTTGTGGGTCTTTGGAACTCTCTTCCTCAAAAGGCAGCGGAAGCAGTGTCTGAATATTTTTAAGGCAGAGCTAGATAGGTTCTTGATTAACAAGGGGGTGAAAGGTTATCAGGGTTCGGCAAGAATGTGGGGTTGAGGTTACATTCAGATCAGCCATGATCTTATCGAATGGCAGAGCAGGCTCGAGGGGCCTACTCCTGCTCCTAATTCATATGTTCGTATGTTTGTAGAACACCATCCTGAGGAACTCTTGCAGCGATGTCCTGAGGTTGAGAAGATTGCCCCCCATCAACCACAACCATCTTCCTAGCCGGTGAGACAGGCCATCCCCAGGGATGGTGGTGTCTGTCGGGTACGATTCAGTGAGTATGACTATGTCAGGCTATTGCTTGACTTGTCTATGGGACAGCTCTCCCAAATTTGGCACGAGCCCCCAGATGTTAGTAAGATGACTTTGCCGCTTCTGGTGCTTAAGTTGATGCTGGGTCATCTGTCCGGTCTTATTCCTTTTTGACTTTTCTGTAGCAGTTTGGTACAGCTGAATGGTTTGGTAGGTCAATTCAGAGAGCAGTTAAGAGTCAATCACATTGCTGTGGATCTGGAGTCACATGTATATCAGACCAAAAGGACGTTGGCACACGAGATCCGTTGAATTATGTCAACAGCTGATTTTCCTCTTTTGTGGTTTTGCAGCTAGGAGTCTGGTAAGGACTCTAAAGGGCATTAGCGAACCAGATTTTTTTTTTAACAACAATGCAAGACATTCATAGTCATCATCACTGATACTATTCTAGATTTATTAATTAAATTTAAACTCCATCAGTTGCTGTGGTGGGATTTGAGCCCAGAGAATTAACCAAGATCTTTGGATTACTAGTCCAGTAACATTACCACAACCCCCCGCAACAGCACCACCAGCCCCCCAACCCCACCCCACTGTCGTGTGTATGTGCAGCTAACAGATTAAGGCACAACCAGAGTGAACTGTGATATACTCCATGGAAGAATAGTTAATCAAGGCTCATGAATGCACAGTGAACATGGGGCAAGAGCCTGGAGGGTTATCAATGTTCATTGATCCATGCACTAGAATGCTTCAGGAGTAGATTAGTGGGAAAAATATAAAAATACAAGTCGTTTTTCAATGCCTCACTAAACCAAATCATTTCAATTCAATGTTAGTGGGCAATACGAAGAATCTATTTTATTCTGTCTATCAGCATATAATTCATTTTGAAAAGAAAGTCAAGTAATCTTCATGATGGTTTGAACCTCAATCCACATCCTCTTAAAAGACAGAATTAAATTCCCTTCCATGTTTAGGTTGTTTGCCAGTGATGTGTTGTTTGTGTGTGTAAGGTAACTAATTATAGAATGCAATTTTGTAGGATTATGTGGATGCAGACATCAGTCAAGGCATTTGTAGCTGACTGTGTATGTGGGTACAATCCTGATAAGAGCACAGCATTCATTACAACTGCACAGCACGTTGCTGGGTCTGCTTTTTACAATGATCTTGACCTGGACACAGATAAAAGTGCTGGATTCCATCGCAGTATATGTATCCAGGAGTTGTTTAAAAGGATTAGCAACCTTCAACGTGAATACAGTGGTAAAAATTAGGCTTCTAATCTCTCCAATACTATACATGGATTCTTAGAAAAGGCAGGTATTGTAGGAATGAAGTTAAAAAGGACATTGGCACACCGAGATCTGTTGAGTTATGTCAACAGCTGATTTTCCTCTTCTGTGGTTTTGCGGCTAGAAGACATTGATAGAACAATGAGTCACACCCATCCCACCTGAAACACACCCAGAGCTAAATCATCTTCACTGTGTGGCTGCTGGTAATCTAGCAGCATGAATCACCCAGCCACTACAGCACCAGTCTAAATTTAATTCAATGGTTATAATGCTCTTTGAGACATCCTGAGTTTAAAAAAGTCATTGAATAAATGCAAGTCTTTCTTTCCTTCCTTCATTCATTCATTCATTTCTTTCTCTTATGTTTATGGCCTCTGTAAGATCAAAGTTTAGTTTAATAGCATTTTAACCACTTTCTGTCTTTGTGTTTTTAAAAAAGCAGGTGCGAATAAACTTAACTTTAAAAAACCCAACGTTTGGAAGCCATTTCTTTTCTCCTTCCCAGGATGGTCAAAAAAAATCCCAAAACATCACTACTTCACAGCAAAGCATATAATTTTCATCATCTACACACACACAGAGATATAGATTAACATGTATACACGTTATTATCTTCCTATAATATGCCACCCACCAATATATTGCAACATGTTATGATAACCCACATGGCTGAATACCTTGCTCTTTCTGCTGTAGGGACAGTTTGAGCAATAAGCATTAAGGATTGGGGAGAAAATACAAGCGCACCGATGGCTGTGCCCTATGAGGACCTGTGACATCCTGGGCACATTCACATTAAAAAACGAACAAAGAAATCTCAATTTACGGTAAAAAGAGACATTGACCTCTACAAGTGATTGGCAAGGAGAGAAGAACAAGGAAGAGCTGACTCACTTTCTCTGACATTGTTTGCACTTCGCACCATCAACGGCCTCTAGATAATTGACGCGTAACATTGCTCAACGCGTCCCAGCAAAAAAATAGCCAGTAGCTTTGTCTAGTTGAAGAATCAGATTTGACAGGAGCAGTGCAGATTAACTGAGTATATGGCAGAACCCCTTCAGAGGAAGCAACAAGGAACCTGAGGGTGGTTAAAGTGCCTGCATTCAAGTTATTGCTGGCACAGCTCCCCCGGGATTCACCCAGACATAAATCACTGGAAAGGCTAAAGGAAGTTCAGTATTTTAAAGAAATGGCAGGACAGGGAAGGGACAATAATACTGATGACTTACCGCACAATTCTTCCGTGTCCAAGTTGCTGTTTTAAGGAGAAAGTGAAAATGGATTACAATGATGCCTTTAGCAACGACTAAGACTGTTAAAAATATCCAATAATAAATGTTAATCATAAGTATCTCATACAATGGTACAAACCACAAGACCTGAAGCAGACCATTTCAGCTTGACGTCTTCAGCCTGAAATCGCCAGTTATGGGTGACAGTGACTTTTGTCAGCCCTTGGTACAATCAGAGGGTACGGTAATGTAGTGGTTGTGCTACTGGACCAGCAACCCAAACATGACCCTATGGATATGATCCCATAGACCACCCTTCTATAGAGTAAAACAGTGAACATTGAAGCAAGAACAGGCCATTCAGCCCCTCAAACTATTCTACCATTCAGTGAGATCATGGGTGATCTGTATCAGTAGGGGGACATTGAGGGGACAGTGATCATTGTATATTAAGGTTGGCAACGGAAAAGGAGAAATAACAATTTAGAGTCAGAATAATTAACAAAATAATAAAGCCAACTTCAATGGCAGGGAAGTGGCCCTAGGTAAAGTGCTCCTTCGGAGAGCTGACGCAGCCAAGATGGGCTGAATGGCCTCCTGCTGTGCTGTAACAATTCTGTGATTCTACACCTTAACTCCAGCCACCCACCTCAATATCATATCCCTAATTAATAGCTTTACTTAGCAAAACCTTATCAATCTCAGTTTTGAAATTTTCAATTGACTCCCTCTCTCAACAACATTTGGAGCGGGGGAAGAGTTCCAGATTTCAACTACCCTTTGCGTGATGAAGTGCTCTCTGATATCACCCCTGGATCCCGGGCTCTAGTTTTAAGGTTAGCTCTCTTTGTCCTGGACTTGCCCACCAGATTTAATGGATGGCAGTATTAGTGAGATGTGGCACCCAATTTGTGCATCTAAAAGTGTAAAATCTATAGGAGTGACACAGATTAAGCTAACAGAGTGAAACGGCCCTAGTGAAACAGCAGTGGAGTTTTTACCATGACCAGTCTTCGTTC
Source organism: Cetorhinus maximus (assembly GCF_964194155.1). Lineage (NCBI taxonomy): Eukaryota > Metazoa > Chordata > Chondrichthyes > Lamniformes > Cetorhinidae > Cetorhinus > Cetorhinus maximus. Next base: position 10,733,811 of record NC_135891.1, read on the forward strand.
CACTAAGGTTCACAGAACAATCGTTCAAACTCTGATGATGGCAGAGACTAATTGCACTCCTACATTTCCTTCTATCAGTAGTGACAAGGTTAACATCTTTAGTACAGTTACACTCCAGGCAAATAACCGACCAGGCTCGGGCTAGCAATCTGAAGGCTAGGAAGTGGTATCCTGACATTGATTTGTAAACCTCCAAGGTCTTTTCATGTGGAAAATCAATTTAATCGGTTTTTCTTTTAAGCCCTTTACTTTTGGTACCAGGCACCACCTTCACAACAACAACTTGAACTATTATAGCATCTGTAGTATAGTAAAGCATCCCAAGGCACTAGGGTTGGGGGTGGGGGGGTTGTTATGAAACAAAATTGGACACTGAGCTACATAAGGAGATTTTAGGACAGGTGACCAAAAAGCTTGGTTAAAGGGGTAGGTATTAAGAAGGGCTTGAAGGAGGAATGTAAGGTAGAGAATCAAAGAAGTTTAAAGGAGGGAATTCCAGAGCTTAAGGCCCAAGCAGCTAAAAAAGCGGCATCATGAGACAATATACAACCTTACAACATGGTGGCAGCAGGTGAAGAACCCAAAAATCCCTAAGAACGTAGAAGTAAAGAAACTGCAGTCTGACCTGAGAGAAGTGCGTCTAACTTGAAGACCTCGAATGCGCAGCTGGAGATCACCTAAAAAAACTCAATTACAGGTGTGGAGGCTGAAGGGCAGAAGAAAGATCCATTGTGCCGTGCAAAAGGACGCCACCCGAGCATGCGGAGGTCCATTGCAAGACCTGATCAAAAGCAGAGTCAAAGGACCTGGCCAGATCACAAAAGGGTGAGAAAACTCAAAAAAAAAGGCTACAATAAGCTTTTGAATTTGGCTCAACAAATAGGCAACACCAGCAGACCGATTGTTTTATAATGAGCGTGGCTTGAAGAATGCTGCAGCCTGGATCCAGAGTCAGCACCATAGCACCATTGCGCCCGCGCTCAAACAAAACAAATTTTTTACAGAGAAGTCAGAGCCAAAAATCAGCTGCAGTTCAATTCTCCAAGCTCAGGAAAGCAACTAGTCAGCCAAAACAATTTGTTCCAAAGATTTTCTGCAGAATCTGCTGAAGTATAAAATACCTCCATAACCGCAGTGGGAGCCTGCCAAATACCAACAAGCATGGGAAGAAAAAAAAAAGATTACTGTGGTGCCATTTTTTATAAAAATTAAAGCTCTACTCCCCTGTGCTGAGAACAGCCCATGCATGGTAAATCAACACTGCCTGGCCCATTAAGGCAGATGGAAGGGCCAGAACAGGTGTAAAATTGAGCGTTATGGAGAAGATGATTTCTAAAATATATGATAGCATCAGGCTTGAATAAGAAAACAGAGGCTCAGCAAGTGAATACTCAATTATATTCAGTAGGCCCAATAGCCGATGACATAATTTCGAGGCGAGGAGTACATGAATCTTCCTATAAATTTGAAGTCCTTTGACACGTAATTTAACGTAAGAAGCAATAAAATTTTGAAGCAAGCAAAATTTAATCAGAAAGTCCAAAAGCCTGGGGAGATGTTCGGGACCATAAGGGTTAATATGGTACTGGGGAAACAGTACCACCCAGATTATAATGTAAAGAGTTACATAGGAGTAGCAGAATGTAGGAGTGAATCTGATAGAAGTCAGCATGAAGATAGCACCTAGTCAGGATTGTACCCTGTATATATGTATGTAGTTATGTATTATTAATAAACAGTTATTATTCAACCACACATACCTATTCATGAGTCAACATACAACCTTACAACAGAATATACATTTAGTAAGGGACCCCCAGCCCCAATCTAACCTGCAGATCAAGGCATCCCCATTCAATTTTCGGATTAGGTGCTTTTGACTATCCTTTCACTGCTGCAGAGTCAGTGGGAGGATTGTGTCCATGTTGTTCAAAAGGTTGACAGAAGGGGAGTGATGATGGGCCTTTGGGAGGAGTAATTTGGATTTGAAAAGACTCTGATTGCACCACTTGCTCCCAGTCATGGGGGCTGTAGTTGCAGTCTCTCTTGGGCTGCAGCATCACAGGGAGATGAAGCCAAGGGAGCAGAGAGAGGAGGAGGTGGGCTCACAGCAGGAGACCTTACCCACCATGGGTCCGCAGACAACACTTCTCCTAGCTTCACCTTAGCCTGGAGCAGTGTCTGCAGTGACTATACCCCACCAACGAGCTGCCGCTGCAGAGCAGGGCAAGGAAGGCACTGCCAGTGGCTGTCAAAGTAAAAAGAAAGAGTTGCCTTTTACGATCATTGGATGTCTCAAAACACTTAATAGTCAATTAAGTACTTTTGAAGTGGAGTCTTTGTTGTAATGTAGGAAATGCGGCAGCCAATTTGCACACAGCAAGCTCCTGCCAACAGCAATCTAATAATGACCAGATCATCTGCTTTTGTGATATTGATTGAGGGATGATTACTGGCCCTGCTCTTCTTTGAAATAATGTATGGGATCTTTTGTATCCACTAAAGAGGACAGATGGAATCTTAGTTTAATGTCTCATTGAAAGACAGCACCACTGACAATACAGCACTCCCTTAATACCGCACTGGGAGTCACTTGAATCTAATCAGCAGCCTCAGCCCCTAATTGCTGCCTCCGACCATGAACAGCACTTTCAGTTCTCACCAGTGAAGCACTTTTCCAATCTGATGTCTTGGTAATAATAATGAGCTGATTAGATTTGCCCTGCAGTCAGACCTTCAATTACCCGTCTACCTGGTTTCACTTACGAAACAAGGAAGAGCAGTATCCATATTATTACTTCACTTTGCTTCACAGATTGTCTACAGCACTCAAAAGTGCAAGTGGTTTCCTAAGCAAATGCTTGAAGCCAACCAAAATAGAGTTAAAGTCTGAATTGATGAAGGCTGTGGGGCCTCAGGTTAGGCACCGTAATGTAAAGTGATGCCCCCCCACCCCACCCCACCCGCAACCCCTGTCTCAGGGCCCTGCTGGCTACAGGCCGACTACAAGCCAAAGGACAAGAGACCGACGAGATTGATTTGTGTTGTAGCAGGGAGCTACCACCAGCTGTTAACTTTTCCTTTCTCAGTCTTGCTCTGGAATAACCTATGTCTTGACGACTGTCAATTTTGGAAGATTTTGAAGGTCATCATGAAGATAGCTTCCCTCCTTTGCTGTTTTGCTTGTTCCTTATGACAAGTGTAAGGCAAAGGTTTGGTCTGAAGGTGATCAGCCAGTCCATCAGTCAGTCTGCGCCTGAGACAGCCTCAAATAGCTCCACAACACGGGTGGACTCTGATGGCACATAACACTGAGGCGAAAAGAAGCATAATAACTCTCTCCTTGCCAACAACCGAGAATGTAGGTTTAAAGGGAAAACCTCACTATCAGAGAGCACTTCCAAAAGCCAAAATCTACAAAAGCAAAAACAAACTGAGGAAACATTTAGGTTGGTGACAATCCAGTCAAAGGCTGATGAGAAGGGATGGGATGGGAGCCTATCAAGTCTTGCCTGCACTGAGGAGATCCCACCTCCTGCTCAATTAAGCCCCGAAACCCCACAGAACGTATGGTTATGCTTCGCATGTACAAGTCACATTCAGTAATATCTGAACTTCAACCTGAGGGGGAAGAGAGTAGAAAAACAAAGCTTGCCCAAGCTATGTTTTATCAGTTTATGCTACTCATCCGTGTATTGAAAAGAGGGAAATGGGAATTTGAATTAATAGTGGGTAGTGATGTTTCATCCAACCCCTCATCCCACAAACCCCACTTCCAACCCCCAACCCACCCCTCCCCGCACCCTCCCAGCACCTCCTACTAAACTATGGCTCTGTTGAAAGCATTCTTGCTTCCAAGTCAGAATGCTGTGGATTTGATACGGAAGTATAATAATTTTCATCATATTATTCTGGTTTATTGTAAAGTTGCTTATGGGTGTGAATGCAGACGGTTTTGGCTGTGTGACTTAATTACATTTGGAGTCAGATGCAGCTTTCAGATTGCAAGCTTGAAATTACAAAAGAAGTCAGGTGTAGAAGTGTACTTGAAATGCTAATGAATAAACATGGATGCTGTCTTAGCATATAAGGTGTGAAGGAAATTTGCATTTTTAGGTAAGTGAAGGAGTCGTTTGGATTTCAAAGGGATGTTAGGGCATTTATAACTGGCCAGATAAGCAAGGCCAAGCAGTGTGTTTATTTTTCCCAAAGGTTACTGACAATACTGGCAACATGAAAGTTTTTATATTATGAGAAAAGTACATTTCCAAAGACACATGGAACAATGGAATTTACAGATTAAAGAAAGAGAACCATATACAAAGGAAAATGAAAGACAATGTTGGGGGGGCATGTAAGGTCTAACAGGAAAGTGTGAAACAGCCTTCAGGAAGCCTTCAGCCACTTGTGCATAAGTCTGCTGTGTCCAGTAACTAAAGTTAGAGAAAAACCTTTGGGAATTCCACTCTCAAGTGTGTAACTATGGGAACTTGCTGGCTTGCTTCTTAAATTTAATATCTATTTTAGGCTGTTGCCTTAAAGTGGGTGTGTAATTGGGAGTTAGGTTAATTAGGAATTTTAGAATTTGTTATAGTATTAAGAAATTGTAGTTTTATGTATGCACTTGAAATCTTTTCTTTTGTTAATAAATATTTAAATTTAATTTTTAAAATCTCTAATGATCTTATTGGGCTCATTACTTCTGAATTCAGTGCACACATCTCATAATAAATACAAATTGCAAAACAGTGTGACAACATGGCTAAGCTTCCCTTGTGGATTTGGTCCACCTGGCACACATCATCTGCCACATCATAACAGATTCAAGTCCCACCAGAGAGAATACAAGCACAAAGATCTAGGCTGACACTCTGGTGCAGTACTGAGGGAGTACTACACTGTCAGAGGTGCTTTTGGATGAGACATTAAACTGAGGCTCCATCTGCTCTCTCGAGTGGATGTAAAAGACCCATGGTACTGTGTTTTGAAGAAAGAACAGAAGATTTATCCCTGATGCCCTGTATAGCATAAAGGGCTAATAGCTATTATGCTAATCGCTAATATACATCATCAGTGATGCCAGATCGCTTGTCTCTAGAACTCAGAGATGCTTCTGGAAGGAGCCTCATGCTTATCTATCCCTGCACAGAGTTGTATATAGTTAATAAACGTTTGAAAGTTCCTGGATGCACTATTTCCAATAGTCTCTGTTAAACACACCCTGGACCCATTTCTGATGTTACTTCATGGTGGTAGCAGTGAACTAACCAAATTGCAAGGATACCTTATGAAACAGCCAGTGGCGTGAAAGTGAAAGCCATCCAGAAAACAGCAGTGAGGGAATGACTGCAGAAAGGAATTGGAAATAAAAGTGCCAACGCAATCCCAGGGCAGTCAATTAAAGTAACAGACAATGCTGGATAAAGCCCCACCCTCTATTTGGCTTCTTTGACAATGTGGAAGGCCCTGACCTTCACATTGGAAAAACTAGCATCGCAGATTCAACAGGTAAAGGACCGTTTCAGGGTTAGCACAGAAGCCTGAGGAAAAGCAGGTTAGCACACTCTTCTATTCTGTTGATGCCATCACAGATGACCTTTTAGTAAGACAGAGTGTTAATGAGGATACAGCAAAATATGAAGAGGTTATTAAGGCTTTCAATTCATAATTCAGTCTTCAGAAGAACGTCATTTTAGACTGGATGAGGTTTATCCAGCACTCTCAGGAATCTAGAGAAAGTATTCATTTTTCCATTAATGACCTATATTGTTTAGCTGATAGTTGTGAATATGGGACTCTAAAGGAGGAACTCATCCGAGACCATATTGTGGTGGGTGCTCTTGATGAAGGCTTATCTAACTTTCTGCAGCCTAGAGAAGAGTTAACATTGTTCAAGACATTTCAATTAGCGAGACAGGCTGAGCTATGGAAGCAGAACTGCATATTAATCTGGGGTGAGGGAGAATCTTTGTGGAGTCAGGCTACTGCCTCAGTCATTTGTGAGCAATAGGGGTATGGTGCGCCCACTAGGAAGCAGACCCAGAACGAAGAAAGGGCAGTCGCCGCCATTATCCATTGCTCCCATTGTGGCGCCAAAAAACCCCAAAGGCGCGAAGAATGCCCCACCATACATGCAGAGCGTCAGAGGCGGGGCCATTTTAAAACGGTATGTCACAAGTGAAAACCTCCTGCTCAAACATTTGAGGGAAGCCAATCAGATCAAAGCAGTATTCAGGAAGTAGAAGATAAGGAGGAACAGGAAGTGCCTTTCTTGGGTGAAGTTGCAAAATCCAAGGAGACTTTTTGAAGTGCAGATATCACAGTCAATGGCCACAAAACCAATTTTAAGTTGGGCATGAGGGCAGCACTGTCCATTCTTTCTGTTAGGGTACAGAGACTGAACCCTCAATTTTTCCAACCATCTATGACTCAACTTCACGGTCCAGGGGGCACCCGACTCAAGGTGCAAGGACAGATGACCACCACACTTCGATGTAATGGCAGAGAACTTACCGACAGTCCCTACATTATCCATGATCAAGATTGCTCTTCATTAAGCAGAGAAGCTTATATATACCTGAGTCAACCTAGAACAGCTTGAACTAGTCTCCATAGAAGAAATTCCACACATGCTGCCACAGGAAGACATTCTGGAACGAGCGTTACTCGTTGAAGAGAAGGTGGACAAAGAAGGAGACCAGAACACCATTGACCACAGTGACCAGCCAGGTGAGGAAATTCCGAACCTCGCACTACTTCTTGAAGAGAGAGGACGATGACCAAGACACCACTGATGAGTGTGACCAGAACATTACTGATAAATGTGACCAGGATGCCAATCCACCTGATTGTTCTGATAAGGACACCGATGACATAGGGCAACCTGACGCAGGCACTGATTTTCATGAAGAGAAACCAGGAACAGAAGCTCCGACAATGACCAGTGAGACAATTGCAGAACACAAAGCTGACTTCCCAAACCATGATGCCAAGGCTTGAAGAGGAAGTGACTGAAGCTGCTGATGTACTAGCTACTGATCTCACACACACTTCAGATGTACAAGGAAGTGTAACTTCTCTGAAACTAGTACAAGCAGCGGAACAACAACCTAATCCAGTAAAACATGATCTAGGGCAGAATTTAACCCTTGGCTGGCAGGCGGGCCCCACCGGCTCGGTGGAGGGTGGGCAGCCGACCCCCGCCGCCGAAACGGGGCCCGCCGCCATTTTGAGTGGGCGGGCCAATTAAGGCCCGCCCAGCGGCATCCCCGACGGGAAGCGCAATGGGCTTCCTGTTCCAGGGGGAGGGAATCCCCATCTGTCAAAGTGCGCTCTTTCGTGCATGTGCGCAAAAGAAAACACTGCTCCCTGAGGCAAAGTCCTGTCTCAGGGAGTTTAGTGAAAGGTAAGTAAAGTCAAAAAATGGAGACATTTTAAAATTATTAACATGTCCCCCTCATGTGACAACATCACACGAGATGGGACATGTTGATAACAAACTCATAAAATTTATTAAATTTTTACAAAACGCTAATGAAACTTCATCCCGCCAGTGGATGAAGTTTCATTAATAATCTACAGGTCACTGGGCCTCCTGGCATGCCCGCCAGCCTTAAGGTTGGCCAGGCAGGGCATTTAACTATCTTAATGAGCCTGTCAATGGCCTTAATTGGCCATTGACAGGTCAGCCAGCAGACAGCTGATTTCGCTGTCCGCCCGCCTTCCTTAATATTTAAATGGCCCGGGATGACGTCAGGGATTCCTCCCGACCTCATCCTGCATCATTTTCCCCTCGGAGATCAGGCCCCGCCCCCAAATCGCCGAGGGGAAAACCCTGGCCATAGTCACAGATCCTGAGGTGACATTCAGCTCCATTCCAGATGTTGCCTTGACTCCTGAAGATCTCGAGATGCTAATACCTAGTGAACAGCAAACTCACACTGACATGAAAGCAGAGCATGTGCACGCCAGACAACCACAAGCAGAAAGACAAAACCTTGCAGTATTGACAAAAGCATCATCAACTCCACGTGAGAATAGTCTTCATTCTTCTGTTTGTCCATCACATTCATTCTCAAATGTGCCATCTGGAGTGCACAGCATTTCATTCAGGGCACAGGAATCAGCAAATGTACTTAAGCAAGAGCTACTTTTGCCAAGCAATGAATTTGCTGGATCAGAAGATTGCAGACCCACTGTAGGCTGTACAAACTGTAACAGAAGCTGACCAAGTCTCATTCCCTCAAGAAAGAGCAGCCAGTAGTGCGACCTCTAAAGGGGGTGGGAATAAAAAGAAGCAGAGAAGAACATCTGTTCATCACCTTTATTCTGTACATCAGAAACAGAAATTCTCTGACAACTGATTCAAGCATATTCCAGGGAGAATATGGAGAACAATACGTCCTACACGTCTGCTCAGGAAGCCGAGAGCTCAGGTGGAGATTGACGCCTCTGGTGCAAGAAATTGTGAGGGGTGGGGGAAGCAGGGTGTGTAAATAGTTAAGGGGTAGTTTAATGAGTAGAATGAAAGACTTGCGGGCAGAGGTAGTATAAAGGGTTAACAGCTAACAGCTAATACACATCATCAGTAATGTCACATCACTTGTCTCTAGGACTCAGAGAGAGATGCTTCTGGAAGGAGTCTCGTGCTTATCTAGCCCTGCACATAGCTGTAGATAGTTAATAAATATTTGGAAGTTCCTGGATTCCTTGTTTCCAGTAGTCTCTGTTAAACACACTTTGGGCCTGTTTCTGATGTTACTCCAATCCTGGACAATATTTATCCTTCAATCAACATGACAAAAATGGATGATCTGGCCATTATCATGTTACTCTGTGCAAATTGGCTACCACGTTCCCTACCTTACAACAGTGGCTACATTTCAATCATACTTGATTGGCTGTAAAGCACTTTTGGATGTCCTGTGCTTGTGAAAGGTGCTATATAAATGTAATGCTTTCTTACTTTTCTGAGGAGCAACACACAACATATCCCCCCTGGACTCGCCAGGCTCACTGATGCCACTTTAACAGGAGTGGTACCTACTCTGTGCGGTGCTTATCAATCTTACGAAACAGCTCCCGTAACTCATCGGTGCTCAGGACTCCATCCGCAAAGTAGGCCTTGAACTCATCAAAGGATAATTTACCATCATCTGTAAGAAGAAGACAAGCCAGGCCCTGAAATCATCCAGACATCTTCAGTGCATTTCGTAAAGTTTACAACAACCTAGGCCCCAATTTTAAAGGACAGGGGTTGGAGGGGTGGGGGGTGAGGGTTGCAGGCCTGGTTGGGGAGGAGGAGGCTGTAGAGGCAGGCTAGACATGATCTTTGAATCAGCCAGGCCTCATTTCTGTGAATATTCCCAGATTCCTGCCTGAACACGGCCAGAAACATTACCTGTCAACTCAGGTGGCATGCGGGGCTGTGACCTGTGACCCATGGGAATGCTCACCATCAGTAACTTGAGGGGGGGAAGGAACATGGCTCTATGAGTGATCAGTGGGGGAGAGGAAGAGATCCCTGTGAGAGGGAGGCCTGAGGTGTCCTCTTGAGGCCCCAGAGGTTCACTCCAATCCCAGGCCCACAAGGAAACTTAAAAACCAAAAATTTAAAGATAGACCCTGCCTCCCTTCCGTGGGTATTCTGCACTCATCTGCTGGACAAGATAGTCTGAGACACAGAAGGATCGGAACTGGCCTAATTTTAACTGGCTTCCTGCCCAGTTTCCACCTGGCGGGGGAAAAAATTAAATTTATTGGTGGCATAGTGGTAATGTCCCTGCGGACTAGCAACCCAGGCTCGAGGGGCACGGGTTCAAATCCCATCGTGGCAGCTGGTGGTATTTGAATTCCATTAACAAAATCTGGAATATAAAACTAGTCTCAGTCATGGTGACCGTGACAATTATCACCAATTGTAAAAATCCACCTGTTTCACGCAAGTCCCTTTAGGGAGGGAAATCTGCCATCCTTTACCTGGTCTGGCCTATATGTGACTCCAGGACCCAACAACGTGGTTGACTCCATGCTGCCCTCTGAAATGGCACTCAGTCTAAGGGCAATTAGGGATGGGAAACAAATGCTGGCCTTGCCAGTGGCGTCCACACCCCATGAAAGGATTAAAAAAAACAAATAAATAAAATCAGGGTCTCTAGCGTTTGCCCTTTGGTCTGGATTACTCAGCCAGAGTGCACACAGCTCCCCATATTGACAACTGCCCCTTAAAAAAATGTGACCTTTAACTGCCCTTTGAAATGGCCTGGCAATTAAGCCACTAAACTGAGGGCACTTGGGGATGGAGAATAAACGCTGGCCTTGCCAACAATGCCCGCATCCCATGAATGAATATAAAAGCAACACCGGACACACAGACAGGAACTGTTAAAGCACAATACGCTGCTGTCTCACCGTTCTTGTCCGCTCTTCGAAAAATCTGAAAATCAAAAGATTGAAAAGCAAACATTAATCGAATTCCATGGGTAATGCACCTTAAGTTGTAAAAAGTATAATGTAATTTCCTACCTTGTCGCCAGGGATCAGTGAAGCTGTCCTGAGAGCACAATTGCACTCTGCTAGATCGCACTCAGAATGCAAAATCATCAAAAGCAGTTACGATTTGTAATCAACTCTATTTTTTTTTTTTTGGAAAAAAATAGAGCTGGCTGAGTGCCTCATAGAGAACAAGGCTGAAGAATATCGAAGGAACGCGGGGCTAGCTCTGTAGGCCTTTCAGCCCCTCAAGTTCCACCGTTCAATTATAATACGGCTGATTTGTAGCTTAACACCATCTACCAGCCTTGATTCGTTAATCTTTAACACCCTGGCCTAACAAAGGTGTGTACGTGGGTATTACATAGGTTAGAGAGAAATGGGGTTTCAGTGTTGCTGGGACCCATAGGAATGTCCCCGATTGATTAAGTCAGAGTGCGATAATGTAGTTCTATGCTACACGGATATCGGGGTTTCTGTCAGTGGCTGAGGAATAGGGAAGTGGAGCCAGTGAAAGGATTTGCAAGGCATTATTATAGGGTTTTTCTCTGCAGTTATTCATCTCCATTCAGAGGCCAAGTAAGAGACCCTGAAGGCAAATTGGGTATGGTCTGTTAAAATGAGAAGGTTTTTCTCATCGCATGTTTTCTACTTTCTGTTTTATCATGAGGGCTGGAAGTCACCTCAGCAGCAGCAAGAAAATGAACTGGAGGGAAAAGGAGCCTCGATCACTTGTTAGTTGCCATTTTGTTTTTTTGTCACTATTTTGCTTTTAGTGCTGAGCCAAAGGCTAAGAAGCTGTTCGCACACCAATAACCAGAAGGTTGGTGTCTGCGCTTGAGTTCCAGAGAATGTAAGCCCGAAAGGATAATGAGTCCAAGGCAATAGTCCATACGTCAAGTTGTTGGCTACAATCCCTGGTCAACATTCGAGCCGCATTCCAGGGACTTGACAGCGAAATCTAGGCTAACACTCCAATGCAGTACTGAAGGAAGTGCCACCTTTCAGATGAAATGTTAAACTGTCCAAAGGGCCCATGGCATTATTCAAAGAAGAGCAGGAGAGTTCTCTCTGGTGTCCTGCATGTTTATCCCTTAGTCGACATCACTGAAACTGATTATCTCATTGCAGTTTGTGGGAGTTTGCTGTGTGCAAATTGGCTGCCCTGTTTCTCACACTTCTTCAGTGAGTGCCCTACAAAAGAATACTTCACTGGCTGTAAAGCATGACGACATAAAGTTTGGAAAGGCGCTATAGAAATGCAAGTTCTGTCTTACACTATTTGCACATAGCTCTGGTTCAAGCCTAAATTTTAGTAACCAGTTGTCAACTCACGCCTGTTGTGGAGAATTCCTAACTCAAGTATAATGGATTCATCGCATTTACACGGCGCTAGGCCCCAGCATAAAGATACTCCTCAAGGATCAGGCAAGGCTCCAAGAGTAATGCTTTCACTAAGAGCTGGTTTGGCTCATACCCAACTGCTACTGAGTGCACTGGTCTCAAATCAACCTGCATAGTGCAGCTGAATTCACTCAGCACCAAATGTCTTTCACTGAGAAGCAATTTGCATTGCAAAGCAGTTTTAAGATTGAATCAATTTTTTAAAAAATACTTTCCATTGAAGAAACGTTCAATTCAATGGTAAAATGACATTACTCACCATAAATCACTGATTCATAATTCCTGACGGGAAATAGTGGCTAATGGGAAAAGCGGCGGTGGGGGGGGCGTTACACACAAACAACAGGCCTGGGATGAAGGGGTTGTCCTATAGGCTGAGCAGGTGAGCCTATCCTCATTGGGTTTTAGAAGAATGAGTGGTGACCGGAACTTTTCGCCCAACCTGAACAAGCGTAAAATGATGCGTGATGACGTGGGGCAAGCGTCCCGCGTCACCCCGCACTCGCACGATATTTCGGTCAGCGGGCACGCGCGGGAATCGGCAGCACGCCCGCCGACAATGAAAAGGCCTACTAGGGCCAAGTTCAATCTTTCGCTGCCCGTCCAACCTTACGGGTTGGCGGGCAGGCGATAAGGCCAAGCGGCCTTCGGGTTTTTTTAGGAAACCTCATACACGGGGCGGGATGAGGTTTCCAACAGCAAATAAAAATGGAATAAAAACATTAACGTTTCATTGATAACATGTCCCTGCTCACGTGACAGACAGAGTCCACATCAGGGGGGCATGCTTTCTAACATTATAAAATTCTTTGTTTTTTAATTTTCAAAAATCTTCGTCTCCCTGAGGCAGCCCTGTGCCCTCAGGGGGAGCTTTCATTGCACACACCTGCGCACACGCGCAAAGTTCCCCCGCTCACCCTCCTCCCCCCCGCACTGCTCCCCGACCCCAACCCAACACAGGCAGTACTGAGCGCTGCAGCGCGCATTTCACGCTGGGCGGGCCTGCGTGAAATCGTGTCCGCGCCCCAACGACTCCCACTCGCCCCCCCCACCGAGCCTGCCCGACGAGGGTAAAATCCTGGCCATAAGGTTTCTGAGAGGGTTTGACATGGCAGATGCTGAGAGGGCGTTTCCTCTCATGAGAGTATCCAGAAACGGCTTCAAGATAAGGGGTCGCCCGTTTAAGTTGGAGACGAGGAGGAATTTCTTCTCTCAAAAGGGTCATTAGCCTTTGGAATTCTCCTCCGCGGAGAGCAGTGGAGGTTGGGCCATTGAACATATTCAAGACTGAGTTGGACAGATTTTTGATTGACAAAGGAGTCAGTGGGTTTTTGCATGACAGGCAAGAAAATGCTGGTGAGGCCACAATCAGATCAGACACGATCTGACTGAATAGCATCGACGCATTTAAGGGGGCCAGTTAGATTAAAAAAAGAGACCTAGGCTGCGATTTTCCAGCCTCGCCCGTCAAGGGGCCAGAAATTCCCGCCCAAAGTCAACAGACCTTTGGCTGGTCCGTCAAATTTTCCATCCGGCCCGTAGCGATTCCCTTCGCGGCTGCGACCGGAAAATCCCAGCCGTTGTTATCCAGTGCCTTCTGCAAGCTCAGGGCAACCCAAAGCCTTTTACGGTCGATGAAATGCTTCTGAAGTATTGTCACTGTTGTAATATTAAAGAAACACGAGGCAGGGTTTTACCCTCCACGGGCAGGCGCATGCCCAATCCGATTGGGCGTAAAATCGCGCAAGATGACATCGGGCGAGTGTCCCGGGTATCATTGCGCACTCGCGATATATATATATCGCTCAGCGGGCACGCGCCCAAGTTGGAAGCGTCCCCGCCGACAATTAAGCGGGCAATTAAGCCCATTAATGGCACAACTGTCTGCAATTTTTCGTGGTCCGTCCAACCTTACGGTTGGCGAACGGGCGAACAGCGGACTTTACATTTTGTTCATCAAACCTCATCCAAGGGTGGGATGAAACCTCCGTTAGGAAATAAAATAGAAATAAATATCTGGGGACAGCATTTTTATGGGGTTTGCTTGCAGGCGCTTGATTGCGACGCATGGACATTTTTTTTTTCTGCAGCTTTTTGCATCTTTATTTCATCAGTTGCAGGTCTGCAGCTCCCACGAGGCAGCCGTCTGCCTTCAGGGAGCTCTCTGGAAGCCCTCGTCCGTGCCCACGGTGACATCATTGCCCGCCCTCTGCCCGCCCCCCTCCCAGCGGCGCTGAGTTTTTCAGCCAGCGTGAAATGGCGGTCGGGGGCCAATCGCGGTCGGCAGTCCATTTCCCGGCCGCTCCCAGGCCCCGCCGATGGCGTGTGCCCACCCGATGGGTCAAATTCAGGCCACAGTAGCCAATTTGCACACAGCAGGTTCCCACACATATGAGGAGAGTTTGGATATGATGGGGTTATTTCCTTTGGATCAGAGGCTGTGGAGAGATTTAAATGAGATATGTAAACTTATGTGGGGCCCAGATAGAGTGGTAGGAAGGTTAATAACCAGGGGGCATAGATTTAAATTGGAAGGATTATAGAGGAGTTGGGAGAAACATTTTCTGGATTTCTGCCTGAAAAGGTGGTAGAGACAGAAACCCTCATCACACTTGAAAAATATTTGGATATACACGTGAAGTGCCATATTAAGGCTACAGATCAAGAGCTGGAGAGTGGGATTAGGCTAGAAACTCTTTTTCAGCCTGCACAGAGATGATGGGCTGATTGGCCTCCTTCTGTGCCATAAATTTCTATAATTCTCTATCCATGCCTTGTAACCTATTCTTTCCGACTTCTGCATTCTTTATTGACTCAGAATTTGCTGTAACTGGTCACTGGACAGTGCGGGCTGTTCATTAGACTTCATAGAATCATAGGAGGCCATTCAGCCCATCGTGCCTATGTCAGCTCTTTAATTAATCCTAGTCCGCTGCTCTTCCCCTTCAAATATTTATCTCATTCTCTTTTGAAAGTTATTATTGAATGTGCTTCCATTGCCCTTTCTGACAGTGTATTGCAGATCTTAATAGCCTGCTGTGTAAAAGAATGTTTCCTCATGCAGTCTCTGCTTTTTAAGCCAATTATCTTAAAATCTTGTGTCCCCTGGTTACTGACCCTCCTGCCATTGGAAACAGTTTCTCCTCTACTTACTGTATCAAAGCTGTCCATGGTTTTGCACACCTCTATCAAATCTGCTCTTAACCTTAACCGTTCAAAGGAGAACGACCCCAGTTTTCCCTTGCCAGTTTATTGTCATGGGTATCTTGTGCTGCAGGTTGTTGAGGATCATAGCACCATAGAATGATGCAGCACTGAAGGGGGCTATTCAGCCCATTGTGCCTGTGTCAGCTCTTTTGTGCAGCAGTCCCACTCCCCTCCTCTTTTCCATACTTTTGTGACATGGTTTCCTTCAGGTTTTTATCCAATTATCTTTTAATGCGCACCACGATTCAAGAGATAAACTAATACGGGCATCTTATAAATCTCAGAACTGAATGGTTAGGGCTGGATTTTAATGGCGGCAAATCAAGCAGGCCAATCCCACCCCCACCCCCTCACCCCAACAGCACAGACGTTAAAAACCGGCGTGAAGAGGCTGGGTCAGCAATCCATTGTCATCCCGCCAATCTCAGATGTTACACAAGGTCAGTCGACGCCAAAATTGGAAGCCCATCCGCCATTTTGAAATAACCGATCAACAAGCCATTGAGCTCATTAAAGGGGCTATCTGAATGCAACTTTTCGTTGCCTGATTCATTTTCCAGGCGTTGGACGGGGGAAAGTTTCAGAGTGTTTTACGGCAGGTATGAGGAAGCAGCACAAAGACGGAAGAAAGGCCTGATACTGGGACCATGGCTCAATGTGGCAGAAGATGAAGGTGGCAGTGTCTGTGTGTTTTTTGACTTCATTTATTAACCTTTTTAAGCCTGCTATACGAAAAAAAAGAGCGATTGAGAGAGCAGGGGACCATTAAATTGGTAGTCGTGACTGACTTCTTGTTTGCAGCATAACCCCTCTGTGACGAGGTGACCCAGTCTAGACGCCCGATTGGGCGGAGAGCTCCCCTTTGCATTGCTGATTAGCCACCTACCAGCCGGCGGCTGCTAATTGGCCATCCGGCATTTGTTTCGCCAAGCTGAGACAGCAGGGGTGGGGGTGGGCACAAGCCGACCACTCACCTTCTATTCCGCCTCCTTTATCCCACCAAAAAAACCATAAGACCATAAAACGTAGGAGCAGAAATTAGGCCAATCGGCCCATTGAGTCTGCTCTGCCATTCAATCATGGCTGATAAGTTTCTCAACCCCATTCTCCCGCCTTTTCCCCGCAACCTTTGATCCCCTTACCAATCAAGAACCTATCTATCTCGGTCTTAAGTACACTCAATGACCTGGCCTCCACAGCCTTCTGTGGCAATGAATTCCATAGATTCACCACTCTCTCTGGCTAAAGAAGTTTCTCCTCATCTCTGTTCTAAAAGGTCTTCCCTTTACTCTGAGGCTGTGCCCTCGGGTCCTAGTCTCTCCTACTAATGGAAACATCTTCCCCACGTCCACTCTATCCAGGCCTTTCAGTATTCTGTAAATTTCAATCAGGTCCCTCCTCATCCTTCTAAACTCCATCGAGTATAGACCCAGAGTAAAATACAGCCCATGGACTCGAACGCACTTCATCACCGTGTTAGAAAAGGACCGGAGATAGAAACGGCAGAGTGTCCTCTGCAGGGCACCTGGCACCCGAATAGACAGGGCAAGCAACTGTGGGCAGAATTTTCATGGGCCTTGTGTGGAGGCTTGAGAGGCAGGAGGACCAGGAAATGAGGGGGAGCCGCAAGGGGAGAAATCTCCCCAAAGTTGTCCCGCTACCAGTATTGGATGCAGACCAGCTGCCCATCAAACAGAGGTGTGCATCCGATTGAAACAAAGGCCCGATTAACGGCGATTTTCCCAAAGACAGAGCGGCTAACGCCCCGCCCGGCCCCGAACCGATTTGATGGCCACAAATCGAGCAGGCCGCCCCCTCCAATCCAGCACCAACGTAAAATTCGGCGTGAAGGTGTCAGGTAGGCAATCCAATATCATCCCACCAACCTCAGATATTACAGGAGGTGAGAGGCCCATCAGCTTCGGTGGGGGGTCACTGGGGCAAGAGGTTCCTTGTCCCCCAAAGAGGGGCCACCCTCGTAGCCCCTGCCTGCCTGGCCCTTCTGATTTAACATTTTCTCACTTCCCTGTCCGACTGGGCCTCCACGTTAAGGTGCCCCCTTGATCCCCGACCTGCCTCAGCGGTGCCCACTTCTCCCAGTGTGGCAGCCAAGAGTCCAGAGCTGCCTGACCTCTGATTGGGTCAGCAGAATTTACGTCCCACCTGCCATCGTTCATTGGACGGCGAGCCCCAAGGCAGCCAATTAGAAAGCTGGCTCCAGGAAAATGGCCGAGCCAGTCACATTACTGGCAAGTGTGGACTCGGGACCCTCAACATTGGGATCCCAAAGCCCCTTGTAAAATCTTGCCCCGCGTGTCTCCTTAAGCCATTGGATTGAAGGATTATGAAACTAACCGCACAAGGAGGAAGAAGGAAGTGCAGACTAGATTGGGTGAAGCAATATCAAATCAGGTCCAGGCAGACAAAATGAAGAGAGGGAGATTAAACAATTGGATTGAGAGAAAAAAAAAATAAGGAAGAAAAATAATTGTTTCTTTACTCTCCAACAATTAAAATCTGAAGGAACGGAACTTTATACCTGTAACAGTTAGTTTTCCGTGTCAGAGAGGTTGACTGGCAGTAATAGCTATTACACCGTTAAAGGCGTATGAGAGAAATGACTTGACATAACTTTCTGTGGTGAGTTTAGTCCATATTTACCGTGTGAGGGATAGGAACTATGTAGCTCTCAATGCATTTGAATGGGGAGCCAGACAGATTCCACCCATTCCCTGTGAGAGGACGATGGCACCATTGCATTGTGCAATTGCTGAGTGGGGCTCCACAGTCAGATAGAGTTAAATTAACTTTAGTAGACCCACAGGGTGTAAATATAACTTATGCTGTTCATTATCGGTAAGGGATGTGTGAATGAAATAATATTGAGGTCATTCGTCCATTATTTAACACTGATGTCCATTTAAAATAAGTGAACAATGGAGTCATAGTATTAGAGGTCTACAGCACAGAAAAAGGCCCTTTGGCCCATCGAGTCTGCGCCGGTCAAACAAGTACCTAATTATTCTAATCCCATTTTCCAGCACTAGGCCCATAGCCTTGTATGCCATGGCATCGCAAGTGCACATCCAAATACTTGGATGTTATGAGGGTTTCTGCCTCTACCACCCTTTCAGGCAGTGAGTTCCAGATTCCCACCACCCTCTGGGTGAAAAAATTCTTCCCCACATCCCCTCTAAACTTCCTGCCCTTTACCTTAAATCTATGCCCCCTGGTTATTGATCCCTCCACCAAGGGGAAAAGTTCCTTCCCCTTCCACAAGAAAAAGGTAATATCCACTCCCTCCACACCGTCCACTGTGTCTTAGTTACTTCTAGGCCAGGATTTTCTGGTTGTCGGGCGGGCTCAGCAGGGGGGGTGAGCGGGAGTGGCCGGGAAACGGACCGCCGCCCGCGATCAGGCCCCGACCACGATTTCACGCCAATTAATAGCCAGTGAGTGTGAAAGATGTGCTGCAGCGCTCAGCGCTGCCGAGGTGGTGAGGGGGGTGGGGGGGGGGAAGAGGGAGGGAGGGAGGAGCGCAAGCACGGAAGTTCGCACACGCGCACGGGTTTATGCAGTAAAAGCTCCCTGAGGCGCACAGGGTTGCCTCGGGGAACTGAAGATTTTTAAAACAAAAAAATAAGGAAATTAAAATCGTTAAAATCACGTCCCCTCATTTGACTCTGTCACACGAGCAGGGACATGTCAGAGATGAGTTTAAATAGTTTTAAATATACTGGTCGAGACCTCATCCCGCCCGTGGATGAGGTTTCGCCAAAAATGCAAAGGCCGCTTGGCCTTTTCATCCGCCCGCCTGTCCAGCCTTCACTCCACCCCTTTACCCTACCCGCCCCCCACAACACCCCCCCAATTCCAGCCTTTGTCTGCCTCTCGTATCCAGACTTGGTGCAGCGTTTGCTACCCGCACTCAAGCGAAGTTTCGCTTCAAGAACACAGAATCAACATCTACAGATGTGGAAGTGGTGCAAGAGGTGAAGTTCGCACAGTGCACACCACTTACACACCGTCGTAACACTGAACGTCCGGAATCCTGGCTGGCAGGGAGCTTAATTTGGAGGGCACACAGAAGTGCTGTGAGGTGGCCTTTTAATTAACATGCAGGAGATGCCAACAAATGCAAATGGAGTTCGTAGGGAAACTTGGCCAGGCCTAAAACCAGCCATCAGAGTCAGGAGGACAAAATTCCAAACTAATTTTCCACCGGCAGGAAAATGACTTTTCCAATCATGCCACGTTAAGTGCCCCTGCCCTGCCTTCCTGCCGCTGGTGGGAGCAGAAAGTTCCACCCGCTGCATAAATGTAAGTTGTTGTAGTGTACCTGCAGCATGTCCAATCTACAGGAAGCACAATGGCCACTCACTAAAGGTTGCTCCAGCCGCCCACTGCGAACACACAACGCAAATGAAAGCGGCAATGTTTTGGGAACTGTACCGTTTCTGAGCTCCCCCACCCCCACCCAAATCACACTTCACCCCAACATCGGACGCACATTGCCGCTCCTTCGTCCTCGATGGGGCAATACCGTGGATTTCCCCCACTTTGAGAGCACCATCGCCACAAGGGCTGCCGATGGGTTTGAGAAGGCCCGACGCCACTTTCTTGTGGCAACCGGCGGGGGGGGGAAACGTGGCCTTACAAGCTTCACATACACCTCCAGAACAAATATTTTAAAACTACTAGTCGCCAGCAATGCAGTTTCAGCCCTACAGTTGCTAAATTCAGGCTTCAGCCATCTCATTGTTCAAAACCTTCTGTGAAATCGATTCCCTCATACAGTGCAGACAGCAGGAATTCATTCCATGTCACCAATTATTACTTTAGACATTCTTCGGTTGCCAACATTCCAAAGGTGTCTTGCAGGGCCTGTTGCCAGGGCAACCTGATGGCTTAGAATTGTTCTTGCTGTGTTTATCATCTTACGCTGTAATTATTTTCATTCTCTCTGCTTTACAGTCACACCAAGTTCCATTCGCCCGTCTCCTCTGTGCTCACTGAACTTCCTCGACACCCGGTTAAGCCATGTATCGATTTCAGAATTCTCAATCTCGTTTTCAAATTTCTTCAAGGCCTTGCCCTCCCTATCTGTAATCTCTTCCAGTCCTACAACCCTCTGAGAGCTCAAAGCTTCATCAATTCTGGCCGTTTGAGCATCCTTGATTTTAATCACTCCATCATTGGTGGCTATGCTTTCAGCTGCCTTGGTGCTGAGCTCTGGAATTCCCTCCCTAAACCTTTCTTTCTGTCTCCCTATCTTCTGCTGTTGGCCATCTGTCCTAATATACCTCTTCGTATGCCTCTGTGACAAATTTTGTTTGATAATGCTCCTGTGAAGCACCTTCGGATGTTTTACTAAGTTACGGGTGCTATATAGATGCAAGTTTTTGCTGTTACGTTAGATCGTGGCATATAAGTCGAACCTGAATGTAAGACAACCCCAGTTTTTCAGCCCTGAAATTCATGTTTTTGCACATAGTGTCATGAAGGTATTATAATTCTCATAATGTTATTGTGACTTATTGCAAAAGTAGGTTAATAGTGGGGTATGGACAGTTTCTGTGTGTGTGTGTGGGATTTAATTGAATTCAAGACAGCTGGTCTGGAGGCTTTGACTCATCAAACGAAGCTAGGTTTGAAATGTTAAATACGTAAACGTAGATAAGTTTTAGAATGCGAGGTGAAGAGAATTTGCATTTTAGATGAATCAGGATAGTTCAAATTTCAAAGAGATGGTAGGATGTTTACACCTAGCCAGAGAAGCTATGCAAAGCAGTGTGTTTACGTTTCCCAAAGGTTACTGATAACATGAGCACCTTGAAATGATTTATATTATGAGAATGGTAAAGGTCCAAAGGCATGGGAACAATGGGATTTACATTAAAAGAGACAAACATGTATAAAGGGAAATGAGGCTATGTGTCAGAGGAAGGCATTGTAAAATCTACCAGAAGTGTGAAAAGCCCCCAGTATTTGTGCATTAAGTCTGTTGTCTACAGAAACCGAAGCTGGGAAAAGCCACTTTGAATTCTTCAGTTCAGGGTATTGTGCTGACTTGCCTGGATCTGTTTAAAATCTTTTTTTTTTTACCTTTTATCTATTTGCCTTAATCTTTTATTTACCGTTGCCTTAACAGGGGTATAACTGGAAGACAGAATAATTAGGGGTTTTTAGGCGTTATTATGGTAGTAATTTGTAGACCTGTGCATGTGCTTGAAATCTTTTCTTTTGTTAATAAATGTTTAATTTAGTTTTCTAAAAAAATATCGGAATTCTTGACGGGCTTTTACTGTTGAATTCAGGACACACATCTCGAAATAAAATATCAATTGCAAAACTGCTGTGGTCGCGTGGTCAAGTTTCCCTCGTGGATTTGATCCGCCTGGCACAAATCATCTGCCGCGTCATAACACCGGCATATAAGTTGACTGCCTTTTCAGCCACACGACACTTGCATGAGTCATCAGCCAGAATTTTTCACCTCACAATGCATGTTTTACTTACCTTATAACTGGGTGCAAGGGATCAAGCAGGCGATACAGGCTGTGTTGCAAAGATGTACCGGAGTTTAAGACACGCCCACACAGAGCAGACCCACCGGTGGCAAACGACAAAGATGGTGACCACCCATACCCAGGCCTGCAGTTCACATTTTTACTCAGCAAAGTAAGTTGACCCTTATTTTTGGAGGGATTTTTTTGAGGCTTCAAAGGTCAACTTATATGCCGACATCCACAGTAATTATAATGTTGTATTTGCTATCCCTGTTTTATAGAATAGAATGCTAGAACCATACAGCACAGAAGGAAGACATTTGGTGCACCATGCCTGTGCTGGCTCTTAAAAAGAGCTCTCCAATTAGTCCCATTTCCCTGCTCTTTCTCCTCATTTTCTCCCCTTCAAATATTTATCAAATTCCCTTTTAATTTTAATTCCACCACCCTTCAGGCACTGCATTCCAGGTCATGGGCTGAACTTTCCCCCCGTCGGAGGGGGGAGGGGAGTTGAATAGCAGGTGCTCTTCTGATCGGTGCACCTGATTGGAGGCGCGGCGCCATTTTGGTCTGCACAGAAGCGCTATGTGCTCCTTGTGTGGGCTGGGGTGGAGGGGGGGTGGGGAATTCCCAAAATCGAGAGCGCACTCATCTCCCTGCGGCTAAGTGCAGCCTCAGGGAGATCGGCTGTAAATGTAAAAAAGATAAAAATAGAAAAATAAAATTTCCCTAACATGTCCCCTCATGTGACAATGTCACATGAGTTGGGACATGTCCATAATTTTTATAAAACCTTGAATAAGATTTTTTAAAACCCTACCTGAAACCTCATCCCGCCCGTGGATGAGGTTTCGTGCTTTTTCTAATTCGCGCCGGGGCTCCTGGCCTGACGCCAACCTTAAGGTTGGACGGGCAGGTCCTTTAATTACTTAATTGACTCTGTCAATGACCTCAATTGGCCATTGACAGGTCGGCGGGCGCACAGCTGATTTCGCGGCACCCCCGCCTACCGGAAAATTTAAATGGCGTGCGGTGACGTCGGGAGTTCCCCTCCCAACATCACCGCATGTCATTTTACACGTCGGCAAGGGGGCCCCGCCCCCACTCGCCGACACGTAAAATCCTGCCTCATGAGTACTCTAATCCAGAAAGCCAGGTGTTGAAGGATAGAACTGAAGCCAATCTTTATACACCTTTGTAAGTGTTTATTTGCAGCAATACACGTTTCAAACATGCACCTCCTCATCCAACAACTACAGTTTCAGTCTGTTCCTTTATATTGGAATACCCACCATCTGCACACAATTAAATACAATTAATATACGATTAACAAATGACAACTTGCTCTGCTTCAACCTAACTTTCAACTTTACCCATAGACCAACCACCACTGCCCCCAAGTTTCACGTGCATTGAAATGAACATAGATGAAAACCAGGTGGTTTCTCTGCTAGGTGGCTGATGCTCAGTGTGCTAGTTTTACACCCAGACACCAGGCAGGAAAGTTATCCTGTTATCCTTATTCAGATCAGCTGACATTCACCAAAATCACGCATCTCTCTCTCTCACAGCTATTCCAAGGCCAACTGTTGCCCTGTCTTCCCGAGATCTCAAACCTGAAACTGTGATTTACTGGGCAACAGTGATCCCCTATTTGCTATAGACAACCTACAGGAGGCACCTCAAAGCATGGGAGAAGTATGACCAGCAGTGCCTTCGCAAGATCTTCCAAATTCAGTGGCAAGAAAGGCAGTCCAACATCAGTGTCCTCCTCCTAAGCCAACATGCCCAGTATCGAGGCCCTAATCGCTCAAAACCAGCTCCACTGAGTGGGACATGTTGTTCACACGCCTGACACCAGACTCCCAAAGCAACTTTCTACTTGGAACTTGGCAGCAGGAGATTCCCAGGAGGACAGCGGAAACATTCCTAAAGAGGTCAAACATTCCCGCCAATTCATGGGACACCCTGGACTTGTGACCGACCAAAATGGACTAGGTTTAATTGGGAAGGCACTGAGCACATAGAGAGGCTTCACCGGGAAAGCGCAGAGGAGAAGTCGAGGCATCAGAGAGAGCGCACAAATCCCCAAACGCCTCATCTACCCAACCCTCCAAGCACCACCTGCCCTGCATGTGGCAGAGTCCGCAGCTCCTGCATTGGACTCATCAGCCATCTCAAGACCCATCGAACCAAAGTGGAAGCAAGTCATCCTCGATCCCAAGGGACTGCCTACGAATTGGAGAAATGTCCTCCATACTCATACATAACCTTCAGTGACTGGTCTAGTCTGCAACAATGGCAACACACTTGATTGGTCAGCACAGCAGGCTTGAAGATTTTTTTAAATCAGTGAGTCACAGGGAAACTGATAAGATATCTTATTTTGCACAGGATATTAAAGGTCATTGGCTAGGAAATGCAGAATTGTATCCCTTATGAAAGGAGGGTTCTGCTTCAACAAGGATGACAGGCAAATGGCCAGCAATGGAGTGGTTGTGGAAATGCTGACGAGATATGAGACATTGATCATGAGGGTGGAAACGCTGAACAACAGCACAACCTGTAAGTAGGCTGTGTGTATTTGCACCATGTGGTGGAAGGAACAGACTTCTTATTGTCAATGACGTAAGCTTTGGGAGGACAACACACACCCAACACTTTGTCTAGAATGTTGATCCAGACATTGTCAGGCAGGCTACTCAGTTCTGTGCTAACACTAAAGAGTTCAAAGAAGACGTGGCACTAACATTCAGAGAGCACACTGCACTAACACAATTGTTTTCAGAGAACACTCAGAGCTAACAGTACTGGTTGCTTATGTTACCAATTGCCCCTTGGCTCAGTAAGTTGGTCCAATGTATAGTTGACCTGTACAGAATGGGAAGGTCTCAGGTTAGTATTCCAAGTTTGTGCTTGGTTTTCTAATCTCACACAATGTATGGGCAGGGACATTAGAACTGGCTCCAGACCAACAGGATTAGGGAGGGGAAAATGTATATTCATTTTTCTTGAACCACTATAGACTATTTCAGAGGGCAGTAAAAAGTCAACCATGCTGGTGTGGGACAGGACTCATATATAGGTCAGACCAAGTAAGGATGGCAGATTTCCTTCCCAAAAAGGGACTATAGGGAGCTAGTTGGGTTGTAATGATAATTGGACAGCTTCACGAGCTGTATTTTATAGTTTTTGGTGGGATGAGGGAGGCGAACAAAAAGTGAGTGGTCTGCTCGCTTCCTCCCCCGCTGTCTCAGCATGGCGGGTCAAGCGTTGGCTGGCCAATTAGTGGCTGCCTGGCAGGAAGACGCCCATTTAGCTGTGTAAAGTGGGGTTCTGCACCCAATTGGATGTCTGGGCTGGGAGATCATGCAAAAGAGGGGTGACGCCGTGTCTAAGAAGTCAGTCATGGCCACCAATTCGGCGGCGCCCTTCCATCTCAATGTCTCCTTATTTCTTATGGGCCAGCTCCCGACGTTGAATAAACGAAGTCAGAAAACATACAAACACTGCCGCCTTCACCAGAAGACTTCACTGCTAGATGCAGCGATGGTCCCGTTGGCAGGCCTTATCTCTTGTGCTGCCTCCCATACCTGGCATAAAGCACTCCCAAACTTTCACCCCTCCCATACTCAAGAAATGGAGTGGGCAACGAGAAATCGCAAACAATTGGGTCTTTTTAGCAAGCTGAGTAGCGATTTGCAGTGATAAAATCCAGTCCACTGTCACGTTTACTCTTTAACGCCAGTTTTTTCATTTTAAAAACTGAATTCAAATTCTCAAACCACCAGTGGAATTTGAACTCATCCAAGGTTACTAATCCAGTAACATCACCACCACGTTAGTGTAGCCATTTTCCGTTATTCCCAATGTGGTAAATGATCACAGCTCCTGAACTAAACCAAAAAACAACATTACTTGTTATTAAGCTGGTTCAATTAATCTAATTCACTCAGGGATTTTCTAATATTAAAAACCCCTGTCGCCATCAGTGTTGTTAATCAATTTTGAATCAGATTTTATCACTGCTGTCAGACTTTGAGAAAAACATGTTAATATGCAATATAAAATGAGTCACTAAATTTGGTTGATGCATTGTGACTCATCGCGTAGCAATGCAAGCGTTTTCCTTGGACACTGCCATTTATTCCGATATGTGTTGTGAGTCCATTGGCATCAAGATTTCATTACTGAATCCTGCTGGGTACTTTGAAACATTTTTTCAGAGCTAATAATTTACTGTGTTTTCCCTGGTACAAGGCAAAAGACCAGCTGCATGATTCCATGAATAAAATCACAGTGCAAAGAAGAACAAAGATAAGCAAGTGGCCGACAATTCAACCGAAACTTTGAGAGGTGGGCCAGGGAATGCTGAAAAGCCGATTGGCTTGTTGGGTCACTTCAGAGTCACGTATGGGCTAGAGTCACATGTTGGCCAGAGATACACGTGGGCTAGAATCACATGTGTAGCTTAGCATGTGGTCCAGAGTCACGTGTGGCCCAGAGTCACCTGTGGGCCATAATCCAGCACGGGCCGGAGTCACGAGCACCAGGATCACGTGTGAATCAGTGTCACATGTGAACCAGAATCGCATGTGAGCAAGATTCACATGTGGGCCAGAGTCATGCAAGGGCTAGAATCATGTGTGAACCAGAATCGCGTGTGGTCCAGAGTCACGTGTGGGCCAGGGTCACGTGTGGGCCAGGACACGAAGGGGTGATTCCCTTCCCTGCGAGATATCAGTGATCCAGTTGAGAATTGTTTTTTTACAACAATCTGGTACTTTCCATGAAAAATGCATCTCCTAAGAACTGCTGTAATTTTGTGGGAAGATATGACAGATACATCGCTGAAGCCATAAACTGGGGTTCTGCCGATATTAAGGTGGGAAATGGGAACAACTCCAAGGAAATTCCCAGCCATGGTTCTGTTTTCGGTGCACTCTGGGTTGTTACTCCAGTAGCAGGCTCTAAAGAAAGAACTTGCATTTATTTAATGCTTTTCACAACCTAGGCATCCCAATGCTCTTTACCGCCAATGAAATGTTGTCATTGTTGTCATATAGGATACACAGCCCAGCAAAGCCCCACAGAAAGAAATGTGACCAGACAATCTGCTTCGGTGAAATCGTTTGAGGGTTGAAAATTGACCGGGACACTGGGGGAAAACTGCCCCACTCTTCTTCAAAGTAAGAATCCTTTACTTCCACATGAGAGTGTGGACAGGGCCTCAATTTAATGTCTCCTCTGAAAGACAACACCTCCAACAGTACAATTCATCCCCCCCGGTATTGGTACTGGAGCATGAGTCTAGGTTTTGTCCTCAAGGCTCAGAGGGACTCTTGAACCTACCAGCTTCTGATTCAGAGCTGAGCGTACGTGCTCCTCACTGAGCCACGCAGCTGAAACCTAACCATGCGACCGATGCACTGTTATATAAATTGCCATGATCCTGCCAAGTCCAAATGTAGTGTTGATGATTGTCGATTTCATTGATGGCCCAGAGCTCTTTCAAGCCACACAAGCTGACAAGGAGCGGTGAAAACTTTGCAGATGCACAGTGTGGTTCTTGAAGCTGTGAATGAAACATAAGGACACCCTTGCCCTTTACCTCCCAGCTGCTTGGCTACTAACACACAGATAACACTCCTTTTGTAAAAGATACATCTCCCTCCCAATGGCCCAAGGTGATATTCTGAAGACAGACACGACTGTAGGTCCCCATTCCCCTTTTTACAATTTACTTCAGATTCAGCCCCCTGATACATACGGTTTGGGTTTAAATTTTTATGTTTATTAAGATGAGGCATGTTATTGCTGGGGAACTGCTGGAACCCCAGTGAGTTACACCACCTTCGAAGGTGAGGAAGAATGATTAAGAAAGAGTACAGTACTGTTATGCATATACACCGTCTCGGATTATAGGCCACACCTCGTATGCGTGCCGTTCTGCAAGGAAAACCATTTGGCTCCGAATTTCCATGGAGGTTTTCCCAATTTCCTGCCGTATTTTCAGTGGGAGATTGGGGAAACTCCTCCCATCCTGCCTTGGCCCTACAGCAGGTCAACATTGTTCAAGACTAAACACATTTGTTCAAACTTCGAATGCTGTTGGCGTATTGAAATGTGCCATTCTATACACGCAGTTAAAAGCCAGCTTTACTCACACAAATTTTATATTCGATTACTTTAATACACTCATCACAACATTTAACCTGGGTCTGAAGGAGCGTCCAAAAGTCAATTCAAATACAAACATCTTTTGGGAATTTGTTTAAATATGTGTTTATCAATTGTTATTCAAATCTGCTTGATGCCAGCCACTTTTTTTTTTAAAGTATTATATCAAGGCGTCTTGTTCAAATGAGTGAATCTGTCTCAAGACTTGAAAGGAAGATTTTTTAGTCTAGAAAGCTTCCAGCGATGGTGAAAAAAGGAAATGAATATCATTTTTATCATTGTGTAGCACAGAAGCCTCAAACTCTGTGAAATGAGAAGCCAGCTAAGCTCAGCAATTGCTGTAAACACGCACACTGTTACCGTTACTATTTCTGTGTTCTTTCGCTGCCTAACAAATTTGTTTTAACAGTTGGAGTGAAGTGCTATCTTCTATAAACAAGAAAAGACAGACTTTAGTGTGTTGCATTCATGTAGCGCCTGCCTGCAGGTCTTGGCTGTAGCCACAGGCCTCCCCCACTGGAGGGGGTTTCCCCTCCACAATGGTGGCCCTGGCTGCTGCTGTGGCCATTTTCCAATTTAAAAGTTGTAAAAGTTGCAGAACTCAAAACCGAGGGGCTCTCCCTGACCCGCAGTAGCAGGCTGCAGCTCCTAAAGTGCCGGAGCACCTCCAATTGGCCCTCCCGCTTCCAGAGCGCACGCAGCATCCTTAATTGGACGGTTAAAGCCCGTCTTCTGGCCACTAATTAATTAGCTATCGGGGAAAATCCCCCTGTTGGGTGATTGCTTCCCGCACAATGAGGCGTCAGGGACCCCCCCCCCCCATTTCACCCTGATGTCAGCGCCCCGACCTCAAACCCCCCAAAATCCCACCTATGGCGTCACTTTCTACAGCCTGAAAAGGCTCCTTTGATGTTCTACTCCTTTCTCCGCGATACCCAAGTCAGTAAACACTCCCAATCGCCATCAAGCCACGTCCTTTTCTCCCACATTCACCAGCTGCGCCAGCGCCGCCAACGTTAAAACAGCAGACACAGGAAGGCAAACAGGAACATTGCAATTTAGTGTTGAAAAAGAGCTTGAGTGAATCCAAATCCGAATCCTCTCAACGTGTTATCCTGTGGAAGCTATTTATAAAACGCCATAAATGCAAACCGCAGATAATTTCAACTTTTCAAATGTCTGAGCCTCAGCGCTGTTGAAAGTAATAAGCTCCAATCTCCCTCCTGCCATATTAATTATTCACATTGCCTCAAGGATGCAAACAGAATTGGATACCCTGTACACATATATATCTCTTGTTCTCAGCCCATTACAGCACTGAGCTGGTAATTAACTTCCGTGTCCAACCTACAGATGGGAGCAAAATGTTTCGGTAACCTATATTTAGGTTCCTGAAATTTGCGACTGGCCTTTCGAGCAGGAAATGCAACTTAAAGTTCCTGAAATAAACACGAGCTCCACGTTCTGGGCAGGTTAACTGATCTGTAGCACGAGGTGATCCATCATCCAGATCCACTCTGAAATCAGGCCGTTTCCCTGCAGGTCTGCAGCGCACGGGACGGCGAATCTCATGGGCGAGTTTGGAGGTGCGGGAAATTCAGGAGCAGGAGCTCCCCTGCGAGCCGGAGAGCTTGAATCCCGGGGGTCGAAATCCTGGCTGACTCAGGTCTTCCTCGGGGATGCACCTCTTCAAGGTGTCTCCTCCGCCACTGAGCTGCGTGTGACACTTTGACGGTGGAAGGGTTTGCCCTGTCCTATCTTGGTGCTGCCGGTCGGTAAGGAGAGATGGTGAGATGCTCCCATACACCCAAAAGGGGGAAGGCAGCAAACCTAACCGCGCCCCTCACTGGTGGGACTTGAAACGGGTTTAACTCTTCTTTTGCAATTCAGCCATGCTGTTTTTTTTTTACTTTCATGGGATGTGGGCATCACTGAAAAGGCTTGGATTTGTTGCCCATTCCTAATTGCCCTTTAACTGGGTGGCTTGCTAGGCCATTTCAGAGGGCAATTAAGAATCGGCTACATTGCTGAGGGTCTGGAGTCACGTGTAGGCCAGAGCAGGTAAGGATGGCAGATTTCCTTCCCCCAAAGGACATTAGTGAACCTCATGGGTTTTTACAACAAATCAATGGAAGTTTCATCATTCCTGAGATTCCAGATTTATCAATTGAATTTAAATTCCACCAGCTGCCGTGATGGGATTTGAACCCACGCGCCTAGAGTCTCTGAATTACTAGCCCAGTGACATCACCGCCACACCACTATCTCCCCACCCACTGTGGCTTAATGGATAGCACTCTTGCCTCTGAGTCACCAAGTTAATGTCCCACTGTAGAGATTTGAGACTGATGCTGGAGTGCTGCCCTGTTGGAGGAACGGAATTTCTGATGGCATGTTATACTGAGGCTCCATCTGCTCCAGTTGGCGAGCATGAATGAGCCCACGGCACCATTTCAAAGTGGAGCAGGGGACGTTCACCCTGGTGGCCAATCATTCCCCCCCCCCCCCAATCAACAGCAGGACGCTGTTTCAGGAGCTTGAATGGTGCAAATGAGCTGTGGCATTTTCTACATTAAAACAGTAACTGCATCACTACGTTTAAGCTATTGGCTGCAAAATGCTTTGGGGCATCCCGAGGTTATGAAAAATGACAGGAGGAAAACAACTCCTTTCATTCTAACCGCCCAGATTTAAGACTCAAAAATAATTTCATAGCCTCCAGGAAAATGTGAAAACTCAGTTCATCTTTGACAATGAAAGTTGTCGAGCTTTTTGCGTAAACTTCTCACCCTCCGTCCCTTATAACCTTGAATTATATTCCAGAGAAGCCTGTGGTTAAGTGCCACGGCAAGCTTTTACCTCTCCCAAGGCTTAAAAGCGGATGCAGTCTCCTCAGCAACCAGAATGTCCCATTTTCCCTGGGTTGCTGTTCAGTCCCAAAGCTCAGCAGCAGTGTGGAGATAGTGATAAATGTGCTGCATGAGGCTCATCTCATTTTAATCTTTAACTGTGATCCAATCCTACTGGAAATTGGATGGTACCAGGCATGCTGTGAAGATAACGGAGATCGTATTTAAATAATTGAATGCTTTGCTTCTGGGAGTGTAGCGAGGTTTAGTGGAGGCTTTCAATCAACACTCCGCTTCCTGTCAGCGGAATCTCAGAAAGTGAGTCAGACCAATTTTGCTTCATGAGTGAAAGCAAAGCCGCAATGTTTATCAACTATCCTGAATCGGTCGGCCCCTGTTTAAAACTCTGATGCCTTGCATGCTCTTACAGTGGTTATACAGGATTGTAACTGAGAGTGGGCCTGAGCTCCACAAGGAAAGTAAAACCCACTGTGAAAGCACAAGAGGCGATCCTCCCCCTCCCCCTGACCATGAGGATTTGGCCGCTGAATTTTATCCCCTTCAAAAGAAAGGAAAGCTTGCATTTAGTGAGCACCTTTCATGACCTCAGGACATCCCAAGCTGCTTTACAAAAGAGGAAGCTCTTTTAAAGTGTAGCCACTGTTGTAACGTAGGAAACATGACAGCCAATTTGTCCACAGCAAGCTCCCACCAATGTGATAAGACCCAGATCATCTGTTTTAGCATTGGCGTCTGACGGATGAATATTGGCCAGGAGGTCGGGGAGAACTCCCCAGCTCTTCCTTGAAATTTATGCCGTGCGGTCGTCTGCTCAAGACGGGGGCCTCAGTTTAACATCTCACTTGGAAGACGACAACTCTGACAGTGCAGCACTCCACTGGTAGTGCACTCCATTAGCCTGGATTTTGCTCTCAAGGGCAGGATTTCCCGGTGGGCGAGCAGTGGGGGGGGGGGGGTGCGGGGCCCGCTCGCCAACGCATAAAATGGCGCAGGATGATGTCGGGAATGATAATGATGTCCCGACGTCACCCCGCGTCATCTCAATTTTCAGGTCGATGGTGGTGCAGCTGAATCCGCTGTGCGCCCACCGACCTGTCAACGGCCAACTGAGGCCATTTAAAAATTAATTGCAGTCGTGAAAGGACCTGCCGGTCCAACCTTAAGGTTGGGGGGCAGGCAGGGAGCCCTGGCGGGCTTCAGAAAAAGCATAAAACCTCATCCACAGGCGGGATGAGTTTTCATGTAGGTTTTTAAAAATTTAATAAAAGTTGAATTAAAAGTGATGGACATGTCCCAACTCATGTGACAGTGTCACATGAGGGGACATGTCAGGGAAATTTTATTTTTCTATTTTTAACATTTTGAATTTGGGGCCGCTTTCTCTGAGGCAGCGCTTAGCCCCAGGGAGATCTGTGCGCTGTTTCACACACATGCGCGAAAGAGCACACTCCTGGCTTAGGGAATACCGCCCCCACCCCCCCCCGCCCGTACAGGGAGCGCTCAGCGCTTCCTTGCGGAAGTCACACTGGGCGGGCCTTAATTGGCCCACCCACGTAAAATGGTGGCGCGTCCCCGATCGGGGGCACGCCTGCACGCGCCTGCTCCTGAACTTCCCCCCCGCCAACGGGGGGAAAAATTCTGCCCCCAGTCTTTGGAGTTAGGCTTGTACCTGCAACCTTCTGACCCAGTAGCAAGGGTCACAGCTAACTCAGAAGAATTTTGCAGCAATTTTGCACAAAATGCCCAATGCGCAGTGTGGATATTTGGTTTATCAAGATGATTTCAACACTTGAGCCCTAAAACCACCTCCTGTCTTGTTCAATGTTTCAATCATTCTGTGTTTTATTGTGTGATTCTGGTGATTGATCTATGTTCAATGTGCTTGATTGGTTAAGCCTGGGTGATGACTCAGAAGGAAAGACACACATGAGCTGGAAGACATTTTAAAAGGCATTGTATAAAACTCTATAAATAAAGTTCCTGCACATTCAGAAACTAGTGTCATCTCTGCATTGCTCTGAGGAAAGTCCATGAAGCCATTAGGGGAGAAGTGCCATCGGGGAGCCCTGCTAAATTCCCTGCATTCACGGCATGCAGGTGATCCAAGAGCCTCAGGTGAAGGCCCAGGAAAATCTACAGCTAGATATCCCCAACATTCACTTGCCTTCCCAAAGATAATGACCGCCCTGCTCTGCGCATGATGGTCGCCAACTCTGCAAGGCCTATCCCTGGAGGTGTCACCACATGACCTCCCGCCGCAAGCCAGCCCAACTCTACACTCCCACCATCGGTCACCCAACATGTCCATCCTTACAGCCCCCTGCCTTCCCAAACCAATCGGAAAGCGAATAGACTTTTTGTTATCGGATTGGACGATTCCTGACTGTCAATCAAACAGCCTATTTTTTTCCTCCCCATGCCCAATATTCATTCTTCGAAGAAACTATGTTTTTTCAGAAAGCACGATTTTTTTAATGCTCCTCGTGGTTTTTCTCCTGACTGTTGCTCGTAACGGTGTTCTGGAGATTGATTTATCATTGGAGACTCCTGTACAATCCTGGAGGGTTGGTAACCCTGCTGTATCTTTGGCAGTGTCCGCCTTGATTTAAGATTTTTGGCAATTAGACCATAAAACATAGGAGCAGAAATTAGGCCATTCGGCCCATCGAGCCTGCTCCACCATTCAATCATGGCTGATAAGTTTCTCAACCCCATTCTCCCGCCATCTCCCCATAACCTTTGATCCCCTTACCAATCAAGAACCTATCTATCTCGGTCTTAAATACACTCAATGACCTGGCCTCCACAGCCTGCTGCAACAATGAATTCCATAGATTCACCACTCTCTGGCTAAAGAAGTTTCTCCTCATCTCTGTTCTAAAAGGTCTTCCCTTTACTCTAAGGCTGTGCCCTCGGGTCCTAGTCTCTCCTATTAATGGAAACATCTTCCCCACGTCCACTCTATCCAGGCCTTTCAGTATTCTGTAAGTTTCAATCAGATCCCCCCTCATCCTTCTAAGCTCCATCGAGTATAGACCCAGAGTCCTCAAATGTTCCTCATATGCTAAGCCTTTCATTCCTGGGATCATTCTCGTGAACCTCCTCTGGACCCTCTCCAGGGCCAGCACATCCTTCCTGAGATACGGGGCCCAAAATTGCTCACAATATTCTAAATGTGGTCTGACCAGAGCCTTATAAAGCCTCAGCAGCACATCCCTGCTTTTATATTCTAGTCCTCTCGAAATAAATGCCAACATTGCATTTGCCTTCCTAACTACCGACTCAGCCTGCAAGTTAACCTTAAGAGAATCCTGGACTAGTACTCCCAAGTCCCTTTGCACTCCAGATTTCTGAATTCTCTCCCCATTTAGAAAATAGTCTATGCCTCTATTCTTCCTGCCAAAGTGCATGATCTCACATTTCCCCACGTTGTATTCCATCTGCCACTTCTTTGCCCATTCTCCTAACCTGTCCAAATCCTTCTGCAGCCTCCCTGCCTCCTCAATACTACCTGTCCCTCCACCTATCTTTGTATCATCTGCAAACTTAGCCAGGATGCCCTCAATTCCTTCATCTAGATCATTAATGTATAAAGTGAAAAGTTGTGGTCCCAACACTGACCCTTGCGGAACTCCACTAGTCACCGGCCGCCATCCTGAGAAGGACCCCCTTATCCCCACTCTCTGCCTCCTGCCAGACAGCCAATCTTCTATCCATGCTAGTACCTTGCCTCTAATACCATGGGCTCTTATCTTACTGAGCAGCCTCCTGTGCGGCACCTTGTCAAAGGCCTTCTGGAAGTCCAAGTAGATAACATCCATTGGCTCTCCTTTGTCTAACCTACTCGTTACCTCCTCAAAGAATTCTAACATATGTGTCAGGCATGACCTCCCCTTGATAAAACCATGTTGACTTTGCCTGATTTTACCATGCACTTCCAAGTATTCTGAAATCTCATCCTTAATAATGGACTCTAAAATCTTACCAATGACCAAGGTCAGGCTAATCGGCCTGTAAATTCCCGTCTTTTGCCTCACTCCCTTCTTAAACAGGGGGGTTACATTAGTGATTTTCCAGTCCTCTGGGACCCTCCCTGACTCCAGTGATTCCTGAAAGATCACCACTAACACCACCACTATCTCTTCAGCTATCTCCTTCAGAACTCTGGGGTGTAATCCATCTGGTCCAGGTGATTTATCCACCTTCAGACCTTTCAGTTTTCCTAGCACCTTCTCCTTGGTAATGGCCACCATACTCACCTCTGCCCCCCGACTCTCTTGAACTTTGGGGATGTCACTCGTGTCTTCCACTGTGAAGACTGACGCAAAGTACCTATTCAGTTCCTCCGCCATTTCTTTGTTCCCCACTACTACTTCTCCAGCGTCATTTTCCAGCAGCCCAATGTCCACTTTTGCCTCTCTCTTACCCTTTATATATCTAAAAAAACTCTTGCAATCTTCTTTTATATTACTAGCTAGTTTACCCTCATATTTAATCTTCTCCCTCCTTATTTCTTTTTTAGTTGTCCTCTGTTGGTCTTTGTAGGCTTCCCAATCCCCTGGTTTCCCACTGCTCTTCGCCGCATTGTATGCTTTCTCTTTAGCTTATATGCTGTCCCTAACTTCCCTTGTCAGCCATGGTTGCCTTGTCCTCCCTTTAGTATGCTTCTTCTTCCTAGGGATGAATTTTTGCTGTGTCTCCCAAATTACTCTCAGAAACTCCTGCCATTGCTGTTCCA
Organism: Cetorhinus maximus; assembly: GCF_964194155.1. NCBI lineage: Eukaryota > Metazoa > Chordata > Chondrichthyes > Lamniformes > Cetorhinidae > Cetorhinus > Cetorhinus maximus. The sequence continues at coordinate 10,769,210 of NC_135891.1, forward strand.
CTGTCTTTCCTGCCAGGCTCATCTCCCAGCCAATTCTGACCAGCTCCTCCCTCATGCCTCTGTAATTGCCTTTATTCAACTGTAATACCGTTACATCTGATTCCAGCTTTTTCCTCTCAAATTGCAGGGTAAATTCTATCATATTATGGTCACTTCCTCCTAAGGGTTCCTTCACCTTAAGCTCTCTTATCAAATCTGCCTCATTACACATCACTAAATCTAGAATTGCCTGTTACCTAGTGGGCTCCACCACAAGCTGCTCCAAAAAGCCATCTCGTAGACATTCCACAAATTCCTTTTCTTGGGATCCACTACCAACCTGATTTTCCCAGTCTACCTGCATATTGACATCCCCCATGATCACTGTAACCTTGCCTTTCTTACACACCTTTTCTATCTCCTAGTGTATCTTGTGCCCCACATCCTGACTACCGTTCGGAGGCCTGTACATAACTCCCATTATGGTTTTTTTTACCTTTGTAGTTCCTCAACTCTACCCACACAGATTCTACATCATCTGACCCTACATCATATCTTGCTATCGATTTAATTTCATTTCTTACTAACAAAGCAACCCCACCCCCTCTGCCAACCTGCCTATCTTTTCGATAGGATGTATATCCTTGGATATTTAGCTCCCAGTCCTGATCCCCTTGCAGCCATGTCTCATTGATGCCCACCACATCATACCTGCCGATTTCAATCTGCGCCACAAGCTCATTTACCTTATTTCGTATACTGCGTGCATTCAGATACAACACCTTCAGTTCTGTATTTCCCATCCCCTTTCTCATTGTCGTCCCTTTATCTGATGTGCTTGAAGTTAGATTCCTAGCCCTTTCCAAACACTCTGTCCTATGTTGTGTTCTGGAGACTTTAATAGCCTCTCCTGGGCTCTCCTTTCTTTTCAGTTTTTTCATAATTTTCCATGAAGTTGAATCCACTCCCCCACACGCTAACCTGCTGCTTTGTTTCCCATTTGTCATACTTCTTGGAGTTTTACCCTTCCCTCACCCCCCCACTTTCTAGTTTAAAGTCCTATTGACCACCCTATTTACCCTTTTCGCTAGAACATTAGTCCCAGATCGGTTCAGGTGGAGACCGTCCCAATGGTACAGATCCCTCCTGTTCCAATACTGATGCCAGTGCCCCACGAAATGGAACCCCTCTTTCCCACACCACTCCTTTAGCCACGTGTTTACTTCCCTTATTCTCGCGTCCCTATGCCAATTTGCATGTGGCTCGCGTAGTAATCCGGAGATTATAACCCTGAGGACCTGTTCTTTAATTTAGTTCCTAGTTCCTGATAATCCCCAAACAGGTCCTCTTTCCTAGTCTTACCTATGTTATTTGTCCCGACGTGGACCACAACAACTGGATCCTCCCCCTCCCTCTCCAATATCCTTTCAAACCGGTCAGAGATGTCCCTCACCCTGGCACCGGGCAGGCAACATACCATGCGGGACTCTCGATCCTGCTTACAAATGAAGCTATCAATTCCCCTAATTATAGAATCCCCTACAACTACCACTTGTCTTTTTGCTCCCCTCTCTTGAATGGCCTCCTGTGCCACGGTGCCATGGTCAGCTGGCTCATCCTCCCTACAGCCCTGTTCCTCATCCACACAGGGAGCAAGTACCTCGTACCTGTTGGACAAGGTCAAGAGCTGAGGCTCCTCTGTTCCTGAACACAGGATCCCTCTACCTGCCTCACTTGCAGTCACACCCTGCTGACCCTGACCACTGACTGGACTTGAGGTACTTAATCTACCAGGTGTGACTGCCTCCTGATACAAAACATCCAGGTAACTCTCCCCCTCCCGGATGTGCTGCCGCGGCATCTGGAGCTCGGACTCCAGCTCATCAATTCTGAGCCGGAGTTCCTCCAGCAACCAACACTTGCTGCAGATGTGGTCACTGTGGCCCGCAATGGGATCTGCCAGCTCCCATATCATACAGCTACAGCACATCACCTGCCCAGCCATCTCTACTTAGATAATTAATTTATTAATCAGCTTTGCAGTTTTTTTTTTCAAATTTGGTGCAGATTTCCTACCAATCAATCAGGTCACAGCTTTCCTGTGACGTCACTTTTTCAGTTTTGGCTTCAGTTACTCTGTGCCCCAAGGTCACCGCTCCAGTGCTCCTCCCTCTGAGTCTGCTCCCTAGAGACAAGACCGCGAATCCCCGAGGTAAGCTAGATTTATACTCACCGCTGCGGTGCTCCTCCCTCCAAGTCTGCTCCCTGGAGACAAGGCCACAAATCCCCGATGCCTTGCCTTGGCCACACTTGCAGAACAGTGCCCGTCAAGCTATACTTACCTAATTGTCTCTCTCTAATGGAGAAAGATACCTATGGTTCTTTGGAGTCTATGGCAAATTACTTACTTCCCAAACAAAGGACAACCCAAAATGCTTTACAGCCAATGAAATACGTTTGACACGCAGCCACAAACAGCAACCTGAGATTGACCAGGCAATCTACTTCTGTGATGGTGACTGAGCGATAAGTATTGTTCAAGTCACTGAGTATAACTTCTCTGCTCTGCTTTGAAATATTCCCATGGGATCTTTAACATCCACCTGAGAGAGTAGGCAGGGGCTCGGTTTAATGCCTCACCCGAAAGACAGCACCTCGGACAGAGCAGCACTCCCTCATTTCTGCACTGGAGTGTCAGCCTTGATATTTTATTTTCAAAAGGGTTAATCTGCACCATTTCATTTCTGTGATGTGTGCCAACAAAACACTTGCTCTGAGTGATTTTCTTTTATTGCCATTCACCACTGTTGTGAATCTGATTGCACGTTAGTAAATCAAAAATTCGAAGGCCCTCCTCATTTCAATGTCACGCTGTTAGAAAGGATGCCATTTGAAGGTTTGCTGGCTCCTTTCTTGAAGCCTGCGACTGCTATTGAACTGAGAAAGGCCACACGGTTGTTAATCAAAATGCAACAAAGTACTCTCTGCCATGGGCGAAAGATGCTGGTGCAGTCGGCTTTGAACTCTGAAGGTCAGGTACTGAAATTGTTGATGACTCACCTACCCCAACTCAGAGACAGATAAAAGCCAGGTGTAAGTGTTTCAGAGCTCTGAAGACCCACCAGTTTGTCATGCAGCACCACCACACCACCACAATGCTCACTCCGGAGGCGTTAATGGAGTTGAGAAGCAATACACGGAGAAAAGAGCGAATTCGGTGTGATCGGTAAATTAAAACTCATCTTTGCAAGTAATCTTGCTTCACAGGAGGAGGCCATTCAGCTCATTATTACAGAATCGCAGAATTGTTATGGCGCAGAAGGAGGCCATTCGGCCCATCGTATCCGCACCGGCTCTCTGAGCATTTTAACTTAGCGCCAATCTCCTGCCTTTTCCCCGTGACCCCTGCAGGTTGTTTCTGTTTAAATAATCATCCAGCGCCCTCTTCAATGCCTCAATCGAACCTGCCTCCGCCACACTCCCAGGCGGTGCATTCCAGACCCTAACTCCTCGCCCTGTGAAAAAGTTTCTTCTCGCCCCGCGTTATGCCCATGCTGGCTCTTTGACAGAGCTCCACGATTAGTCAGCTCCTCTGCTCTTTCCCCACAGCCATGCGAGTTTTTTTTTTTCCTTTCCAAGTATAAATCCAATGTTTTTTTTTAAAGGTGACAATTGAATCTGTTCGCTTTCAGGCAGCACAATGTGATAGCATTCTATTCCTGACTAACCAGGGTTGTGTGCACAAATGTATGATATCTAATTCATAGAGCGTATCACTCAGAATGCCTCATATGTCAAGTTACTATAGCAACAGCTGTCTGTTGGAACGGTGCTTTTTAATATTTAACATAAATATTTACTCTTCCCCAAATGAATTAACCTTCATTACAAAAATTGTTCTGGTCGCGTCGAATGTCAATTTTAGCCCTCTTCGTGCGCTCAGTTTTAGCACTTTTACTGCTTCTCCAGTTGAGTATTTCCTGCTTTTGTTATTTGCCAATCAAATTAAACAAGAGCCGTGTTCTGAACCATTTTCCGTTTTGAGAGAAGCTGCTCAATCCTAATGCAGCTCAAAAACAAAAAATAAAACCTTCACGGTGCAGTCTCCGTGAAACTCGCCATCCAGGCACAGACTGATGGAAAAGCTTCTGATGGCTCTGGGTGCTGCGGCTTAGTTGCCTGAACGCAATGCCCAAGTTAACCTATTTGCTTCAATGAACTATCATCAGGATTACAATAGGTAAACCTTGGCCAGTGAATTGTGAGGTGAACTAGGTATCATACGTTTGGAGAATTAAGATGAAGTCAAGGTTACTTACATAAATATGCACTTCAACAACAACTTGCATTTGTACAGCACCTTTAATGTAGCACAATGCCCTCCATCCAGCTGTCTGGGCCCTAAGCTCTGGAATTCTCTCTGCCTCTCCAACTTTCTCTCCTCCTTTAAGACATTCCTTAAAGCTCACCTCCTTGACCAAACTGTGGGTCCTACACATCTCCAATGTGGCTCGGTGTGGAATTTTGTTTGGGGTTACGCTTTGCTGAAGCATCTTGGGATGTTTTACAATGCTAAAGGCGCTATATAAATGCAGGCAATAAATTATAGCTCCTCTTCTACTTTGAATGTTATTGTCCACAGTCTTGTTACAACTTGGAACAGGTTCAGCAGAGTCAGTCCTGTGACAGGCAGGAACACAGGCACACTCTTCCCTCGATAGCAAGAGGCTTCTCCTTTTCATTATAAAATAATATTCAACATGTTGGTGCCACTTGATTGCTGTGGCAATTTAATTCTCCATTACTGAATCCACTCACCAAAAGGTCCACTCATTACTCCATAATGAATCTCAACAGATACAGAAAACCCACTGCTGCTTTCAAAATACACTTGACACTTGTGAAAATGATTTCCTGAAATGTTTCTATTGCAAAATGATGGCAATTGGAGGCATGAACAGCATAATAAAATACGTTCACTTGTCTCTGAGCAGAGACTGTGGTTTTCAAGCTGCACTCCAGGACGTGAACACATTATCTAGGCTGACACTTCAGGACCGCACCAAGGGAGTGGCTGCATTGTTGAAGTTGTTGTCCTTCAGGTGAGATGGCCAGTCAACACCGTGTGTCAGCTGTGGCTCAGTTGGTAGCTCTCTTGTCTCTGAATCTGAATGTTGTGGGTTCAAAGTGAAAAAAGTCTAGACTGGCACTCCAGTGCAGTGCTGAGGCAGTGCTGTCTTTCAGGTAAGATGTTCAGCCTCCACCTGTTTGTCTTCTCAGGTGGTAGCAAAAGATCTCATGCGATGATTTTGTGAAAGAGCAGAGGAGTTCTCCCCGGTGCCCAAACCAATATTTATCCCCCAGTCAACATCACAAAAACAGATTATCTGGTCATTATTCCTTTGCTTGTTTGTGGGATCTTGCTGTGTGAAAAAAGGCTGCCACACTTCCTACAACAGTGACATCACCTCACTGGAATGTTCTGTGGTTGTGAAAGAAGCTTTATTTCTTTCTGGTTTTCGTCTGGCTGTTCAACTGGGCGTCCAAGATCTGCTGTTCTTTTTACAATTTGGAGTTAACAGCGGGTTCTCCCAGGGCAGAATCTTCGGCTCGGCAAGTGGAGGCGGGGCCCACTCGCCGAGGTGTAAAATGACTCTCGGTGACATCAGGCGTGTGTCCCGACGTCACTGCGCGTCATTTAGGTTTTCAGTTCGGCGGGCGCGCAGCTGACTGAACTGTCAAAGGCCTATTAAGGCCATTTGAAAAGCCAATAAAGCAATTAGCTGAGCTGCCCATCCAACTTTAAGGCTGGCGGGGGGCAGGTGAAGAGTCCAGGCGGCCTTTGCATTTTTCATGGAACCTCATCCACGGGCAGGATGGGGTTTCATGAAAGTTTTTGAAGTGTTTGAAAAATTTTTAATAAAATTAATGGACACATCCCAGCTCATGTGACAGTTTCACACGAGGGGACATGTCCTTAATTTTTTTTTAACCTTTAACCAATGTTTTGTAAGTGAAAGGCGCCTCAGGGAGATTTCTGCACTCTTTCGCACGCATGCGTGAAAGAGCGCGCTCCCCGGCTCAGGAAACCCCCCCCAACCCTGCCCGCACAGGGAGCGCTCAGAGTGTCCAGGCGTGCGTCACCTTGGGCAGGCCTTAGTTGGCCCGCCCAGGTAAAATGGCGGCGCCCAACCGATCGCACAACCCCCACCCCGGACAGGGAGAAAATTCTCCCCCCCCCAGTCTCCTGGCCAACATTCCTCTTTCAACCAACATTGCCAAACTCAGATTAACTGGTCATTACTATTTATTTGGTTTGACGCGTGCAAAATGGCCACTGTGTTTGCCTACATCGCATTTCAAACTGGCGCAGCGCATGAGGGGTATTTGAGATGTTTCTGACCAAGATGATAAGGGATTGTATAAATGCAAGCTTTTCTCTTAGTTCACAGTGCATACTGGGTACAGGCTGATTACATATCGGATGTTGTGCAGTTCTTCTGTGTCTTGTGGGAGAATCTTTCATTCAGCGAGCAGGGGCGGGGCCCACTTGCTGAGGCGTAAAATGACACAGGGTGATGTCACCGTGCGTCATTTAGATCTTCAGTCCGGTGGGTGCGCAGCCAAGTTGGCTGCGCGCCTGCTGAACTGTCAAAGGCCTATTAAGGCCATTTAACTAACAATTAAAATAGTTAACGGAGCTGCCCATCCAATCTTAAGGTTGGCGGGGGGGCAGGCGAAGAGCCCAGGCGGCCTTCACATTTTTCATGGAACCTCATCCACGGGCGGGATGAGGGTTCATGAATGATTTTAAATTTTCTCAAAAAGTTTTATTCAAATTAATGCACATGTCCCAGCTCATGTGACAGTTTCACATGAGGGGACATGTCATAAAAATTTTTTCAACACTTTATTGGACTGTTGAAGCTTAAAACTAATCTCCCTGAGGCACAGAGGGAAGAGCGCACTCCCGACTCAGGGAATCCACCACCCCCCCACCCCCTCCGCTCGCACAGGGAGCACACAGCGTTTCTGGATGTGTGTCAAGTAAAATGACGGCACAGACCTGATCAGGGGCACTGATCAGGTCCGTGCCCACCCCCGCCCAACACCGCCCCCCCCACCCCCAACAGGGGGAAAATTCTACCCTTGTTGAAAAGAGAGGCAGGTTGATGAAGCTTTTCATCTTGCACTCATCAGGACAAACACAAGAATGCCAAATTTCAAACAATCACAGTAAGTTATACTACAAAAGAAAAGGGTGCTGACTGGTTGGCGAGATGACTCTGATTGGCCGAGGCATTACCATGCAGAAAACAATGGGGAATTATAGGCTCCCTAAGCCAACAGTTAATTCAAAAAAAGTGCAAGGCTTGAACATATTCCTTTTGTTTGCAGAGAACGGGTTCCTGCGTATGAATATATGTCGCTTCAAGCAAGCGTAAACATCATGAGCTCGACTGATTATTTTAAATTGGTTGTTAGTGTAGCTATTAGTGCACTCAGGATTGTTCAGCAAGTGCTGCCCAATCACAGAATCACATCTCCACATATTATCGACCAGGTAAACAAGAAAAATTCGCTCATTTTGGCTTTATGTCATTTGTGTATATCTCAGCATTAGACCCTATATATTTACTTGGTTAGAAGGAACATTGTGTGAATGCGTTTACTACATTACAACAGTCACCAGACTACAATATTACTTCATTGGCTGTACAGGGCTATGCAATGACAACAACTTGCATTTATATAGTGCCTTTTATGTTGTGAAACACCTCAAGGTGCTTCACAGGAGTGATTATCAAAAACTGAGCCACATAAGAAGAGATTAGGGCAGATGACCTTGGTCAAAGCTTGGTCAAAGATGGGTTTTAAGGAGCATTTTAAGGGCGGAGAGGAAGAGGTGGATAGACGGAGAGGTTTAGGGAGGGAGTTCCAGAGTTTAGGTCCTTGGCAGCTGAAGACTTTGCTGCCAATGTTGGAGTAATGAAAATCAGAGATACAGGTACTTTCTATATTTCTAATGCTGGAAGAGGGTAACTTATAGACAGAATCACAGAGTCAAATGGCAAAGCTTCAGAGTATGAGAGAGCCAATAAATATGTTGCTAATGTTCAGTCGGTGTTTGCCACTCTGACTTGTGATGCAGGAATACAACTGGGGTGCAAATACCCAGGCTTGATGTGTTTCCCAAAACATAGAAAATGAAAATGTCTGGTTCACTGCATCCTGGGTATCATGCCCAGTATTGGCATGTCATATTCTGAACTTGAAATTAATTTTACATTTTTTTTAAAAACTGGACAAAAAGACTGGAAACGCTGGCTGTCCAAAGTCACCTTGACTACTTTTGTGGATTAGAACCACTCCCCTCTCTCAAAAGGAAACCAAAAGCATTCAAGACTGTTGTAAGTTGATGCCCTTCCCTGAAACCAATCAAAGAGGTATTACCTGATTTGAACGGGTCATTCTAAAACAAAGACACTGACTGCCTCAAAACCTCAGAGGTGTTAACACACAACGCAGGATATATAATCAACATGGATTCCACATCTTATTTGGAAAAAATATATTGAATTTGGGAAAAGACACATGAAGACAGCTGTGATTTTCTTTGTCTGTTTAAAAGATCAGCTAAGAGCTGTTTGTAATTAGTTCCACCAAAGCCATCAGAAGTATCAGCTCGGCCAAAGTGTGAACCAGACTTGAAAACAAGCTTCAGGACATCAGGCAGCCAGCATACATAACCTGTTCCAGTTTAAAGCTCACCTGAGAATCAACCTTCTAGCTATTCAACTATAATAAACCTCACAACCTGTTGTGAACCCTTCACTTTACAAGGCCCTCACCCCAGCTTAAATTATTGAACCCATTTAAAAGACCGCAGACCTGCCACATGGGAGACTGAAGATTGTAAATCAGAGACTAAGATAACTGTAATCTGTAAAAATGCATGATCTTTAGCTATACTCAATCTTTTTAAACTCACAAAAGCTTGCTGCTGAATTACTTAATTGGAATACGCACTCCAAGGGTAAGAAAATATACACCTCTTTCCATACTGATCACTGGCAGTAAGAGAGTGCATACATTCTGTCCGTGACATAGACAAATTTAAAAATGTGCGCATCAGAATCAGTCTGGGTGAGGTTGTAGAGCTCAATGCCAATGTAAAATAACTGGTATTAGACCAGTGAAAGTGGAAACCTCCTCACACATCTCCTTTCAGCAAGGATCACACTGTATTGCAATCCGGAACAGAGATTCTAAGCAACATTCCTTCTTTAACTCAGCTGAACTCAAGCCAATTATAGCGGCCTAACGTCCATCCCAATTAGGATTACCAGCCCTAATTTGATATAATCCTGGACGCGGCATCACATGGCCTCCCACTTTCAAACAGCTTTATCTCTATGTCCAATATTTTTATCAGCAATAAACAAAGTATTCAAAAGAATATAAATATTTTGAATACTCCTAAGGCTGTTATCCTGGTTGCTGCTCATACCAATGTCTAGCATATTAACCTTTAATTCCTGAAAATACAAAACAATCCAGGAGTGTTGGCATGCCTATGCCAAAACGAATTGCAACCTTGACATCCTTTTTGACCCAGACATGAGCTTCCAATCACATACCCACAAGACTGTCTTCTTCCACCTCTGTATTGCCACCAATGCCCATCTTCACTCTTCCTCAGCTCATTTGCCACTGAAACACTCATTTATGCTTTTGTTATCTCTAGACTTGCCTATTCCAAAACTCTCCTGGCTGGCCTGGCCTCCCATCTCCCACTCTTCATAAATGCTGAACTCATCCAAAACTCCGCTACGTGTATCCTAACTTGTCTCAAGCCCCATTCAACCAAAACCAATGTGCTCGCTGATCTACATTGCATCCAGGTTCAGCAATGCTTCAATTTTAACATTCTCACCCTTGCTTTCAAACCGCTGCATAGCTACACCCCTCCTTAACTCTGTAACCTCTCCAGCCTTAAAACCCTCTGAGATATCTCTGTGCTTCTCCAATCCTGGCCCTTTGCGCATCCCCAAGTTTTATCGTGTCACCATTGGTGTCCATCACTTTGGCTGCCTAGGCTGCGAGCTCTAGAAATCTCTCCCTAAACTTCCCTGCCTCTCCACCTCTTTTTCCTCCTTTTAGCTGCTCCTGAAACCCTACCCTCATTGACCAAACTTTTGGTCCCTTTGCATTAATATCTCCTTATGTGGCTCAGGGTTAAATTTTGCTTAATAGTGCTCCTGTGAAGCACCTTGGAATGTTTTGCTACATTAAAGGCGTTATATAAATGCAAAGTGTCGTTGTTGAGATAAACTCATATTGCGTCAACCATCAATTGAACTTGCAATCCTACCAGAAATGGAGGCGTTACTTCAAAGTCATTGAACTGGTTCTGAGTAAAAGATTTGAAAGGGACACTGCCAATGATGAAGGTGTTTCAAAAAAAAAGCTTTGATGCTTTGAAGCTTTAATGCTTAAGGGAAAATAATTTTTTTAAAACAGAAAGCAGTGGCGGTGTTTCAAATTGCTTAGGGAACAGTTGGATGGATAGATCATGCACCAGCTGCTACTTTGATCTTTCAAATCCCTAGCTTCAATCGAGAGTGGAAACAGAGCCATTGCTATCTGTGGTAAAATGAGCTCTGTCTAATGCTGTGCATCTGACAGCAAAGTGTCTCCATTGGGGGGAATGGAAATGAAGGTATAATGTTTGGAAACTTCTGCTCAATTATCGGAACTAAGATGCAGTATAAACTATCTCAGCAGTGGCTCTTCAGTGTGGGGTTTTAATATCCCTCTCTCCCTTTCTCTCAACTCTCGTCAACTAATTGTCAATAAACACCGAGCAGAACATTCCTCAGGCAGAGTGGAGCCTCAACAAAGAATCTTGAACTCAACTCCCAACTTTCATTGACACAGACAATCAGACTTGAGCCTCTCTGTTAGGCTGTCGTGGCTGGGAAAGATCCACCTCATTCCTTCCTCAAGGCTGTACCCCAAAGGAATGCAGCACTGTTGGAGGTGCTGCCTTTTGGTTGAAACCTTTAACCGAGGCCCCATCTGCCATCTCAGGTCGAGGCAAGAGATCAAATGGCACTATTTTGGAGAAGAGCAGGGGCGGTGTCCTGGTGTCTGGGCCAATACTTATCCCTCTACCGACATCAGTAAATAAGGTTACAGATAGTTATCAGCTTGTGGGATCTTGGCTATGTGCAAATTGGCTGCTCTGTTTCCTACATTGCAGTAGTGACTACACAACAAGCAAAAAAAACAATACTTCATTGGCTATAAAGCGCACCAAGAAGTCCTGAGGTTGTGAAAGCTGCTATATTTTTATCTTCTGGGATGGAAGCAAGTCATCCTCGATCCTGAGGAAATTGCCTAAGAAGAAGGAAGATAAATGCAAGTTCTTGCTTTCTGAGGTGGAAAGTGATAGGGATAACTACACAGTTAAGAAACAAAAAGAATTATTTTTCTGAAAATTGGGCAAAGGTTCATCTTTTATCGGTAGCCGCCCAGACCACCCCTTTATCAGGGAAAAATGGCCTGCTTGCTGACTGGACTCTGTAGCGAAGGACTCTGCTGTTATTCTGCCAACATGTAATGCTCACTGGCCACTGTTTTCTATTCAAATCTTGGGAGCCTGACCTATTTTTTGCATCTTAAAATGCACAATGCATTGATAAAGGAAGTCTCCCAATGCAGCCCAGAGGCAAGCTGATTGCCTTTTTGCCCTGCATATATTTATTAAAAGAGTTTTTTTCTGACAGTAAACCTGCTGTCAGTTTGGAAATCACGAATTATATGAGGTGCCTGATTCCCTGCCCCTGCCCCCCACCCACCCCCACACCTCCACCAGGCTAAAAAAGTTACGGGTGGCTGGGAGCCCACTGAGGAGACCACCAGCTGTTCTACAGCAAGTCAACTGGGTGGCACTTCAGGACAGAGATGTACAGCGTTGGATCGGGATTTGGGTCAGTGCTCAGGGGTCCCACCAGGTGCCAAGTTGGCAGGCCCCGGCGGGGGCAGGGTGGGGGGGGTGTGGGTGAGGTGGCGAAGGGTGGGAGTGGGCTGGAGAGTTAAGAAGCCAATGGAAGGAGAGTGACCTGGGGGTGAGGTAAAACCTTGGGAGGGGGCCTCTCTGATGGCCCCGGGATGCCAGATATGGAGGAGATGGTATTGTCAATGGACTGGTAATCCAGGGTAAAAACCTGGAATTAAAAGTCTGATAGTGACTACGAAACCATTGTCAATTGTCATAAAAACCCATCTGGTTCACTAATGTCCTTTAGGGAAGGAAATCTGCTGTCCTCACCTGGTCTGGCCTACATGTGACTCCAGATCGACAGCAATGTGGTTGACTCTTAAATGCCCTCTAAAATGGCCTAGCAAACTACTCAGTTTTATCAAACCGTTAAAAGTTAATGAAAAGGAATGAAACCAGACGGACCACCCAGCATCAACCTAGGCATCGGAAATGACAACAGCAAACTCAGCTCTGTCAACCCTGCAAAGTCCTCCTTGCTAACAGCTGGGGGCTTGTGCAAAAATTGGGAGAGTTGTCTCACAGGCTAGTCAAGCAACAGCCTGACATAGTCGTCCTCACAGAACCATACCTTACAGATAATGTCCCAGACACCACCATCACCATCTCTGGGTATGTCCTGTCCCACCAGCAGGACAGGCCCAGCAGAGGTGGCAGCACAGTGGTACACAGCCGGGAGGGAGTTGCCCTGGGAGTCCTCAACATCGACTCCAGACCCCATGAAGTCTCATGGCATCAGGTCAAACATGGGCAAGGAAACCTCCTGCTGATTATCACGAACCGTCAACCCCCACCCTGTCAGCTGACAAATCAGTGCTCCTCCATGTTGAACAGCACTTGGAGGAAGCACTGAGGGTGGCAAGGGTGCAGAATTTACTCTGGGCAGGGGACTTCAATGCCCATCACCAAAAGTGGCTTGGTAACGCCACTACTGACCGAGCTGACCAAGTCCTAAAGGACATAGCTGCTAGATTTGGTCTGCAGCAGGTGGTGAGGGAACCAATAAGAGTTAAAAAGATACTTGACCTCATCCTCACCAACCTGCCTACCGCAAATGCATCTGTCCATGACAGTATCAGTAGGAATGACAACAGCTACCACCGTGCTAAATGGGATAGATTTCAAACAGATCTAGCAACTCAAGACTGGGCATCCATGAGGCGCTGTGCACCATCATCAGTAGCAGAATTGTACTCGAACGCAACCTGTAACCTCATGGCCCGACATATCCCCCACTCAACCATTACCATCAAGCCAGGGGATCAACCCTGGTTCAATGAAGAGTGCAGGAGGGCATGTCAGGAGCAACACCAGGCTTACCTAAAAATGAGGTGTCAACCTGGTGAAGCTATAACACAGGACTACTTGCGTGCCAAACAGCAAAAGCATCAAGTGATAGACACAGCTAAGCGATTCCACAACCAACAGATCAGATCTAAGCTCTGCAGCCCTGCCACATCCAGTCGTGAATGGTGTGAATAATTAAACAGTTCACTGGAGGAGGAGGCTCCACAAATATCCCCATTCTCAATGATGGAGGAGCCCAGCACATCAGTGCAAAAGATAAGGCTGAAACATTCACAATCTTCAGCCAGAAGTGTCGAGTGGATGATCCATCTTGGCCTCCCCTGACGTCCCCAGCATCACAGATGCCAGTCTTCAGCTAGTTTGATTCACACCACATGAAATCAAGAAGTGGCTGAAGGCATTGGATCGTACAAAGGCTATGGGCCCTGACAATACTCCAGCAATACTACTGAAGACTTGTGCTCCAGAACTTGCCCCACCCCTAGCCAAGCTGTTCCAGACAGCCACAACACTGGCATCTACCCAACGATGTCGAAAATTGCCCACGTATGTCTCGTACACAAAAAGGAAGACAAATGCAATCCAACCAATTACCACCCCATCAGTCTACTCTCGATCATCAGTAAAGTGATAGAAGGGGTCATCAATAGTGCCATCAAGTGGCACTTGCTTAATAATAACCTGCTCACTGCCGCTCAGTTTGGGTTCCGCCAGGGTAACTCAGCTACTGACCTCATTACAGCCTTATTTCAAACATGGACAAAAGAGCTGAACTCCAGATATGAGGTGAGGATGACTGCCTTTGACATCAAGGCCGCATTTGATCGAGTGTGGCATCAAGGAGCTCCAGCAAAACTGGAGTCAATGGGAATCGGGGGAAAATTCTCCACCGGTTGGAGTCATACTGAGCACAAAGGAAGATGGATGTGGTTGTTGGAGGTCAATCATTTCAGTTCTAGGACATCTCTGCAGGAGTTCCTCAGGGTAGTGTCCAAGGCCCAACCATCTTCAGCTGCTTCATCAATGACCTTCCATCCATCATAAGGTCAGAAGTGGGGATGTTCGCTGATCATTGCACAATGTTTAGCACCATTCAAGACCCCAGCAGTCCATGTCCAAATGCAGCAAGACCTGGACAATATCCAGGCTTGGGCTGACAAATGGCAAGTAACATTCACACCACACAAGTGCCAGGCAATGACCATCTCCAACAAGAGAGAATCTAACCATAGTTCCTTGATATTCAATGGCATTACCATCACTGAATCCCCCATGATCAACATCCTGGGGGTTACCATTGACCAGAAACTGAACTGGACTAGACATATAAATACTGTCGCTACAAGAGCCGGTCAGAGGCTAGGAATCCTGCAGCAAGTAACTCACCTCCTAACTCCCCAAAGCCTATCCCCAATCTACAAGGCACAAGTCAGGAGTGTGATGGAATTGCTTGGGTGACTGCAGTTCCAACAACACTCAAGAAGCTCAACACCATCCAGGACAAAGCAGCCCACTTGATTGGCACCACATCCACAAACATTCACTCCCTCCACCACCGATGCACAGTAACAGCAGTGCTTACCATCTACAAGATGCACTGCAGAAACTCACCAAGGCTCCTTAGGCAGCACCTTCCAAACCCACAACCACTAACATCAAGAAGGACAAGGGAAGCAGAAAAATGGGAACACCACCACCAGGAATTTCCACACCCCGCACCCCCCCAAGCTTCTCACCATCCTGACTTGGAAATATATCGCCGTTCCTTCGCTGTCACTGAGTCAAAATCCTGGAATTCCCTCCCTAACAGCACTGTGGGTGTACCCACACCACATGGACTGCAACGGTTCAAGAAGGCAGCTCAGCACCATGTTCTCAAGGGTAATTAAGGATGGGTAATAAATGTTGGCTTAGCCAGTGACCCCCAGGTCCCGTAAATGAATTTTTAAAAACTCATCACCAGCTCACACAGGCTTGGCGTGGGCTTCCCCCACCATCGATTAAATCCAGGCAGTGATGCAATGAGGCCCTTCAGTGGGAATTCATTGTCCACTTAAGGGCGTCGATTGGCCCACCTATGGGCCACCCAATACCACCCCCACTGGTGGTAGAATTGCGGTGGGGTCAGGGATGGGCAGGTAGGCAGCGGGACGGCAGCCCACTGGATTTAACCAGCCTGTACCTTCAAACCCGCCAACAGGGGCACGTTAAATCCAACCCCATGTCTTTACGCTCAGGTTTCTCACAATGACAGCTGTTTTCCAGCACACAAACGATCATTATTACAAACTGAGTTTGTCACAGAATTGGTACTCAGTGGATGGAGGCACTAGCATGGGTGGTAATGAGTTATAAAGGTTATCAGCGGCATTTTCCTTCACTATTAGCACAACAATTAGTGAAAGGTGAAGAGAAACTGAAACAGACCAGCCATATAAATACTGTGGCTACGCGAGCAGGTCAGAGGCTAGGAATTGTGCAATGAGTAGCTCACCTCCTGACTCCCCAAAGCCTGTCCACCATCTTTAAGGCACAAGTCAGGAGTGTGATGGAATACTCCCCATATGCCTGGATGAGTGCAGCTCCCACAACACTCAAGAAGCTTGACACCGTCCAGGACAAAGCAGCCCACTTGATTGGCACCACATCCACAAACATTCACTCCCTCCACCACCAATGCACAGTAGCAGCAGTGTGTACCATCTACAAGATGCACTGCAGAAACTCACCAAGGCTCCTTAGGCAGCACCTTCCAAACCCACAGCCACTACCATCTAGAAGCTCAAGGGCAGCAGATAGATGGGAACACCACCACCTGCAAATTCCCCTCCAAGTCACTCACCATCCTGACTTGGAAATATATCTCTATTCCCTCACTGTCGCTGGGTCAAAATCTTGGAACTCCCTTACTAACAGCACTGTGGGTGTACCTACACCACATGGACTGCAGCGGTTCAAGAAGGCAGCTCACCACCACCTTCTCAAGGGCAATTAGGGATGGGCAATAAATGCTGGCCCAGCCAGCGAATCCGAGTTCCCGAGAATGAATAAATAATAAGAGACAAGTCAGAGATCCCTATCTTAGTGCCTGCCAGCATCACCAGTGAACTTTCATTTATAGACTGCCTTTCCCAGCTTCAGGATGCTCCAAAGTGTCTTACAACCAATCAATTCCTTTTTTTTTGTAACATAGTCATTGTTGCAATGTAGGCACTGTGACAGCCAATTTGTACATAGCAAGCTCACAAAACTGCAATGTGACAATGGCCAGATAATCTGTATTTTAGGGACATCGATTAAAAAGTAAATATTGGCCAGGACATTGGTCCCTACTCTTCTTCAAAATAGTGACATGTAGGGCCGCATTTTTATTACTTCTCATCTGATTCTCGCTGCCTGCCATTTTCGCCAGGTCGGGAAACGTAGTGGGTCGTGACCCGACAGTCACATAAGATGGCGTGGATTTGCTATTTAAATGCCTGCTGCAAATTCAATTTTCCTTGTCATTGCTATTTTCATGGAGTCAGGTGAAGCCTGAAGGCTGTGGGAATCATAGGTATCAACAGAAGCAAGCTGAACAGATGGCCAGACATCTGTTTTGCAGATAGCCTAATTATGAATGCTTGACTGAGCTCCAAGACTAATTCATTTAGCCCTGTGGGGGGGTTTGTTTACACAATTTTAAGGGTACTGCCATCTTTGTTTGACTGACATTTTTATGAGCTTGTACTAAGTTCATATTTCTTTGAAGCGTTCTTCAATGCCTTTTTGTTTATTTGGAAAAAATTTAGAGGTGTTAAGAGGCTTTCACTGCTTGAATGACAGTTTTATGAGCATGCAAGGGAGCAATTTTTTTTAACGGGATTTTTGAATAGCTGACATGGATTTTTTTTTAATTCATTCATGGGATCTGGGCATCACTGTCTGGAGCAGCGTTTATTGCCCATCCCTAACTGCCCTTGTTCAGAGGGCAATTTTAAGAGTCAACCACATTGCTGTGGGTCTGGAGTCACAAATAGGCCAGACCAGGTAAGGGTGGCAGATTTCCTTCCCTAAAGGGTATAAGTGAACCAGATGGGTTTTTGTGACAATCAGCAATAGTTTCATGGTCATCATCAGACTTTTTAAAATTTTAATTGAATTCAAATTTCACCATTTGCCATGGTGGGATTTGAACCCCCTTCCCCAGAGCATTACCCTGGGTCTATAAAATACTAATCTAGTAACAATACCACTGCACCACCACCTCCCCTCTTTAACCAGCATTTCAAAGACTTGCCATTGGTTCTATACTTAGCGGATACTGGCTGGGTATGGAGGATGCATGGGAGATATGAGGGGTAATGGAGGGGGGCAGGAGAGATATGAGGGGCATGGGGTTGGGTGGGGCTGAGCAGTGACATGCTAGGGGGCCTGACAACCATGAATAGAACTGGGTTATGTCCCAGCAAATGGAAGTGGATCTTTTAACCTGCTGGCCTCACCATCTGCCCACCTCCGTTGCCGCCTCGAACCTGCCTCAGGAGGCGGTAGCCCCGACTCCAGCTCGCACCGGACTCCCGGAAATCAAAACATCAAGTGAATGCTCTGCCTTTTGAACATTGGGAACGCGACACGGGGAAACGGCCTGGCTCACAGTTTCCAAACAGAAGCGGCAAACCTGGCCTGGGGTCTTTTATGACAACCTGAGGTGGCAGGCAGAGCCTCGGTTTGAAGTCGCATTGAAAAGGTAGCATACCTGACAGCGCAGCACTCCCTCAACTACTGCACCTGACCATCAGCCTGGATTTAAACCCCAACCTTCTGGCTTGAAGGTGAGAGTGCTACCCACTGAGCCACTGCTGACAGCATGTAGGTGGGAAGTGAGTGCATGTGTGTGAACATCCAGTGCGAACAAAAATGTTGCCTTTCGCATTCTGCCAATGCTTAACGCCTACACTCATGCCTGGTGAATGGATGTGTGGGTGAGGGACTGGGGGTGCTGCCAGCATCTGTGACAGCATAAACCTCGGAAAAATACATGAACCCTGCACTAACGTGTGACTGAGACAGACAGTAAGGATGGAATTCAATTAGATTGTAGCTATAAGACAAAAGTGTAATTTGCCCCTACTGAATAGACAAAATAACTTCTAAATGTGGAGACTGCTCATTGTACTGATCTTCAAAGGACCATGACGTGCTTTGTATCTATAAAACACCAGAAGATTGCTGGGGTTTTTTTTATCCCTTCTTTAATTTTACCTTATGCAAGCAAACAATAGAACGTTGCAACTGTAACGCAATCAAAGGAAGACAAGTTCTACGCTTTAAAGATTACTTGGTAAACAATCTGGAACAAAGTTTACATCCAATTTGTTTTCTAATGTTCTCGACCCAGTTGGATGTCTCTTTCATTGACTTGGTTAGTGAGGGGCAGGGAACTGGACCACCTCTGTCACTGACTACTCCACAATGGTCATTACAGCTGCTTGGTACTCATGGAACGCTAAACACTCAGGTTAGGAGATTGCTTCATCTGTGATTGACAGAGCAAGTGAGGAGGGGATGGTACAGGAAATCAAGGATTGGGCAGTAACACATCCCCTGGCTATTAATTGGTCAATTCCGGGAAAATCAGGCAATCGCTCCCCACACCATGCAGGCTTCTGACCTCCATTTGACCCTAAAGCCCATGGGGGAAAATTCTGCTCATTGTCTCTAAAGTGAGACTTGAGCTCACAACCTTCTGGCTCAGAGGCAAACGGGCTACCAACTAAAGCCACAGCTGACACTGAAGGCCACAACTTAGGTGCTCTGATTATTAGGAGAATGTCACATTTGCACAGTATAGGGTCAACAACCATTGCTGAGCCCAAAAGGGGATGAGGGTGGGTTGAATGTGAGTGGGGTTAAAGTTGTCGGCAGCGACAGCATGAGATAATAAACAGAAGCAATTAACACACAGACAAGTTGCTCGCTTTAGTAGAATGCGTTCACTGTTGATTTAACTGTAATGGGAATGTGTCTGGGCCTCAAATAGGGCCACCAATTATGGCTGGTCTTATTCCTGGGTGTTTTATCACATGACCTCTCAACTCCAATAATCCCAATTAGCACCACATTTTCAATACTTTTATAACTAAAGGACAAGGAAAGTGCCCGTATAACTTGTCTCCTGTGATTTGCTCAGTGGAGTGTCCAGGAGATTAACCTCGAATTCCTGCAGACTCCTGGGGGGATTGACAACACTAGTCAGAAAATGCCTCCACAATTAACTCTGGCTTCTAGCAGAAAAGCTCATTGCTTTAGCAGGGCAGTTACTCTTTTTCAGTTTGTCACTCTAGAAGACACTTCACAAGTTTCGGATGGAAGCCTTCAAACTGCAAAGAGCAGAGGTATTTAGCTAACATACTAGAAAGCAGCAACATGGGAGCTGTAGTCACGTCCCTCAGAAGCAGTTTATGGCCACCTTAATCTCAATTAATCACTCTTGATAAATCTTAGGCTGCTTTCTGCATGTGCTTCCTGGTGCATGTGGCTGGCTGACTTGCAGGTAATTGGACAGATGCTTCTACGTTGTCACCTATTGCAGCAAATTGGTGTATGACCTAAAGAGTGTGGGCCACACAATACAAAAAGCTCTGCTAAATATGCAAGAAATAACTAGCCACCATTAGAAAACCAGGCCACACCAGAATACTGGCCACACATTTACCATGGCTACACAGTGTTCTATTTTGCAACAACTCATCAAGGATTCTTCAGCACCACCTCCCAAACCTACAGCCTCCACTGCCTAGAAGGATAGGCTCAGCAGGTACATGGGAATGCCACCACCTGTAAATTCCACTCCAAGTCACACACACCATTCGATATTGGACATACGTTGCCATTTCCTTCATCGTCAATGAGTCAAAATTCTGGAACTCCTGATGCAGAATCTTCTGCTCTCACTGGTGGCAAGCTTGGAGGCAGGGAGGGCATTTAACTAGGTGGGGTAGTGGCTTACCTGAACCCCGCCACATTCCCGCCGCTGCCAGAATTAAGTTCTGGCCGGGAAGACCCATCGCCAACCTTCCCAACCCGCCACCAATTGAGGCCCTTTGGTGGCCAATTAACGGCTACTCAAGAGCCTCACCTGCCGCCACTGGGAATAACCCAGCGGCAAAAAGGTCTGTCGCTATGCAGCGTGCACGACAGCGACAATTGTGCGGCCAGCGTGTCACCTCCCGGGGTGTTCCCTTGAGCAGAGGCACTCAGTGCCTCAGGACTTAACATCGGGAAGGGGGTCCTGAGGTGAGCCAACCCCCTGCCCTTGCAGCTGACTCCCGTCACCCCTCTCCCTGCAACCCCCACACCGTGAAAACCATACCCCCCCCCCCCACCCGCGCCACATTACTTACCTGTGGCTTGCAGGTTGCTTTTTGATCCTGGAACTCTGGAGTCGGTGGTGGAGACGGGGGATGTTGTTCTTCCTGCAACAACCACAGCCTCCCTAGTGGCGCTGCTGAGCACAAGAGCTGCCAGTAGACAAGACTTCCGCCCCCTCCCCGCCCCCCCCAGGGTCTTGATCCCTGTTGGCCTCACCACTGCCTGATTGACTTGTGACTTGGAAGGCCTTCCCAAAAAGAGGCAGCACGGCTCTCTCACTGGCTCTCCAGCTGGCAGGCGAGACCCCCAACACTGCAACAAGATTCCACCCCGCTACACCTAACAGCCACACCTTAACCCGCCACATGGGCTTAAAAAGAAGCCGCATCATCACCTTCTCAGCGGCAAATAAGGATGAGCAATAAACGATGGCTTTGCCACCGACGCCCACAACCAGTGCACAAATTAAGTACAAAAACCAAGGTTTGCATGTGTAAAAAAAAAACAAGGCAACATATGAAACTAGGCCACACATACAAAAAAAACCAGGCCACAAATAAACCAAGTCGCACGCAGGAAAACCAGGCCACACAATTAAAAACAGGTCACACATTTAAAACAAACCTTTGTTGCTCAGTTTACTCTGAGGAATAGAAACTGCTGAGAAAGCTGTTTGCCGAGCTGATCCGGAAGGGAGGTGTTCTTTGCAAGTTTGTGACCGAGGCTCATGTTTTTGATGCTTTACTTTGCATTTAACAGGCCAAATGGCCTCCTACCCGTGCCGTAAAAATTCCGTGAGTCAGGTCTAACGGTGCCTGAGACTGGCAATGTAAAACGGAAAATATTTCATTCCCTAGGCTGCATGGGGCGGTGGGACGAGGATTGAGAAGGAAAAGCAAGAGGCTTAACTGATGTTCCATTGTAGGGTCTGAGTTCAAAGCCAGGGTGGGCTGAGGGGATCAAGGTCTCCTCTGTTTGTTATAGACTGTAAGTCATGATGTACGTTAGTCTTTTTAGTGCCCGTGAGACCCACGATTGTATTATTTCTACTCTCTCCCTCCACATGGAGGATAGAAATGGCATTGTGAATTAGTTCGATCACCTCCTTCTTTACGTCTGGGAAATGCAGTTGAAGGTGGACTGGAGTAGGAACATACAAGAGTGAGAACATTCAACTCCTTGAGCCTGTTCCAACTTTTAACCAGATCATGGCTGATCTGTACCTCAGTTGCCTTTTTACCTTATCCCTTGATACCTTTACCGGCAAGAATCTGTTGATCTGGGCCATGACATTTTCAAATCACTGGCATCCACAGCCTTTTGGAGGAGAGAGTTCCAGATTTCCACTACTGTTTGTGTGGGAGAAGTGCTTCCTTAGTTCGTCCCTGAATGGTTTAGGTCCAAAATAAGATTTTATGCCTTGGTTCTGGATGACCTCACCAGAGGAACTCGTTTTTCTATATTTATATCCTATCAAATCAGTTAATCGTTTTAAACATTTTGATTAGATCACCACCCTCCCCCCAAATGAGCTTCTAAACTTGGGGATTACCAAAACCAAGAACCTGTCCTCAACTTACCTCTTTATATCCAGGTACCATTCTGGTGAATCTGCGATGCTTTCTCTGTCCACATAATATAATTATACACCTAGCTTTAGTGCGCCGACTTGCTTCCGTCACCTTCGGAACTGGCCAGAGCCTGCGCTGCACAGGATCCAACCAGTTTCAACCAAAAATGGTAATCAGGATCCAATTTATGTGGTGGGTTTCCCATGGTGAAACCTAAATGATTTCCTATTTCCTGAAACAGGCAGGCAGTTTGGGAATACAGAGCTAGGCCGCATTGCCAGTCTTACCAAGGCACTCAGGCTATCGACCACATGTTGAGGCCTTAACCACTTCATCAACATCAGGCAAAACCAATGAAAACAGAGGCCAGTGAGTTTCTGATCCCAACAATGCCATATGGGCAGATAAAAAATTGAAGCTCAGGAGGTTCCCTTAACCCCTAGAAAGTTTGGGGGTAAACATAGATATTCAAGAAAAAGAGAGACTTTCATTTATATAGCACCTATTACAAACCCACGTCCCAAAGTCATTTACAGCCACTGAAGTACTTTTGAAGTAGTCACTGTGACAATGTAGGAAATGGAGGAGTCAATTTGTGTGCAGCAAGCTCCCACAAACATCAGCGTGATAATGGCCAGATAATCTGCTTCTTCCTTATTGCTGTTGATTGAGGAATAATTATTGATCAGAAACCAGGGTGATCTCTCCTACTCCTCTTCAAAATAATGCCACGGGATCTTCTACATCCGCCTGAGAAGGCAGAAGTTTAACGTCTCATCCAAAAGATGGCATCTCCAACAGTTCGGCTCTCCCTCGCTACTGCACTGGAGTATCAGCCTAAATTTTTGTGTTCAAGTCTCAGGTCTCTGGAGGGCAGGTCCCCCTGGACCTTCTCGCTTATTTACGTCCAGCTCAGGAGCTCCATAGTCAGGTGTCTAAGAATATGTCTCCTCCCAATAGATGGGAGTAGACTAGTCTATAGGAGCAGGGGAGAATGGATTTTAAGACAGGCAGGAAATCATACAAACATGCGAATTAGGAGCAGGAATAGGTCATTTGGCCCCCCCCCGAGCCTGCTTAGCCATTCAATAAGATCACAGCTGATCTGATTGTGGCCTTAACAGCACTAACCTGCCTACTGTCGGGTAATGGGTTAATGAGACCATGATAATATTCTTTGACTGATGTGACTGTGACATCAGTAGTCAGATGACTGAGAGGCTCCAAGGGAGCTCAGTGCAGAATAGTCTGTGTCCTGAATACCATGTGCTTACCCGGAGGTCTTTGTTAATAGTTCTTAATAAATTATTTGACATTAAACTATACTGACTATCTCAAGTCTGTCGCAGGGAAGAAAAGCGTCATCCGGTACAATAGGCCAAGGAGACAAAGATATTATTCAAACCTCACTAATGCTCGGCAACCATATCAAAACACCTACTCCCCAGTACACTTTCATCTCGTGACAAAATGTATCACTGTTCAGGTGTTGCACTAAACTGGAATTTTGTTTTTCTCAAATCACATTTTCTTTGATTCTCCAAACACATTCAATTTGCCTTGCAACCCGTACCCCTCCAGATCCTCTTTAATCTGGCAACCGGACTGTGTAGGATTGCTATCGACTCCTGTTCAGGTCCTGAAGTTCCTATCTTTCTTGGAGCAAATTAGTGAGCTTCACCCAAACTGCACCCACAACCTGTTTGTGCCTGTCATTTGCGTGGGTTTTCCATATCTTAACATTCCACACGTCTGCAGTCTATCATTATTTGATCCGATTGAATCTTCCTTTGTGTGTCGCAGTGCAGTAAAAAGCAAAGCAACGGCACACATTGCTTTCATTCTGCCTTCCCAGCCATTTCCACTGCTTTGTCACCGAGGTTTTCTTCATTTAAAACTAGCTAGTAATGTTCACTGCTACTCCAACAACAATAGATAATACTACTCTCAGCAATTTTTATTTCTATTTCTATATTGCTCAGTTTAGATAAATGTGAGGTGATGCATTTTGGTAGGAGGAAAAATGGAAAGTACTAGGGTTCATTTCCAATGGACTAGAGGGATAGGAAGGGATGCATGCGGAGCAAAAAAAATCCCAATATGGACCTTCCATCCATGATTCCCACCCTGATCCACTCCTTAATCACCCCCAAAACGCCATCCTCTTCTCTCTGCACCTTCCAAGCAAGAGCAGGAGATTAAACACCTGCCCTTTTACCTCCTCCATCCTCACTGTCCAAGGCCCCAAATGCTCCTTCCAAGTGAAGCAGCGATTTACATGTACTTCTCTCAATTTAATCTACAGTATTTGCTGTTCACATTGCAGTCTGCTCTACATTGGTGAGACCAAACGCAATTGGGCAACTGCTTTGTGGAACACTTCCGTTCAGTTCGCAAGCACAACCCTGGGCCTCCGGTGGTCTGTCATTTTAATTGTCCACCTTGCTCTCACACCAACATCCCTATCCTTGGTCTGCAGCACTGCTCCAGTGAAGCTCAACATATGCTCAAGGAATAGCAGCTCAGCTTTCGATTAGGCACTTAACAGTCTTCCAGTTGCAACACTGTGTTTAACAATTTCAGGCCACAATCTCTGGCCCATTTTGTTTCCTATTTTTTGCATGTTTCGGTTTTTCTCTTATTTTTGCTTCTGGACAACAGCATTACTGATCTAGGCACATCATTTGATTCTTTTCTTGCCCCCATCACCATTTCCTTTGGCCCTGTAAGGCTAATTCTTCTGCCATTCAATTGCTCCTGTCTTTCACCCTATCACAGACCTTTTTATCCCCATGTGCCACCCACCCCTTGCTGAAAGCCTATTACATCTTTAACTTTTCCCAGTTCAGATGAAAGGTTATCCACCTGAGACATTAACTCTGTTTCTCGCTCCACAAATACTGCCTGACCAGATGAGCTTTTCCAATATCTTCGGTTTTTATTCCCAATATAAACCAGTTTGGGCTGAATGGCCTTTTTTCTGTGCTATAGATTCAACGTAATTCTATTTAGTAGTTAACATTAAGCTTATATGGAACCAAGGTTAGAGCGCACTTGGAGTACTGCGCACAGTTCGGGTCTCCATATCACTAAAGGAATATAAAGGCGCTCGGGAAAGTGCGAAAAAGATTTTCAAGAGGATACCAGAACTGAGATGTTGATAACTGTCAGGAACAACTGTTCAGGCTGAGGCTTGTAGAGTAATGAGTTAATGGTTATGGTAATCAGTCCATGATGATATTAATGATGTAACTGTGACATCAGGGGTCAGATGACCAAGAGGCTCCAAGGTAGCCAGATGCAGAACACTCTGCATTCTGAATACCATGTGCTTATTATGATTCTTTGTAAATAGTGTAAATAAATAGTTTTAGCGAAATTATACCACCAATCTCAAATCACTTGTAGCCAAGGCAAATCCTCACCAAAACAAGGCTCTTCTCTCTAACCCTCACCATTTTCTCTAACCCTAATCATAACCCAGCAAAAAACCAGTGGACTGAATGGCCTGTTTCAGTGTTATAAATTCTAAGCAATTTGGTCTCACAGAAAAAATGAGGGTGGGTTCATTCTGACCTTGTGTGACAGTGTAAAACAGTCAATATTGCATCCGCCGCCCCTTAGACAGCTCCCCAATATTAAATTCCATTATAGTCATTAGGACTTCATGGCGTGTTTGTCACCACTGTCTTGGTCACCTTTGGGATCTGGATTCTGATGCAATCCAAATGGTGGAAACCAACACCGGGAATTTCCTTACTGTCTTCACGCTCCACCAGACATGGGTTTTTGTCAACATTTCGGTGGTGGAATAGGACCACTTCCGTGCAAATTCCTGGTGCAAAATGTCTTTAGACAAAAGAACTGAAATGTATCGATACACTGGCCTTCCACCTCCGGACCTTGGGTTCAGCTCAAGTGTAGTCAGACAGGATAACCATATCCTCATTCTAGGAGGGAGGCTGAATTTCAGTGATAGCAGAAGCCAGCTAGACCGAATCAGCAGACTGTTTACACCTGACCGGAGTTTCTTTTTAATTTGAATTCATTGAAATGGCTTCATCAGATGGCTAATAGGTAAGTATACATATTGGTCCTCACTGTGCCCACTGTTAACGCTCTAAAAAGACCCCATGAGATGTGACAATCTATCACTAACAAAAGTTACTGTTGGTTCAGTATTCACTTTCTGCCACTCACACATGCTGCAAATGTCCCAATTCTTTGATCTCTATTTGCCAAAGTGGCCTCCAGCAACTTTACAAGAGATCAGATGATTTGGACATGAAAAACACAGGAAAGTTCTAACCCTGGGTGCATCCCTAACCCAGAGCCCAACCCTAATCTGAAGCCCTTCCCTAACCCTAAACCCAACCCTAACCTTGAGGCCAGCCCTAATCCTCAGCCCATCCCTAACCCTGAGCACAATCCTAATCCTCAACCCAACCCTAACCTTAAACCCAACCCTAATCCTCAGCCCATTCCTAACACTGAGCCCAACTCTAATCCTGAGCCTAACCCTAATCCTGAGCCCAACCCTAACCCTATCCCTTAATCCTCAACCCAACCTTAGTGATACCCAGATGTTGGTTTGGGATCACTGTTTAAAAATACCTGTGACAAATTGGCTGCAAATGTATGACCAGCTTAAGTCACTGCACAGAGTACATCCGTTCAGCCCATGAGATAACACTCGTCAAGGATGGATTTCTAAAGAACAATTTCTGCTCCTCTTACGAGTATAACAAAGCAGTGAATATTTAAATTAGCAGCTGCTTCCCATTCATCCGCACAACACAAAAAAATTCCGGCAAGTAACAAACGTTCCCTTAGCAACCACATTGTCACCAATGAGCAGCAGACTTGAACCAACCAATTAAAAGGTCCAATGTATTCACAGCTTTGACATTGTCAGAGCAATGATTATATTTGCCGTTTTGATAGAATTTTACCTGACCTCACCACGTCTGGCATCTGCAAAAGGTACATCCTGCTCCTGCTCTGTTTTCTATCACTTATTATTTATATTCATAGAATCTTACCAGCACAGAGGGTTGCTAGTCGGCCCATCGGGGCAGTTCCTGCTCTTTGCCAGTGATACTAAATTAGAGCCACTCCTTTGCTCTCTCCACCAACCCCAGCAATTTCCCCCCCTTCAAGGATTTGTCAAATTCCCTTTTTTAGGTTCAAACAAAAACAAAAACTGCTGGAAAAACTCAGCAGATCTGACAGCGTCTGTGGAGAGAAAGACAGAGTTAACGTTTCGAATCCGTATTTCTCTTCTTCAGAACTAAAGAGAAGTAGAAATGTGATGAAATATATACTGTTTAAGGAGGGGTGGGACAGGTGAAGCTGGATAGAAGGCCAGTGACAGGTGGAGGCAAAGGAGAGATTGCAAAAGATGTCATAAACAAAAGGTCAAAGGGGCGTTGATGGTGGTGATACTGGCTAAAGGAGGTGCTAATGGTGACATTAAGAGTAGAAAGCAGGATGAGCAAGTGACAGATGGCCCTAGCGGGGCTGGGGTGGGGGGAGGGGATGGTGTGGGAAAAAAGATCGAAATAGGCTAAAAGGCGGGGATAAAACAATGAATGGAAATAAATTTTTTAAATATTAATAGAATAGGTGGGGAAAAGTATGTATATGTAAAAATTTTTAAAATAAATAGTTGAAAAAAGGGGATCAAAAAGGGATGAGGACGGAGGAGAGAGTTCATGATCTGGATCCCTTTTTTAGGTTACTATTGAATCATCCCTTTCAGGAGGTGCATTCCAGGACAATAGGCTGCGTTAAAAGAAAGTGTATCCTCATCTCATCTCTTTTGCTTCTCTTATTTCTGTTTGCAACCCAACTCACTTCCCTTTGGGTACTTATGTGCAGAAAGATGTCTCAGAGCCACTTGCCACAGTGTAACATGATGCTCGAAGCCAAACACAAGCGTTATATAGAAACTTGGAAAAGTAGTCAGGCAGGAGTTTATTGATATAACTCTTGCTGCTTCCTCCATCATTTGTGAGTTAGTCCAAGACCTTCGGTCAAATAAATGTTGTACTTTACCAGGCGTTATATCCCTTTAGCATTTTTAATCTACCAGATATGCAGTTCATGCAAGCCTATCA
Organism: Cetorhinus maximus; assembly: GCF_964194155.1. NCBI lineage: Eukaryota > Metazoa > Chordata > Chondrichthyes > Lamniformes > Cetorhinidae > Cetorhinus > Cetorhinus maximus. The sequence continues at coordinate 10,797,607 of NC_135891.1, forward strand.
CCATGACTATAAGCTTGCAAATCAAATCACTGAAAACTTAAGTAAGAAAGAACTTGCATTTATATAGCACGTTTAATGACCTCAGGTTTCAAAGCGCTTTACAGGCGATGAAGTACTTCCTCGACGTGTAGTCACTGTTGTAATGTAGGAAATGCAGCAGCCAACTTGCACACAGCAAGCTCCCACAAACAGCATTGAGATAATGACTGGATAAAACCTGTTTCAGCGATGTTGGTTGAGGGATAAATACTAGCAAGGGCGCCTGGGGACAACTCATCAGTTACTCTTTCCGAGGGGGATCTTTTATGCCCACCTGGGAGGACCCGCGGCCCCCAGTTTAACATCTCACCTGAAAGACAGAGATTCTACTTGTCCGATAGTGACTGCACATATTTCTGCTAGGTTGGCAACAGACAAGGTTTAGAGATCTCCAAGTGTCTACAAGGGCTTAACTAGCTAAGAATAATTAGGGGCAGTATTGACCGGGTTTGGGGGAATAGATGATCCTGTAATTTCAAACACGAATGGTGCTATGAGTAGCGGACATTAAACTTTGTGCAGCCAACTGAGCCAAGGCTATTGAGCATCAGTAGCTGATTTCTGGAAAATTGCTGTATCTATAATATATTAAACATTTTATATCCATATGAACATCCTGTCAACTTTTCCACTGCTAGTGTTAGCCATGGCTCAGAAGGTTATGGGCTCAAGTCCTATGCCAGAGACTTGAGCACATAATCTAAGCTGACAAACCAATGCGGTACTGAGGCTACACTGTCAGAGATGTAGTCTTGCAGAGGAGACATTAAACTGAGGCCCCATCTGCCCTCTCAGGTGAATGTAAGAGATCCTGTGGCACTATTTCAAAGAAGAGCAGGGGAGTTCTCCACAGTGTCCTGGTCAATATTTATCCCTCAACCAGCCTCGCTAAAAACAGATGATCTCAATGCTTCCTGAGGGAGCTTACTGTGCAGAAACATTTGCTACATTATAACAATAACTACACTTCAAAAGTATTTTGTTGGCTGTAATGTGGTTTGGGATGTCCTGAAGTCATGAAAGGAGCTATAGAAATGTAAATATTTACCTTCTTTATTACAGAAAATCCAAATGTGTATTTATAATGGAAACTGCCTGCATAGACCTGTCACACTGTAATTACACATCCTTGTCAATGATGGTATGTTAATGCCTCATTTTTGTGTCACCCAGCCTCCTCCATCTGAACTGTTGCAAGCCTTGTGTTTCAACCATCTTCACCCCTCTGCTTTCCAAACTGCCACTCATTTTGCTATTTAATCACATAATAATATAAAAATCAAATGTCATACAAAAATATAAAGACAGGATGGGTGCATTTACAATGCTGATAAAATTGTATCTGTGCATTTTTGTCCAGCCATATTCCGCCCATTAACCCTAGCTTTTCACCTGAAGACTACGTTCGCTTTTGGTTCGTGTACATATGCGCATCAGCTGTTAAACATTTATTGATGCGAAATCAAAACGCTGACCGGACAAGTAAAATGGAATAAATCGCTTTTGAACAAAGTTGATTCATTTTTGCATTAGCTCAAGATTTGCTGAAACGTGGAGCTGTAGAATCCATAAATAGTACCTGAAGAAATGAGGGTTTAATGAATCTTTCAGGGACAACCGTCAACACTTCTGCAGCACGCCTCCCAGTGTCGCAAGGTCGGGAGCATTCAACAACTTACCCAGTGAGTCATTAAAATAATACCAAATGCGTGACTTTTCTTTAAAGGAAGGCGCTTGCTTTTGTATCACATCCTTCTCAAAAATATTTCCAAGCATTTCGTACACAATGAATTATTTTGAAGAGTAGTGATTGTTGTTCAATAGGCAAAAGCGGTAAATGTTTTCTCCACAGCATGATCCATCAACAGCAAGGAGGCTGAGAAGACAATCATAGAATCCAAGAAGGATGCAGCACAGAGGGAGGCCAATCGTGCCTGTGCTTGGTCTTTGAAAGAGCTATCTAATTAGTCCCATTCCCATGCTCTTTCCCCATAGACCTGCACAAAAAAAGGTATTTATCCCTTGTAGAAGTCTCTGCCTCCATTGGCCTTTCAGGTAATTCACTCCAGATCACAACAACTCACTGTATTTTTTAAAAATTCCTCATGTCACCTCTGGTTCTTTTACTAATCACCCTAAATCTGCACCCCCTGGCTACCAACACCTCTGCCATGGGAACATATGGCACTAAGACAATTCAGCACAGCATAGGAAAAGGAAGAGGCCATTCACCCTTCTTCCCACCCCCAACCCGAGCCTGTTCCACCAAACAGTTAGATCATGGCTGACCCATACGAACGTATGGATTAGGAACAAGGAGTAGGGCATTCAGTCCCTCAAGCCTGGTCCGCCATTCCATAAGGTCATTGCTGATCTGATTGTGGACTCAACTCCACTTTCCTGCCTACCCCCGATACCCCCTTGACTCCCAAGTCATCTGCTTCAAAAATATTTCATGATTCTGCTGCCATCGCTCTCTGGCGAAGAGAATTCCACAGACTCACGACCCTCTGAGAGATAAAAACATTCTCCTCATCTCCATCTCAAATGGGAGACTCTTTATTTTTAAACTGTGCCCCCTGGATCTAGTCTCTCCCACAAGGGGGAACATCCTTTCAGCATCCACCCTGTCAAATCCCCTCAAGATCTTATGTGTTTCAATAAGATCGCCTCTCATTCTTCCAAACTCTGATGGATATAGACCCACCCTGTCCAAACCTGCCCTCATAAGATAACCCGCTCATCCCAGGAATCAGCCAAGTCAACCTTCTCTGAAATGCTTCTAATGCAATTATGTACTTTCTTAATTAAGGAGACCAAAACTGCATACAGTACAATAGCCCGTATCTTAACTCCATCTACCTGCCTTGTTTTCGTATTCCTCAATACCATGCCTAACAAGAGGCCATCAATCTCAGTTTTGAAATTTTCAATTGACCCCACCCCCCTCCCCGCCACCAACCTCAACAAAAGATTCCAGATTTCCATCAGTCTCTGTGTAAAAAAGTGCTTCCTGACATCACCCCTGAATAACCTAACTCTAATTTCAAAATTACCCTGTGGTAGAGGAAATATGTCCACCCTATCAATTGCATTAATCATCTTTAATGCCTCCATTAGGTCTCCCCCTGATCTTCTATACTCCAAGCCCAGTCTATGTAACTTGTCCCCATAATTTACCCCTTTTTGAAGATCAGCTTAGATTATGTGCTGAAGTTATGGAATGGAACTTGAACTCAACCTTCAGACTGAACAACTGAGGAACAACTGAGCTACAATGAAATATAATCACATATTGTTGGAAACACTCAGCAGGTCAGGCAGCCATCCGTGGAGAGAGAAACAGAGTTAATATTGCGAGTTATTGACCTTTCACCAGAATAGGCGACCTTTTCCAGTTTTGTTCATCAAGATGACGAATACTTCCATCAAAACCCACATCGACGGCCAGGTAAATATTTTAAAAGCTAACCTATAAAAGTGGTTGGCAAATAAAATTAACCTCTTTTTCCTTTCAGTATTTTTTCCCTCCTTTATCCCCTTGCTCTTTGAGCCTTGAATCGAGCATTTTGTTGGCGGAAACTTTCTTTTAAAACATAATCCAGAAATGATTTATGAAAACTGCAGGCATAGAAAGAGGTCCCTGTGTACCCTGGCCCCACTCTAATGTACACTGGGCCCCTCAGAAAGTCTCGCTGGAAGATGAGGGGGGCATTACCTTAAATTAGAGGAGGCCGTTCAGGTCGTAACATCATTAAGCAATTCCTCACACAAAGACTAGTGGAAACCTGGAACCAGCTCCTCCAAAAAGCTGCTGAAGCCAAAGTTCAATTAAAAATTTCAAATCTAAGACTGATAGATTTTTGCTAGTCAAGGGATACAGAACCAAGACGGGTAAATGGAGTTAAAATGCAGAGCAGACATGATCTAAGTGAACGGTGAACAGCCTCGGGGGATTCAATGGCCTAATCTTGTTGGTACAATTCAATTTTGATAAATCGCTTCCAGTCAATCTGTCCCCTTTTTAAAATCCCTTTTTTGACAAGCTTCTGAAGTGCCTTTTTGTTCCTCTTCCAACCAACTGGCAATTTCTGTACCCATGCAGCAGACAAAGCGCAAGCTAAATGCCAATGGAAGGCTACTTTATATTACCCTGATTACGCATCTTCCCAATTACTCTCTAGAGTTTTTGATATTATATTGCAGCATGTGACATTTCCACCTCCCACATTTGTTCCCATTATAGCTTCCAAGTGAGAACTGCTGAGTCAGTGCCATTAGCAAAGAATGTAACAGCAGTTTTTAAGCAATTAATTAATATTTAACGTACACACTAGGTCAGAGCAGATAATCCACTCCCACCAAGCAGTGAAAGGTTCATTCTGGTCTCAGCAGGGGCTCCCATTTGTTTGTGAAATGAATCTTAGGTGTAAGATAAAATGTCTCTGCAAAACATGGTGCTTTGGAGGATATATAACCCCATATGAATGGGAATTAGAAGTCTGACACCATTTGGAATCTGAACAAACAGGTATCGGCATTGGTACGTAGGATATTGTTTCTAATAAGGACATAAGAAATAGGAGCAAAAGTAGGGAATATAGCCCCTAGAGCCTTCTCTGCCATACAATAACATCATGACTGATCTTGACCTCAACTCCACTTTCCTGCCCGCTCCCCATATCTCTCAACTGCCCTAGAGTCCAAAGATCTGGATCAAAATCCTGGAACTCCCTCCCTAACAGAACTGTGGGTGTGCCTACACCACATGTACTGCAGCAGTTCAAGAAGGTAGCTCACCACCACCATCTCAAGGGCAATTAGGGATGGGCAATAAATGCTGGCCCAGCCAGCGATGCCCACACCCCGTAAATCAATTTTAAAAAGCTTTGAATATATTCAATGACTGAGCATTTACAACCCTCTGGGGTAAAGAATTCCAAAGATTCACAACCCTCTGAGTGAAGAAATTCCTCCACATCTCAGTCTTAAATCATCGACTCGTTATCCTGAGACTACCCCCCCTAGTTCTTGACACTCCAGTTGGGGGGAAATAACCTCTCAGTATCTATCTTGCCACAACCATAAAAGTTTGAGTGTTTCTCATTCTTGTAAGAGAGTATAGGCCCAATCTACAATAAGAGGTTGAGTAGAATGGGCCTAAAGTTACATTTGGAATTAAAGCAAGGAAATAAAGATGGCAGGGATTGAAACCCATTGTGGGCACTAAATTCTATTGTAATTCCCATGGCTGCAGAACCATAAGGGCACAAAAATATCCTGACCTATGAGGCAGAGTACCTCCTCACAGGTCAGAGGGTGAGGCAGAATTGGAAGAAGGATGAGGTCCCTGGTCACTGACGCCCACCTTTAGCCAATGGCTGCAATGTCCGATCGGTAAGTCTCCTGGGAAGAGATTGTTTGGCCTCTCAAGCAGAGGTGGTACAGGACCTGGTGAGGGGCAAGGGGACAGACCTATATAAAGATTATCTTGACATTTCCTTAGCCTCTAATCATGTGATTTCCTGGCACCAACAATTCCTCCATTTCCATCTAGCCATTGCCATCTGTCACTTGTTCTATGTTGTTCTTTCACAGAGTGCTGACCCTTGTTCTGCTGTTCACACATTCTGCTTCCTTACCTTGATGCCACTATCAGCACCTTCTTTAGCCCTTACCACCACCATTAACACTCCCTTTCTCTTGTGTCCATGACACCTTTGTCAATCTCTCCTTAGCCTCCACCTATCACTGACCTTCTATCCAGCTTTACCTGCTCCACCACCCCCTTAAACAGTATAAATTCCATCACGTTTCTACTTCTCTTGAGCTCTGAAGAAGGGTCATAGAGACTCAAAATGTTAACTTTGTTTCTCTCTCCACAGATGCTGTCAGACCTGCTGTGTTTTTCTAGCATTTTCTGTTTTTATTTCAGATTTCCAGCATCTGTGGTATTTTGCTTTTATCTTAAAGATTGGGTCAAATCTCCTTCACCACCTCTTTTTTCTCCCCAATATAAGATTATCTTCCTGTCTCTTCCCAGTTCACTGGGAAGGAATTTGCATATTTTTTGACACCAATATTAGGATTATACATCTTTTTTTCCCCAACAACTCACTTACTGTTACTTATTTCTGAACATTGGAATTATATTTCCAGAATTATACTCATTCTATTTTTTATTCTTTATCACCGTAAGAATTTCAAAATTCGAATGTTGAAAATTCAATCAGTGTCTATAATTTAAATAATTAAGTGCTGTTTTAACACAAACAAGCAACAGGTCACCATGCTATAAACTGCCTAAAGACCAACATGTTAACCATCTCACTGCCGGATATGTTCCACACTATGCCTTTATACAGTTCTTAGACATTTACATCCAACTTTCTGGTAGTTTTTTTTTGTCATAACTGTTAGCTATAGCAGCAATGCAGATCAATTAGCAATTAAAATAAGTATCACTTTGTCCAAAACATGCTGTGATAAGCTTCTATATCAGCCTGTTCAACAATTCAGAGCTCAGGACCCTCCTTACTGGCCTTGGAATCATAGCCAATCTGCTCTAGGTTTCCCTGTTTATTTCAGCACAATTTGGCAATAAGTGGCCAAATCAGTTTCAAAAATAATCACAGAACCTTAAGCACAAATTGCATTCAGTGCAATCCGTGATCTTTACTAGTTTAAAAAAGCATTGCACAAGAAGCAGGCCCCACCCACAAAACTGCCCACGCCCCCAGTTTGAATTAACCATTGTGGCAACCCAGAAGGGAAAAAAAAGTTCGGACCAGTACTCTTATTTCCAAGTTTTTACAGGTGTTCCATTTTAAGGTATACAAGACCAGTTCGGACCAGTACTCTTATTTCCCAGTTTTTACGGGTGTTCCATTTTAAGGTATACAAGACGAGTTTGGACAAGTATTCTTATTTCCCTGTTTTTACTTTTTTTTTGTTCTGGGCAGTTTCCATTAATTACGCCTTTGTGCAGTCCTTCGAGAAGGCATTTAAAATTAAGCATCTTTTTGGATGTGAGAACACTGCTGGATACTGTTTAAAGGCTTTTAAACATATATCTTTCTAATTTACTGAGAAATTTATTGCTGTACACCAACGTAACTAGTAAATGGCTCTGTATAGTCTTTTAAAGCCATTTTTAGTCATTTAAAATCAGGTTACTCACAGGTGGTGACCTAGACACTGTGAATAAAATGCTTACTTTTTGTGGTTGTTTCAAAGAGGTTTCACTGCTACCCTACTTCAATCTGTTACCATGTGTTGTAGTCTTACCATACTGTGATGAGGCTTTGCCAATTCTATGATTGACTTAATATAGTCAGTATGTAATTTTCTAGAAACTATTTATTAAGAACTCTTTACAAAAGCCACCTGGTTTCCTGGACTCAGGCTGTTCTGTGTCTTGTTCTCTCAGAGCCTCTCCCCATCTGACCCTTGATATCATGCTTACATCATCATTAACATCATGGTCTTATTAACATACCATTAATCCATTAACCTACAGTGACAAGCCCATTTTCAGCTGCATTAGTAAATCTACCAGGTTACCACTTGTAAATATATTAAGGAATCTATTTTAACACAAGTTATTTCTTTTCAAAATAACTTCTGAAATGCAATCCAATTGCATTGGTTCATGGTAGATTTTACATTTGGTGATACGCAAATAAGTTTGAGTGGAAATTTGAGGGGAGAAAAGCACTTCCCAAAATGGATGCATATCTGAGTCCAATTTTCACCAGGCTCATTGATTGCAGCCAAAGCAGAAACTTTTAGCCTGCCTCGCCACCTTTTCCTTACTATGATGACCAAAATGAGGCAACAATCTGACCAGATGCTATTTCTTTTCCAACAGTAGTGCAATCTCCTTGGACCTTCCTCAACAGCCTGGATCAGGAGAAGGCCTTTGCTGCTCTTTGAAGAAGGGAAAGGGAAAGGGAAAGGGTGGCATCTACAGAAGAAGTGGCAAAGCTCTAGGGAGTTGGAGGATGTTGGAGCTTAGATCACCCAATATTGGAGACAATGAGGAGACCAGTGTACCCCAACTTTGCCCATAACCTGAAGAGGCCAGCGCACCCCAGCCCCAGGAATCTGGGAGCAGTGAAGCGCTGAGCGCACCCCAGCTCTGGGAAGCCAGGAGCAGCAATGCCCCAGGGGGTAGAGGATTGGAGAAGCTTCTCCAACAGAAGACATTTCAAATCCCGTTCTCTGCACGAACCCCCAGATGCCATACGCACATTTATGGATACAATCTTTACACCCATTTTAAAGCATTTAGTCTCTTACCAAACCTGTTGTCTCTGAGAGTCCCAGACCTTTGGTCTGCTCCTGCATACCCATAGTGTTCACAAATTGCCTCACTTTGGATGGGCTGAGGAAACTGTCCTGAACCTCCCCATTGGAGATGTTACCTGAGGAGAACATCTCCAATGGGGAGGTTCAGGACAGTTTCCTCAGCCCATCGAAAGTGAGGCAATTTGTGAACACTATGGGTATGCAGGAGCAGGCCAAAGGTCTGGGACTCTCAGAGACAACAGGTTTGGTAAGAGACTAAATGCTTTAAAATGGGTGTAAAGATTGTATCCATAAATGTGCGTAGCATTAAATCTACTACGCGATTGTGTTGGACTACCTTGCCAAGGTCAAAGCTGACCTGTTGTTTCTGCAGGAGTGTGCGATACCGCACCTCAGCTCCTACAGGCAATGGTCACCATGGTGGTCCCATGGGCCATCGATCTGGTTGGGAGGAAACGACTCTCGTTCCTCCGGCCTGGGTATTCTGCTGCAGGGAGGCAACTTCACCATCTCCGAGGTTAAGGAGGTGGTGGGCAGGCGCCTCCTCGTAGCAGACGTAATGTACAAGAATGCTCCACTCCGGTTAATTAACGTGTATGGCCCGTCACAAGGGGCCGTGCGGCTGGAGGTTTTTCAGCAGCTCCCACTGCTGCTGGCGACCTCCAGGCCGGTCATTCTGGGCTGTGACTTCAACTGCATCATCGATGTGGCTGGACGATCTGGTAGGGCCGACAGCAGATTGGACGCTACGTCCAGATCCCTGATGGAAACAGTAAAGGATGCCAAGCTGCACGACGTCTTCAGCAACCCTGCAGACGGAGCACAGTGCAGATGCACCTGGTCGTGGCCAGATGGGTCCATCCGTTCCAGGATAGACTTCCAGTTTGTGTCCCGTGCGTTCGCAGTCAGATCCACCGATGTCAAGCCGGTGTTCTTCTCTGACCACTGCCTCCTACTGGCTGACTGTCACTTAGAGGAAAACCAGAGGGTGGGCAGGGGGGCATGGAAGCTAAACGAGCAACTGCTGACCCCAGAGAACATTGAGGAGCTCAAAAGGGATTATAAAGGTTGGAGAACCGTGAAACCCCTCTTTGAGTCCCTGACACACTGGTGGGAAGGGGTCAAGGAAAACATTAAGAGGTTTTTCATCCTCAAAGGCGCCCAGAAAGCTAGAAAGGAACAGGGGGAAATGTCCCGACTCCAGAAAAACATGCAGAACCTGCTCCGGCTGCAGTCGATGGGGGTTGATGTCAAGGAGGAACTCCAAGAGGTGAAGAGCCAGCAAGCCTCACTCTTTGCCTTGGAGGCCTCCAAGATCATTTTCCGTTCCAGAGTCCGCTCCGTGGAGCAGGATGAGACGTGCTCACGTTTCTTCTTCCAAAAGGTACACAGAGAGAGCTCTGTGATCAGCAGCCTGAAGGAAGAAGACGGCTCAGTAAAGTCATCGCAGTCCGACATTTTGAGGATCAGCAAATCCTTTTATGCCGGATTGTATGACGTGAAGCCCACAGACAGCACAGCCTCCCAGTCCTTCCTGTCCTCTATCACGGAGGTCTTAGACAACAGTACACGGGAGAGCCTGGACAAACCGCTAACTCCTGACGAACTGACTAAGGCCCTCGAGTCCTTCGAGAAGAGTAAAACCCCTGGAAGCGACGGCTTGCCGGCGGAGTTGTATTCGGCTCTGTGGGACTGGATCGGCCCTAACCTGCTAGAAGTGTACGAGAGTATGCTTCTGGCCGGCAGCATGTCAGAATCCATGAGGAAAGGCATTATCACCCTCATCTACAAGCACAAGGGGGGAAGGGAGGAAATTAGAAATTGGTGACCCATTTCACTGTTGAATGTGGACTATAAGATTCTGTCCAAGGTCATCGCCAATCGGGTCAAGTCCGCTCCGGAATTGGTGATCCACCCTGACCAGACCTGCGCTGTGCCCGGCAGGAAGATCTCTGACAGCCTCGCGCTACTCAGGGATACGATTGCCTATGTACAGGACAGGGGTGTGGACACCTGCCTCATCAGCCTGGATCAGGAGAAGGCCTTTGACAGAATATCGCATACCTACATGGTGGATGTGCTCTCCAACATGGGGTTTGGGGAGAGAATTCGCAATTGGATGCAACTGCTCTACACTAACATCAATACCGCAGTTTCAATCAATGGGTGGGAATCAGATAGCTTTCCTATTAAACCTGGAGTCAGGCAGGGCTGCCCTCTCTCCCCTGTCCTGTTTGTGTGTTGCATAGAACCCTTTGCTGAGTCCATCAGGAAGGATCTGGGCATAAGAGGAGTGACGATCCCAGGCAGTGGAGGCACTCAGGTCAAAGCCTCCCTGTACATGGATGATGTCGCCGTCTTCTGCTCGGATCCGCTGTCGGTGCGCAGACTGATCCACATTTGCGACCAGTTCAAACTGGCCTCGGGAGCCAAGGTAAATCGTGGGAAGAGCGAGGCCATGTTTTTTGGGAACTGGGCTGACCGATCCTTTGTCCCCTTCACCATCAGGGCTGACGGCCTGAAGGTGCTGGGGATATGGGTTGGAGGGACCGGGGCATGCATTAGAAACTGGAAGGAGCGAGTGTCTATGGTGCAAAGAAAACTGGGCATGTGGGAGAGACGCTCCCTCTCCATTGCGGGTAAGAACCTGGTCATCAGGTGTGAGGCACTCTCGCTGTTGCTGTACGTGGCGCAGGTCTGGCCCATTCCAGACTCCTGTGGGATGGCGATCACCCGAGCATCTTTCGCTTTATCTGGAGGTCGAAAATGGATTGTATTCATAGGGACGCGATGTACAAGCCACTAGATAAAGGGGGAAAAACATGCCCAACATCGCCCACATCCTGATGGCCAACATTGTGTGTGGCTGCATCAAGCTGTGCATAGACCCTCGGTACGCAAACACCAAGTGTCACTATGTGCTGAGGTTCTACCTGTACCCGGTGAAGCGAAGGATGGGTCTGGCCACGCTGCCGCGGAACGCTCCAAGTAGTTGGACCGTGCCGTACCACCTGTCCCTCGTGGAAAAATTTATGCAGAGAAACATCTTTGACCACAAGTCCATTAGGCAGTGGTCGGCACGTAACGTCTTAGAGGCCCTGCGGGAAAAGGAGAGGGTGGATCCTGTGGGATGGTTCCCCGAGCAGAATGTCAAAGTCATTTGGCAGAATGCCTCATCGCCAGAACTTTCCAACAAGCACCAAGATGTACCTTAGCTTAGTGGCGAGAAAGGCCCTCCCTGTCAGATCCTTCCTACACGCCAGGAGTCTCAACCCCTCTGCACGTCGCCCTCGAGGTGGCTGTGGTGGAGATGAGACATTTGTTCATCTCCTTGTGGATTGTGCCTTTGCAAAGAAGGTCTGGAGAGAGATACAGTGGTTTCTGTCGAGGTTCATCCCGAGCAGTTCTGTGACACAGGACTCTGTGTTCTACGGGCTGTTCCCAGGGACACACACCAAGACAAAAATCAACTGCAGCTGGAGGATCGTCAATTCGGTGAAAGATGCTCTTTGGTCTGCCCGAAACTTGTTGGTCTTCCAGTACAAAGAGTTGTCCCTGACCAAGTGTTGCAGACTGGCACATTCCAAAGTCCAGGACTACGTGCTGAGGGACGCACTAAAGCTTGGGGCAGCCGCCGCAAAGGTGCAATAGGGAAAGGTCGCTGTCTAAGACCTTTCTGCCAGAGTGCACCGAGGGTCTGGGAATTGTATAGACCCTTCGGGCTGTACGGCTCACAATGAATGTATGTAGTGGATACTAAAGGTATTATAATTGTATTGAAGCACCTCAGAGTGCAACATGATGTATGTTGGTAACTCCAATACCATTGCACTGTCTGATTGTCTGTAATGACCATATTGAAATGACTGTAATATTCAATGATTGTATTGAAGCACCTCATAATCTATATGGATATGATTGTACTTTTTGTGATGGCCATTTAGAAATGTTTTGTAATGTTCTTTCAGATATTTTATGAATAAAGTATATTTTTCCATTAAAAATTTTTTTTGTTGTCTTGGCATCTGTTGTCCATTAAAATGTGATGGCACTGTCAACATTTGACCAAATAGCCACATTCATGATGCCTCCCTGTTGCAGCGCTTTTATAATTCATTTTTGGGTGGGCGTCATTTCCAATTGCACAGTAATTTAGCAGTTGTTTCTTCAAGGTTAAACCCCAGGTGGTCAAGTTAAAAGTGATCTCTGTTGTGCCATCAAGCATCCTCATTATGGCATCAATTTGAATGACTTTATGTTTCTCAGTATGAAATGCCAATTGCCATTGTGCAGCCAGCTGAACAATAGCTGCTGCTAACTTTGATCAATGCACATTACATAGAATGTGTAAGACAGAGAGAGGCCATTTGGCCCAATTGGTCGTTGCTAGTGTTTATGCTCCATAAGAACCTTGTCTGACCCCTCTTCATCTAACCCCATCAACAGATCCTTCTATTCCTTTCTCCCTCATCTGGTTTTCCCCTTAAATAGGTCTTTGCTACTGGCCTCAGCTGTAAATCCACATTTCTACCACTGTTTAGGTAAAGAAGTTTCTCCCAAATTCCCTATTGGATTTATCAGCTGCTATCTTTTGGTTATGACCCCTAGTTTTGGTTTCTCCCATAAGTGAAAACATCTTCTCTATGTCCACCCAATAAAACCTTCTCAATAAAAATAGGGGGTCACCCATTTAAAATGGAGATGAGGTGAAATTCTTTCTCTCAGAGGGTCATGAATCTTTGGAACTCTCTTCCTGAAAAGGTGGTGGAAGCAGAGTCTTTGAATATTTTTAAAGCAGAGGTAGATAGATTCTTGGTAAGCAAGGGGGTGAAAGGTTATTGGGGGGTAGGTGGGTTGCAGATTTGAGGTTACTATCAGACCAGCCATGATCTTATTAAATGGCGGAGCAGGCTCGAGGGGCAGAATGGCCTACTCCTGCTCCCTGTTAGTATGTTCATATGTTCATAATCTTCAAGACCTCCATCAGCCTTCTCTTTTCTAGAGGAAAGAGCCTACAGACTGTTCCATCTTTCCTAATAGGTATAACTTCTCAGTTCTGGTATCATCCTTGTATATCTTTTTTGCCCCTTCCCCAGTGTCTCTATGTCTTTTTTTTTCCCAATTTGGAGGCTAAAATTGCCTCTTAGAATATTGCTATCCTGCTCAACTTAGCTGTATGGGCAGACCTAGAATGTTTACCTCTTCTTGTCGAGTTCATTGTTCAATATTATGCACATCCTGGTTTCTGCAAGCAATTCCATGTGGACTCCATTAGAGCAAAGCTGCTAACCATTACAGATCAGGCTCTTGTTTCACACATTTCAATTGTGCAATAAAGCACTCTAGATACAGTGAGTAACTTCCTGTGAGTTGCAAGTACTTGCTCTCTGGTTGTCAGTTGTGGCTCAGTGGGTAACACTCTCACGTCTAAATCAACAAGTTGTGGATTCAAGTCGAGACCCACAGGCTTGAGCACAAAAAAAACCAGGATGATGTACAAGTTCAGTTCTGAGGGAGAGCTGCACTAATAGAGGTTCTGTCCCTCATATGAGCCCTCCCCATAGCCTCCGATCTTGTCTGCCCCCTCCGATGGGCATAATACGTCCCACGGCACTGTTTTGAAGAGCGGGGGGAGTTCTCCCAGGTGCCCTGCCCAATATTTATCCTTATTAATCAACATCGCTAAAACAGATTACTGGTCATGTATCTCATTGCTGTTTTTGGGACCTCAAAGTGTGCAAATTGGGTGCTGTGTTCCAACTACAACAGTGACTATACTTCAAAAAAGGTTGTGGAAAGTGCTATATAGATATTTTTTTTTCCTCTCTGAGGCAAAATGTGTGGTTAGCATGCTACAGGACTAGCAATAATCCTTTCACCACAGTATAGTGTGCTGGTGAAGCTACGAGTCACCCACCCCTCATTTCCAACACTGCTTGTTGGCTGGGAGTCAGCAAGAAGAGGGGCATTTTCTATCTGCCAGGAGGCAAGAGGATTCGCTGGCATGCTGCCCAGCGCAACTGCACAGAGTTGGCAAAGCGGGGGCATGCCAGGTATGTCGCCCTTACCACATGGCTGCAATGGAGGAAGAGGATCAATGACCTCCCAAAAATAACCAAACTAAGTGTCCTGCCTCACATCTATCCAGTAGCCCTGCACTACCAGTTGCCCCAGAATCCACCACTGTTTCCCCACTACAATCGCTGGCACACACTTCACCCCACCTGCTGCTCCCACTGCATCTCCTGTTAATGCCTTCACCTCCTCAAGTCTCTACCATCTTCCATACACCAGCAACTCAATTCTACCTTCAAATGGACATCCTCAAAACATCTCACTACTGATGTTGACTCACTACTTGCGAGGCAAGGTTGCTCACTATAACAGGGAGCAAGAAGAAGCCTCAGGAGAAGGTCCAGATCCAGGTACTCTTCCCCACTTGAAGAGGAGGTCATGGAAATCTTGGACAGGGGCCATGCCATAAAACATGGTGACTCGCAAAGGCTGCAAGGTGAACATGAAGGGTTTTTAACCATCTTCCCTTCTCATTTAAATCTCACCTTTAAACCTTTTGCAGCTGTTTTCAGAAGCCACACACCTGATTATCCAAGGCCGCAAACTCTTCTTCCTTTCTTATATTTCAGCACCAAAAAATACACAGCCCTCAGGAAAAACAAGGGTGGCATTACTCAATAGGAAGTGCCACTCAACCTTACACTTGAAGACACCAGCTCAGAGGTTGACACTGGCATAGTTCAGGGGACCTGTGTTTGGAGATTCACCTAGTACATGTGTAGGACTGAGAGCAGTGAGATAAGATGGCCCAGGTAGCAGCTCAAATTATAAGCCTCAATCTATTTTATGATTAATTCCCATATCATCTGCTGCCCTTGTTCTACTAGGTGATAGAAGTTGCAGGTTTGGAAGGTACTGTCACAGGAGCCTTGGTGAATGGCTGCAGTGCATCTTCTAGATGGTACTCAGTGCTGTGCACTGATGGTTGAGTAAGTGTTTAAGGTGGTGGATAGGATGTCAGATAAGCAGGCTGCTTTGTCCTAGATGGTGTAAAGCTTTTTGAGTGTTGTAAGAGCTGCATTCATCCAGGCAAGGGGGAGGATTCCATCGCACTCCTGACTTGAGCCTTGCAGATGCTGACAGGCTTTGGGGAGTCAGGTGGTGAGTTACTCTCCACAGGATTCCTAGCCTCTGGCCTGATCTTGTAGCCACGGTATTTATACGGCTAGTCCAGTTCAGTTTCTGGTCAATGGTAACCCCTAGGATGTTGATAGCGGGGGATTCAGTGATGGTAATGCCATTGAATGCCAATGGAAGATGGTTAGGTTCTCTCTTGTTGATGATCATTGCCTGGCACTTATTTTTTGCGAATGTTACCTGTGGAACTTGGTGCAAAAGATGTAGGCTGCAGAGGCTGTAGAATTTTGAAAGACCCGAAGCTCAATACAAGTAGACGGGAAAAGATAAAGAAGGGAGCATTTTGGAAATCAGCATTGTGAGGGAGATGATTTCAACACCAGGAGATAAAAAAGGGGTGAGTGGTACATGCAGTAACAGGGGAAACTGTGGGTTACAACTGGGATGGGAGGTGTGCGCAATTTATCTGGCCCCACTACTCCTCAGGTCACACCATTAGTTTAAAAGTTTAACTCACACATCAAAATGGCCAATTATTCACCTTTGCTACTGTTAGACCCAGAATAAAAGAGACTTGAACAGGCTTCTTTCAATAAACTCAGGATAATTGCATTATAAAGCAATTTTTTTTCAAACAAGTTGCAAGAACTGGGTTAACACACAATTGTACTCTGGAAGTATAACTATCTATCCCTTTTAAAAATACCCCAGCATGCATACAAATACACACACACACACACAAGCAAAGGGCAAACAGATAGGGTCTCTCTGCAGAAATGCACTTTAGGTGATAGGCAATATAAAGGATAAAATTTGCAGGGTTTCAATGCTGTCGGTCCAGAGCTCCCTTGTGTGAAGATGGGCCACTGGTTCTGGTAGATATCTGGAGGTTCTCACCAACGGAGCTTTGGCGTGGCAGAGAATATAGCCAGGTCAATCCCTCTTATCTCAACCTCTCAGGTTTCCAAAAAGCAGACAAGTTCCAGTGAGGATTCTTAGCTGGATACTAACAACCACTTTATTTCAGGCAAGGCAAGGTAAGAAGGCAAGCTAGGCAGCTTTTACTTTCTCAGTTCAGTCCCAACTGAAGTCAACCAGTTTTTTATCCATCAGTTAAAGTGATTGCAATGCAAACAAGCACACAGTTCTTATCCCCTCAAGTACCATGCTGATCAGGTGAATTCTTGGAAAAGGCATGCTTATTGACAATTCCACGGTGATCTTTTGACCTTTTGGGAAAAAAACTCCAATTCAGCACCCAAAGGTGCAAATAATGCACTGTTCTTCCAAATTTTAAAAGAAAAATCCAGTTTGTACTGTATAAGTAATCCAGAGGCCCAGACTAATGTTCTGGGTTCAAGTCCCACCACAGCAGCTAGTGAAATTTAAATTCAGTCAATAAATCTGGAACTAAAGTCTCAGTAATGGTGACCATGACAACTCTCATTGATTGTTGTAAAGCCCCATCTGGTTCATTAATGCCCTTTAGGGAAGGAAATCTGCCATCCTTACCTGTGACTCCAGACCTACAGCAATATGATTGATTCTTACCTGTCCTCTGAAATGGCCTAGGCAGCCTCTCAGTTCAAGGGCATTTTAAGGATGGGCAACAAATGCAGGCCTTACCAGTGACGCTCACATCCCATGAAAAAATAAAAGAGAAAAAATTCCAGGGTGGAGGAATGTGATCTACGCACCTGACCAGAGGAGATCAGGGTCGAGGGAACATTGGAGGACTGGGAAAACGTCTAAAGGAGGGAAAATCGGTCGAAACTTGGAGTTCAGTTCTACAACTCAAATACAGCGAATCCTTTCACATTCTCTGGCACTCTTTTGCCATGGCTCTGGTGTTCTGGCAGTTAAATGTCTTGCTTTTCTCCCCCCACCATCCTTGCCAAATACTGCACCCCATTCCCCTGCATTCAACCTCTTCACAGGCCTTCACTACAGCTGCTACAGAACCAGCCTCAGGAAGGTGCACAGGAACAAGCCCTAGTTTCTGCTGCTTTAGTTGTGTTGGCCTCACAGACTAATATCCATAATTCGCTGGGTATTCTCGCCAACGCAGGGTGGCCACTGACACTGCATGTGCACTTATCCACACGTGCTTCAGAAGCGCCTTCCAAACCCACGACCGCTACCATCTAGAAGGACAAGGGCAGCAGATAGATGGGAACACCACAACCTGGAAGTTCCCCTCCAGGTCACTCACCGTCCTGACTTGGAAATATATCAGCCGTTCCTTCACTGTCGCTGGGTCAAAATCCTGGAACTCCCTTCCTAACAGCACTGTGGGTGTACCTACACCACATGGGCTGCAGCAGCTCCAAGAAGGCAGCTCACCACCACCTTCTCAAGGGCAAATAGGGATGGGCAATAAATGCCGGCCTAGCCAGCAATGCTCACATCACATGAATGAATAAAAAAACCCATTAAAATCTGCTCAATTGCATTTTAAA
The DNA here is from genome assembly GCF_964194155.1 of Cetorhinus maximus. Taxonomy (NCBI): domain Eukaryota; kingdom Metazoa; phylum Chordata; class Chondrichthyes; order Lamniformes; family Cetorhinidae; genus Cetorhinus; species Cetorhinus maximus. The sequence goes on from NC_135891.1 coordinate 10,815,567, forward strand.
GGGAGTTTGAAGTGTCCAGCCTCTATGTACATCCCTCCATGTTTAGAATTGATGCATGTCATAGAAAAAGAGAAAGCTAAAGGAAATTACTTAGGCAAAAATGGACAATGTATTTTATTCTGAATAAAATAATCCTTTCTGGTTCCAAAATCCTAAAAAAAAGAGAAACTAATTGGAGAGAATAAGTATTTCATTCAGGTTGGGGGAATGAGTAGGGTTCTGATCTCCACAATGACATCACAGAGTGAAGCTGTGCGACTGCGCATGTACCGCATTGGCAGCAAACACAGCCATCCATAATCCACCCACATTTAGGCGGGTAGCACGAGCTGGACCAGGCATGAGCTGCTCCGATGGTCATCCTGATAATGAAAACTTATAAATGGAAATTATCTAAAAGATGTGTTTTGAAGATTTCGAGTGACGGGGCAGTGAATATTTCCTCTGGCAGCTTGTTCCACTGCGGAAGAAAGATTCCTGATAGACTGTCTCGGAAACAAATGATCTCTGTAGTTTGTGTAGACGATTACCTAGTGTTTTGTCAATGCCGGAGGCCATCAAGTACTTGTTTCTGTCAATTTCCACCAGTCCATTCCATATTTTATAGAACACAATCAGTCGATTTTTCTCCCTCCTTTTGCTGTAGCGATTCCCATTCCAAATCTTTAATCAAGGATGTAACACTGGTGCATTTCCCAAACTGATTCGGGAAGAATAATGCAGCACATTTTTGGATCGCTTCAGTTTTATTTACATCTCACGCCACATAAGGACCCCACACACAGAGCTGGACGAACAAATATTCGGTATAAGCTATAACATAAGCTGATATTTTTGTTGCAATACCAAAGATTCCTCCTCAGAAATTCGAAAACCCTGTTTTGCCTTGGATGTTGTCTGTTGAATGTAGAATCCCCATTGAAGATTGATTTAAGATGAACCCCAGGAATGCCTGTGTAACCATCTGTTGGAGAATTTGATTTAACTTAAAGCCATCTGTTGGTGGATCCTTGTCAAGAAGACATAATAATGTCTATAATTTTATTGGAAATTATTTTAAAATAGGGTTCCAATGGTGTCTGTGTCTATGTGTGTGTATATATGCGTGTGTCTTAATTGGATTAAAGCCAGCTGGTCTAGATGCTTTGATGTATAGAAGAGTTTGAAATGTTAATTAGGTGGGAAGTCACAAGGTGAAGTGTAAAGGGGGAAAATTTGCATTTTTAAATAAACCATTCAAAAGAATGGGTAAAATATTACACTTGGCCAGAAGAAGCCAATGTGTTTACTTTTTCCAAAACTTACTAATAAAATTGGTGTTATGAAAGGGTTTTATTGTAGAAGAGGTGAAGTTCAAAAAATTCTAGTGATACATTGAGAGTTTGCATTCAAAGAGGAAAATATGTATAAAGGAAGAGAAGGCTATTGGTACCGTTAGACCATAAGATGTAGGAGCAGAAGTAGGCCATTCGGCCCATTGAGTCTGCTCTGCCATTCAATGAGATCATGGCTGATCTGGTAATCCTCAACTCCACTTTCCTGCCTTTTCCCCATAACCCTTGATCCCCTTATTGATTAAAAATCTTGTCTATCTCAGCCTTGAATAAATTCAACGACCCAGCTTCTACAGCCCTCTGCGGTAAAGAATTCCACAGATTGACTACCCTCTGAGAGAAGAAATCCCTCCTCATCTCTGTTTTAAATGGGTGCCCCCCTTACTCTGAGATTATGCCCTCTGGTCCTAGACTCTCCCACAAGGAGAAACAACCTCTCAGCATCTACCCTGCCAAGGCCCTTAAGAATCTTGTGTGTTTCAATAAGGTCGCCTCTCATTCTTCTAAACTCCAGTGAGTACAGGCCCAACCTACTCAACCTCTCCTCATAAGAAAATCCTTCCCTACCCCGGGATCAACCTAGTGAACCTTCTCTGGACTGCCTCCAACGCCAGTATATCTTTCCTTAGATAAAGGGACCAAAATTGGTCGCAGTATTCACGGTAAAAGAAGAGGGATTCTAAGACTGTAAGCCTCAAGCCGCTGTCTGCAAGGACCCAGAGCTGAAAGAAACTCATTTTGAATGTGACTGTCCAGGGCGTGCTTTCCCTGGGTCTGTTTAAATCTATGTGTTTTACTGTTGCCTTAACGGGGATGTAGCTGAGAGTCAGATTAATTAGGGGATCTTTTAGAAGTTACCATAGTAATTTGTAGACGTATGTATGTGCTTAAAATATTTTAATTAATAAATGTTTAATTTAGTTTTATAAAAAGTTGTTCCAAGTTTCCCTCTGGGATTTGAACAACTCCGCATTTACCATCGGCTATGTCATAATGATCCTTTTGTTGGTGATCAACTTGACATAGCATTTTTTGGCATTGAATGTGATCTACCATTGGTCCTGCCATTTTTGCAATTCCAGAAGACCATCTAGGAGTGAACTGATAGGATCTTGAGTGTGTGATCCTGATGCGTAAACCACGCAGTCGTCTGCAAATTGTCACACCCTGTTTTACAATTTGTCAGGAAGGTCCTTTATGCACGTCAAGAAGAGTGAAGGTCCTAACACAGTTTCCATGGGCACGCTGGAGAGGACATCTCTAGGAGAGAATGATTCCCATCACACATCACCCTTCCTCCTTCTGTTGGTAAGGAAGTGCCGGATTCAATTTAATAAGGGCCCCCTGATTCTATCTTAGTGAAGTGTGGACAAGAACATTTCATGGGGAATTTTGTCAAAGGCTTTTGAGAAATCTAGTATTGCCATGTGAATAGTTTCATCTCTTTCGAGACTTGATGGTAGGTCATCGACAATCTGTAAAAGCTGTGTTTCGATAGGTGTGTTTCAGTGCCAGGCAATGACCATCTCCAGCAAGAGAGAATCCAACCATCACCCTTTGACATTCAACGGCATTACCTTTGCTGAATGCCCCACTATCAACATCCAAGGGGTGTTACCATTGACCAGAAACTGAACTGGACCAGCCATATAAACATTGTGGCTACAAGAGCAAGTCAGAGGCTGGGAATTCTGCAGAGAGTAACTCACCACCTGACTCCCCAAGGCCTGTCCACTATCTACAAGGCACAAGTCAGGAGTGTGATGGAATACACTCCACTCCACTCGCCTGGATGAGTGCAGCTCCCACAACACTCAAGAAGCTTGACACCATCCAGGACAAAGCAGCCTGCTTGATTGGCATCCCATCCACCGCCTTCAACATTCACTCCCTCCACCACTGACACACAGTAGCAGCAGTATGTACCATCTACAAAGTGCACTGCAGCAACTCACCAAGGATCCTTCGACAGCACCTTCTAAACCCACGACCACTACCACCCAGAAGGATAAGGGCAGCAGATGCATGGGCACACCACCACCTGGAAGTTCCCCTTAAGTCACTCACCATCCTGACATATCGCCATTCCTTCACTGTCGCTGGGTCAAAATCCTGGAACTCCCTTCCTAACAGCACTGTGGGTGTACCTGCATCACATGGACTGCAGCAGTTCAAGAAGGCAGCTCACCACCGCCTTCTCAAGGGAAATTAGGGCTGGGCAATAAATGCTAGCCCAGCCAGCGATGCCCACATTCCATGAATGAATGAATAAAGAAAGTCTATTTAACTCAGCCATGAATAAATTCAATGACCCAGCCTCCAGTGCTTTCTGGGGACGAGAATGCCACAGGGAGTAGGGTGCATCTCCATCCCTCAGACTTTGCTCATGTGTCAATCCAGACGGACAATTTGACTGCAGAGGACACCAGAGCTGAGCCCGATGCTGCCTTTGTTTGATGTCCAAGTGTGCGCGTTTCCAGCAGGGGGCTCCTGGATAGCAATCAGGAGGAGAAACTCTGTTCAATCTTTCAGGCAATGCAGCCAATTAAAACTCCCCAGCTGCGATCAGTACAAACCGGGGAGGGAAGGCCTGCATTCATATAGTGCCGTTCATGACATCAGGGCATTCCCAAAGTGCTTTACAGCCAAAGAAGCCGTTGTTTTGGAATGCAGTCAAAGTTGCAAGGAAGTGAGACTGCCAATTTGCACACAGCGAGAACCCACAAAACAGCAATGAGATAAATGGCCAGATAATCTGTTTTATTGATGTAAGGTCACAGACCTGAAACGTTAACTCTGTTTCTCTCCCCACACAATGCTGCCTGACCTGCTGCGCTTTTCCAGCGCTTTCGATTTATGTTTCAGGTTTCCAGCGTCCGTAGTGTTTGGCTATTGCATTGCTGTTATAAGAATATTGCTCGAGGGATAAATGTTGGCCAAGACACCGGGGAGAACCTCCCCTGCTCTCCTTCGAGATCTTTCACATCCACCTGAGGGGGCAGGCGGGGCCTCGGTTTTACATCCAATCCGAAGAGACGGCACCTTCGACAGTGCAGCACTCCCTCGGTACTGCGCTTGGGTGTCAGCCTCGGTTCTGCGCTACGGTTTCTCAGTGGTTTCTGATTCAGGGGCGTGAGTGCTGCCACCCCTGAGCCAAGAGACGGAGAGCCGGAAAAGAATTCCCGGGCAACTTTCCTGGATGGTTAACAGCAACAGGGCAAAGTTACATCTTATTGTAAAAATCCACAATCCTGACTGACTGCCTCGAGACGTTTTCACAGTAAAAGGCTGCACTAGACAAATAGTCACAGCGAGAACACACAATCTGCTGCAGCAGAAGATAAACATAAATAACAGCTGCTTCACACTTAAGGGTCAGACGCACCCTATCCTTAACGCTTTTTCCAGCACCTGATTTTGGAGTGGGGAGAGGGAACTGAAAACAGCTCCCACCACCGCACCCCCACCTCCCAAACCACCACCCCCACCCCAACCCTGCACCAACGCTGAAAGAAAAGATCAATTTTTTTTAAACTTAATAACTGATGCTAAGCTACTGCTGCACCTGAAGAAAATTAGTTCCTAAATTTTGGGGGCTGTTCCATCCCTGGTGAATTTAACTCACACCACCAACTGAAAGTACCGCTCCGACCGCAGCTCACCGGAGTTCGGTAAGACGCGACGCAGAGGAAAGGAACCTGGCTCAGTACACATTCCCGGCTGTGCTATAACCACATTTAGTTCCAGCCAGACAAAACCGTTCGGAGGCTCTGAGAATATCAATGAGGTCTCACCTAGGCTGTTAAATCAGGCCCCGCGCATTTTCTTTTTTTTCCCCCCTCTCTCTGCTCTGCTTGAAAATCAGAAAAGATTTCATAGAAATAAGAATCTCAACCGGTCCTGAGACCCACCGCGCCTTGCAGTTAATACTCACGTCAATGAATACCGGCACACCCGTGGTGGCATGGCCGCTGGCAGAGTTATTTTCTGTGTGTTTCCCTGCCTGGAGACACAGTGTGATCATTTCAGTGCAAGCCATCATTTCTGGCTCGAATCGAAGGGGAGCAAAAGGCAAAAGAGGCTTCAAAACAAAAGAACACACACAGGAAATCTCGAATTCAAAAAAAAAAAATCAATTCCCCCCCCCGACCCCCTTCCCCCCAGATTATTAATTTTTTTGACCCCTTTTCTATTTTCAGGAACTCTTCAGGTTCAGAAGCCTTTCCTTGTTGCTGTGTGTGCGGGCATGAGATTGTAGAGAATTGAGCGTGAGCTGCTGATAACTGCTTGAGCTACACACACACACACACACACACACACACACTCTCTCTCTCTCTCTTTCTCCCCCACCGCCCGCCCAACCACCTTCAAAACATACTCAGCATTATAGCAGCAGTCGAACTTTCGGATTCAACGCCCACCCCCTCTCTGCCCACGCCGATTGGCTCTCGCTCCGTACTCCCGATCCAGTCCTCGACGCCCAGTGCTTTGCTTTTGACTGTCAGTCACTGCAGCTCCGGCTCGACTGGCTGCTGCATCTGCTTACAGGATTTAACTGTCTCCCTGCAAAGACGTTTAAAGGGAGAGAATTCCTTCTGATACAGAAATATCGGACGTGGAACAACTACAGCCTGAAGCCAGCAAGGCAACATAGATTCATTTTGAGGGGGAGACTAGGTAAACACGTGAAGGAGAAAGGAATAGAAGGATATGTTGATGGGTGAGGTAGCGTAGGAAAGAGGCTTGTGTGGAGGATAAACACCAGCATGGACCAGTTGGGCCGAATGGCCTATTTCTGCCCCTGTAAATTCAATGTAAAAATATAAAACATGGGGGCTAAGCTCTTTGTCCGTTTTATTTATTCCCCAAACCCAACTCTCTTTAATTATACGACGCTACAAACTTCAGGTAGGGTGGGCAGGGTGATAATTAATCTCCTTTCTCCAAGCTTCAGAGGGTGGGTGTGATCAGAGACTCCCCACCCTGTTCATCATCCAGTGACCAGGGCTAGAAAGTATAACGTGCGAAGATTAGGGGAGGGCGGGGTAAAGTGGTTCACCGATCCCTCACTGGGCTCACCCCATGAGGAACAGCCACTGTATCTTTGGAACTGTTTCCCAGCATTAAGTCAGTTTTAGGTTTAGGGTAATCTTTATCCTTCAGTACAGGCAGATGGGCGCAATAGACACATACCACTAATTCACCAGCTGAATGTCAGCGATGGCTCAGCTGGTAACACTCCTGCCTTTCAGTTCAAATCCCACTCCAAGACTTGAGCACAAAAATCAATGTTGCGGTCCAGTGGTGTACTGAGGTCACATGCCTCAGGTGTCCCCTCAGATGGATGTAAAAGATTTTATGGGACTATTCTAAAGAAGAGCAGGGGAGTTCTCTCCCTACTGTCCTGACCCAAAAACGTATCCCTCGAACAGCGTAACGAAAACAGGTTGTCTGGTTACCACCTGGACAGCTGGGCCGCTCATCTCCGGGTCAGTTGTGACCCCTAACGTTCCACACTGTCTGGCTCACCTTCAGTTAGTGGCCATGGAGCGGGGGTGGGTGATGGTTTCAGTCTCCCACATATTTAATTGGGTGGAGATTTCTGCTCCTGTACTACTGGATGTCCAAGGAGCAGCCCCGATACCGCAGAAAGAGCGGAAGGGTTGAGAGGGCTCGGAGAGGATGAGCTGGGTTTCATCAGCATAGGTGTGGAACCTGAGGAGCAGCAGCATGTAGGTGAGAAATAGGAGGGGGGCCAACGTTCAAGGCCATGGGCCAAGTGCTAGTAAATGGGATTAGGTAGGTAGGTCAGGTGTTTCTTATGTGCCGGTGCAGACTCGATGGGCCGAAGGGCCTCTTCTGCACTGAGAGATCTTGTGAGGAGAAGGCCCTTACTTGGGGGACTCCAAAGGTTACAGCAGCAGTACGGATGCCTTAGAAGAACACAAGAATTAGGAGCAGGAGTAGGCCATTCAGCCCCTCGAGCCCGCTCCACCATTCAATAAGGTTATGGCTGATCTAATTGTGGCCTCAACCCCACTTTTCTGTCCATCGCCTCCAACCCTTAACTCCCTTGTCGATCAAAAATCTGTCTAACTCTGCTTTGAATTCATTCAATGATCCAGCCTCCAGCGCTTTGTGCGGAAGAGAATTCCACAGGCTAACAACCCTTTGACAGAAAAATGTTCTCCTCGTTTCTGTCTTAAATGGGAGAACCTTTATTTTTAAACCGTGTCGCCCTTACAATAGCTGGGGGTTCATGCTGGTCTACTAATTGTCCAGGGTGACATTGCTCTACAGTGAGCAGCGACCCCCCCGCCCCCGGCCAAGTGTGGGCCTGGGTTCTCCTGCCAGGATCCTAGTATCAGGCCTGGCTCCAAGTTACAGTTGCCTCCAAGCCAGATCATCATAGGTCCAAGAACAACTTCAGAAAATCGAGCACATTATCCAGGCCAGCAAGGAGGGAGTGCTGCACTGTCAGAGGCACTGGCTTTCAATGAGATGTTAAAATCGAGGCCCAGTCTGCCTTCTCCGCTGGACTTATTCGTATATTTGAAAAAAAGCGAGGGAGGAGTTCTCTCCCGCGCCTCCGTCAATATTTCTCTATCGACCAACATTAGTAAAAGAAACAGGTTATCTGATCGTTATTCGCATGGGTATTTGTGGGATCTTGCTGGGCACCGATTACTTTTTTTTTTAAAAAGCGGTAGCCAACGTAACAAATGCAGAGACAGATTTATTTTACAGCTTATTTTTAATTTTCATGTTAAAACTTTATACAAACAAAATATATTATATATATATATATGTATATACACACACACACACACACACACACACGTACACACAAAAACATATACACGAGCAACTGATGACTTTTTGCTTAATCAAGGCATAGTGAACTCTGTTGAGAACAGTGTGTCAAGTTCAATCAGTGACTCACGGATAATAAAAACTCTGGGAGAGTGAATCGTTTCATCAACGTACAGGTGGATTGGTCTGAAGAGAGCACACGGGGCACACCTTGTGCCGCTCAGTTTCAACGGTTACGATTCTGCCTACGGACACCATAAGCCCCTGTCCAAACACCTCCCCCTCGGCCCCCTCCAAGTCACAGCAGGGCCCGTTACACCACAGACAGGTGGTGAAAGCAGCAAGAGACAGCGTGGGAAAGCTGCATCTTTCACGCCTGGATGGTGACTTCAACCCCACTCGGTCAATGAGAAGAGGCTGGGAAGGGATAGTAACAACATGGCATGGAGTCAACGGGCCGAATAGCCTCTTTATTTTGACTGTCTATTAGACGGGCTTCCTTGCCCCCCATTGGGGTCAAGGGGCTCCCACGGAAAATCACACGGGAAGGATCCTGGGCAAGGGCCAGGGCCGCGATGGTATTCCACACACTCGAATACCCTCGCCACCTGTGCACCACACTCGAAGAATGCCCAGCAGGGAGAGGCAGCAGAGGGCAGCCAGCTACCCCACGAACCCGTGCCCACTCTCAAACAGTGAGCACCTAATGGTAGGGGTGGGGGGAGGAGGAGGAGGAGGAGGGGGATGGGCAAAGAGAGAAGGCTGAAAGACACACACACACACACACACACACACACACACACACACACCTCTTAAAGACCCTTCCCTCCATCAGAGCCCAAACAGGATCGCAAACCAGTCCTATTCATTTCGAAGCCACAGTGGTTTTGTCAGTTAAGGTGTCACTGATGCCGTGTAATCAGGTAGAAGCTTACAACTAAATAAGTTAAGGTTAACCAGGAACTCCATAAACAGACCACACACTTCCCAAGAGTCAAACCCAGTGACTCACTGATAGGTGTGCGGTCTCTACAGATACATATATTCAGGCTGGTCTCCGTAAGCCTGGGCGGAGGAGGAGGGGGTCGGGGAGGTTGGAGGAGGAGGGGGTCGGGGGAGTTGGAGGAGGAGGGGGGTTGGGGGGCGGGGAGGGGGGAATCAGCAGTCTTACACTTGCTGACTGTGGCTGGATAAAATTTAAAACTGGCTATTTATTATTTTTGAAGGTCTCTTTTGTAAATAACAAGGCTGTCATTTCAAAGGGAGAATCCTGCCTTGAATCTCCAAACGCTACAGCAGCCCTGGTGACAACATTGTCATGGTAACTAAGGCAATAGCTGGTTAAAATGAACAATTCCAAGCGGTGGTAGGTGGGGGAGAGCGCACGGGGGGGGGAAAGGGGGGAGAGCGCGGGGGAGAACACGCGAGGGGAAAGGGGGGAGAGCACGGGGGGGGAAAGGGGGGAGAGCGCGGGGGAGAACACGCGAGGGGAAAGGGGGGAGAGCGCGGGGGGGGAAGGGGGGAGAGTGCGCGGGGGGGGGAAAGGGGGGAGAGCGCGGGGGAGAAAGGGGGAGAGCGCGCGGGGGAAAGGGGGGAGAGCGCGCGAGGGGAAAGGGGGGAGAGCGCGGGGGGGGAAAGGGGGGAGAGCGCGCGGGGGAAAGGGGGGAGAGCGCGCGGGGGAAAGGGGGGAGAGCGCGCGGGGGGGAAAGGGGGAGAGCGCGGGGGGGGGAAGGGGGGAGAGCGCGGGGGGGGGAAAGGGGGGAGAGCGCAGTGGGGGGGAAAGGGGGGAGAGCGCGGGGGGGGGAAAGGGGGGAGAGCGCGGGAGGGGAAAGGGGGGAGAGCGCGGGGGGGGAAAGGGGGAGAGCGCGGGGGGGGGAAGGGGGGAGAGCGCGGGGGGGAAAGGGGGGAGAGCGCGCGGGGGGGGAAAGGGGGGAGAGCGCGGGGGGGGGAAAGGGGGGAGAGCGCGGGGGGGGGAAAGGGGGAGAGCGCGGGGGGGGAAAGGGGGGAGAGCACGGGGGGGGAAAGGGGGAGAGCGCGGGGGGGGAAAGGGGGGAGAGCGCGCGGGGGGGAAAGGGGGGAGAGCGCGGGGGGGGAAAGGGGGAGAGCGCGCGGGGGGGGAGGGGGGAGAGCGCGGGGGGGAAAGGGGGGAGAGCGCGGGGGGGGAAAGGGGGGAGAGCGTGGGGGGGGAAAGGGGGGAGAGCGCGCGGGGGGGGAAAGGGGGAGAGCGCGCGGGGGGGGAGGGGGGAGCGTGATGGGGAAAGGGGGGAGAGCGCGGGGGAGAATGAGTAGTGATGGGTGGGGCTGGGGGACACCAGCTCTGATACACTCCCCCTCACCCATAACCTTTTGGGAATTAAACCAGATGCATATTTTATTTTATATTGAAAGCCTTTAGACAGAAAAGTGTTCCAGGGACGTGGTATATCTAAAGCTTAATAAACAAACATGAAAACTAAGGTACACAACAGTTTAGTTATAAATCTGAGCTGTGGAATATCAGGATAGGGATCAGGAAAATTGTATAAACATGAAAAATAATTCTGCACATAATAAACTGACCAGCCACCTGCTCCCAGGCTGTACATTAGCCCCACCTACTGGCCAGAGCAAGATCAGCAGCAGGGCAGGGAATTTAAGGCCTCATGGGTGTGATCAAATCATCTTTTGGAGGTTGTGCAGTCAGAAGATTCAGTCATTATTTTCAAATAACGACTCAAATAATCTTTTGCCCTGTGGAGTATTGGATGGGGCGGTGAATACTGCGGCATACCTCATAATGGAATATTCTTGCAGGCATCACACAGGGTTTATATGTGGACATTGACGGAGTCTTGGGTAAGTGAAGGTGCCCAGCAAGGGGTCTTCTTCAGGAGTGGGGGGGAGGGGAGGGGAGGGGTGGGAAGGGGGGGAGAGGGGAGGAGGTGGGGGGGGTGCAGAGATGAGGGGGAGGGGAGGAAAGAAAAAAAAAACCCCAGAAAATAAGAAGTTCTCCCTCAGATTAATGCTGAAGGTGCTGTATTTGCAAGACTGTGAATTCAGAAGATTGCGAGGGATGGTGGGGCAGCGGTATTGTACTGGACGAGTAACCCAGAGACCAGGATTCGTGCTCCAGGGATACAAGTTCCAATCCCACCATGGCAGCTGGGGGGGGAATTTAAATTCAATAAATCTAGAATAAAATGCTAGTCTCGTTAAGATCGATCATGAAGCTACCAGATTGTCGTATAACCCACCTAGTCCACTAATGCCCTTCAGGAGAGGAAATCTGCCATCCTTTACCCGGTCTGGCTGCCATGTGGCTCCAGACCCACAGCAATGTGGTCGACTCTTAACTAAAATGTCCCTGAAGTGGCCTAGAACCTAGGATTACCAACCCTCCAGGATCGGCCTGGAGTATTTCCAGGAATAAAAGATCAATCTCCAAGGACACAGCTATGTGCAACCCTGGAGGAAAATCATCAGGGCAATAGCAAAAGGGAGCTTTCTTTTTTAAAATAAAAAATTTTCTTTGAACATTTCTCCTTACCAGACTGAAAATGGGGAGAAGACGCCTGTTTGACTGACAGTCAAGCATCAGCCAATTGGGAAATGAGTCTTTTTTGCTTTCCAATTGGCATAGGAGGGCACTACGTCACAAGGATGGATGTGCTGGCCGACTAATAGCTGGAGCGCGTTGGGGGGGAACTCCTGTGATGAAACATCCAGGAAATTACTCAATCACAACCCAGGCAACCCTGACTAGGAAGTCATTCAGTTCAAGGGCAATTCAGGATGGGCAACAAATGCTGGTCTTGCCAGCGATGCCCACATCTCAAGAATTAACGTATATATATATTAAAAAAAAAAGAAAATTCATAAAAGGGCAACTTGCAAAAAAATAAGACTTCTTCAAGTCGCCAACTCAAAGATTGGAGGGTTTTAAAACCCTCAAAAACACAACACTTTCATCATCATCCAGTTCGCTCCCAGCTGTGAAGAGGAAGAGTCTGGGTAACACACGATTACCAGTCGACTCGCTGACACAATTGTTTCAGCTCTTGGGAAAAGGTTAGCGGGATTGGGCAGAGGGGTGAGAGGGCCGAGCGGTTGGCACCACAGGCTGGCAATTCAACCCTTTCAATTTATAAGGAATAGCAGCAGGCAAGGGGACAGGCCACACAACACCCCCCCCTCCTCCCCCACCCCTTCCAGTAGGGGGCAGGAGACTGGGAACAGGCCTCGGACAGGACCGTGCTGGGTAAGCCGCTCGGTTTGGGTTCGACACTGGACAGTATGGACTGGAGGAATCTCCGCTACTCTCTGCTATCCACCCCCGCCGCCCCCCCACCCCCAAACCACCACTTTGCTGGTAAAGTGGCGTATGTGTAAGGACTTTGCATAAGCAGAAGAGTAGGGTTCAGCTGTGACTCTCTCCACAGTTGTAGTTTGCCGTGAAAATGTCTCCTAACAAGAAGGGGGAAGGGGAAAAAATGGACTAACCAGGCTGGTCCACTTTGCGCTCACTGTCTGCTCTACAGCGGGGCTAGGTAATATTCTGGGAATTTCCTGTCACGCAATAGAACACTGCTGTGGAAAATGGTGAAGGGTGGGTGATGAGGGACGGTAGAGGACGGGGAAGAGATACTAAGCATTCTCTCAGGTTAAAGTGTGAGAAAATTACACTTATCAAAGAAACGTCCATTATATAAGTGAGAGGAGATGGACAGGGTGTGACAGAAGATAAGATACTGGAAGACAGGCGGTGATTACACAATAATATCAACCCATTGTTACTCAACACCACACAGCCCAGAGTAATCGGTTCTCTAAAGTGGTAAGGGCCTGACAAGGCGCCAACAGTGCGGAGCAGAGAGAATTTAAATCAGGAATAATGGTTATATTATTGGTACTTTGAAAAGGGACAAAACAACTTGAGCAGGCAGGAGAAATCTCCAACCTGGAAGTCATCAGTTAAGCATGGAATCACAGGGCCCTACTGCAGAGGAGGAGGCCATTCAGCCCATTGTGCCTCTGCTAGAATTGTGCTCAGGAGATTCCCTTCTTTAGGATAGGCTCTTCCCAAAAAAATACTGTTTACAGATAATATCAAACCCCTCCTCTCCTTGCAGCACCACCCCCCCAACCCAACCCTTACCTCCGCCCAGGTAACTTTCATTCCATCAATCCACTGGGAATCCTATTAAGCAAAGAGGCATGTTTGTCATCCAGGAGCTGCCTGGAGGGGTTTGGGGGGGTGCTGCTGTGCCCCGGGAGCAGAGAGCGATGAAGCAAAAGCATCCCTCACTATTTTAAAAGTTCAGAAAGAAGAAAGACTTGCATTTATATAGGGCCTTTAACAACTGACGGGCATCTCAAAGTGCTTTACAGCCAATGAAGTATTTCTGAAGTGTAGTCACTGTTGTAATGTAGAAATGCGGCAACCAATTTGTGCACAGTAAGATCCAAAATTCAAGTATGTGATAGTGACCAGTCTGTTTTTTATGATTCCAGGATGAGGGATAAATATTGGAGAGGGCACCAGGTATAAACTCCCCTGCTCCTCCTTGAAATATTGCCATGAGATCTTTTCTATCCGCCGGAGAAGGACCTCAGTTTAACGTCTCACCCGAAAGACAGCACCTCTGACAGTGCCGGGCTCCCTCAGTTCTGCGTGTCAGCCCCAGGTTTTTGGGCATCAAGCCCTGGAGTGGGAACTTGAACCCAGAATCCTGCGGCTCAAGAGTGTAACAAAGTGGGCCCCAGCTGACACGCACCCACCAGGAAAATAAAACTCTAAAACCAGGAAAACTCACAGGGAGGTTTCCCGAGCTTGCCAATGCGCGTCTGCATCAAACAGCGCATCTGAAACCAGGCAGCTTTTAATCAGGCAAGGAGGAGAGGGCGAATTCTGCTTGGATTTTAATCTCTTTCTCTTAAAACGGAAAAGACAAAACCGACAGCTCTTTTAAAAAAAAATGCTCAGGGCAAGAAGCGGATGTCAGAAATAATATCATCCGATCAGAGGAATTCTCCACATAGACACTGGAACGTTCCCCTGCTCAGAAGGGAGTTTAGGGCCAACCCTTATCCTTCAACCAATACCATTGAAGGATATTATCTCTTCACGACCACACTGCTGTTTGTGTGAGCTTGGTATGTTGCCATTATTGTTTATATTACAACAGCGACTACATCTTAGAACCTTAAAAACAAAAATACCTGGAAAAACTCAGCAGGTCTGGCAGCATCTGCGGAGAGGAACACAGTTAACGTTTCGAGTCCGAATGACTCTTCAACAGAACTAAGGAAAAATAGAAGAGAGGTGAAATATAAGCTGGTTTAAGGAGGGGGGGTGGGACAAGTAGAGCTGGACAGAGGGCCAGTGATAGGTGGAGATAACCAAAAGATGTCACAGACATCATGTCACGGACTCGAAACGTTAACTGTGTTCCTCTCCGCCGATGCTGCCAGACCTGCTGAGTTTTTCCAGGTGTTTTTGTTTTTGTTTTGGATTTCCAGCATCCGCAGTTTTTTGCTTTTAGCTTACATCTTAGAACCTTCACTGACTTGAGACATCCAGAGTTAATTGTTCATCAGTTTTCACCGAGGGCACCCCTCACCACCGCCTCTCTCGGCTTCTTCACCATCGCTAAATTAATCAGGCTGTTTATGCGACGCCCAGTACTGGATGAGCAAAAATGTTCTCCATCCAAATAGTGGGAAGACTGAAGGCCATTGTTTTCGAACCCAGCTCCAAACTCCATTCCCTAACAAACCAGCTCCGTAACCTCTCCCTAGCAACAGTCTTGAGGTTAAGCCAGTGGTGTTCGCAACCCAGGTGTGTCACATTTGATCCGGAGATGAGATTCCAACCGCACATGCACCACCATGAAGACCACCCATTTCCCATTCCGTCACACCCTCCCAACCTCGCCCCCGCTGCTGCTGTAACCCTCATTCATGCCTCCGTCGCCTCCAGACTCCAGATTCCAACACACTTTTGGCTGGTCTGCCACATTCTATCCTCTGTAAACTTGAGCTCACCCAAAACTCTGCAGCCCATGTCTTGCCTCACGCCATGGCTCCTGCTTCTCGGTGCTCGCTGACCTACATCGGCTCCTGGTCAAGCAACATTGTGATTTTAAAATTCTCACCCTTGTTTTCGCATCACTCGATGGCCTCATCCCCTCCCTATCCCTGTAATCTCCTGGAGCCCCACAACCCTCCAAGATACCCGTGCTCATCTCACTCTGGCCTCTTGAGCGTCCCCGATTTTAATCGCTCCGCTATTGGCGGCTTTGCCTTCAGCTGCCTGGGCCCTAAGCTCCGGAATTCCCTCCCTAACCCTCTCCACCTCCCTTCCTCACTCTCCTTCTTAAAAGACATTCCTGAAAACCTATCACTTTGAGCAAGTTTTTGGTCATCTGGCCTAATATCTCCTTAAGTGGTTCAGTGGTGGCATTCTTTGTTTTATAGTGTTCCTGTGAAGCGCCTGGGGACCTTTTTTGGCGTTAAAGGTGCTGTACACAAGTTGTTGTTGTTGTTGAGGGTCATAAAGTCGCTACGTAAATGCAAGTTCTCTCTCTCTTTCTTTCTTCAGGGTCCGTGCATGAACCACACAGACGCTCAGAAGTGGAAAAGCAGCAGAAGTGCAACAGTCTCTGGACACTCGACCCAGCAACAGAATCGTGCCCTGGATAAGTGGGAGGAGTTACCCGGAGAGAAGTGGGGGGTGGGGGAGTGATCCCACTGACTTGGTTAGGGGACCCCAGCTGCCCCTCCCTTCCCGCCTCCGGAGGTGACAACCTCGGGAATGGCATTGGAAACGGGCAACAATTCGAGTTACTCCGCCCACTCAGCGGGTTTCCAATCGGAACTTTTAAAGTGAGAGCCATGGTCACCGACCATACCCAATGGGGCAACTTCCTCAGCACTCGGCGCCCCCCCCGCCATTGCCGTGGCAATACAACATCGGCCTCTCCCTTGCAAATCGCGCAGCATCCTACCGTCTCAGCCCCGACTCCAGCTGAAACAAGCTTCTCCTCGTAAAGTGAATCGCGTGAAGAGTGAATCGGACTGCAGCACACTGTTTGCCTCCTTCAGTAACTCACAGCAACCGATAACCCTGGCGTGGGGCCGAGGGGTTTTTAAAGCAGCTTTCACCGGGGAAGTCAGTCAAAGAGCAAAGTCTCCAGCCCACACAGGCGCTTGGATTTCTCGGGAGTTCAGACCCACCCCCCCAGGCTGGCCGTTCCGAGGCAGGGCAGCTCCTGGATAATCTACGCCGCAAAATTTCCTGGAGAGTCAAGAAAATTCAAAATTAAAAAAAAAATAGTTCAACGGGGAAAAGAAAACGGGATTGATCAGGGAATTGTTTTTTTAAAAAAAAGAAACACTTGCACGACAAAATGAATACTCGAGTGTCGCTGAGAGAAAGAGACATGCTGTCAAAGCTTCTCGTCTTGCACTTCATAAGACATAGGAGCAGAAATTAGGCCATTCGGCCCATCGAGTCTGCTCCGCCACTCAATCGTGGCTGATAAGTTTCTCAACCCCATTCTCCCCGTAACCTTTGATCCCCTTGCCAATCAAGAACCTATCTATCTCAGTCTTAAATACACTCAACGACCGGCCTCCACAGCCTTCTGTGGCAATGAATTCCATAGATTCACCACTCTCTGGCTAAAGAAGTTTCTCCTCATCTCTGTTCTAAAAGGTCTTCCCTTTACTCTGAGGCTGTGCCCTCGGGTCCTAGTCTCTCCTACTAATGGAAACATCTTCCCCACGTCCACTCTATCCAGGCCTTTCAGTATTCTGCAAGTTTCAATCAGATCCCCCCTCATCCTTCTAAACTCCATCGAGTATAGACCCAGAGTCCTCAAACGTTCCTTATATGTTAAGCCTTTCATTCCTGGGATCATTCTCGTGAACCTCCTCTGGACCCTCTCCAGGGCCAGCACATCCTTCCTGAGATACGGGGCCCAAAACTGCTCACAATATTCTAAATGTGGTCTGACCAGAGCCTTATAAAGCCTCAGCAGCACATCCCTGCTTTTATATTCTAGTCCTCTCGAAATAAATGCCAACATTGCATTTGCCTTCCTAACTACCGACTCAACCTGCAAGTTAACCTTAAGAGAATCCTGGACTAGGACTCCCAAGTCCCTTTGCACTCCAGATTTCTGAATTCTCTCCCCATTTAGAAAATAGTCTATGCCTCTATCCTTCCTACCAAAGTGCATGACCTCATGCTTCCCCACGTTGTATTCCATCTGCCACTTCTTTGCCCACTCATCGGGACAGACAAGAATGCCAAATTTCAAAGGGAGCAACAATCGATACTGCGTGACCAAAGGGTCCAACAATCGATACTGCGTGACCAAAGGGTCCATGAATGCCGGGGAGAAATTTCTCCCACCAACATTCAGCAAGGCTTTTCTTCCCAGCCTTTCCCACCGCCCAAGATACCCAGGAGGATGGCTGGCTGGCTGCCTGACTCCATCCCATGAAAGACGTCGGCACTCCTACCCCACGCCAGATCCTGCGTGCTGATACATTCACCCTTGGGTAAAGTGCAGCCAGTGGTGACCATTGCTGCCCTTCCAGCACTGGCACCAGTGCCAACACCCCAGGTTGCTGACGGAGGGACCACGAGGGATAATCATTGCCACAGGGGCATTTTATTTGTATGTACTCTGGGGCTGTTGCAAAACAGCCTCAAAACATCTGAAATAAAAACAAAGCTCAACGCTCCGGCAGCACCTATGGCGGGAGGAACAGAGTTAACGTTTCAAGTCGAATGCGACTCTTCTTCAGGATGCCAGTGCGATGGCAGATACCATAGGCCGCTTGGCCCAATGATTAGCTGATCCAATCAGGCATGTTTTTTCAGTTGTTCATAATAGGTATTGTATGGACCATGCTCAACCAGGCCGCGCTCGCAAAACCCAAAGCAGAGCATCTACTGTTAGATGCAATCCCATGATTGGGCAGCACTTGCTGAACAATCCTGAGTGTGCTAATAGCTACACCAACAACCAATTTAAGATCATCCGTCAAGCTCATAACATGGCTTATTTACGCTTGCTAGAAGCACAATCATACAAAGGGACCCATTCTCTGCAAACAAATGGAATATGTTCAAGCCTTACGTCTTTTTTTGAATTAACCTGGGAGCTTGGGGAGCCTATAGTAACCTGTTGCTTTCTCCCCAGCAACGCCTCGGCCAATCAGAGCCGACTTGCCAACTAATCAGTGCCCTTCTCTCCTGTAGTGTAAATTGTTGTGGTAGTTTGAAATTTGGCATTCCTGCCTTTGCCCTGATGAGTGGAGGACAAAAAGCTTTGGCAACATGTCTCTCTTTTCAGCAAGTCTCTGTTTCTCTCACCGTTTCGATGCTGTCAGGCCTGAGTATTTCCGGCACTTTGTTTTAATTTCAGATTTCCAGCATCCGCAGTATTTTTATTGCTTTTATTTTAAGTTTGAAACACCTGAGGTTTCACACAATGCTTACACACTCACGGCTGGATCTCTCCACTTAACTCATTTCATTAACACTGCTTCAGTTAAGTCAGTCACGCCCATTCCTATTAAGAGCCCTGGTCAAATCCCGCACCCATGCTCCCAAATTCTCACCTGTGTGAACAGGGCAGGTAGGGAGACTAGAAATTCACCATGGTGTGTGGGGGAGGGAGGCACAGAAATCTCTACAGGGGGAGTTGGCTTCTGTTTTGTAAACTCTTTTGCATCTCTCCAATTCTAAAATTCCCCAAAACGTTCAACATGATCCCAAATTCTTTCATCTTAAAAGGTTAGCAACCCCAGCTCCAGGCAGCCAGGTAAACCGCATCTCAAGTGTCTCTCGCAAGTTGAGACCTAAAACACTTGGGCACCAGGACTCAGTGGCTGTGCTGCACCTTTATATGGCACGGGTGGATTCAACCTGGAGCAAAGGCTTAAAGGGAACAGGCCGCGGAGTAAGCACACGTCGAACGTGATACCTTTAAATGTAATTTTTAGTTCACGTACACACTCGCGTACTGCGATCCACCCTCCGTCCACCATTTACACACCAAGTTGTCCCATGTTGCCAAGGAGAAGCCAAACCAGCCTTCACAAGATAGGAAAATGCATTCCGAGTGAGATCCTGTCACAGTCATTCATTCAGTGAGGATGGATGGGCCTCTGCTTTGCAGATGCTGCATGAGGTGGTGCGGGGTGGGGAGAGACTGTGCCGTAATGGTAATGTCACCAAACCAGTCATCCAGAGGCCCAGGCTACTTGCTTGGGGGCATAGGTTCAAATACCATCCCAGCAGCTGGCAGAGTATAAATTCAAATAATAAATCTGGAAATTAATAATTCAATTCATAAACCTGGAATACAAAAGCTAGTCTCAGTAATGATGACCATGACAGCTATCATTAATTGTCGTAAAAACCCATCTGGTTCACTCATGCCCTTTAGGGAAGGAAATCTGCCACCCTTACCCTGGTCTGGCCTACATGTGACTCCAGACCCACAGCAATGTGGTTGGCCCTCTGAAATGGCCTAGCAAGCCATTCAATTCAAGGGGCAATTAGGGACGGGCAACAAATGCTGGCCTTGCCAGCGACACCCACATCCCACAAAAGAATACATTTAAAAACCAGGGAAGGAAAGGGGTGGGGGAGGAAGAAATGCTCTTGTGCTCCTGTGGTGTGGAAGGAAGGCCACCTATATGTCGAACGGAAAACATGGAATTACCAAATTCACACCACCAGAAATATTCACCCAACATCGCTTCAGCAACCCTCGATTTTTCCCAGCTGTAATAGATACAAAGTCCTTTGTCCTCGAGTGGTCTACAGAGCAACTGAGAGGAATCCGGCTAATTCCGATCACGTGAGGGAATGGGAGAAAGTGTGCTGGAACATTCCAGGCATAGGATAATGCGGACTTTACTTTTTAACTTACCTACACACTCACTCAGAACTCCAAAGGTTGTAATGTGTCAAAGTCACAGTCAAACAACTCGCTGATCCCCTCCCCTTCGTCTAAACCAAAATGGTAATCCTGAAACTGCGGGGGAGAGAGGTTGACAAACATGTCATCAAATGGGACTGCAGGAAAGGCGTCTTCTGTCTGCTGTAGTAGGCTGGCAGCCGAGGTCAAAGGTGAAAGGTTAATGTCCACAACTCCTGCCAATGGGGAAGATGTATTACTTGCCAGGTGTGCCCCTGTGAATGCAAAAGAATTAAGCGTCAGTAGAAAGTAATGAAAATGATCAGGTCTTCCCCTGCACCACTGCCCAGCATCCCTCAAGCACCTACAGAGGGGAAATCACCAGGTTAAAAAAAAGTCCCACAGTTACAACAAATCAAAATTAAAATTAAAATGTAAACTTTCACAGGATGCAAAAGCACCTTTGCAAGTCAACATCTGGGGAAAGAGCTAATCTAAGACTTGTATTGCGCAAATCCCAAAGCATTACTGCAGCTGTACAGGGCCTTGGTGAGACCACACTTGGAGTATTGTGTGCAGTTTTGGTCTCCTTACCTAAGAAAGGATACGCTTGCCATAGAGGGAGTGCAGCCAAGGTTCATCAGACTGATTCCTGGGATGGCAGGATTGTCGTATGAGAAGAGGTTGGGTTGACTAGGCCTGCATTCACTCGAGTGTAGAAGAATGAGAGGGGTTCTCATTGAAACATATAAAATTCTGACAGGGCTGGACAGACTGGATGCAGGGAGGATGTTTCTCCTGGCTGGGGAGTGTCTGAAACAAGGGGGTCACAGACTCAGCACACGGGATAGGCCATTTGGGACTGAGATGAGGTGAAACTTCTTCACTCAGAGGGTGGTGAACCTGTGGAATTCTCTACCACGGAAGGTTACGGAGGCCAAGTCACTGAATATATTTAAGGAGGAAATAGATGGATTTCTAGACTCTAAAGGCATTAAGGGGTATGGGGGAGAGCGCGGGAGTATGGCATTGAGTTAGAGGATCAGTCATGATCACATTGAATGGCTGAGCAGGCTCGAAGGGCCGAATGACCTACTCCTGCTCCTATGTTCTAGGTTTCCATGTTTCTATAGTGCTCCCTATAATGTGCAAAGGTTAAAAATATCACATAAGGTCCTTTAAGAAAGTATTGCATTTCTATAGCGCCTTTCATGACCTCAAGGTGTCTCAAAGCAGTTTGTAGTCAATAAAGTAGTTTGAAGTATAGTCATTGTTGTAATGCATGAACCTCGACAGCTAAATTGTGCACAGCACGATCCCACAAACAGCAAATGTGGTCACAGCCAGACAATTACATTTTTTTTTTAAGTGAAGTTGATCAGGGGGATATACATCGACCAGGACACCAAAGAAAACTTGCCTGCTCTACAAAACGGTGCCGTGGACTCTTGTATGTGCACCTGAAAGGGCGGGCAAGGGTGTCTGTTAACACTTCATCTGAAAGGTAGCACCTCTGACAGTGAAGCACTCTCTCAGTGCTGCACTGGAGCGTTAGCTTTGGTTATGTGCTCAGGTTTCTGGGGTGGCACGATCTTTAGGCTCAGAGGTGAGAGTCCTACCCACTGAACCACATGGCATGGTGTGAGCATCTAAAGAGGAAAAGGTTGAATAAAAAAAAAATACCGACCTTGGCCATGACTCGAAGATGACGAGAGGATCGTGCCCAGGGGAGTTCTTCCTAATAGTTCCTGGTCGGCCAAATTGCAAAGGCTGCTGGTCCTGATGGGGCTGATCTTGACGGGGCTGGTGAGGGTCTTCACAGGACTGCAAGTGCCCGAACCACTCTCAGGGCATAGGAATACATCCACTGGCCCCCTGCTGCTTTGCAATGAGATCTGCAGTGCCTTCAGAGAGACAGAGAGAGAGAGACACACACACAAATGCACACAAATACTGATCCAATCATTGAGCCAATTTTCCGCAGTTAGATCACCGCCACCTGCAGTGGCTCGGTGTGGAAATGCACCACACCACATGGAATAGAGCCAGAGAGAGAGAGCAGGAAGGAGTCCAGATTGGTCTCCCACTGTGCTGAGGACTCCGTTTGTTCTCTTAGGCATTTAAGATTAAGGAACGATCTAGTAGGAGCGTTCAGGATCATTAGTGGAGTTAATAGGGTAGACTGTGAAACCATTTCCTTTTAGTCAGTAAAAGCACAACTAGGGCACATAAGCTTAAAATCAGCTCAGAGGTGATGTCAGGAAGCACTTCACTCAAAGCGTGGCAGAGATCTGGAATTCTATCCTCCAGAAAAGCTGCTAAAGCTGGGGGAAAATGTGAAAAGTTCAAAACTAAGAGTAATAGATTTTTGTCAGGTTAAGGGTATTAGGATTAGAGAACCAAGGTGATCCGTGGAATAAATATTAAGATACAGATCAATCCGGATCTAACTGAACGGCTGAACAGGTTTGAGGGGTTGAATGGCCTCCTCCTGTTCTTATGCTCCTGAGTTAACAGATCTCAGGCATAGGTTACGTCCCAACTATATCCACGGTATCAACACTTGCAGGTAGGCTGGGAGAGAAAGCAAGGGGAAAAATAATCAGTCTATTCTTAATCACTATCCTATGACCCTCTATTAAAACACAGCATCAGCTGACATCCTCTTTGCTCTCCGTATGATAGGGACACAGAAACAGGAGTGGCCATTTAGCCCTCCAAGCCTGTTCTGCTGCCATTCAATGAGACTGTGGCTGATTTGCAATCTAACTCCATATACCAGCCTTTAGCCCATATACCTCAATACCTCTGGTTAACAAAAATCTTATCAATCTTAGATTAAAAATTAACAACTGATCTGGAGTCAACTGTCATTTGCGGAAGAGAGCTCCAAACTCCTAGCCCCTTTTGTGTAGAAGTGTTTCCTCAGTTCACCCCTGAAGGCCCAGCTCTAATCCACCATCGCTTGGTCAAGCGATGGGATAACAGTACCTCAGAAAGCAGGGTCAGCCTTGGCCACCCCTCAACTCCCAACAGCCCGCTGACACTCACCGTCCAGGCTAGGAGCTGGCAAATGGTCAACTGGGTGAGACGAAGGGGCAACTGCTGCCACTACCCCAGCAAATGAAGGCTCATTGGACTCATTCCTGGGACTTTTGAAGAAAAGTTGAGCAGGTTGAGCCTATATCCATTGGAGTTTAGAAGAATGAGAGGTGATCTTATTGATTAAGACCATAACCATAAGATGCAGGAGCAGAAGTAGGCCATTCGGCCCATCGAGTCTGCTCCGCCATTCAATGAGATCATGGCTGATCTGATAATCCTCAATTCCACTTTCCTGCCTTTCCCCCATAACCCTTGATTCCCTTACTGATTAAAAATCTGTCTACTTCCACCTTGAATATACTTAACGACCCAGCCTCTACAGCCCTCTGCGGTAAAGAAATCCACAAATGAACTAAGATAAAAGCAAAATTACTGTGGATGCAGGAAATCTGAAACAGAAACAGAAGAGGCTGGTAAAACTCAGCAGGTCTAACAGCTCTGAAGAAGAGTCAAATGGACTCGAAACGTTAACTCTGTTTTTTTTCTCTCCATAGTTGCTGTCAGACCTGCTGAGTTTTTCCAGCATTTTTTGTTTTTGTTCCACAGATTAACTACACTCTGAGAGAAGAAATTCTTACTCATCTCTGTTTCAAATAAAAGATTCGGACGGGGCTTGATAGGGTGGATACCAGGAGGACGTCTCCTCTTGTGGGGGAGGCTAGAACTAGGGGACACAGTTTAAGAATAAGAATTCTCCCTTTTAAGACAGAGGTAAGGAGATTTTTTTTCTCTCAGAGGGTCGTTAGTCTGTGGAATTCTCTTCCCCAGGAAGAGGAGACGACTGGGTCATTATTGAATTTATTCAAGGCAGAATTAGACAGCTCTTTGACAGAAAAGGGAGTCACGGGTTGTGGTGGGCAGAGGGCAAGATGGAGCTGAGACCACAACCAGGTCAGCCATGATCGTACAGAATGGCGGTGTAGGCTCGAAGGGCCGAATGGCCTACTCCTTCTCCTATGTCCTATGTCCCTAAATGGCAGGAAACCAATCAGTGGGGAGACGGGGGAAACAGGGCAAAGTTTGTGGGCAGAAGCCAGTGGCCTTTGCAAGACTGGAATCGAACGGAGACATGGTTAGAATAGCCACATGTTCTGGGATTGGAGGGGGGGCGGGGTGGGGGTGCCGGGGAGGGGGAAAAAAAAACAAGTTTCAGCTCCTCAGCTGCTCCAGATAAAATCTGTCAGACACGGAAACGTCACAAACCGAGCTCGCAGCACACACCTCACCTCACCTCTGGACCACAGCGGCTGCAGCAGAAACATGACAGTTTTCTCATCGCTCACCCTTCCCCCACCTTTAGGGTTGCACCATTGCATTGGCCGGTGAAAGTGCTATAACCACACGCTGAGGTACGGGGTGCCCGAGAGCAACTCGGTCACTAATCCTCTCCCCTCCACATGAAGCAGCTAGTCACTATTAACAAGATCTGCTTTCGCTGGTTCAGACATGCAGCCAGGTGAAGGTTAGTTACATTGCGCTGAGGCACAGCACACAGGCATTTACCCGATGCCCCGCGCCCACCCTTCCTCTGTTGCGGAGGTGCTTGAGGACCGAGAGTTGTAGGGCTCTGAGGGGTTATAGGGTTGCCAACTCTGGTTGGACGCATTCCTGGAGGTTGCGTCCCATGACTGCCAAAAGTCCCACCCCCACCCCGTCGAAAGGTTAATCTCCAATGCCTGGAGGCTCCAGGACAATCCTGGAGAGTTGGTAACCCTAGGGAGGGTTTGGGCCAGAGCTCGGCTTTTGAAGTAGGCTAGTGATTCCCGTGGGCAGCACTTACCTCACTGGGATCAGTCACCTGGAGCTTGGTATCAGCTGGGGCTTTAATCACCATCACCATCTCATCAGCCAAGTTTTCAATGCTACGCAAGTCTTGACAAGTGACATAGGCAAATGTGCAAGAAGGTCAAGGAATAATCTTGGATTTACAAAAATAACATGTCCCATACACCTTACTTTTGAGAGACCACACAACCAATTGGGGTGCCATAACCAAAAGTTGTCTTGGCACCAGTCTTAATACGGCATCTAACAAGAGATCCCTGTGTGGTATCAACCAATCCCAGTGGCACTTACTGCTAAAACCTGGTAGTCATTTAGCAAGCTAAGTAATGTCAGTGCTGGGGGAATGGATCACTTTGCTGCTGTTTGCACCGCACATCAGCATCAGACTGGGCAGGGCGCAGGGTCAATACAGAGCATTGTAACTGAGCCAATGTGACAATGTGCATTGTCTGGAGAGGAGGGGGCGCAGGCAGGCAAATATTCCATCCCAGTAACCTGGACCCAAAATCCAGAGGTTTAAGCATGAGCAGGAGGCACGGTCTCTAGATAAATCCACCACTGCGCCCTGGATCTGGATCCAGTTGCATCTGCGGGTCGAAGCTATGAGGCTTCCCGAACATTTCACGGAGTTTTACCACTCACGCTATGTGGGGAATTTTGAGCCAAGCAGCTGACTGGAATTCTCCGGGTTCCAGCGGAACACCAGTTTTACAATATTACTCTCTGCTGACTTCAACAGGTGCTGAGAGAGCATATGGGATATTTTCCTTTATTAGCCGAGGCATAGAATATATGAGCTGGGGGGGGGATTATGTATAAAACACCAGTTAGACAGAGCTAGAGTACTGCATAAAGGTCTGGTCAGTGCTTCACAGGAAGGAGATGATCGCACTAAGGAGGGTACAGAGGAGTTTTACAAGGATGTTGCCAGGAGTGGAAAACTTTAACTATGAGGAAAAATTGGACAGGCTGCAGTTGCTTTCTTTGGAACAAAGGAGGAGGAATAGGGAGATTTTTATTGAGGTGTACAGAATTATGAGGGGCCCATCTAGAGTGGAAAGGAAGGATCTACTTCCCTCAGCAGAAAGGTCAATAACCAGGGAGCTTAGATTTAAAGTGATTGGTAGAGGATAATGGGAAGTTGGGGAGAAACCTTTTCACCCAGAGGGTAGTTGGGTCTGGAACCCACGGCCTGACAGGGACAGAAACCCTCTACATTTAAAACGAACAGGTGGACATGAATTTGAAGAGCCAGAACCTGCAGAGCTACCTAACAACAACCAGAAAGTAGATAGCTTTTATATAGCTGACACCTGCATGGTGGGCTGAATGGTCTCTTTCCGTGCCATAACTTTCTACGGTTCTAAAATCGGACAGAGTGTGGAAAGCAGCATCGAACCCGATCCGGTCAGTTTTTCGACCAGTGGGTCAGAATAAAATTCCACCCTCAACACCCCCCCACAAAGTGTTTCTATTGACGACCAAAGTTGCTCTGACAGAAGCTTTGATTTCTCTCATTCATACCACTCCAGCCATCAGATTCCATCAAAGCCGCACACCCATTTCCTGGTTGTTCACTCCAATTGAAGCCATCAGGAGCTCAGCTTCAAACAGCAGTCTCAACCCATCACCATCTGATTCCATCTCCAGCACAGCACTTGTCTGCAATCCAATCCAACCCAACCCAACCCCCTCCCCCCTACTTTTGCCACCCCCTGAATTTCTCCCTTGATTGGCCTCAAATGTCAACTGGCCTCGAACTCTAGTTCAAACGCTACCTCACACCATCCCAACCTCTCAGCCATCCCCATAGAACCTCCAATACCCCAGCTTTAATATCCTCTCCACCTCCCATTATAAATCTTTCCTACCACTACAATCTTCTCCAATCCCACCACTCAGCCTGCCTCCTCGACACTTTCAGTGCCGGGTACTACGTGTCTTGACCCTGCCCTCCGCTGCACAGCCCTCAGCCATCGCCTCCCTGCGCTCTCACTTGCAATCGCTCCAACTCCTCAAATCTTGTCTCGCTTGCCATCAGTTGCCTCCCTCAACTGCAGTGGCTTAAATAGTAAGGCTCGCCACCATCTGCTCAAGGTGCAACTAAGGGTGGCCAATAAGAGGCAGCCTTGCCAGTGACGCCCAGTGTGGATCAAGTGTAGGAAATCATTGTTTGGCGCTTGGTAGTACAGAGCTTGATTATTGCTGAAAAAAAGAGACATGCTGTTGGAGCTTTCCAACTGGCACTCATCAGGACAGAATCACAAGAATACCAAATCTCAAAAGGAACAACAATTTATAACGCATGAGAAGAGGGTGCTGATTGGTTGGCAAGTGGACTCTGATTGGAAGAGGCGCTGCCATGGAGAATGCGCCAGGGGACAGTCAACTGCCAAGCTTAAATTGAAACCAGACAGGTCAACTCCGATTGGTCAAAGCATTGCCATGGTGAATGAACCAGGGAATGGCTGACCCCAAGATTTTGTTAGTTGAAAAAGGCGCAGTGCATGGACATGTGCTCATGACAATGCCTTGACCAATCAGAGTCAAACTGCCTGGTTTGAATTTAAGCTTGGCAGCTAACTGTTCCATCATGCATTCTCCATGACAACGCCTCTACCAATCAGAGTCTACTTGCCAACCAGTCAGCCACCCTCTCCTCCTGCAGTATAAATTGTTGTTCCCTTTGAGGTTTGGTATTCTTGTGATTCTGCCAAAAAGCTTCAACTAGATGTTTCTTTTTTCAGCAATAAATCAAATCATTGGCTGCGCTGGTGAGAAAGGGGTGAAGTGAGGACAGGAGATGAAGTATCCAAAAGTACGTGAAAGCCAATCCCATTCGCGGCGCGCTGCCACTAGTTTCCCAAGCAGCAACATAAGGATATCGCTGGCTCTCCGAGTCCTCTGTCAATAGTTTGAGCTGCAGGGTGCAGTTCTGTATCAGATCCTCCAGCTTCCTATCGTTGTCGTCCAGCTCAGCAATTTCCTTCACCAGGGCCTGGTACTGGGCAAGCACCTCCCCATCCAGGAACTGATGCCCACCCCTGAGGAACAAAGGAACACAGAAGAGTCATTAATACAACCACCTCATTGGGGAGCAGGAACACACAGGACAAACTGAAGAAGCGTTCTCAATGTCCAAAAGGCATGGCACTCGCTCTCATTGCCAACCACCACCCCACCCCAACCAAAATGTTTATCATCCCTTCTTGAATTTACTGACCCAATCACCTGCACCACTACCTCCCCACCCCCAAAAACAAAAACTGGACAGTGAAATACAACAACTTATATTTATGTAGCCCGCTGGGCCAATGAAAACAGGCATGGCACATCAGCCAATGAAGTGCTTTTGAAATGTCGTCACTGTTGCAATATAATTGCCAATTCATGCACAGCAAGCTCCCTGGTTACCGACCCACTTTTAGTGGCAAGTTTTCTCCCTACTTTTTCAATCAAAACCCCTCATAATTTCCAACGCCAGGTCTCCCCTTAACCCTTGTTGCTCTAAGGAGAACAATTGCAGCATTTCCGATCTCTCCGAATAACTGAACTCCCTCACCGAGGTGTCATCCTGGTTATGCTGAATGAGGTACGAATGTTGGTCGGGACACCAGAACTTCCCTGTTCTTTTCCCCCAATAGTGGCCGGAGGATCGTTTACGATCACCTGAGCGAGGCCTAGGTTTCATGTCTTCATTCGAAAGGCGACACCAAAAGCAGTGCCACACTCCCTCAGTGTCAAACCCCGATTAAGCCTCTGCAGCCAAAGCCAAATACTGCGGAAGCTGGAAATCTGAAACTAAAACAGAAAATGCTGGAAACCCTCACCGGATCGGGCAGTGTTGGCGCAGAGAGAAACGGAGTTAATGTTTCAGGCTGGGATCTTTCACCAGAACTGAGAAAAGTTAGAAAAGCAATAGGCTTTGAGCAAGTGCAATGGGAGATTGTGGGAGGCGGGGGGTGGGGGGAAAGAGGGGGAGAACAACAAAAGGGAAGGTCTATCATAGGGTAGTGGGCAGGAGAGGTTAAATGACAAGTAGTTTCTTGGTACAAAAACTTAAAACCTATTCCATTTCTAACTTTCTCAGTTCTGATGAAAGGTCGCAGACCTGGAACGTTAACTGTTTTTCTCTCCACAGATGCTACCAGGCCTGTTGAGCGTTTGCAGCATTTTCTGTTTTTCATTAAGCCTCTGCAGCTGGGCATGAGCCCCCAACCTCAGAGGCCAACACTACCGAGCCAAGGCCCACACTCACTGAAGCCGGAGTTCAACTCGAAGCCAAGTGGCAGGTCTGCAGCTTCATCGATCCCCTTGACAGTCAGGGACGTGCACGAGGCCAGAGTTGGAGGAGCACAGGGGTCTCAGAGGGCTTTCCTGAATCATCTTCCCCTCTGGGTGCTTTGCGTTTGCACATCTCTCCAGTCGGGGTCGGGAATGGTTCAACCCCAAAGTCACCTCTGCACATTCCTGTCGGGATTTTGAGAGGAATTGATAGGGTAGAGAAGAGAGAACGTTTTCCATTGGCGGGGGAGGGGGGGGTCTAGGCCAAGGGGGATGTAACCTCAAAATCAGAGCCAGGTCATTCAGGAGAGAAGTTAGAAATCATTTCTTCACACACGAGGGTGGTAGAAGTAGAACTCTCTCCCACAAAAAGCAGTAGGTGCTAGCTCAATTAATAATTTTAAATGAGATCGATAAAATTTTTGTTAGGTAAGGGTGTTGGGGAACATGGAGCAATGATGGGTCGATGGAGTTAAAACGCAGATCAGCCAATGATCTAACTGAATAGAGGGACAGGCTTGAGAGGCTGAATGGTCTACTCTTGTTCCTATGACCATATAACTTTAAGCAAGTCAAAACCCCCAAGAACATTAAGGGGTTCGTATTTCGGATGGGCAAGTGCCCACATGAACTATGGATGGCAGGAAAGGGTTGCAGAAGTGGTGGTTAGAATAAGGTAAAACCTCCATCATTGGTAGACGAGCGGAGGAGAAAGGCAACAGGGGTGCAAAGAAAGAGAGGGCAGGGCAGGAATATCTGATGGTTTGGGGACAAAAGAGTGGAATATAAAAGTAGGAAAGTTTTACTGCAGCTGTACAGGGCACTGGTGAGACCACTCCTGGAATACTGCGCACAGTTTTGGGCTCCTTCTTTAAAAAAGGATATAACTGGGTTAGGAGTAGTTCAGAGAAGGTTCACGTGACTCATTCCTGGGATGAAGGCCTTACCTTATGAAGGCAGGTCGAACAGGTTGGGCCTGTGCCCATTGCAATTTATAAGAAAGAGCTGATCTTACTGGAACTTATAAGATCCTGAGGGGATTTGATAGGGTAGATACCGGGAGGATGCTTCCTCTTGTGAGGGGGACCAGGGCTAGGGGGGACAGTTTAAGAATAAGAGGGCTACTGTTTTAAGATGGACGTGAAGATTTTTTTTTCTTCTCAGGGGTCATTGGCCTGTGGAATTCTCTTCCCCAGAAAGCAGAGGGTCATTGGCCTGTGGAATTCTCTTCCCCAGAAAGCAGAGGGTCAATGGCCTGTGGAATTCTCTTCTCCAGAAAGCAGAGGGTCAATGGCCTGTGGAATTCTCTTCCCCAGAAAGCAGAGGGTCAATGGCCTGTAGAATTCTCTTCCCCAGAAAGCAGAAGGTCATTGGTCTGTGGAATTCTCTTCCCCAGAAAGCAGAGGGTCAATGGCCTGTGGAATTCTCTTCCCCAGAAAGCAGAGGGTCATTGGTCTGTGGAATTCTCTTCCCCAGAAAGCAGTGGAGGCTGGGTCATTGAACATATTCAAGGCCGGGCATGGTCTTATCGAATGGCGGATCAGGCTCAAAGGGCCGAATGGCCTACTGCTGCTCCCAAGTCCTATCTTCCAATGTAAAAGCCTAGCAGCGCAGGGTGGGTCCATGGAAACACACTGCACCACAGGCTGGCAACACAAAGCCATGTCCCCAGGCAGGGTTCTCAATATCGGCAAGAGTCGGCTGGACTGGGCTGGCCCGGTCCGAACAGGAGAGAGGAGATTCCAAACTTGGGAGAGAAACAGCAATTTACGTGACTCAGCTTTGGGCCTAGCAGGACACATGGTGCAACATTCAAAGGAGCCAGAGACAGAAACATAATTGCAATCCTTACTGACAACAGCTCTCTGAGAAAGCTTACAGACAAAAAAGAAAATCACAAGTTATCCCCCCGTTTTGAATAATTCCCATTGTCGTGCATTTAAAATCACCGGAACAGGAGGAGGCCCCCTCGAGCTTGTTCCAACGTTGAATTACATCACGGCTGATCAGTATTTTAACTTCATCTACCTGCCTCGCTTTCACATCCCCTAATAACAGAAACTTATCAATCTCAATCTTGGGGAATTTTCAACTGAACCCCAGCATCAGCAGCTTTTTCAGGGAGAGAGTTCCATATTTCCACTACCCTTTGTGTGTAGTGCTTCCTGAACAGCCTAGCTTTAAAGTTAGGACTTTGACCCTTTGTTCTGGACTCATAAATGATCAAAGTAGTTAACAAGGCAGAGAGAGAGAGAGAGAGAAAAAAAACTGTTTCCTCTCTCACAGAATCTCACACTGCAGAAGAGGCCCTTTGGCCCATCGAGTCTGCACCGACACGTGAGAAACACCTGACCTACCTACCTAATCCCATTTACTAGCACTTGGCCCATAGCCTTGAATGTTATGACATGCCAAGTGCTCATCCAGGTACTTTTTAAAGGATGTGAGGCAACCCACCTCCACCACCCTCCCAGGCAGCGCATTCCAGACCGTCACCACCCTCTGGGTAAAATAGTTCTTCCTTGCATCCCCCCTAAACCCCCTGCCCCTCACCTTGAACTTATGCCACCTTGTGACTGAACCTTCAACTAAGGGGAACAGCTGCTCCCTATCCACCCTGTCCATGCCCCTCATAATCTTGTACACCTCGATCAGGTCACCCCTCAGTCTTCTCTGCTCCAACGAAAACAACCCAAGTCTATCCAACCTCTCTTCATAACTTAAATGTTTCATCCCAGGCAACATCCTGGTGAATCTCCTCTGCACCCCCTCC
Organism: Cetorhinus maximus; assembly: GCF_964194155.1. Taxonomy (NCBI): domain Eukaryota; kingdom Metazoa; phylum Chordata; class Chondrichthyes; order Lamniformes; family Cetorhinidae; genus Cetorhinus; species Cetorhinus maximus. The sequence continues at coordinate 10,847,582 of NC_135891.1, forward strand.
AGTGCAATCACATCCTCCCTATAATGTGGTGACCAGAACTGCACACAGTACTCCAGCTGTGGCCTCACCAACGTTCTATACAACTCCAACATGACCTCCCTACTTTTGTAATCTATGCCTCGATTGATAAAGGCAAGTGTCCCAAATGCCTTTTTCACCACCCCACTAACATGCCCCTCCGCTTTCAGAGATCTATGGACACACACGCCATCCTCTTCCCCGTTAACTTTTTTGATCATCTTAAACAAGTCAATTAGATATAAAACTCAATTTTCTATATTCAAGGGAATATAAATCTAGTCTATGCAATCTAACCTCATAATTTAACCCTTCTTTCCCTGGTATCAGAGACAGTTACAGCACAGGAGGCCATTCAGCCCATCATGTCCACGCCAGTCAACAAAGATATGACTGCACTAATCCCATTTTCCAGCGTTTCACCCATATCCCTGGAGTCTGTGGCAACGCAAGTGAATATCTAAATACTTCTTAAATGTTATGAGAGTTTCTGACTCAACCACCCTTTCAGGCAGTGAGTTCCAGACTCATTCTGGTGAATCTGCTTTTACTCTCTCCAAGGACAATACATCCTTTCAGATCCCCATTTTAAGGTGATTGGCACAAGAAGCAAAGGCAACGTGAGGAAAAATCTCTTCTAACACAGTGAGTGGTTAGGATCTGCAGTGCACTGCCCGAGAGTGTGGTGGAGGCAGATCCAATCGGGGCTTTCAAAAGGGAATTGGATAAGCAACTGAAGGGAAACAATATGCAGGGCTACATGGAAAAGGTGAGGATTAGGCCTAGCTGAGTTGCTCTTCCAGAGATCTGGCACAGAGATGATGGGCAAAATGGCCTCCCCTCCTACATCGTAGCCATTCTCGGCGCAGTGCCCAGATCTGAACGTAGCACTACAGGTGGGGTCTAAGCAGAGCTCTGTACAGCTGCAACACAACTTCTATTGTACTTCACCCGCCCAGAGATAAAGGCCAGCGTGGCATCAGCTTTTTCTAATTATTTTTTGTACCCATTAACTAGGTTTTAGTCATTTCTGGATTTGGATCCCTAAATCTCTCTACCCCTCCACAGTTCCTGGACTCTCACTATTTTTAAACTTTAAGTGGGAATCTGCTTCCCTTCTTAAGCAGCAATGGCCTCATCTTCCAGCGCCAAACTCACGTGGCCTAGTTTTGGCAGATACCCTGGAGGGCATCACACTGAACTGGTACAAAACTCAATCTTGAGGGCCTTCACGTCAGCTTTGAAGATTCGGGCATCCTACTGGTCTTCTGGGTCCAGCTAACTCGCCACACAGAAGGGTCCTTGGTAACACGTCCTGCGCACCAGTGAAGTCGCCTCTGCTTGGTGAATGCCGACATACTTGGAAGGCTGGCCTTTGGCCTTTGAGAGGGCTGCCACACTTGTGATTTTGTCCTTTCATGAAATGCCCAGAATGCACTGCAGCAGCAAAGGTGAAAGATGAGCTTCCTATTCTTGACAACTATTCATGTCAAATTTGCATAAGGCACTATAGTTAGGCCTCATCTGGCGTACTGCGCCCAGTTCTGGGCACCATACTTGAGGAAGGATGTGAAGGCTTTGGAGAGAGTACAGAGGAGGTTCACAAGAATGATTCCAGGGATAAAGAACTGTAGCCATGAGGATAGATTGGAGAGGTTAGGACTGTTTTCCTTGGAGAAGAGAAGGCTGAGAGGAAGCTTGATAGAGGTATTCAAGGGGTACAGACAGGGTAAACAGTGAGAAACTGTTCCCACTCAAAAGAGCATCAGGAACAAAAGCCACAGATTCAAAATAATTGGCAAAAGGAGTAATAGTGATGTGAGGAAAAAAAATTTTCCCCCCCCAGAGGGTGGTTTGAGTCAGGGACAAACTTCCTTAGAGGCTGGTAGAGGCAGGTTCAATCGAGGTATTCAAAAGGGAGTTGGGTTGCTATCTGAAAAGAATAAACGTGCAGGGTTACGGGAGATAAGGCAGGGGAGTGGGGCTAGGTAGAACGCTCTTTCAGAGAGCCAGTACAGATTCAATGGGCCAAATGGCCTCCTTCTGCACTGTAAAGATTCTGTGATTCTAAGCATGGTCCATGCTTCACGGTGATCACCACTAGCCACCGACAGAGGGAAATTTTTTTTTCGAGGATGTGGGCGTCGCTGGCAAGGGCAGCATTTGTTGCCCACCCCTAACACTCCTTGAACTGCTCGGCCATTTCAGAGGGCAGTTAAAAATCAACCACATTACCGTGGGTCTGGAGTCACGTGTGGGCCAGACCGGGTAAGGGTGGCAGATTTCCCTCCCTAAAGAGCGTGAGTGAACCAGATGGGTTTTCACGACAACCGTTGATAATTGCCACGGTCACCGTTACTGAGGCTAGCTTGGTATTCCAGATTTATTAATTGAATTTAAATTCCCACCAGCCGCCGTGGTGGGATTTGATCCCATATCCCCATGAGCCTGGGTTTCTAGATGCTAGTCCAGTAACATTGCCGCTACGTCACCAGCTCCCCTGTGGGCCGGTGAGTGGCACCACGGCGATAAGTTGGCTAGAGCTGCTTGGCTAAAGGTGCCAAAACCAAAAAAAAACCCACAAAGACACCGGACGATAACCACCTCACACGCAGCACTTGTGGCAGAACCTGCCTCTCATGGATTGATCTCATCAGTAAATATGCGCTATATGAAGCTACCCCATCCTCAGTGGATTTAAATTCCTCTGAAGAAGAGTCCTATGGACTCGAAACATTAACTCTTGTCTTTCTCTCCGCAGATGCTGTCAGACCTGCTGCGTTTTTCCAGCATTTTCTGTTTTTGTTTCAGATTTCCAGCATCCGCAGTGTTTTGCCTTTATCTTAGGATTTGTCTTTCTGCCCGCCCATCATCACACGCAGGTGGAAGGATCCCTACGATGATCCTTACGATGTGTGGCCACACCGGACACTCCTGCACACGCTTCCCTGCGGTAGTCACTGAGCAGAAGGATGACCCATTTCACCATCACCGTCGCACCCTCCGCCCTCCCCCCTCAGCCAAACCCAGAGGATCGGAGACCAATTGTGGTGCTGCTCCGGCTGGGATGTCAGTGAACTCAGCCACAGACCAGGTGAAGGGAAGTTCAGGAGTGGTTTTGATCAACTAAATAAGGAGGAAACAGCAGCGGAAGAGTCAGTAACGGGATTCAGATTTAAGGTGCGGGCAAAAGAATCAGAGAGGAGACGACAAAAAATTTTTTATGCAGCAAGTTGTGATGATTTGGGATTCGCTGCCTGAAAGGGTGATGGACGCAGATTCAATAGTAACTCTCCAAAGGGAATTGGATAAATACTTGAATGTGGGGAGAAAGCAGGGGAGTGGGACTAATTGGAGAGCCCACCAGAGAGCCGGCACAGGCACCAAGGGCCGAATGGTCTCTTTCTGGGCTTTCTCGTTCCACGATTCAGATGTTTTAAATGTCGCGGCAATCACGTTCAACGCCTGCTGCAACACTCACAGCCACTGGATGTGATTCTTGGATTTCTTGGTGATGAGCTTGATGCCTTCCAGGACGTTGGTGATGTCGTAGATTCTGCGCTTCTGAACTTCGAGGGCTTGTGCTGCCCAGTTCAGGTCCAACACACCATCCGGAGACTGCGCTAGCAACTGGATAAATCGCTTGGTGATCAGGCTCAGGGATGTGTCGTACCGAGTCTTCTCCACGGGAGATTTCAGGCCTAAGATCAAAATGACTTGCACAGAATTACAGAGAACGTACAGCACAAAAAACAGGCCTTTTGGCTCAACTGGTTCAGGCCGGTGTTTATGTCCCACACTTCCTCCCAACCCTCCTCACCTAATATGCAGCTGCGGCTCAGTTGGTAACACTCTCACCCACAAAAGCCAGGCTGACACTCCAGTGCAGTACTGAGCGAGTGCTGCACGGTCGGAGGTTCCATCTTTTGGATAAGACCTTAAACTGAGGACCCATCTGCCTGCTCGGGTCGTGTTAAAGGCCCCAGGGCACAATTTCAACAGTACTGGAGTTATCTCTGGTGCCCTGGTCAATATTTATTTATTTTTTTTATTCGTTCATGGGATGCGGGCATCGCTGGCTGGGCCAGCATTCATTGCCAATCCCTAATTGCCCTTGAGATAAGAGTGGCTGGCTGGGCCATTTCAGAGGGCATTTAAGAGTCACCCACATTGCTGTGGGTCTGGAGGCACAGGATGGCAGATTTCCACATTAGTGAACCAGATGGGTTTTTACAACAATCAGCAATAGTTTCACCGCCATCATTAGACTTTTAATTCCAGATTTTTTAAATTAAATTCAAACTTCACCTTCTGCTATGGTGGGATTTGAACCCGGCTCCCCAGAGCATTACCCTGGGTATCTGGAGTGCTAGTCCAGTGACAATACCGCTACACCACTGCCTCCCCAATCCCTCAAATCAACATCACAAAAACAAATTATCTGGCCGTTATCACATTGCTGTTTGTGGGAGCTTGCTGTGCGCAAATTGGCTGCCTTATTTCCTACTTTACAACAATGACTAGACTTCAAAAGTGTCTGATTGGCTGTAAAGCATTCGGCCATCATGAGAAGTGCAATAAAAATGTAAGTCTTTAATTCTATCGGCATAATCTTCGAACTCTTTCCTTCAGTGTTTACTTAGCTTCTCATTTAAAGCATCTACACTATTTGTCACAGCTACTCCATACCTTGCATTTGTCTAGTGCCTTTCACAACCCCAGGACATTTCAAAGCACATTGTAAAGGCAGCAGCCAATCTGTGCACTGCAACCGCCCACAAACAGCAATGACATAACGGCCACGTGATCGGTTTTTTTTTCAGTGGTGTTGGCTGAGGTATAAATATTGGCCAGGACATCAGGGAGAAACCCCCTGCTCTTTAAAATAGTACCCCGGGATCTCCCACATTTATCTAGGAGGGGGGGGCTTCGGTTTAACATCTCATCTGAAAGTCCCTCTGTACTACACTGAAGTCTCAGCCTGGATTACGGATTCAGTCCCGAGGAACGGGACTGGAACCCACAACCTGCCACCTCGGATGACTGAGCCACCGCAGAGGAAAAAGGTTTGCAACTTCAACTAGTAAATTCTGAGGGTCAAAGGACAAGAATCTTGTCACCCACATAACCAGGATCACGAGCACATTCCAGGTCTTTGAACTGTAGCCCAATAAATCATGCATTCAGCAAACAAGTTTTAAAAAAAAGTAAGGATTACCCAATGGAACAATGGGTGATATCGTGATTATGGGACTGGACTAGTGACCCAGGGGTGCTGAGGTCAAACCCCAACTGGTTCAACTAAGTCCCTCCAGACTGCGAAATGGCCATTCTTATCCAGTGTCGCTGGGCATGACTGAATTGCCCTCTGATGGCCTAGCGGGGTACTCAGGGTAACTAGGGAAACCGGGAAGGCCCCAGGGTCAACCCAATGTTTCCGAGGGTATTAGCAAGGGCAGGAAAGTAAGAATGCAGTCATTTTCCTCAAAAGGCTAAGGTGGAGGCGGTTTATATATATTTAAATTACTTCCCGATCACGATACAATGATTCCCCCATCCCTGGTTGAAAGTTGATATGTCCAGCGTTCAGGTAAAGCCTCAGCTTTGGTGCTCCCCATTGTATTCGCTGTCAGGTCACACACTTGAGGAACAGACATTGGTTCAAGGATCAGAGTGGTCGGTGCCCAAGGAAACCCCATCCCAGCACCACTCTGTAACCTTGCAAGAGGAGGTTGAGGGCGGAATATCCCACGTGCAAAATTGATCACTCAACAAAAACTTACATTTATATAGTGCCTTTAACGTAGTAAACATCCCAAGGCTCTTCACAGGAGCATTACCAAACAAAATTTGACACTGAGCCACATAAGGAGACGTTAGGACAGGTGACCAAAAGCTTGATAAAAGGAGGAGGAGCAGTTAAGGAGCGGCATGAAGAAAGATTTAGGGAATTCCAAAACTCAGGGCCCAGGCAGCTGGAGGCCGATGCCACAGCCATCATTGGTTAAGTGTAGGAAATCAGGTATATGCAAGAGGCCAGAAATGGAGAAGCGCAGAGATCTTGGAAGGTTGTCGGGCTACAGAAGGTAACAAGAGGCAAAGGGGGAGCAAGGTCAAAGGAACTTGAAGACAAGGAGGAGAATTTTAAAATCGATGGGTTGTCAGGCGGGAAACCATGTAGGTCAGTGAGCACATGGGTGAACGGGACTTGGCGCGAGTTAGCAGAGTTTTTGGTGAGCTAAAGTTTACAGAAGGTGGTGGGCGGGAGGTTGGCTGGTAGAGTTTTGCAATAGTCCAGGCTGGAGGTAACAAAGGCGTGAATGAAGGTTTCAGCAGAAGATGGGCGGAGGCAGGGACGTTCTTGGAGAATTGGCTCAAGTGTGGCTAGAGGGAATATCGGCCCTCGAACCTGACAAACTATCATGAATAAAATGAGCTGAGCTGCTATTATACACAGGTCCACTCCACTTGTATCTGCCAAGACAATAAAGTTGGCCATTTTATGAGGACCCTCTGGCCCAATCAGAAGAGCAGAGCAAACACCCAATCCCAGGCCTTTGCCAACGAGGGCTTGTGACCAACTGCAAAGGCCCCAAAGTAAGGTTCCTGCGCTTCCCAATGCTGGTTGTAAGAGCTTAGACTGGAGAGCTCAAGTCTTTCACTCACTTCTTCCTCCTGGACGGGGCTAAAGAAAATCATACCATTACAAGTTTTGCTACTTTGCACCATACCTCTCCCAGAAGACTTCCCTTTCCCTTTAGGGCTCACCATCTCCACAGCGAGATACTGATGATCACTTTCCAGCTCCAACTTCCTCTTCACCTGCAGAGAGCATCAAAAGGAACTTTGTGAAAACCCACTCGCGGATACTGTGAATAAAAAGGGAAAGTACAAATGACTGCCGCTGTTTTTGATTCCTTTTGGCCAAACACCTTCTATACAGATCCATCAATACAACCGTAAACTGCAAAACATCATACACAAAACAACCTGCGACCTTTACAGGCGTCCACGCTTTAATGGTGCAGGAAGCTCCCCTTGTTGCTCAGGGGCAACAGGCTGTGGGGGAAACATATCCCCGTCACCTCACTCTACAGCTGGCAATTGAGGGGAGGAAGAGGCCGGAATAAAACGTACCCGATTTCCCCCACCATCAAGCCAGCTGAGATGAGATAACCTTGAGCACAGACTGCTATATTGTGAGAAGCCAGTTTAGAAATAATCGCTCTACTCAAGAGGAAACTCCCCCTCACACCACCGCGCCCCCCACCCCACCCCATCCCATCCCACCCCCCAACTTATTTGCCTCAGTTTACATGACTGGGGTGAGGTCTTGATGCGCACAGGGTAGTGTCCCTGCCTCTGAGCCCAAAGCTGCGGGTTCAAGTCCCACTCCAGGACTTGATGGCCAAGGAAGGTGTGTTCAAGGGGCGGCCAAACAGGGTGATTATCAACCGGCAAATCATTCCAAATGGCCAGGCGGTAAGAATGGGAGGGATTTCTGGTCAGCCACGTGGTGGTGGAAAGAAAGTTGGAGCCTCTACCATCACCGTCCATAGCTCCAGGCTACAACACGCATGGAAAATTGGATGCTGCCTCAGCAGCTTGGACTCTCTGAGCGAACTGTAACACACCAGAACCACATGGATGGGAAGTGAAACTGTTGCGAAATTTCCGGGGTTTCAACACGGTCAGGGTAGACCAACTCCAATGACGTTGCTGTAGAGGAGGGAGCAGATAAATCTTTAAATATTAAAAAGGAGCGCGCCACGTTTTTTTAAAAACTGTGTCGCCTTACTTAATATCTGCCTAATTCAAGCATGTTTTTGCCTTGCTCCTTCCACGCTGACCTTTGCTGAGCATCCATCACTCACCCATGTAGCAACTGGTGGCTGCCATCTCTGAAGCTTCTATTGTTGCCAGTCAGGTCAGCAGCACACAAAGCACAAGTCTAGTATAACCTCCACTCGGGCATTCCACACAGCCAAACTACACCCCTTTTTGGCAGGATTGTGTGGCAACCTATTTTTAAAGGAGGGGAGGGGTAGGGGATAAGTAATCGTCAGGGAAGATCACCGAGCCATATACACATGGCAGCCCCATAGATCATGCAGCAGCCACTCCCCCACAGACCCTCACAGGCTCCATCTCCTGGGAGACAGAGATGGGGCAGCAAGCCAATCCTTCACCATTCCACACTTTTACCCAGGAGGTCGTGTCACGTCATAACACACACCTCAGGTCTACTGGCTTCGAATTCGGCAGCTCTGGTAGAGGAACCAAGGTTTGAATCATACGGCACAGCGGAGGCCACATCTGGAATTAAAAGTCTGATGGTGACCACAAAAACATTGCCGATTGTCGCAAAAACCCATCTAGTTCATTAATGTCCTTTAGGGAAGGAAATCTGCCGTCCTCATTGGGTCTGGCCTACATGTGACTCCAGGCCCACAGCAATGTGGCTGACTCTTTAAAAAAAAAATGTCCTCTGAACACGGGCAATTAGGGATGGGCAATCATTGATGGCCTAGCCAGCAATGCCCACACCCCACGAATGAATAAAAAAAGCCTGCCCAGAGTGCCTGCTCTCTGAACGCACTGTCCAATTAGTCCCACTCCTCCTGTCCTTTCCCCATGGCCCTGCAATTGTTTCCTTTTCAAGTATTTATCCAATTTCCTTTGAAAGTTATCTTTGAATCTGCTTCCAACACCCTTTCAGGCAGCGCATTCTAGATTACGACAACTCACTGCAAAAAAGGTTAAATAACTTGAAGTTCACCGAAGTTCGTGAGAACCGAGCGATAACAACCTTTTTTTTATGGCTCCAGCATGTCATATAGGTCCCTGCTAAGTACATGACAAACGTCTAGCTAGCGTGGTACCTATCAGAAGCCTTAAAGCACTTCAGGCAATGGCTGACTCTTGGAGTGCAGCAACTGTGTTATAGGCAAAGTCTGCAAGTATTCCAGCAATAAGACTTTGGCAGCCGCCATGGCAACACCTCTACCACTCAGAGCCCACATGCCAACCAATCAGCACTCTCTTCTCATGAAGTATAAATTGTTATTCCTTTTACTAGTTGGTATTCTTGGGAATTGTCCTGATGAGTGCGAGACAAAAAGTTTCGACAACAAGTGTCTTTTTTCAGCAATACTCAATAAGATTTTCCTGTTTCAGATTCTGGACCATAGACGTGCAACATTAGCTCCAGTGAAACAAGCCACTTCATCCTCACTCTGAACTCCCATCTTTGGGTGGGAATAGATCAAGTTACAATTCCACAGTTCCTCCACTACATCTTGGAAATACTTTTTTTATATTTAAAAAAAAATTGTGAGCCTAGTCAGCAAGTGGCAGCTTGCTATTCGGTCGTAAGAGCCTCACAGGAAAGTCACGTGCACTTTCCAGCAAACATCACCGAGAAACCATCAGGAACACAAGAAATATGAAGAGTAGGCCACACGGCCCATCAAGCCTGCTCCGCCATTCAATACAATCATGGCTGATCTTGGGCTTCAGCTCCACTTTCTGCCTGTTCCCTGTATCCCTTAATTCCACGCGACACCAAAAATCTGTCCATCTCAGCCTTGAATGTATTCAACGATGGAGCATCCACAACCGAATGGGGTGGAGAATTCTAAAGAGTCACAACCCTTTGAGTGAAGTAGTTTCTCCTCATCTCAGTCCTAAACGATCAGCCCCTTAACCTGAGTCTGCGCCCCCGTGTTTTAGATTCCCCGACCAGCTGAAACAATCTCTCAGTGTCCACCCTATCAAGCCCCTTCAGAATCTTGTATGTTTCAGTAAGATCACCTCTCATTCTTCTAAATTGGAGAGAATATAAGCCCAATTTACTCAGCCTTACAACATAGGATAACCCCTTTATCCCAGGGGCCAATCTATTGAACCTTCACTGTACTGCCTCCAATGCAAGTATATCCTTTCTTAAGTGTGGAGGCCAAAACTGCACACAATATTCCAGATGCAGTCTCACCAAAACCCTGTACAATTGTAGCAAGACTACTTTATTCCAGTACTCCAATCCCCTTGCAGTAAAGTCCAACTGGAACTATAATCATTCTCTCACTTCCCTAGACCAGAAGTAGAAGCAAAAATCACAACAACAGCCCTCTGACTGAAGTCAACTACCCCAACACAACAGAAATCAAATATGGGCCCAGTGCCACATCATACAGTTGACACACTCGACCACCTTAAAACCCAAGGACATTTTTGTTTTTATTACTTTATAAAATAAGATTTTAGTTCACCATTTAAAAGGAAAATAATTGTCCCATGTGCTGCTAGTTCTAGCAGAGGTACTGGTAGGAAGGAGTTAGCAAATCCTCAATGTGAAGGAGGCACCAACAACCAGGGATTTTAGAGGTGGTCTCAGGAACTCCTAGGAACCAGGTCCACTTTAAAAGTCAATATAATTAGAATTTTACTAAAACAATTAAATCAGCAACCTGAGAAGGAGATTGCTTTCTGAAAGAAAATCTGTGGAAATTTAATAAATTAGAGCTCTGAGCAACAAATCAAATGTCAGCCCTTTTTTATTGCAATAAAACTGATTGCAGCTGAATAACCTTTTTAAAATGAGTTTTATTCAATTTCAAAGCAGGCATGATCCAGGACTCTGTGTGAGTCCTTCCACAATAGCTATCTAATCTCAGGCCACAGCACTGTGGGAGCAGAGTGGAAGGGGATGGCTTTGCCCTGGGTGTCCCTCCCCCTCCACAGCTCTTTGTTTACCTTGTGAGGGACTGATTCCCAGCCCAGGGCTGACAGCAGCCAGCCTGCTCTTAGGCCTCTCCACATGCAGTTCTGCAACTAGCTCACGAGTTGCAGTCACCCAGACTGTGCCCCAAGTGGCCTTACAGAATTCAAAGTGCAAAAGTATCCAAGGACAGGAATCTCGACAACGACTTGCATGAATTTGAGACTTTTAATGCAGCAAAGCAACAACTTTATATAGTATCTTTAATGCACTGTAATGAAACATCCCAAGGTGCTTCTTGGAGCATTATTAAAGAAAATTTGACACCAAGTCACATAAGGAGATAGATTTTAGGACAGGTGACCAAAAGTTTGGTCAAAGAGCGTGTTAAAGGAGGGAACAGATGCAGAGAGGTTTCTGTGTTCAGGGCCTAAACTGTGCCCACAGCATCAGCACACACAGAACTTTGGTTTTCCATTCTCTGGTTCAAAACACTTGCTGCTCTAGGACCTGTGCCCAAAGCCCCATTACTTAATGTCCCCAGACTGGGGGTGGGGAAGAGGAGTGTGATCTTAAAGGGAGGGATAGGGACTACAGTTTCGAACCATGGCGTACTGATCAGTGCTGCTCTCTCCAGCTACTGAATGCACTGTCTTCCTGTCTTTTTTTTTAAAGTGGCACTACAGCATTCAGCACAAGGAGATTTTTCAGACAAAGTGAGTTAACTGGCACAGGAACGTAGGCATGATGTTTTATTAAGTTATCTGGCCAGCTTGGCTGTTTACACAAAAATGTCTCTTCCTAACCCCAAGAACAGTTTCACTGCAAGGCCGGGGACAAATCGACTAACACACACACAGATGTGTGGGTCATATACTTGAAATGTTGGTGGGAGATAACTTACCAATCGACTAACAAACAAAACTTGCCTAACTAAAAGACTCAAATCATCTGTAAAACAACCAAATAATAATAAATACTAAAACTTTTGAATGCAAAAATATTAAACTGTGCTGCCTTCTTCACTATCTTAAAGTAGTCTAAACTTAGTGTGAAAAATGCTTAAAGCTAAGTATTTTGATCAGTAAAGGGAGTATGATCAGCATTAAAATAGATCTCTTTGTGACTTAGGTAGATTGTCTAGGTTGCAGTGAGATGGCTGTGCTGACACAGAAGCTCAATGAGAAGGTGTAAGGGTATACGTGTTCAACCACAGTTAGCAATGTTCATCTGGGTGGACCGTGGGGCTGTCAGGACTGACAAGCGTAACTAGAGTGTATAAGGATCTATCTGTTCAGCTACACGCAGTAATGTCCCTCGGGGTGCCAGCACTGCACACACACACATGTATAACTAGAAGATATGTTATAGCCATTCAGGAACGTTCCTCTGGGTGGATATTGGTGCTGCTGTCAGTACACATAAAAACACACACACGTATAACTAGAAGATATAAGGATCTATCTGTTCAGCTACACTCAGTAATGTTCCTCTAGGTGAATGTTGGTGCTCTCAGTATATACACACACAGAGACCCTATATACACACACACTCACTCACTCACTCCAATTACCGGCGGGCGCCCCAGGGGGGGCCGCTGTCCCCACTCGGCTGACCCGGGACCCTGGGGAGTAGCAGCAAACAGCAGGAGCCCCTGAGCCTCCTCCTCCGCCCCGGCCCCCGTCCCGGTCCCGGTCCCGGTCCCCGTCCGCTCAGCCTCTGCCTCCGGCTCAGCCCGGCCACTTCCTGGGGAGGAGAAAATCAGCAGCGGCTGCCCGAGCAGCCCCTCGGGCCCGCAGCAAGACACGGTCACCATCCCGGTCTGGGTGGACAGGAGGGAATCGGCGGCGGGCTCGGGATTTATCGCACCCGGTAACAGTTCTCTGGACATTGTTAATGTTGCAATTTTTTTTTTTGTTACTGTCTTTGTCCCTTTTTGTTTTGGATCCTTGTTCTCGCTGCAAGAGAACGCATTAACAAATTAATATTAATTCGGCAGCAAGTTATAATTCCAAGTGCTCGCCCCCCTCCTCCTCCCCCCCCCGGTGCTATCCCACGGATTGATGCAGGTTAAAAGGATACTTGGAGTTCAGCTCTATCCAGGAAGCTGCCAGCTGCTCAGACCTGGGGCTGCTTTTTTTTTTACGCGCCAAATATTTGCCGCGAAACAGCCACCCGGCCGCGTCACAATGGGACGCCACGCCCCCCTCCTCGCCCCGCCCCCTCCGACACCCGACTGGCCGCAGCTTCTGACGGGCCGCCCCCTCCGTCCAATCGGCGGCTCAGGCCCCGCCCCCGCCCCGCGGGTTTGTCTTTCCGCTGGAGCGGGGAAGGCGGGTTTATTTAAATTGAGAGAGATAGAGGGGGGAGGGGAACCAGGAAGTGCCACTCTGCACCCTTTAAAAAGTACCATAAAAAGCTGCTTAGACTCAATCCCCGTGTTTACTATTGAGAATCTCTTGTTATTGCCCTTGTTTTTGATCTCCTATTTCTATATTGTTATTGCCTTTGTTTTTTAATCACCTATACAATTTCTAGATTGTTATACACCTTGCTTCTAGATCTATAATATTTCTAGATTGTTATACACCTTGCTTCTAGATCTATAATATTTCTAGATTGTTATATACCTTGGTTTTTAATCACAACTACGATTTATATATTGTTATATACTTTGTTTTTTAATCTATATTTCTACATTGCTATATATCTTGGTTTTTAATCACCTATACTATTTCTAGATTGTTATATACCTGGTTTTTTTATATATAATGTTTCTATATTCTTATATACCTTGGTTTTTAATCACCCATACTATTTCTAGATTGTTATATACCTGGTTTTTTAATATATAATATTTCTATAGTTATATACCTTGATTTTTAATCACCCATACTATTTCTAGATTGTTATATACCTGGTTTTTTAATATATAATATTTCTATATTGTTATATATCTTGGTTTTTAATCACCCATACTATTTCTAGATTGTTATATACCTAGTTTTTTTAATATATATTTCTATATTGTTATATACCTTGGTTTTTAATCACCCATACTATTCCTAGATTGTTGTTGTCCTTGGTTTTCAATCACCTATAGTGGGTTATTAGCCATAGTCCACTAAGGAGCATAGGCATCTGTCCACATTTCTACATTCTGTCATTGCACTTGCTTTTTCATCACCTATACTATTTCAGGTTCCAGCAAGGACTCTTACTGCTTTAGTTGGGCAAGATGGAAGAAAACTGGAGAGGCAATAAGGGAAAATAGAACACATTTTGGAGATTACAGTGAACACAAAGCACTGTCCTATTGTTTCTTGTTTAAAACTCCAAAGGAAAATACCTTTGGTCACAAAACACATTTCTATCTTCTGTTACCTGTAGCATATAGTATTGGAAGAAAATGATTTGGTTTGCATCATATGACAACTATGAACAGTCATGTAATATACTTTTATAAATTTTGCAAATAAAGTATATTTTGGGGGGAAAAAAGCCTATTCTGTTATCCACAATCTAAGGCCTGCCTACCATAGTATACAGAGGGGCTGCAAAATGGGTAGAACCCCTTGGGCTGTATGTTTGACATGCAATGCATATTGTTAATATCACATCTAATTAGAATTGTATTGAGGCACCTCAGGGTAGAACTGGGGGGAAAAAAAGAATTTATTGCACTTTCTGTAGTGGTACAGAATGTAATTTAACAAACTTTGAATAAAGCATATTTTTGGAAAAATAATCTATTTGCTGTAATTGCACTTGTTTTTGATCACCTGTACTATTTCTCTATTCTGTTTCTCCCCTTGTTTATTGATTATATATACTATTACTACAATTCCTACATTCTGTGTTTTTAAAAACCTAAAAGGAAATCAGAAGCAAACTTGGGTGTCTTTCTTCTCTTAGACTAGTGCAATAACCCAATACTCTGCCCCCCTCCACATGCTTTTGCTTGCAAAACAGAGCAGCATACCAGTAACCGAGCTATGGCCCTCCTGTCCAAAAAGCAATAATTTTTCCTCCAAACCACTCCATTCAATCGTGCAGACTCTTGACACTTTCTGCAACAATTCTGCAGGGTGCAGGGCCAGCTGTTTCCTCCACAGCAGGCTTGCTCAACAAATGAGACCACAGGCAAGACGTATGCATGAGATGCAGAGTCCCTGTATGTACAGCAATAAATTAATAACTTGTCAAAAATCAAGCATGCACATAGAAAAAAAATGGGGCCCTAATCATTACAAAACCCAAGTAAAGATGGCTATTTTTAATGTATGTGAAATAAAAAACAGAAAATGCTGGAAA
Organism: Cetorhinus maximus; assembly: GCF_964194155.1. NCBI lineage: Eukaryota > Metazoa > Chordata > Chondrichthyes > Lamniformes > Cetorhinidae > Cetorhinus > Cetorhinus maximus. The sequence continues at coordinate 10,862,634 of NC_135891.1, forward strand.
AACTCAGCAGGTTTGGCAGCGTCTCCGGAGGGAGAAACAGAGTTAATGTTTCAGGTTCGTGACCTTTAGCTCTGAAGAAAGGTCATCAACGTGAAACATTAGAATCCGTGAAGAGGAAAACAGAGTTGAGTGTTTACAGCATTTTCTGTTTTTATTTCAGATTTCCAGCATCGACAGTATTTTGGGTTTTTTTTAAACTATGATGTCTGCTTTGATTCAGCTGCATCCTTGTTCATAGAAACATGGAACTATCTGCTCACATTCCACAGCACTGTCTTAAGAAAAAGTTCAAAGAAGTTACTTGAAAGGAAACTTTCTTGGCAGCCTTCCTTTGAGTATAAAGTTGGATTGTGGATCAATACCTGTGAATCAAAGATGGTGAATTTGCAATCTCAGGCTATGTCAAGGATGGGAAGGGTGTCCTTGCTACAGGGAATAACCTGGTAAGGGAGAGCAGGAGAAGCTTGCTCATTAGCAATTCCTACACACTGTTAAGGCAGGAGTTGCATTCATCAGTGGACTGCACCTCAGATAATTGAAGGGGTATGTACTGTGCTTTTCATAGACACCACTTTTAAGGCAAATGGTTAAGGGAAAAAAAGATTCCGAAGGCTACTTTCATCAAGTTTATTAGCAAGGGTATTCATACCATCATCGCATCATCCACCAAGTACTGAAGTTGATTGGAAAATTAATACAAACAATCCAGCTTTGAAATGTACTTTTTATTAAAGATCTTTAAGTAAAAGAGTTCAAGCTGCAAGCGGATAGATTTCATTCATCTATGGAGAGTTTCACAGTTAGGTTAGGAACTCAGCCTTCAATACAAGGACATTCCTTTAAAATAGCATTTAGTAAATTAAGAACAGTTTTATTGTGTCTAACGGGCACATGTTTCGTGTTAGATAGCATTCCGAACATCTTACTTCAGGTGACCAATGCAATCATGAGCCAGCCTCAGCCGACAAGCCACCACTCATTGCCAGAAATAAGAAGCCAGGTTTACATGTGTGGAAATTGTAGTCAGGATTTTTCAGCTGGTCATGGCTGCTCCAGTTGTGGGTTTATCTGTAACTTTCTAATGGGATGGGTGGGGGGGTTGGCAGAGTGCAGGGACTCATTTAAGCCCAGCACCCTCACCCTCCAGCCCCTCTGTCTTAAATGTTTTCCCTTCCATCCCAGCCAGTGGGAGTCCAGTGACTCCACCTGGTGCAGGATGGCAAAGCAGGGGGTGTGGGGGTGGGGGGCTCGAAGCTTGACTCCTTTTCTTGTGGAACTGCCTTTGGTTGCTTAAACACACACAACCACTTGCTAATTATTTGTCAAGTTGTTAAGAACAATCTCCCAATGGCATCATTCATATCCAACAATTTTCCATAAAATTATTTAAAAATCCACCAGATTTTAAAAATATGAAGTTAGGGTGTTGGAAGCAAATTCCATAGGAAATTTCAAAAGGCAATTAGACATAGACTTGACAGGGATCAATTTTGCAGGGTTATAGGGAGAAAGCTACACTATGGGTCTAAATTGGCCAGCTCCTTCAAAGGGCCAGCACAGGGTACAATGGGCCAAAAAGCCTCCTGCTGTGCTATAAAATTCTATGATGCTTCTACGATTAATAACTGATCACAGCACCCACAAGCCACATTCACAGCTGATATAGCTCAGCGGTTCGATATCATTGCTTGCCAATAAAAACCCACTTGGCTGTTGCTAGGCTGAGCCCTTGGAAAGCATACTGCGTTATCTGGTATAAAGTTCAGCAACAGCAGCTCCAATCATCTTTCACTTTCGTACAGCCTAGCTGTCGGTTCACTGATTAAGGCAGGGTGGTGTGCACACACCACTGCAACCAAGGCAAGATATAAAAATCTTCCTCAACCTTTTGTCAGGGCGTGTAGATGTTTTATGATTTAGACAACAGCTGAGAACACAACATGGAGGGCCGTAATAGATAAGTAGGGAAAACTTGCTACAACAGTATAGGGAGCTGGTGAGACCATACTTAGAGTGATGGGACTCTCCCATGACTTTGAGGGATAAGTGTTCAGCAAAAGAAAAAGACTAGTTTACAGTCTATGTTGATGTTGTCTCATGCGTGATGTTAGGGCAAGATTCAAACCGCATAATGCTTGCAAATATTGCACATGAAGTCAGTGTTGGAAGGATGGATGGAGGCATTGGCTTTACTTGTCCTGGAGGCATTTGAATCAGTTCTCCTCAAATGTCAAAATAGCTGGATAGCAGAGACTTCTTCATTTGGGTCTGTCCAAGGTTGTTTTTTTTCCCAGGCATTGGGATCCAGCTTGTAAGCTCGGAGGCCCGATTTCTTGAAATCCAAGTTTGGGATGTCCTGTGGTGTGGGTTCCCATGCTCAGTTAGCTCTAAGGTACTGCCTTTGTTGTGCAGGAATCCTCCTGTTAGGAAATAGAGACAGTTCAACTAAGTTATATTTGTATTTGTGGGTGTTAGGATTGAGCTTTAAAGTTTACGTTTGATTTGTATTTCTGTATCTGTGTGTTAAGAAAGGTCAAATGGAGTTTTAGTTTCATTTTTAAAAGGTGACTGCATTTCTAATGAGAGTTTACGACTTAAGAAGTTGAGCAAACACAAGGGCGGAAGAATTGGGCTGTTGCCTAGCAACAGGGGCCCGGAGAGGCAGGTCCCTCCCACAGACACACACACAAAAGCTAGAAACAGCAGTTTGTTTTGGAAGCTGTTGGAGTTCAGCTGGTTTTGAAGACAGCTGCCAAGAAAGCAACCTGGAAGGGACAGATTGCCAGCCCCAAGCTAAAGAAAAACTCCAAAAATCCAGGGAAGTGGAACAGGGGAAAGCCCAAGCAGACCTTCTAGTCAAAGAAGGACAGGAACCTGGAAAATGTCCTGCTAAGTGAAGTTGAGTGAGGGGCAGAGAGAAAGGCTCCAAACCTCAGATTTAAAGAGACAAAAGTTGCAGAAAGCAGATTTAAAGCAAGAACAGTTTGCAAGAGGCAACAAGGTCCAAAGAGACAGCTGAAGGTCTGTAGCTCTTTGCTATGGGAATGTGAAGCAGTGGTAATATTGACGGCCGAGTCGGTAAGAGACAGTACATGGAAGACGGCTTCAATGCATGTGGCGACCCAGGGAAGAGGAACATCAGAAGAAGAATTTGAAACCCTGGAGGTGAACCCTGGTGGAATGTGTCTGAGAGAAAGCGTTGGTTTGGGAGAAGATTCCAAAGCGAGGTCTTGGAGAATGGAGATTGAAAACCTTCATGTGAAAGACGGAGTGCAGTGAGACTGGTTGGCTCATAGTGTAACAAGCTTCTGGGGGGAGTTGAGCAGAGATCCATGACATCTGGTTGAGGTGGAACCTGTCACTTGGTTTCAGAGTGTGCTGTGTCTGACCACAGGGTGCCTATCGGTTTACATGGATTGTGTACTTACTGTGAACATTAGAATATAGGGTGGCTTTGTAATTTCAGTTATCCTTACACATCTGTATATATCTGTAAAGGTATAGTTGTGGGTGAAGGAGTATTGTAATATAGTTCATCTTTTCTTGACAAATAAATGTTTTATTCTTTTGTTAAAAGTTCATCAGCTGACTTGTGACTCTGTTCAGTAGCTACTCTCCATGTATTTAAACAAACAAATAAAAGTTTGAATCTATCAAGTTGGATTCCACCCTGGTTCAGGCTTGTCCAGGGGTAATCCCAGCTGGGGTCACAATACATCCATGTGAGCCACATGACTGATCCAGCAAAGCCGAGCTCTGATGAGCATGCTCTCAAGGCCAGGTATGTGGCACTTGCAAGAGTTTATCTAGAGAACTGCGTACAGTTTTGGCCTCCTCATTTAAGGAGGGACATATTTGCATTGGAGGCAGTTCAGATGAGGTTCGCTAGATTGATTCCTGGGATGGAGGAGTTGTTTTGAGGAAACATTGAGCCCATAGTCGTTGAACTTTAGAAGAATGAGAGATGATCTTATTGAAACATATAAAAACTCTGAGGGGCTTGACTGGATAGATGCTGAGAGGATATTACCTCTCATGGGGGAATCTAATTTCAGAATAAGGGGGGTGTCTCATTTAAGACGGAAATGAGGAGGAATTTCATCTCAGAAGGTCTTGAATCCTTGAAATTCTCTACTCCAGAGTGCAATGGAGGCTGTGCTGTTGAAAAATTCAAGGCTGAGATAGACAGATTCTTGAACCATAGGAAAACCAAGGGTTAAGGAAAAAAGGCAAGCGAAATAGCATTGAGGCCAAGATCACATCAGTCATTAACTTACTTAATGATGGAGCAAGCTCAAGGGAGGTGACCCGCTCCTGCTCCTATTTCTTATGTTCGAAAACATGGCAAAAGACATAAATGGCTAGGCTTTGAGTGAAGGATTTTACAGGAAGTTTTATTCACGATCCCTGGTGGTATTTCCATTGTGTTATATCAACAAGTTTTCACGAGACTCCCTCACCCACCCGAGATGCAAATGAGGGAAGAATCCGGAATCAGTGACAGCCTTGGCTCACATGCTTCGCTGCCATAAGTTCGTGGGTTCAAGCCGCAGTCCAGGACTTGGGCATATGATCTCGGCGGATATCCCGGTGCAATACTGAGGAAGTGCTGTGCTGTCAGAAATGCCAACCATCAGACGAGATCTTTAACCGAGGCCACCATCTACCCCCTAAGATGGGTGTACAAGATCACCGGGAGGCGGGAGGGTGTAGTGGTATTGTCACTAGACTAGTATTGCTCTGGGGACCCAGGTTCAATTCCACCATGGCAGATGGTTGCACTTGAATTCAAAATAAAATTAAGTCTAATGGCAACCATGAAGCCTTGTCGTAAAACTCATCTGGTTCACTAATTCCCTTGAGGGAAGGAAATCTGTCGTCATTACCCGGTCTGGCCTACATGTAAGTCCAGACCCACAACGACGTGGGTGACTCTTAACTACCCTCTGAAATGGCCTATCACGTCACTCAGTTGTATCAAAATCCAGTAGAAAGTCAATAAGGAATGAAACCAGTAGGACCACCCGGTATCAGGCTAGGCGCCGGAAACGACAACAGCAAACAGCCCTGTAAAGTCCTCTGGGGCCTAGTGCAAAAATTTGAGAGTTGTCACACAGACTAGTCGAGTGACAGCCTGACAGTCATACTCATGTAATCATAACTTACAGATAATGTCCCAGCCACCAACATCACAATTCCTGGGTCCCACCGGCAGAACAGGCCCAGCAGAAGTGGCGGCACAGTGGTATACAGTCACGAGGGAGTTGCCCTGAGAGTCTTCAACATCAACTGTGAATCCCACAAAGTCTCATGGCATCAGATCAAACATGGGCAAGGAAACCTCCTGCTGATTACCATGTACCCACCCACCCACCCAACCCCTCCATCCCACCTACCCCCCCACCCCCATCAGCTGATGAATCAGTGCTCCTCCATGTTGAACACCACTTGGAGGAAGCACAGAGGGTGGCAAGGGTGCAGAATGTACTCTGGGTGGGGGACTTCAATGACCAGCACCAAGAGTGGCTCAGTAGCACAAGTACAGACTGAGCTGACCAAGTCCTAAAGGACATAACTGCTAGACTGAGTCTGCGGCAGATGATGAGGGAACAAAAAAAAGAGGGAAAAACATACTTGACCTCATCGTCACCAACCTGACTGCCGCAGGTACATCTGTCCTCCCTGACAGTATCGGTAGGAGTGACCACCACATAGTCCTTGTGTAAACGAAGTCCCATCTTCACATTGAGGATACACTCCATCGTATTGTGTGGCACTACCATGTGCTAAATGGGGTAGATTTTAAACAGATCTAGCAACTCAAGACTGGGCAACCATGAGGTGCTGTGGGCCATCAACAGCAGCAGAATGTTACCCAATCACAATCTGTAAACTCATGGCCTGGCATATCCCCGGCTCTACCATTACCATCGAGCCAGAGGATCAGCAGCCGCAGTTTTTTGCTTTTAAGCCAGTGGATCAGTCCTGGTTCAATGAAGAGTTCAGGAGGGCATGCCAGGAGCAGCACCAGGCATACCTAAAAATGAGGTGTCAACTTGATGAAGCTACAACGCAGGACTGCTTGCATGCCAGAACAGCATAAGCAGCATGCAATTGATAGAGCTAAACGATTCCACAGCCAATGGATCAGATCAAAGTTCTGCAGTCCTGCCACATCCTGTCATGAACTCATTGGAGGAGGATGCTCCACAAACATCCCCATCCTCAATGATAGGGGAGTCCAGCACATCAGTGCAAAAAATAAGGCTAAAATATTTGCAACAATCTTCAGCCAGAAGTGCCGAGCGGATGATCCATCTCAGCCTCCTCCGGAGGTCCCCAGCTTCATAGATGCCAGTCTTCAACCAATTCGATTCACTCCAAGTAATATCAAGAAACAGCTGAAGGCACTGGATACTGCAAAGGCTATGGGCCCTGACAATATTGTGGCAATGGTACTGAAGACTTTTGCTCCAGAACTTGCTGCATCCCTAGCCAAGCTGTTCCAGTACAGCTACAACACTGGCATCTACCCGGCAATGTGAAAAATTGCCCAGGTATGTCCTGTACACAAAAAGCAGGACAAATCCAACCCAGCCAATTACTGCCCCATCAGTCTACTCTCCATCATCAGTAAAGTAATGGAATGGGTCATCGACAGTGCTATCAAGCGACATGTGCTTAACAATAACCTGCTCACTGATGCTCAGTTTGGGTGCTGCCAGGGCCACTCAGCTCCTAACCTCATTACAGCCTTGGTTCAAACATGGACAAAAGAGCTGAACTCCTGAGGTGAGGCGAGGATGACTGCCCTTGACATCAAGGCAGCATTTGACTGAGTGTGGCATCAAGAAGCCCTAGCAAAACTGGAGTCAATGGGAATCAGGGGGAAAACACTCTGCCAGTTGGAGTCGTATCTAGCACAAAGGAAGATGGTTGTGGTTGTTGGAGGTCAATCATCTCAGCTCCAGGACATCACTGCAGGAGTTCCTCAGGGTAGTGTCCTAGGTCCAACATCTTCAGCTACTTCATCAATGACCTTACTTCCATCATAAGTTCAGAAGTGGGATGTTCGCTGATTATTGTACAATGTTCAGCACCAGAGCGACTCCTTAGATACTGAAGCACTCCATTGTCCAAATGCAGTAAGACCTGGACAATATCCAGGCTTGGGCTGACAAGTGGCAAGTAACATTCATCCACATAAGTTCCAGGCAATGACCATGTCCGCCAAGAGAGAATGTAATCATCACCCCTTTGACATTCAACGGCATTACCATCACTGAATCCCCCACTATCAACATCCTGGGGTTACCATTAACCAGAAACTGAACAGGACTAACCAAATAAGTACTGTGGCGACAAGAGCCACAACGAACTAGGAATCCTACGGTAAGTAACTCACCTCATGACTCCCCAAAGCCAGTCCACATCTACAAGGCACAAGTCAGGAGTGTGATGGAACACTCTCCACTTGCCCGGATGAGTGCAACCCCAACAACACTCAAGAAGCTCGACACCATCCAGGACAAAGCAGCCCGCTTGATTGGCACCACATCCACACACATTCACTTCCTCCACACCGATGCACTGTGGCAGCAGTGTGTAGCATTTACAAGATGCATTGCAGGAACTCACCAAGCCTCCTTAGACAGCACCTTCCAAAGCCATGACCACTACCATCGAGAAGGAAAAGGGCGGGGGACACATGGGAACACCACCACCTGGAAGTTCCCCTCCGAGCCACTCACCATCCTGAGTTGGAAATATATCGTTGTTCCTTCACAGTCGCTGGGTCAAAATCCTGGAACTCCCTCCCTAACAGCACTGTGGGTGTACCTACACCACATGGACTGCAACAGTTGAAGAAGACAGCTCACCACCACCTTCTCAGGGGCAATTAGGGATGGGCAATAAATGCTGGCCTAGTACCCATGAATTAATAAAAAAACTATTTGGAAGAGAGCAGGGAAGTTCTGCTGCTATCTTGGCCAACAACAATTTCTCTCCCTATGCTTGACACAAAAAAGATGCTTGCATTATCATGACACTATGTTCCAAATGTGCCTCAAAATGTTTTGTCGATAACACAATTTCTCAGAAGATGCAAACATCAGGCCATTTCATTTACTGAACCACTGAACTGGGTTTAAAATTCAGGAAATTTTAAATCTCCACTGCTGAATCCCACGTGCCCTCAAAAATATCTCAAACTTAGGGAAAAGAAGTTTCTTGTTCCTATTCTGTCCACACGGCAAAAATCTACACATGCTGATCCAGGTCACTGTAGTGACCAGGAGAAGAAAGCCTGGCTGATTTTTCTCCTCTATAACCCAAAGGAGCCCAAGTCAACATCAGTACAAGTCAAGGATTGCACCTACGGCCTTCCCGATGTGTGGCTGGGTAAATTCAGTCATATCAGAGAACTGCTTAGAATTTTCAAAAAAAAAAATCATGAACATTTGATTTTTAAATTTGTAAGAAATTTGGAAGTTTAGGAAATTTACTCAAGACTGTCCCCCATGCCATTTAACTAAAACTGTACCTTGAAATTGAGAGCAATTATCCCAGTGTATAAATTGAAATTCAATCTCATCATTATCCATAATTGTTCTCTTGCTCCTTAATTGCTACTTTTTTGCTAAAACACAGCAAAAAGTGTTGCATCTAACCCAATACTTTCTTTTAATGTGTCATAACAAGATTTGCATTTATATCGCACTTTTCACGACCACCAGATGTCTCAAGGCGCTTTACAGCCAATTAAATACTTCTTGAAGTGTAGCCACTCTTCTAATATCAGGAAATGCGACAGCCAATTTGTGCACAAGAAGCTCCCACAGACCTGATAATGACTAGATTACCTATTTTTTGTGATGTTGATTGAGGGTTAAGTATTGACCACGACACCAGAGAGTACTCTCCTGCTCGTCTTCAAAATAGTGCTGAAATCTTTTACATCCACCAGTGCAGGAAGGTGGGGCTTCGGTTTAATGTCTCATCCAAAGGATGGCACCTCCAACAGTACAGCACTGCCTCAGTACTGCAATGGAGTATCAGCCTTGACTTTGTTTTGGTGCTCAAGTACTGGAATGGTTGTCTCAAAATTTTCTGGGTAATGCACAGGTGGGAACTGCAACCTGGTCAACCTTCTGACCTCATGGGCTGCAACCAGTTTGGAATACGTTGCAGACAGCTCTTCTGGTTAATGAGTCTTATCCCTTCCAAATGCAAAGCAAAATTTCTCTTGCCAATTTAACAGAGAGGATCTCATGCGCCCCTAACTGACCTATCATGTTTAATGAAGCTGAGAAACGACACCTCAACTGCTTCTTCTTCTTCAGTTCTCTACCTAAAGGCAGGTCTGAACCACAGCGCCATGACGTCCAACACGGACAGGGCAAGGAGGCAGGCCCCAAATCCACCCCAGCCGGAATGGGGGATCAGACACCATGCTGTTGGCACCAATTCGATCAACAAAACTCAGCAGGGATGGGGCATTGAGGATCATCGTTCTTTTTGAAAGCAAGTCTCCTTGGTTCCCTTTCCCTGCCCATTACCGCCCCCCCCACCCGCCAAAACAAGGCTACCATTGCCAGAGTCAGAGCCTGCAAAATGCACACCCAATCCGATCAACACGCCGACTGAGCCAAGTGGCCCCCCTTGGGGGTCCGAGTTGCTGTGGCAACATACACTTTTACATGCATGTTGTAGTCTGGAGCAATTGATGGTGATGGGAGAGGCTCCAGCTTTCTTTCCATCACGTGGCTGACCAGGAATCTCCCCTGCTCTTACCGCCTGCCATTGGAGCATCTTGGAAGGATTTGCAGGTCAATACTCAACCTTCTTCCATGTTCCGAACACACCTTCCTTCACCATCAGGTCCCGAGGTGGAACTCGAACCCAGAGCTTCTGGCTCAGAGGCAGGGATGTTACCCATTGCACCACAAGACTTCTTACCGCAACTGTCCTGTTATCGAAAATATGCCTTCCTGAAACATTTCCACACAGATCCCTGCTTTTTATTTTTCACCTTCTTACTTTTGTCATTAAAGTGATCTCTTTACTAATGAGTATTCCTTATGACCCCCCTCAACCGCCAGAGTTGACCAATAAAGCTACTGCATTTTCATCAAACTTTGGCATTAATATAGTGCCTTTCAAAAACACCGGATGTCTCAAAGTGCTTTGCAGTCAAAGTACCTTTTGAAATGTAGTTGCTGCTGTAATGTAGGACATGCAGTAGCCAATTTTATGCATGCAAGCTCCCACAAACAACAATATTGCAATGGCCAGATGATTTTTTTTTGCAATGGTTGGTTGTGGGATACATATTGGCTAGGACAAAGGAGAAAACTCCCCTGGTGTTCTTCAAAATAGTGCAATGGGATCTTTTACGTCCACGTGAGAGGGCCTCGCTTTAACATCTCATATGAAACAAGTTGCCTTTAACAAATAAGAAGGTTCTCATTTTAACATTTTGTACAATTAACATCTCATGTGAAACAATTTGCCTTTAACAAATAAGAAGGTTCTCATTTTAACTTTTTGTACAACAGGAATTAAAAGATGCTTTCCACATCGTTTGGAAGACACATAGAATAACAAAATCGGAGCTTGATACTAGGGCAGGAGAGATTTGATTTGAAATATCAGAAATCCTGCAACTTTGTTTAATTACATCTCTGGTTAACCTACATGCATGCACACTGTACTTAGAACATTTGCTAGATTGAAGGACGTCTCCAGCACCCTGCTCTTAAACCCCACCCTGCCTCCACCATGGTATGTGCAGCCCTATGGCTATTGCACCCAGTCTTACATTTTGGGTACAACTGGTTGTTGAAATGGACATCATCCTGCGTCCGCCAGTTACACAAACAAAAAGCTGACTATAACTGTAACAGAGCTAGAGCAGATGCCAACTGCGCCATCTTGATCATACCATGACTGAGATGAGCAAACTCAGCCGGGAATGGGGCATTGAGGGTCATCGTTCTTTTTGAAAGCAAGTCTCCTTGGTTCCCTTTCCCTGCCCATTACCGCCCCCTGCCAAAACAAGGCTACCATTGCCAGAGTCAGAGCCTGCAAAATGCACACCCAAAAAGCAATAACTATCCACCCTGCAAATAAACCAACACCGCTAATCCGTTAGTCAAAAACAGAAGAAAAATTTGCCAGTTTCGTTTGCAATAATAATCTGTATTAAATATTAGGAGCAGCAATAGCAAACAGTAGTCTGATAGGAAGAAAATCAATTAACAAAAACAGTTTCCATTGTTACAACAGGCTTGGTGTTTAAGCCATCCCTTGGTGACATGTATACGCAGTTTATGGTACAATACCTTGGAACAACTCAGTTTTAAGACTTAAAATTAAAATATATGGATGTGAACCACACCAAACGTTTTAATTTGTGGCTTTCAATTACATGTACAATAATAGTAGCTGGAACTGACACTTTTCCCTGAATTTGCACAAATGTGACAGAATCTTAATGTTTCGACCTACACTAATTTACCTTTCAGTCTTATTTTTTAAAGGGAAACTCTAGTACTCAAGTATGTGGTGGGACCCAGACTCTGTGACACCAGGAAGCACTCAGAGCTTGGAAAAAACTGGAGCGAGTCAGGCCAAGAGCTCACTAGGAGCAGTGAGGTTGCAAACATGCATCTGGCAAAAATACCTCTTAAGTTTAAAACCTAGCTGGAGGACCTTTGCGTGATTCAGGAAAGAATATACCCAAAGGAACAGAATTAAGTCATTTCTACAACTAGACGGGTTGTGTCAGCTGACTGGTTATATGTTTGCTATCTCTCTGTATTTCCACAAAACAGCAGTTAACTTGACAGGTTATTTTCAGCCAATCAAAAATCCAGGCTGGATGAAAAATGATGGACGACGTACCCACCTTATAGGAACAGAAGTCAGCCACTTAGCCCCTCGATCTTGGTCTGTCATTCAATTAGATCAGCCTAATCTGCAACATAGCTCTTTGCCCCATTTCCCTTAATATCTATCAATCTCAAATTTAAGCTTAACAATCAATTTCGTATTAATTGCCGTTTGCAGAAGAGAGTTCTAAACTTCTACTACCCTTGGTGTGTAGAAGTGCTTCCTAATTTCATCCCCGAAAGGTCTGGCTCTAATTCTTAGGCTATGCCCTCTAGTCCTCAACTCTCCATCTGGCAGAAATAGTTTCTTTTATCTGCCCTGTTCTCTTTAGTATCTTGAAAACTTCAATCAAAATCACCCCTTAACCTTCTAAATTCCAGTGAATACAACCCTAATTTGTGAAATTATTGGGACTGAAAGTTGGTAAATCCCTTCTACCTAATGGTCTGCATCCCAGAGTGCCGAAAGAGGTGTCTATAGAAATAGTGGATGCATTGGAGGTCATCTTCCAAAATTCTATAGATTCTGCAACGGTTCCAGCAGATTGGAAGGTAGCAAATGTAACCCCACTATTTGAGAAAGGAGGGAGAGAGACAATGGGAAACTACAGACCTGTTAGCCTAACATCAGTAGTAGGGAAACATAACAAAGGGTGTAATAACTGGACACTTAGAAAATAATGGTAGGATTGCACAGTCAACATGGATTTATGAAAGGGAAATCATGTTTGACAAACCTGTTGGGAGTTTTTTGAGCTTGCAACTAGCAGAATAGATAAGGGGGAACCAGTGGATGTGGCGTATTTGGATTTTCAGAAGGCTTTCGATAAGCTCCTACACAAGAGGTTAGTAAGCAAAATTAGAGCAGATGGGATTGGGGGTAATATAATGGATTGAGAATTAGTTAGTGGACAGAAAACAGGGAGACAGTTCATTCTCAGGTTGGGAGGCTGTACCTAGTGGGATTCCACAAATATTGGTGCCTGGGCCCCAGCTATTCATAATCTATATCAATGATCTGGATATGGGGACCAAATGTAATATTCCCAAGTTTGCTGATGACACAAAACTAGGTGGGAATGAGAGTTGTGAGGAGGATGCAAAGAGGCTTCAAGGGGATTTACACAGGCTAAGTGAGTGGGCAAGAACATGGGAGAAGGAATATAATGTGGAAAAATATTTTGGTAGGAAAAACAGAAATGTGGAGTATTTCTTAAATGGAGAGAGATTGGGAAGTATTGATGTCCAACAGGAATTGCTCATGAGTCACTGAAAACAGGAGTTTAGACACCTTATTGCAATGGAGCCTTGGTGAGACCGCACCTAGAGTACTGTGTACAGTTTTTGTCTCCTTACCTAAGAAAGGATATACTTGCCACACAAAGAGTGCAATGAAGGTTCACCAGACTAATTCCTGGGATGGCGGGGTTGTCCAATAAAGAGGGATTGAGGAGACAGGGCCTGTATTCACTGAAGTTTAAAAGAATGAGAAGTGATCTCATTGAAACATACCAAATTCTTACAGGGTTCAACAAGGTAGATGCAGGATGTTTCCCCTGGCTGGGGGTGGGTGGGGGGTCTAGAACCAGGGAACACAGTCTCAGAATAAGATGTAGGCCTTTCAGGACTGCGACAAGGAAGAATTTCTTCACTCAGAGTGGTGAATCTTTGGAATTCTCTACCCCTAAGGGCTATGGAGGCTCAGTCATTGAGTATGTTCTAGACAGAAGTCAATATATTTCTAGATATTAAAGCATCTAGGGATATGGAAATAGTGCAGGATAATGGCATTGAGGTATATCATCAGCCATGATCTTATTGAATGGTGGAACAGGCTCAAGGGGCCAAATGGCCTACTCCTACTCTTATTTCCTATGCTCCTATTTAAATCTCTCCTCATTTTCACTGTCTCCAAATATCATTCTGGTAAATCTGTGCTGCACTCTCCAAAGCCAGCACATCTTTCCTAAGGTGTGGTGCCCCAACTGTGATCTTCCAAAGTTCTCTTGATTCAGAAACCATTCCTTTCATTAGAAGATTGGGCATGTCACTCTGTCATTTAAGGTGAGAGAGAGAAACCAGAGAATTACAGAACAGTTATTGTTGGAAAATTGCTAGAGTCTATGATTAAGGAGAGGGTGACCGAACACCGTGAACATTTTCAGTTGATCTGAGAGAGCCAGCATGGAGTTGTAAAGGGTAGGTCATGCCAGACAAATCGGATCTAATTTTTTTTAAGTGACTAAAGCAGTGGACACAGCATTTGATAAAGTTGATCATGAGATACTGTTATTTAAAGCTGAGGCTCAAAAAATTGAAGGCCAATTATTGATCTGGCTGGGTAATGGACTGAGAAGCAGGAGACAGAGATAATAGGCAAGATGTGACTAGTAGTGTCCTGCAAGGATCTGTGTTGGGGCCTCAACTATACACTCACTATATTCTTAAATGATTAGGTAATTGGATTGAAAGCCACATATCCAAATATGCCAATGACACAAAGATAGATAGCCCTGCAAGCAGCATAGATGGAAGCATAAAATTACATAGAAATATTATGGGCAAAACTGTGACAAATGTGATGTTATCCACTTTGGACCTAAACAGGATAAAACAGGGAACTTTCTAAATGGTGCAAAGCTAGTAACAGTGGAGGTGCAAAAAGACTTAGAGATCCAGGTACAGCAACAACTAATTTATACAGTACCTTTAATGTATAAAACGTTTTTAGGCACTTCCATCACAAAACAAATTATGACACCGAGCCACATAAGGAGATATTAGAAATAAAAACAGGAAATGCTGGATAAAGCTCAGCAGATTTGACAACTCTGTTTCCTCTCTCCACAGGTGATGTCGGATCTGCTGAGTTTTCCCCACATTTTCTGTTTTTATTTCAGATTTCCATGCATCCACGATATTTTGCTTTTACCTAAGGAGATATTAGGGTTAGGTGACCAAAAATTTGCTCAAAGAAGCAGGTTGTTAAGGACTGTCTTCAAGGACAAAAGTGAAGTAGAGAGGTATAGTGAGGGTATTCCAGAGCTTGAGGCCTAGGCAACTGAAAGCACAACCACCAATGGTGCAGTGATTAAAACTGGGGAAGCTTCAAGAGGCCAGAATTAGAGGAGCGCAAATATCTTGGAACGTTCTGGGGCTGGCAAAGATTACAGAGATAGGGAGGGGGCGAGGCCATGGAGGGACTTGGAAACAAGGATGAGAATTTTAAAATCAAGACATTGCCGGAACAGGAGTCAACGCAGGTCAGCAAACACAGGAGTGATTCGGGAATGGGACTTGGTGCGAGTTAGGACACAGATAGCAGAGTTTTGGATGACCTCAAGTTTACAATGGATAATTAAAACTTCATCAACAAGCACAAAACATAATGAAAAAGGTTAATAGAATGCTGGCTTTTGTATCTAAAGGACGAGAATACAAGGAGGTAGAAGTTATGCTACATTTATAAAAAAATCCCTCATTAGATCACAATGACTAATCCTCTCACCAGTAATCAATTTTACCTTGCTACAAATATCTCCCAAAGAGATGGACAGGTTTCTCCCCTATAAATGTTAAAAGGCTCAGCTAGATTAAGCAAACCAGCTCCAGAATTCTAGCAGCAAGTACCTGGGTCCAATGAAGTTGTTCCACATTCTTCCCCCCCACCCCTTAAACTTGTCAGCCTCTGATAAGCCCAAGTATTCCAAGATGAATTTGGAGATAAACCGAGTTCAAAATAAGCCCATCTGATCCATCAATCATCGTAATTAGTGTTGACTGATTCGTAAAGCAGCGCTAATGGCAGTCAAGATGTAGAACCTAAGCCACAGCTCCTGTTCACAATAGCAGCAGAGAGTTGGAATACCCCAGCAGATTAGTAACCATCTTAAATCGAGGACAAGGGAAGTTCACCATGCTCGGTTCACTTTTTGAAGAATAAATTCTATTCACAAAAACACACAGAATTACTCCTTCCGACGTCACAGCTATATCTCTTCTGACTGTCAGCATGTAGTCAAACCACATCTAATGTTAAATTAATTACAGTAAATGGCATCTTCAGGACAGAAGAGAAAATTAATGAAAACATTATCCTGCTAAAAAGTGAGTTTTGTCTAAACAAAACCCTACTCATTTACCAGTGCTCTTTTTATTATAAATGAGAAAGTCCGATATATCGTGCCAGACATTGCTGTCTTCGTAGAGGTAGGTCATGGAAGATTGGAGCGATGGTTGCAGCGTGTGTGGATGGTGCTCAAACAGCCACATGACAACACCCCACACCAACATGGCGAACAGCGGGAAAGGGTCTCGCTTTGTCTCAGGAAAGTAACCTTTTTCGACGGCCAGTCGTGAAAGAGCAAAGAGAATTCGCGACAACAAGTACATGTTTATCTGAGGGAAAACAGAAGTTAAAGAAACAGAAATAAAGTTAGATAACAATGGCTATCAAAAGGAGGATATTTTACAATAGGTATGGGGGAGGGGGCCCTTGGATTAAACTGCCATTTTGGCAACCAAGGAAGCAATTTAATTTTGAGTGGAATACAAAGATGCTACTGAAATCATACCTCCCAGCCAGCAACATTTAACTAAGCTTCTAAAATCTCATCCAACATATCCAAATGCACCTAGACAAGAGTCTACTGAATTGTCCCAAAATGGCTCAAATGTTTTACAACTACTCCCTCTCCTCCATCCACGACACACTGCCATTCTTTCTTACTAATTCACCATTTCCCTAATATTCCCTTCTCCCCTGAAAGTGCTGGTTCCTGTTAAGGTGTAGATCCAGCAAGGGTCCCAATCATAACAGCTGTCCTGTCCAAAATGGGAAGTCAATGGGAACAGAACCAAGCTCAGGTGTGAGTTCTGCCAATGGCTACACTCACCAACTAGGTTAACAAATAAACACCACCCCTCACTATTGAAGGTTATACCAGAAGCCACGGCAGCGAAAGTCTGTCAGGAAAGGAGAAATGGAACGGTTGGAAGGTGTGTAAAATCAAGTATCCAACTCATGGATTCACAGAGACTTTCAGGCAGTGACCCAAGGGTTGCAGCTTGAGATACCATGAAATTGTCCAACTAGTGTAATAGTCCTCAGTCCTTTTACATCACATCTTACCAGCAACCCAATATATTAAAAAAAAGCAAGACTTATCAACCCTAATGGCAGCACTGGTTAAACCATTAAGACAGACTTGCATTTATATAGCACCTTTCACGACCTCAGGACGTCCCAAAGCACATTACACCCAATGAAGTAATTTTTTGAAATGTAGTCTCTGTTGCAACAAGGAAACATGGCAGATAATTTTCATACAAAAGCTCCATAAATAGTAATGAGATAATGATCAGATAATCCAATTTTAATGATGCTGGTTGAGGGACAAATATTGGCCAGGATATTAATTTTACATACACGTATTAAAATATACCCCTGTTTGCTTAAACATTCAGACATAACTGGCCAATTGGATGAGATCTCACAACTGGAAGAACCCAGCAGCACAAGACACCACCTTTAGGAAAAGGAAGGCAATGCAGAGGCTCATACCGCCACGTGCCAAATTCCAAAGCAAAGCTGCCAAGAGGCTCAGGCACAGGCCCTCCCCCCACCTCACTTCCACAGACACAGATTTTCTTTCCCTTTTACCTGGCTCTTGACGGGATTGTTGTCTCCAAACACAAACCAAGCCCCCACACAAGCTGCGAAGAACGAGTGGAACTGTGCTTTCTCACCCTGCAGCCATTGCTGTGCTCCCAGCAGTCCCTTGTACAGGAAGACGAATATGGCCAGGTTTCGGGAATGAGTGAATGTAGCTTGTGCGATGGCTTTCAGTTTATCTAATAGACTGAACACGTAAGAACAAACATTAGCGTTATTTCTAACATTTTCTGTCCTTACCCAGCTCCCCAAACGCTCAGTTTACCTCATTTCCTGCATCCTAATTCAATCCTATCCTATGTCTAAGCCACTCTTCAGTTGACTGCTTCACTAATGGTCTGGACCGACTCTTGCCCTGAATTTCCTACTCCCTGTGGGTTGTAGCATTGGTGTTGTACCTCAGAATTGAATGGCAAACACTCCCCACCCATCCCATGGGGACTAGTAGACAAAAACATATTGCTTGTAACTGCTGCAGTCTATGAATGCCTCACAGTCACCAGTCCATCATGAAGAATCTTAAGACAGTTTACATTTAAAACAGAAAACAAAGAACCGGTCACTAGCAACGTTCCATCTAAATTGTTTTTTGTTATGAGCAGTCTATTTGTTTAAGCTCATGGGACCTTTAAATTTTTTTCTGTGATAACTTAAAGAAGCTGACTTGTGCTCAGCCTGCTGAGGAACAGCCAGGATGCTGCACAGCCACAAAACATAGAGGGAACTCTCTGCCGAAGGGCCATGGAGGCTCGAAACGTTGACTGATTTCTTCTCCGCCGATGCTGCCAGACTTGCTGAGTTTTTCCAGGTAATTCTGTTTTTGTTTTGTTTATAGAGGGAACAGTGGTCACTAGTGTGCAGGACGCAGCCTGTGCCTGCACGGGACTAGTGTGCAGAGCAGCTTCAACATTTACAGTCAACATTGAGGATCGGGCGGAGTTACATGCACCGGAATGAAATAAAAAGAAAAATTTGCATTTATATAGTGTCTTTCATGACCACATAACATCCCAGAGCCCCTTTTGAAGTGTAGTCACTGTCATTACATAGGAAACACAGCAGCCAATTTACACAAAGCAGGCTTCCATAAACAGCAGTGTGATGTTGATTGAGGGATAATTATTGGTCAGAACATCAATGTTAAATCCCCTGCTCTTCTTCAAAATAGTGCCATGTGGTTTTATTTTAACATGTCACCTGAAAGACTGAGAGTAACAATCCTGTACTGAACTGGGAGTGCTAGCCTTGATTTTTGTGCTCAAGTCCTGGAGTTAGACTTGAACCCAGAATCTTCTGACTCAGAGGGGGAGAGAGTGCTACCATGGCTGACACTGAAAATAAATTACTTTTTTTTTTGAGAGAAATCAAATTCCTGAATCACTGGCAATTTTAGCTTTCCAACTGAAATAGACAAAGCAACAATAACGACAACATATAAAGATAGCTCGAAAGTAGCCCTTACCTTCCACTTCTGAACAGGAATGTCATCACTAGAGCATGTGGGGCTCGGATTTTGGCTCCATACCTTAAAAAAAAAATTGCACATAACTCATAATATGCACATAAAAGTGACAGGATCTGAAAACCAATGTGAAGCTTTTATCATGAAGGTAATCTTCGCTGTAACACTCATTTGTCAAGAATGCATTTATACAAAGTACTCATTGTACAGGGTCAATTCTCATCTATCGTCCTCCAAAATAACATCACTTACTACGATGTCAGAGGCCCCTAATTTCTTCACAATGAATTGTTGTCTATATCCAGAATTATAGGGCCATCTCTTCCCCTGCCACACCATCCAGGAGACCCTCTGATTGAAGTCAGCCCTAATCTCGGGACAACCAGCTCACCTGGAACGTCCATATGGCACAGGTAATTAACAACCAGGAAACGGAAAGGGACAAGAAATAAAACAAGCCAACGCCACAACCCATTTGCTCAAAGCAAAAACAAACAGATAAAACAAAATCCTAAAATGGAAGTGGTGTCTCACAGACATGGCAAGTTTCTTACGTTTGAGAGAGCTACTTAAAACGTCATTATATTATTAACAAAAAGGCTCGCTCTCTCTCACTCTCACACACACACACACACACACACACACACACACACACACACAGTGGTTGGGCAAGTTTAAAAATAAAATTCATTCTGAACAATCAGATCTTAACATTTTTTTATTTAGGTGGATTGAAAATTGAAATTCGGGCTTCCAGCTGTCTCCTCTGCCCACTTTTACCTGTTAGACAATTGTCAGTCATGTTGGCACCAGACTAAGGGGGAATAAAAGAAAAGGGTATTGGCTTGGGAGAGAGAGGATGATGTTAGGGCAGAGGGAAACATTGAATAGTAAATAATATCTACAGTTCCTGTTAGTGAGCTCCAATTTCTTTATAACTAGTGTGATTAATCTCCAAAGCCATCTCACTAGGGATAGAACTCCTGCACATCCAGGTTTCAGTTCTGTCATTTAATGGCATAATGGGCAATGCAAAATTGTTCTATTGCATTTGCTTAAACTGTACAATAATGTTACAGAATATATTAACCTTTAGAACTTGGGTCACTTTTGGAGAGCTCACCTTGAGCTGCCGGACACTAGCTTCAACAGTTTGGGGTTACAAATCACCCATGAAAGAAAGACTTGCATTTATATAGCATCTTTAATGACTCAAGGACATCCCACAGTCAATGAAGTACATTTGAAACATGGTCCTGATTGTAATGGAGGATACACAGCAGCAAATTCCCACAAACAGCAATATAAGAATGTCCAGATAATCGGTTTTTTTTGTGATGATGGTTTAGGGATAAATACTGGCCAGGGCAGCAGGGAGAGCTCGCCTGCTCTTGTTCAAAATAGTACCACGGAATCTTTTATGTCCACCTGAGAGGGTAGAATGGGTCAGAGATTAACATCGTATCTGAAAGAAAGCATCTCAAACACTGCAGCACACCCACAGTACTGCATTGGCAGTGTCAGCCTAGATTGTGTGTGCAAGTCTCTCGAGTACTACCAACTTGAGCCACAGTTGAAACTGGTTAAACTGAATTCATTAATTTAGAAGCTTATTACTACCTTAAAATATAAGGGCATAAAGGAAAATCTCCCACAAAATATGGTACCATATACTAGAAAAAAAGTAATTACTAACACCATAAGTTCTTGCAGCTTCCATTGTGTCCCACTCCCTCTGCTATCTGAACATGGAAGGTCAATCCAGCAAAATTGCAGCTGCTGAGGAGATTTATCTCAGATTAGTGCACATTCTTCGGCAGCTTTATAGAGTTCTGCCCCTCCATTGTCCCACAGTCAAATTCTACCTTACAATAAATAACCTCTCAAGAGACTGTTAATCCACCTACTATTCCCATGACAACCCAACTACCAATGAATAAGAAAGCAGAGTTCAACCATTTAATCAGAAATAATCCTTCCAAAACACTGCCACATTTAACAAAACAATTTAAACTTGATTTATGAACAAAAATACAGCCTGCTCCCTCAATGGCAAAACAAGTTTATCCAGCAAGTCATACAGTCCAAACACACCGGGCACATGGTGTGTTTGACCGTCAGATGATGTTAAGCTAGTAGGGGCACAAGCAATACGAACAAACCTAGGTTGTGTATCCCTATCAGCCATCTAGTTCACATACTCTGGAATTCTCACCTTTAAAACCTCTTCGCCACCTCCATATCCTCTCATATAAGTCATCCATGCATGGTTATCCTTCCTAATATCTTCTCAGTACACATTTTAGTCTAATGCATCAGCTGTGGCTCGGTGGGTAACACTCTAGTCTCGAAATCACACAATTCCAGGTTCAAGACCCACTTCAGGGCTTGAGCATATAAAATCAAGGCTGACGCCCCCAGTGCGGGACTGAGGGAATGCTGCAATGTTGGAGGTGCCATCTTTCAGATGAGACATTAAATGGACCCAGGCTCCATGTGGCCTGTCAGGTGGAAGTAAAAGATCCCGTGGCACTATTTCCACGAAGAGCAGAGGAGTTCTACCTGGTACCCTAGCTGATGTTTATTCTTCAAACAACATCACTAAAAAAAAATTAGATTACCTGGACACTGCTGCTTGTGGGATCTTGCTGTGAACAAATATTAATCCTCAACCAGCATCACCAGAACAACCGATTATCTGGACATGATCACACTGCAGCTTGTGGGATCTTGCTTTGCACAAATATTAATCCTCAATCAGCATCACCAGAACAACCGATTATCTGGACATGATCACACTGCAGCTTGTGGGATCTTGCTTTGCACAAATATTAATCCTCAATCAGCATCACCAGAACAACCGATTATCTGGACATGATCACACTGCAGCTTGTGGGATCTTGCTTTGCACAAATATTAATCCTCAATCAGCATCACTAGAACAACCGATTATCTGACCGTGATCACACTGCAGCTTGTAGGATCTTGCTGTGCACAAATATTAATCCTCCATCAGCATCACGAGAGCAACAGATTATCCAGACATGATCGCGCTGCTGCCTGTGGGATCTTGCTGTGAACAAATATTAATCGTCAATCAGCATCACCAGAACAACCGATTATCTGGACATGATCACACTGCAGCTTGTGGGATCTTGCTTTGCACAAATATTAATCCTCAATCAGCATCACTAGAACAACCGATTATCTGGACATGATCACACTGCAGCTTGTGGGATCTTGCTTTGCACAAATATTAATCCTCAATCAGCATCACTAGAACAACCGATTATCTGACCGTGATCACACTGCAGCTTGTAGGATCTTGCTGTGCACAAATGTTAATCCTCCATCAGCATCACGAGAGCAACAGATTATCCAGACATGATCGCGCTGCTGCTTGTGGGATCTTGCTGCGCACAAATATTAATCCTCCATCAGCATCACTAGAGCAACAGATTATCCGGGCACGATCACGCTGCTGCTTGCGGGATCTTGCTGCGCACAAATATTAATCCTCCATCAGCATCACTAGAGCAACAGATTATCCGGGCACGATCGCGCTGCTGCTGCTTGCGGGATCTTGCTGCGCTCAAATATTAATCCTCCATCAGCATCACTAGAGCAACAGATTATCCGGGCACGATCGCGCTGCTGCTGCTTGCGGGATCTTGCTGCGCACAAATATTAATCCTCCATCAGCATCACTAGAGCAACAGATTATCCGGGCACGATCGCGCTGCTGCTTGTGGGATCTTGCTGCGCTCAAATATTAATCCTCCATCAGCATCACTAGAGCAACAGATTATCCGGGCACGATCGCGCTGCTGCTGCTTGCGGGATCTTGCTGCGCACAAATATTAATCCTCCATCAGCATCACTAGAGCAACAGATTATCCGGGCACGATCACGCTGCTACTTGTGGGATCTTGCTGCGCACAAATCGGCTGCCCCCTTCCTGCATTATAACTGCATGGTGACTATACTTCAAAAACCGCTCTGACACGTTCAGCGGTTGTGAGAAGCGCTATATCAATGCAAGTCTTTCTCTTCTAATGACATTATAGGAGGGGGGAGGGGGGGGAGGGGAGGGGGGGTATCTGAGGACAGTAATAAACCAGCTCCACCCATCACTGACCCCCCCCCCCCCCCCCCGTCCCTCAGTCCCCGGGGAGGTGGGGGAGGGGGAGGGGGGGGAGTGGAATGCGGCAGATTTGCCCTCAGTTCTGAAGCAGAGTCATATGGATTCGAAACGTTATCTCTGTCTTTCTCTCCACAGGTGCTGTCAGAACCGCTGAGCTTTTCCAGCTATTTTTGTTTTTTGCCCTCCCCTTGGCCTCTCCGGCCTCTCCGCACTCACACGGCCCCGTTGCGGAATCCCTTGACGGCCGCCAAGGCCGCGTGCAGCCGGTGCTCCCGCAGCAGCCGGTTCACCGCCCGCAGCAGCTCAACCTCACGCCCCATCGCTAGGCGGACCGCCAACAGCGACGGACCGGAAATCAGTCCGATCCCCAACTCCTTCCCCACCCACTTCCGGCTGGAGGGAGCTGAGCAGCCCCGAATAAAGGTTCCTAGCCCCGCACCGCTTCACTACCAGGTCGCTCCGGGGGAGTTCCCGCCCAGCCCAGGCATCAAAAAAAAGGACTGATTTTCGGGACGTTGCCGGAAAAGAACTGGGAAGAAAATTTATAACATTTTTTACGCACTTGATGTTCGTTAGCTGTTTAAAAAAAAAAGAAAGGGAGGTGCAGAGGGGGACAAGAATCCTCCAGTTGGGCCATGATGGGTGTGGGAAGGCTGGTTGCCATGGGGATGGACCTGGCAGAAGCGTGGGTAATTAGTCAGGAAACTTGTGCTGACATCTCCCCAGATTAGGGGGTGGGAAATGCAGTTCAGTCCTTATTTCCCAGTTTTTACCGGTGTTCCATTTTAAGGTATAGAAGGCCAGTTTGAACCAGTATTCTTATTTCCCAGTTTTAACTGTGTTTCTCCCCCCACCCCCCTCCCTCCTCCTTTCTGCCTCCATAGAGGTGGCAATCCTATTGCCTCTTGCAGTCACGAGTCATATAGAGTCGCTAATAGGGCGACCAGATGTCCCCGTTGTACTGCGACAGTCCCAGCTCATTAAATGTCCTGGTGTCCATGACGATTTCCTAAAAGTAGTTCAAATGCCCTGGTTTTCACCTTTTCCCTTTTATGTCAAATATCAACTGGACTGGGGGTGGGTGGTGGTGGTGGTGGTGGAAGGAGAAAATCTGTGAAATTTTGTCCTTTGTCCTGTAAACATCTACCACCTCGCATTGCATTGCATGCAGCAGACCTATAACACCCCCACAAACTTGACATCTCCAAAGGAGTTGTCAGTACCTTTTTGGTGCCATAAGGCTCCATTGCTGATGACACTTTTTAAACGATCTATAGAATAACGTTGCCAACTCTGGCTGGTGACTTCCCACCTCCTGCTGCCCCCCCTGCCCCACCCCTGCCCAGACTCCTGCCATTGGTCGCCCAACTAGTCAACCATCATGAACCACACATTCCCATGGTTTTTCAATGTATCCCAGTTTTGACTTTTGAAAATCTGACCACCCTAATCATTGCAGCACACAAGGAGGCTTTTCAGCCCATTAAGTCCATGCTGGCTCTCTATAGAGCACTTCAGTCAGTCCCATTCCCCCACTCTTACCCACAGCCCTGCAAGTTTATTTCCATCAAGTGTCTATCCAATTTCCTTTTGAAATCATTGATCATCCCTGCTTCCACCACCCTTGTAGGCAGCGAGTTTCAGGCCATTACCACTCACTGCGTAAAAAAAGTTCTTCCTCACATCCCCCTGTATCTCATGCATCATAGTCTTGAATTTGTCCCCCCTTGTGCTTGTACCATCAGCTAATGAATTGCATGTCTTGTTTTAAAGTATATTTATTTTGTCACAATTTGGTTGTTTAGGTTATGATAAATTTTAAGTCTGTTTTCGATTTGTGATTATCTATATTTATTATCTGACTGTTATCACATTTCAATTTGTGTTGTGTGGAAATTGGCTATCATATTTCCCGACATTACAACAGTGTCTATTCTTGGAACATTCCAAGGTCACGAAGAATGCTACATAAATGCAAGTCTTTCTTATTATTTTTTTGCTGATGAATCTGCCAGCATATGAACATACATATGAATTAGGAGCAGGAGTAGGCCACTCAGCCCCTCAAACCTGCTCCACCATTCAATAAGGGCATTGCTGATCTACTTGTAACCTCATGCCCACCCCGATAACCTTTCACCCCCTTGTCTATCAAAAATCTATCTACCTCTGCCTTAAAAATATTCAAAGACTCTGCTTCCACTGCTTTTTGAGCAATGGAGTTCCACCTTACGTCATTGTACTCACTGCTTCCAGTCACCTCAATGCGTTAGATCCTAGTTTCTTCTGGGCCCCTTTCAACAAGTAAATGAAAATCATTTTCTTTCACTTCAGTTTTAGTTTCTTCATGTTTTGCAAGAAAAAGAAAACAACAGCTACAAATTTGGCACTTCCATCTTTAATCCTTCTTCATTGATCACTATTCTTGCTTTCACTACCTCCTCTCTCCTTAAGTGAATTCGCCAACTGGGCTCCACTGCTAAAGCTATCTCCAAGTTTTCTCTTTCAACACTTTTCCCCTCAATAAGTTTTAACTCTATACACCCAAATCTACCCAAGATTCACACCAAGCTTCTTGTCTTATCTTCATATGATTCTTCCTCCCTACATTCCCATCGTATTGAAATAAATCACAACAACCACACATCCACTCTAAGCCATTCTTTCTACAATCCTCAAAAATGTGAAGAGCATTTCCTTCCTTTATACAATTGCAAAGATTTGAAAACCCAAGCTTTGTGTCACTTAGTCACCAAGCATCTGATTTACTTTATCATTTGGCTATTTTCAAAAATGATGCGTTCAAGAAGTGAGGGGAGAGTGAGTTGCCCTTGACATCAAGGCAGCATTTGACTGAGTGTGGCATCAAGGAGCCCTGGCAAATTTGAAGTTAATGGGAATCGGGAGAAAACTCACCACAGACTAGAGTCATACCAAACACAAAAAAAGATGGTTGTGGTTGTTGGAAGTCAATCATCTCAGCCCCAGGACATTAATGCAGAAGTTGCTCAAGGTAGTGTCCTAGACCCAACCATCTTCAGCTGCTTCATCAATTACCCTCCCTTCATCATAAGGTCAGAAGTGGGGATGTTTACTGATGATTGTACAGTATTCAGTACCATTTGCAACTCCTCAAATACTGAAGCAGTTTGTGCCCATATGCAGCAAGACCTGGGCAACATTCAAGCTTGGTCTGATAAGTAGTAATCAACTTTTGTGCCACACAAGTGCCAGGTAATGACCATGCCCAATAAGAGAGAATCTAGCCAACTCCCCTTGACATTCAATGATATTACCATCGCTGAATCCCTTACTATCAACTTCCGGGGGGTTACTGTTGACCAAAAACTGAACTGAACCAGCCAAATAAATAATGTGACTGCAAGAGCAGATCAGAGGCTGGGAATCCTGTGGTGAGTAACTCATCTCCTGACTCCCAAAAGTCTGTCCACCATCTATACGGCACAAATCAGGAGCATGATGGAATACTGTCCACTTGCCTGGATGAGTGCAGCTCGAAAAACACTCAAGAAGCTAGACACCATCCAGGACAAAGCAGCCCACTTGAGCAGCACCACCTTCAACATTCACTCCGTCTATCACTGACGGACAGTGGCAGCAGTGTGTGTACCATCTACAAGATGCACTGCAGCAACCCGTCCAAGCTCCTTCGACAGCACTTTCCAAACCTGCAACTTCTAGTACCTTGAAGAACAAGGGCAGCACACTTATGGGAACACCATAACCTGCAAGTTCCCCTCCAAGCCGCAGACCATCCTGGCTTGGAACTATATCATTGTTTCTTCACTGTTGCTTGGTCAAAATCCTGGAACTCCCTCCATAACAGAACTGTGGGTGTACCTACACCACATGGACTGCATCAGATCAAGAAGGCTGCTCACCACCACCAATTAGGAATTGCCAGTAAATACTAGCCATGTCAACAATGCTCACAGCCCATGAATGAACAAAAAGAAATAAGCATTCAGCTGCTGGTCCAACCAGACAATTACAGCATTGGCTTGCAGCATTAAATAGAGCCAAGAAGGAAGAATTCAAGCCCCGGCATTAAATTGATCTCTTCTGATTTTTAAATAGTCATTTGGTTGTACAGAACTTGAATATTGCTGAAAAAAGACACATGTTTTTGAAGCTTTTCTTCTTCACTCGTCAGGACATTCACAAGAATACCAAACGTAAAGGGAACAATTTATACTTCATGGGAAGACAGTGCTGATTGGTAGGCAAGTGAACTCTGATTGGTAGAGGTGTTGCCATGGAGAACACATCAGTTAACTGATGACAGACAGTTAACTATCAAGCTTTGTTTAAGTTCAAACCAGGCAGGTTGGCTCTGATTGGTCAAGGCATTGCCCTGGGGAATGAACTAGTTAATGGCTGTTGCCTATTTTGTTCAGTTGAAACAGGCACAATGTGTGAACATGTTCTCTCTGTCTGCGGAGGTGTCAGCTGTGGCTCAGTTCATAGCACCCTCGCCTTTGAATCAGAGGGTTGTGGGTTCATGTCCCACTCCCGGAAACCAAGAACTGTGATTGTACTCGAAAGAGTTGCAATCTGTGACTGTTGATAACTCGAAAGAGTTTCTCTGTCTGCAAAGAACAGGGCTGTGTGTATTAACATATGTAGCTTCGTAAGTGCACCATAATGCGAGTCCAACTGATAATCTTAAACTGGTTGTCAGCATAATTCTTAGCACACTCAGCAAATGTTGTCCAATTGTGGAATCACAACTAATGTTGGACACTGTTCTGAATGTCATCGCTATCGATATGCCTGGAAGGGTAAGATATCTCCAAAATTTGAGCTGTTTCCCGCTCCTATTATGCAGCAGCAACATGAGTGGTATTCGCCACTGCCGTCAAGCCAAAAAGACATTCTGCTTATCACACAAATGAGTAATATGATACATGAATTTCAGTGCCGGTGTGATGCTAGTAATGTAGGCCGTACATCCCATAAACTGGCAGAGCGTATCAAACAGCATGTCCCTATGGCTGTTTGCAACAAGCAAGATACGAACCCTACCCAACCAGCTTGCAAAACTCAAAACATAGTATTGTATTGAAGTATAAATTGTTGTTGCCTTTACATTTGGCATTCTTGCAAACGTCCTGATGAGTGCAAGACGAAAAGCTTCACCCTGTGTCTTTTTTCAGTGATACTCAAGTTCTTCAGATTTTATTGGTGAGCCAAACAGTGAGTCAATCATCAACAGCGCCCTGGAGTATGGCAGAGCTGACTATCTCAGGTATCGCACTACTAACAGTGGGTCGACTTGGTACCGAACTTCTGTTGCCAAGCGGAACAACATCTCAAACCCAAAGAGAACCCACTTACCTCTCCCACAAGAAGTACCATCTGTAACTCGATTTTACCAAACTGATTATTCTTCCGGGAGTCTTCCTTCCTTCTTGAGGAAACAGAGGTTCTGAGCCACTCAACTACTTCAAATGTATTTTGAAGCACAATTAATCAAAATTATTTGATTTGGAAAATGATTATGCTGGGCTATTTAAAAAGATAACGCCAGACAATGTGACTAATTGGCTGAAGTCCTGGTTACTAATGGTGCTGCCAAAAGGAGGTGATGCAGAACAGACCAGAATTAGAGGAATCGAGACCTCAGGATTGGGATTGTAGGGCTGGAGGAGGTTATACAAGGGCAAGGCCATGGGGAGATTTAAATACAAGGACAAGAGTTTTAAACGTGAACCCTTTAGAGACTTGGAGCCTTCCACCAACCAGGCAGACTTGGTCCTAGGTCCACAACTCCCTTCCTGTGGCTGATTGCTTTAGCACAGAAACCAGCTTCTGAAGCTTGGCAGTCACACTTCATCCTGGGGAGATGGTGGTGTAGTGGTAGTGTCACTGAACTAGTAATTCAGAGGATAAAAGCAAAGTAGTGCAGATGCTGGAATAGATGGAGCAAAATAGGAAAATGTTCTGCTATTAACACATTCTGCTATCTTACCTATCTGCCGCTATCAGCATCTTCTTTAGTCTTTAACACTACCATTAACACTCTCATTGTCTTGTGTCCATGATATCTTTGTAAAATTTCTCCTGAGCTCCCACCTATCCCTGACCTATCTCATTCCACCTGCTCCACCCCCAGCCCCCGTTAACAGTATAGAATCCATCACATTTCTATCTCTCTTCAGCTCTGAAAAAGAGTCATATGGACTTGAAACATTAACTCTGTTTCCCTCTCCACAGATGCTGCCGGACCTGCTGAGTTTTAGCACCACTTTCTGTTGTTATTTTATATTAGTAATTCAGAGGCTCAGGCTAATGCTCTGGGGACATGGGTTCAAATCCCACTACGGCAGCTGGTGGAATTTAAATTTAGTTAATAAATCTGGAATATCAGTAATGGTACCAAGAAACTGTCATCAATTGTTGTAAAACCCCATCTGGTTCACTAATGTCCTTCAGGGAAGGAAATCTGCCTGGTCTTATGATTCCAGATCCACAGCAATGTGGTTAACTCTTAACTGCCCTCTGCAATAGCCTAGCAAGCCACTCAGTTTAGGGCAATTAAGGATGGGCAACAGATGCTGGCTTGCCAAAAATGCCCACATCCCATGAAAGAATAAAAAAAAACACCATTCCCAAGAGCACTATGGCCGCCTTCTACAAGGGCAGTGATCCAAAGTAATGTCAGGCATCATATTGGAAAGCATAAGGTCTCGCCAGGAAAATCACAAGGACATGACCAACTGTTGCATCTCCCTGAACCCCGTGCTGATTCCACGGAACTGATGATCTTCAGAATGGAACTGGAGACCATCACTATCAGAGGGAATCTGGAATCTCCAGGTCCTGGCTCTACTACAGTTAAAAATCCTGGAATCATCTGATAAGCAACTTGGTTGGGACTGAGGAAGGGTGGGATGGACTTTTTGGAATGTTCCAGACGAATGAGCTGAGACGTGGTCATCAGCCTACCTTTCTTGCCCATATCTATTTGCGATCTTGTGAACAATTTTTTAACCCTCGATTGATAATTTGACTTTTAAGTCAAATTAATTTTTAAAAAGTCTCTCTTACATTTTAGGATTTTTCATTGCTCGTTTGTTTTTTCACTTCAATGAGTTTGATAGATGTTGCTGTGTGTGGCTCCTTGGCCTTAGTCTAATTCAATTAAACATAATGCTTTGATTCAGCCACTACGCTTAAATTACCGTGTTTCATTAACTTTGCCTTGCCCCAGTAAATTATGAACTTCAGTCAATACTTTTAAAAACTGGACAGACTTTTGAAATGACTGCTGTAAATCATGTGACCTTTGGTACTTAAGCTTCAAACAGTCCTTAGTCCCAAATGAATACCTAATCAAATATGGACATTCACAGCCATCAGGGGATTTCACACATCGCTTTGTTTAAGGATGGATCAACACTAAGTACTATAGAATTCCAGGTAACCTGACTGTCTCTTTCACCGCGGATAAAAGGGGACATCGAAACTCAATGGGCAAAATGTTTAGCTCGGCGAGCAGGCGCATGCCCGACCCGCTCGAGCGTGAAATGCCATGCGTTGACGTCGGCTGAACGTGCCGACGTCATCGCGCAATCACGCGATAGTTCAGTCGGTGGGCGCGCGCCAGAGTCGGCAGCGTGCCCACCAACAATTATAAGGCCTGTTAAGGCCATTAAACAATTGATTAACTTACATTTTTCGTTGCCCGTCCAACCTTACGGTAAGGCCAAGCTTTTTTGGAAACCTCATCCACAGGCAGACTGAGGTTATTATTTTTTTCATGACTCCTCATCTCCCTGAGGCAGCTCAGTGCCTCAGGGAGATTATGAAGCGCACACTCGTGCCCATGTGCGAAGGTCACGCTCACCCCCTCCCCTCACCCTCCTACCCCCACCCGCACAGGCAGCGCTGAGCACTGCTGCTGGCGTTTCACGCTGCGTGGGCCCTAATTGGCCCGCCCGCGTGAAATCGCCTTCCGGCCTCAATTGCAAGTGGCGGGGGTCGACTTCCTGACCACCCCCGCCGGGCCCGCCTGACATAGGTGAAATTCTGCCTCCCCGTGTGTGTAAGACGGACGTGAATGGATCCTATCAACCTTCCATTTTATTATGATGGCTTCCTCAAACCAACTAGACTGGGTGAATCTCAAGGTGTTAAATGACAACAAAGGATGATTAGAATCAACAGACACACAACCCTTGTATTTGGGAAAAAAAAGACTTTGAACTTGTAGAAGTCACATGATAAGGGAACCATTTTTTTTGTCTGCTTTTAAAACCAGCAAAAGCCCTTTGCAGACAGATTTCCACTAAAAGCCATTGAATTAGCTGCAAGTCATCTAAACAACTCACCTAAACGGCAGTACCTTGTAGGTGGAAGATCTTACCAGAGAGAAGGATTCCCCAGCCTGTTTCAGTTAAAGTTCATCTGAGAACTTACCTTCTAGAAATTCAATTGCAAGAAACCTCACGGCCTGCTGAGAATCCTTCACTTTACCAGACATAGTAAAACATCAACTTCATCTAAGAAACTACAGGTCTGCCACGAAAAGACTGAAATAATTATAACTTATTACAATATATTACCTTCATCTGCATCTAATCTTTTATGTGTGTGTGTGTGAGAGTGTGTGAGAAGAGTGAGTGGAACATTGCGTTACATTTTGGTAAATGTGTGATAATAAATGACCTTTATTTTAAAATCACAAAAGCTTGTTGCTGCAATTATTTGTAAGAAAATGTGCACCCTTTACACAAACATACTGATCATGGGAGGATTGAGAGGGGTTTGGAGAATTGCAAAGAGAGGTTTGGAGAACTGCAGCTGCCTGACTTCACTGAGAAGCACTCTTAAGGTGGAGAAGGCAGAAGAGGTGGTAGGATGAGAAGGGGGAGGAGAAGGGTGGGGAGTGAGAGATAGGGGTAGAGGAGAGGGCAAGGGAAGAAAAGAGGAAAGGAGAGGAAAGTTGGGGAGAGCCGGGTGGATAGAAGAGAGGAGAATGGAGAAGAGGCAAGGAGAGGGGTGGGAGAGAAGAGGAGAGGATGGGGTGAGGGGAGAGCTGAGAGGAGAAAAGGAAAGAAGGGAGGTGAGCAAAGGACAGGGGAGGGAAAATGAGGGGAGGGAATATTAGGAGATGAGGTGGAGAAACGAGGGGAAGAGAGAAGGAAAAATAAGTCAGTAAAATCAATCTGATCAATAAAGATAAAAATGATAAATGTGTTCAGGCCCTAAGGCAAATGGTTCTAAAAGACAAGGGAAAACTGGATTGAAGTGGCTGTCAGCCATTACATGTATCCATGAATAAGCTAATCTTAGCCAACGAGGTGCTAGGGACACCAGCACTGGGCCAGATCGCCCCAAGCACTCAAACAGTGATGCCAGCTGGAAGTGCCTGTGTGGATATTGGACGAGGATAGGAGCAGGCTTGGCTGAAAATCCCCCCACACTTTGCCAGCACACAGACTGCCAGCACTCACTGGCAAGCCATACACATGGATAATAGCCATTTGGGGAAGGATACTGCTTGTGGAACCTGACCCAGGGAGAGAGTCACTGCCTTCACAGGAGGAAAGAGAGAGAGAGAGAAAAAAACCGAAGCGGCAAACAAGAGATTTTTAAAAATGGCTTTTTATGTTTGAGAGGTTAATATGAACGCAAGAAAGAGGAGCAGGAGAAGATCATGCAGCCCTTGAGCCTGCTCTGCCATTTCATAAGATCATGGCTGATCTTCTGTCACACCTCCACCTCCCCACCCCCGATCACCATGATTCCCTTAGTGTCCAAAAATCTATCAATCTCATTGTTGAATATACTCAATGGCTGCGCATCCTCTACGCTTCCTGGGATGGAAAATTCCAAAGATTTGCAACCCTCTGTGTGAAGAAATTTCTCCTCATCTCAGTCCTAAATGACTGCTTTCTTATCCTGAGACTGTGATCCCTAGACCTAGATGCCCCAGCCAGGGCGAACAGGCACTCAGCATCTACCCCATCAAATTCAAATTCCTCCCTGAAATGTATCAAAGCAGCACTACAATATGTGTTTCAATGGATTGTATAAACTGTAGGTTTAGAACAGGAATATCCACTATTATCCAGCCACCAGTTTCCCAGTTCAGGCTGCCCTGATACTGAGATGAGTGGATGGATGTTTCCTCCACTATACTGGGCTTTGTTCAAGGCTTTGGTGGCACCACATCTGGAATACTGTATGCAGTTTTGGTCTCCACATTTAAGAAAGGATATACTTGCATTGGAGGCAGTACAGTGAAGATTCACTAAATTAGTCCCTGGGATGAGAGGGCTGTCCCATGATGAGAGGCTGAATGAATTGGGTCTATATTTTCTGGAGTTTAGAAGAATAAGAGACAATCTCATTGAGATATATAAGATACTGAAGGGGCTTGACAGGGTAGAAATTGAGAGATTGTTTCTGCTGGTCGGGGAATCTAAAACATGGGGGCACAGTCTCAGGATAAGGGGCCAATCATTTAGGACTGAGATGAGGAGAAATTACTTCACTCAAAGGGTTGTGAATCTTTGGAATTCTCTGCCCCAGAGGATTGTGAATGCTCCATCATTGAATACATTTAAGGTTGGGATAGACAGATTTTTGGTCTCTCAGGTAATATGGGGAGTGGGCAGAAAAATGGAGTTGAAGCTCAGGATCAGCCATGCTTGTATTGAATGATGAAGCGGGTTCAACAGGCCACATGGTCTACTCCTGCTCCTATTTCATGTGTTCTTGTGCACTGCCCAAAATCAGGTGGTATAGCAGGTGAAAATAAAGGAAAATCAGGTGGCCTAGCACCACATCCCCCTCCTGTCCTGGATTTTCATTAGCACCTCCAGCCCTGGCAAAGATGGCCACCAGCTGCCCATTCACCACTTCAGGTATGTAGAAGAAGAAGGGCCTGGAAATCTAACCCAATTTTCCTGCTTTGTGTCGCTGACATCTTCAAACAGGAACTACACCAGAGGAGACATGGCAGTAGCTCTCAGGGACAGCTTTGGAAGGTCTGCTGCCACCTTTGGAGAGGAGACCCGAGCAGCAGGCAGTCTCTCCTCAGGCCCCATGAACGTACATTGTTTAGGCTGCAGCTCAGCCCAAGGCCTAAACTTCAATGCTTTCTCAAACCTCCTTGAAGCACATCTGCCCTTTTAAGAGACGATCCTTAGAGCCAAAGGCTCTACTGATTCAGTAGAATGTTATGACGTGGCAGATGATGTGTGTCAGGTGGATCAAATCCATGAGGGAAACTTGATCACGCTATCACAATGGTTTTGCAATTTGTATTTATTACGAGATGCGTGCCCTGAATTCAGAAGTAATAAGTCCACCAAGACTTCAAAGTTTTTTTTAAATACTAAATTAAACCTTTATTAACAAAAGAAAAGATTTCAAGCACATACATAGGTCTACAAATTGCTATAATAACTCCTAAAACCCCTAATTAATCTGGCTTCCAGTTACACCCCCATCAAGGCAATGGTAAAAAAATTGATTTTAAACAGATCCAGGCAAGTCAACACAATACCCTGGACAATAGAATTTAAAGTGGCTTTTCCCAGCTTCGGTTTCTGTAGGCAGCAGCCTTAATGCACAAATGCTGGAGGCTTTTCACACTTCTGGCAGATCTTACAATGCCTTCCCTGACACATAGCCTCATTTCCCTTTATACATGTTTCTCCCTTTCAACGTGAATTCCATTGTTCCCATATGTCTTTAGAACTTTACCTTTCTCATAATATAAATATTTTCACGGTGCTAATATTGTCAGTAACCTTTTGGAAAAATAAACACACTGCTTGACCTAGCTTCTCTGGCTAGGTGTAAACACCCTGCCATCTCTTTGAAATTCAAACTGCCACGGTTTATCTAAAAATGCAAATTCTCCTCACCTTATATTCTAAGGCTTCAGCCACGTTTACGTAATTTGCAATTCAAACCTAGCTTCTTTTGATGAGTCAAATGCTCCAGACCAGCTGTCTCCAACTTAATTAAATCCCACACGCGCATGCATACAAAAACTATCCACACCCCACTATTAACTTACTTTTACAATAAAGTTATGAGAATGATTACGGGCGGGATTTTCTGCACCCGCCCGCCGCTGGGATCTTCCGGTCCCGCTGCAAGTCAATGGGCTTCTGGCTGGGGGGGGGGCGACCCACAATGGGGCTGGAAAATCCCGGTCTATATTTTCGTGACAAGAGATGTTTAAAATCATGAATTAAGTAAATAACAACAATAACAAGTCATTTAAGATAGCACCTTCAAAGTAATGAAACATCCCAAGACGCTTCACAGAAGCATTATCAAACAAAGTATAACACCGAGCCACATAAGGAAATAGTTCTCCTCCTATCACCACTGGTTCTTTTGCTTTAAATCTCTGTCCTATGATTACTAACCCACAGTTTTGCCTCATTTACTCTAATAGAATGTTGAACGTCTCTATTAAATCTCACCTTAACTTTCTCTGCTCTGGGAACAATCCCAGTTCCCATCTCTCCACATATCTGACATACCTCATCCCTGGTACTGCTCTAGTGAATCTCTTCTACATTCTCTACATTCTCTCCGGGGTGCCCAGAGTTGGACACAATACTCCAGCTGAGGCCTAAGCGGTGATTTATAAAGGTTTATCATAACTTATTTGCTTTTGTACACTGTGCCTCTATTCATAAAGTCAAGGATTCTGTATGCTTTCTTTAAAACAGCCTTGTTCTGCCACCTTCAAAGATTTATGTACGCAAACCTTTCTAACCCTGTACATGTTCAAAAGTGCAAGCTGAAACAATCTTACCTAGTACATTATTAAGAGATTCATTATAGGCCTCAGAGTTAATCTACTTCTAAGGCCATTAAATCCATGCCTCCTTGTCGACTAATAATTTTCAGGGAGATCTTTAAACATTAAGACGTGAGATATATTGGCACCCATTCACTTGTGACCTTCACAAAAGGGATACATGGATCTATAACATTAATGTAGGTCATTAAATGCAATTAATATGGCATCGACTGACTAACGCATCAAAATATATCAGGTGCTCTGCGTTCGTTATTTGAACCCACATTTTCTGGTGACATGATAGACTCTCCTGCACTTGCTATAGGGAATTTGTCTTCTTAGAGAGCTGGTTTATATTTGAGGCAGCTTTATTTGTCTGAGGACTGAGGAAACATTTAACACCTCCTCCAGAATAAGTAGTACAATACTTTATTTCCCCTATGCATTCCCTCCCTTCTTCCTCTCTGTAAAATGCAGACTCATCCTTAAACATAGTTTAACATGTGCTGCCTTGAGTATGTAATCTAAATTGACATTTCAGTGTAGAACTGAGGGAGTTTGCTGCAATCTTGGGAGGTGCTAGCTTTTATGAAAAATCTGACAAATATTGTACTTTTTGGATGAGATGTTAAACCGAGTCTTCCTCAGGTGGACTTAACCAATTCCGATGGTTCTATTTTGAAGAAGATATTGTCAGTAAAATTATGCTTTCTTGTATGCACAACGTAAAAGGTTTGAAAAAACAAATCCAGCCATTTAATTATCATCAACATAGGTTCACTCGATCAGGGTCAGGAGCTGCACGTGAGTCCTCAATGAGCTGCATGCTGCTCCTGAGCCACTGGTTACGCACCCCTGCTCTAGGATACTCGAATGAAGCTCTGAAGAAGAGGCATAATGACTCGAAACGTTAACTCTGTTTCCCTCTCCACAGATGCTGAGTTTTTCCAGCATTTTCTGTTTTTATTTCAGGCATCAGTCACTTACTTTGGGTGCAAATGAGCAACAACACGTCGGTTTTCTCTCATAAATTCATTCAGCCCTGAAATCTTTTGTGTGACTCAGTGAAATTTCTGGCCTCTGCAAGATGGCAGTAGGTAGCTTTATTACGTTTGCGCAGAGTGGCTGTTGGCTTCAACAAGTTGCTCTTGAATGACAGCACGCAGAGAGTAGCTGAGAGCTTCCTAACAGGAGAAGCTGTTATCTTTGATGGCAGGCTGTGCACATTGCTTCAGCTGTGCACTGTCACAGTGGTATTGTACTGTAATAAAATGTCCAGCAACCGCCCTGACTTCAACTCTTTAATGTCAGTCTGCGTTTTTTTTTTGCTGGCTGATACTTCGTGTGGAGTACCACGGGAGATCGTAAGGCGGAGAGTGGGGGGGATGCAGCACATTCCAAGACGTTGCGACCTGCAGGCGGCACTCTGAACAAAGTTACTTTCTGCGGGTAATGTTTACAACGTCGGTGAAGTCAGCCGCCGACCAGCTCGCTCTTGTTGACGTCTATTGATGTGTTGAGGGGGCGTGGGGGGGGCGGAGAGGGAATTTTCAGCCAATCAATAATTCTTTCTTAAATTCAGAGCGTCTTGGGTGGTGTTTCTGCTTTTGGAGCAACCAGCAATTCCGGCTCAAAATTGCGTCCGTTTCGAGAAGCGACTTTTTTTTTCCGCTGGATTTCTGCCCGTTCCATTTCCATATCGTCACATGTAAAATCTGCCATCGACCAGCGCATTTGGGCCCCATTTTTAAAAAATGGTTTGTAAAACACGTCTTGGTATAGTTGAGTGGTAATTTAAGGCACAGCTTGATTAATACAGCTGGAAACAGGTTTATCACACACAAAAAAAATAAACATTTTAAAAATCACGGTTTCGATCTGCCCCTTGTGACTTGCCCAATTTGAAATTACCAACGCTGACTTTTAGAAGATATGCAAAACTATTTGCTAGTTATATTGGGGTACAGTAGTCAGTTCTTTATTAAATTTAAAATCAGAGTATTACTTGAATGGCGATAGATTGAGAAATGTCGACGTTAGAAGGGACCTGGGTATCCAACGATTTGACTGAAGGAGCATCATGTCTGGCAGAGGAGGAGGAGGTGAAGGACTGGGGAAAGGTGGAGCAAAGCCCCACTGCAAAGTGCTTCGTGATAACATCCAGGGCATCACCAAACCAGCCATTCCCCTCCCCCACCTGGATCGCCGTGGCGGTGTCAAGCGCATTTCAGGCCTGATCCACGAGGAGACCCGCGGGGTGCTGCAGGTTTTCCTGGAGAATGTGATCAGCGATGCGGTCACCTACACAGAGCACGCCTAGCTTAAGACGGTCACCACCATGGATGTGGTGTACGCTCTGAAACGCCAGGGCCGCACTCTCTATGGATTCAGCGGCTAAACAAATTGACCCAGTTCTAACAAATCACTTGAAAGCAAGCATGCAGGTGCAGCAAGCAGTTAGGAAGACAAATGGTTTGTTGGCCTTCGTTGCAAGAGGATTTGAGTACAGGAGCAAGGATGTACAGGGCCTTGGTGAGACCACACCTGGAGTATTGTGTGCAGTTTTGGTCTCCTTACCTAAGAAAGGATATACTTGCCATAGAGGGAGTGCAGCCAAGGTTCATCAGACTGATTCCTGAGATGGCAGGATTGTCGTATGAGGAGAGATTGGGTCAACTAACCTGTATTCACTGGAGTACACCATTCTAGACATATGAGAGGGGATCTCATTGAAACATATAAAATTCTGACAGCGATGGGCAGACTGGATGCAGGGATGATGTTTCTTCTGGCTGGGGAGGGTCTAGAACAAGAGGTCACAGTCTCAGGATACGGGGTAGGCCATTTAGGACTGAGATGAGGAGAAACTTCCCCATTCAGAGGGTGGTGAACCTGTGGAATCCTGTACCACAGAAGGCTGTGGAGACCAAGTCATTGAATATATTTAAGAAGGAAATAGATGGATTTCTCGACTCCAAAGGTGTCACAGGGTATGGGGAGAGAGTGGGAGTACGGCGTTGAGATGGGGGATCAGCCATGATCATATTGAATGGTGGAGCAGGCATGAAGGGCCGAATGACCTACTCCTGCTCCTATTTTCTATGTTCCTGAGAGTAGGGAAGTTCTCCATAGGTCAACATTTTTCCCTCAACCAATACCACTAAAAAAGATTACCTGGTCATTATCCCATTGCTGTTTGTAGGATCTTGCCCTGGATGTTTCGAGCTGTCACCATGTTTTATGTTGTCTTTGTGCCTCAGTGTCTTACCATGTCTGGATGATGCTTTGCTTATTCTATGAGTGACTTGAGAAAGTCGGTATATAGTTTTTCTAGAAACTATTTATTTACACTACTTACAAGACTTCATGGCAAGTACATGGTTCTGTGGACACAGTCTATTCTGTGTCTTGCTTTCTTGGAGCCTCTTGGTCATCTGACTCTTGATGTCACGCTTGCATCATCATTACCATCATGGTCTCATTAACATAACCATTAACCCAATACCCTACACTCCCCAATTGGCTGCCGTGTTACCTAAACTACAATTGTGACTTCAATAAAGCACTTGATTGATTGCAAAGCATTTTGGGGCATCCTGAGGATATGAAAGGCACTATACAAATACAAATCTTTCTTCAGCTGGCACATAGGGGCCTGATTTTAACTCATTCAAAATCCATCCACTTTACAGAATTTAAATCAGGCCCTAACCCCTGGGGATGTTTCCTCAATCATTTACCCCATCTGACACTCAGCATCGAGAGTGGCAATACCGCAACAGAAATCGTAGATATAAAAGCCACTCCGCAGCAGAATGTGTAGGAGTTCTGACACATTGAACTTACTCCATCGCCTCACTGGAACAGACCAAGCAGCAGCAATGGGAACAGCCTCCTCTCGCATTCCATTTTTTAAAAAATTTTTTATTGCATAGAATGTATGGCACAGGAACAGCCCCAGCTAGTTTATGCCTGTGTTTATGCTCCACATGTTATAGGCGGGGAAAGGTGGGGGGATAACTTTTCCCCTTTGTTTC
This sequence comes from Cetorhinus maximus, assembly GCF_964194155.1. Taxonomy (NCBI): domain Eukaryota; kingdom Metazoa; phylum Chordata; class Chondrichthyes; order Lamniformes; family Cetorhinidae; genus Cetorhinus; species Cetorhinus maximus. Next base: position 10,902,644 of record NC_135891.1, read on the forward strand.
CTCACCTCTTGGCTGACCGCAACACAATGTATTTTTGAGAATGAGTGTTTTAACTCTTTTGACATTAAAGAACAGACACGAACGGGCTTTCTTATAAGTTTAAATCAAAAAGGAGAAATGTTTATTACGCCAGAGGCAGAAGTTTTCATAAGGTGAGCGGGCTCAGCGGGAGAGGGCGGGGGCGGGCGTGGAGCCGATCGCCGCCCGCAATCGGTTCCGCGCTGCCATTTCACGCAGGTGGGCCAATTAAGGCCCACCCAGCGTGAGACGTGACCGGTAGCGCTCAGCGGGCAGGGGGAGGAGGGAGAGTCGGGCCCCGTGCTCTTTCACACAAGCGCATGAAAGAGCCCTTCAATCTCCCTGAGGTACAGAGCTGCCTCAGGGAGATTGAACTGATATTAAAATTATTAAACAAAAGGTTTAAAAATGTATTTAAACACGTCCCCTCGTGTGACTGTGTCACATGGGTTGGGACATGCTTTTATATTTATGAAAAATTATTTATTTATTTAATAAAAGCTTCAGGAAACCTCATCCCACTCGTGGATGAGGTTTCCTAAAAAAAAACGGGAAGGCCGCTTGGCCTGCCTTGGCCTGCCTGCTGACATTAAGGTTAACAATCACAATCACAATAATTACTTTCTTACTGGCCTTAATAGGACCTTTACATTTCGGCGGGTGCGCAGCTGACTCCGGCACGCGCCCACCGAACGAAATATCGCAGGACTGCACGATGACATCAGGATGCTCACCCGCCCGACGCCATCGCGCGTCATTTTACACATCGGCATGTTGGGCCCGCCCCTGCACGCCGACTGTAAAATCCTGCCCCAGAAATATAAACGCAAAGCACTGACACTCAAACACATCAGAAAAGATTATATTTAAAGATGTAACATGCACTAAGATTACTAACAGAGTAACAAGAAGCAAGTCACTTATTTTTAACCAGTCCTTTAAGATGGATGTTGAAAGCACAGCAAGCCTTAAGGATTCTCTCTCTTAGTTCTTTGCAGACAAATGGAGGTTCAAAGTTTCTGGCTTTCTCAGGTGGAATTGTGGCCATGATCCTATAGAGAAGAATTGCAATCTTGCAGATAAAATTAATTATCCTCTTTTCACTGCCTGATTTAACTTTGTTTTAGGCAGGGTTATTTCTTGTTGCTGGGTGTGATTCCTCTGTGCTGCTGATTCCGTGCTGCCTCGCTGGCTTCCCTTATGGAGTATTAAGGCGTGGACCCCCTCTCCAGCTGGTTTCAGTCACGTGATGGCAGTTTCAGTCATGTGAATGCAGTTTCGATGCATCCTATTGTCCACATAATGGGTTGGATCCCAGGTGATTGAAACAGAAAGGGGGAGATGATTAATATTCCATCAACATACCTGTTATGATTAGCTCACTTGACATTCCACCTTCATGGGGCTGACAGGTCTGGTAGTCATTATCCTTTAAATCTCTTCCATTCAAACGGTGATGGGCAGTCAATTTGCACCTGGAAAATCTATTTGCATTTTTAAGTAACTTCCCAAACAAGTGGCTCTGTCTTTCCAGAAAACACAAACAGCAGTCACCTGACTTTCCAGAATCCATTTTGAGAGGGTATAACATTGTTCTATGCTTTCTTTTTAAAAGTCCAGTGTCAGCTGCCCAATTATCTTTGGGGCCATGACACGCAGTCACATACATAAGTTTCCTCCCACCCCTATTTCATCTCACCCTATCTGCTTAACCTTCCATTCCTTTCGCCCTCATCTAGCTTCCCTTTAAATGTATCTATGCTATTAACCTCAATCGCTCCCTGTGGTAGCACATTCCACATTCTCACCGCTCTCTGAGTAAAGATGATTCTCCTGAATTCCTTTATTCGGTTTATTAGTGGCTATCGTATATCTATGGCCCTAGTTGTGGACCCATCCACGAGAACAAAGAACAAAGAAAAGTACAGCACAGGAACAGGCCCTTCGGCCCTCCAAGCCTGCGCCGATCATATTGCCCGTCAACTAAAACATTTTGCACTTCCGGTGTCCGTATCCCTCTATTCCCATCCTATTCATGTATTTGTCAAGCTGCCTCTTAAACACTATACCTGCTTCCACCACCTCCTCTGGCAACGAATTCCAGACACTCACTACCCTCTGCGTAAAAAACTTGCCCCGCACATCTCCTCTATAGTATTCTCCTCTCACCTTAAATCTATGTCCCCTAGTAATTGACTCTTCCACCCTGGGAAAAAGCTTCTGACTATCTACACTGTCCATGCCACTCATAATTTTGTAAACTTCTATCAAGTCGCCCCTCAATCTCTGTCGCTCTAGTGAGAACAATCCAAGTTTCTCCAACCTCTTCTCATAGCTAATAACCTCCAGACCAGGCAGCATCCTGGTAAACCTCCTCTGCACCCTCTCCAATGCCTCCATATCCTTCTGGTGATGTGGCGACCAGAATTGCACGCAATATTCCAAGTGTGGCCTAACCAAGGTTCTACACAGCTGCAGCATGACTTCCCAGCTTTTATACTCAATACCCCTGCCAATGAAGGCAAGCATGCCATATGCCTTCCTGACTACCTTATCCACCTGCGTTGCCACTTTCAGTGACCTGTGGACCTGTATTCCCAGATCCCTCTGCCCGTCAATGCACTTAAGGGTTCTGCCATTTACTGTATAATTCCTGCCTGTATTAGACCTTCCAAAATGCATTACCTCGCATTTGTCCGGATTAAACTCCATCTGCCATTTCTCCGCCCAAGTCTCCAACCGATCTATATCCCGTTGTATCCTTTGACAATCCTCTTCACTATCTGCAACACCTCCAACCTTAGTGTCGTCTGCAAACTTACTAATTAGCGCAGTTACATTTTCCTCCAAATCATTTATGTATACTACAAACAGCAAAGGTCCCAGCACTGATCCCTGCGGAACTCCACTAGTCACAACTCTCCATTCAGAAAAGCACCCTTCCACTGCTACCCTCTGTCTTCTATGACCAAGCCAATTCTGTATCCATCTTGCCAGCTCACCTCTGATCCCGTGTGACTTTACCTTCTGTACCAGCCTGCCATGAGGGACCTTGTCAAAGGCCTTACTGAAATCCATGTATATAACATCCACTGCCCTTCCATCGTCAATCATCTTTGTCACTTCCTCAAAAAACTCGATCAAGTTAGTGAGACACGACCTCCCCTTCACAAAACCATGCTGCTTCTCACTAATACGCCCATTTGCTTCCAAATGGTAGTAAATCCTCTCACGAGGAAACTTCTCCGATAATTTCCCTACCACTGACGTAAGGCTCACCGGCCTGTAATTTCCTGGATTATCCCTGCTACCCTTCTTAAACAATGGAACAACATTGGCCATTCTCCAGTCCTCTGGGGCCTCACCCGTAGCCAGTGAGGATACAAAGATTTCTGTCAAGGCCCCAGCAATCTCCTCCCTTGCCTCCCTCAGTACCCTGGGGTAGATCCCAGCTGGCCCTGGGGACTTATCCACCTTAATATTCTTCAAGACGCCTAACACCTCTTTTTTGATCTCAACGTGATCCAGGCTATCTACACACTCTTCCCTAGACAAATCGACCACTAAGTCCTTCTCTTTGGTGAATGCTGATGAGAAGTATTCATTTAGTATCTTTCCCATTTCTTCTGGCTCCACACATAGATTCCCACCTCTGTCCCTGAGTGGGCCTACCCTTTCCCTGGTTACCCTCTTGCTTTTTACTTATGTATTAAAGGCCTTGGGATTTTCCTTAATCCTGGTTGCCAGTGACTTTTCATGACCCCTTTTAGCCCTCCTGACTCCTTGCTTAAGTTTCTTCCTACTTTCTTTATATTCTCCATGGGCTTCATCTATTCCCAGCCTTCTAGCCCTGATGAATGCTTCCCTTTTCTTTTTGACTAATCTCACAATATCCTTCATTATCCAAGGTTCCTGAAACTTGCCATACTTATCCTTCATCCTAGCAGGAACATGCCGGTCCTGAATTCTTATCAACTGACGTTTGAAAGCCCCCCCCACATGTCAGTTGTTGATTTGCCCTCAAACATCCGCCTCCAGTCTAGATTCCTCAGTTCTTGCCTAATATTGTTAGAATTAGCCTTCCCCCAATTAAGCACCTTAACCCGAGGACTCCTGTTATCCTTATCCACCAGTACCTTGAAACTTACTGAATTATGGTCACTTTTCCCGAAATGCTCCCCTACTGAAACTTCGACCACCTGGCCGGGTTCATTCCCTAATACCAGGTCCAGTATTGCCCCTTCCCTAGTTGGACTATCTACATATTGTCTCAAGAAGCCCTCCTGGATGCACCTTACAAATTCTGCACCATCCAAACCCCTAGCACTAAGTGATTCCCAATCAATATAGGGAAAGTTAAAATCACCCACCACAACAACCCTATTGCTTTTACATCTTTCCAAAATCTGCCTACATAACTGTTTCTCAATCTCCCGTTGGCAATTGGGAGGCCTATAGTAAACCCCCAACATCGTGACTGCACCCTTCCTATTCCGGAGCTCTACCCATATTGCCTCGCTGCATGAGCCCACTGAGGTGTCCTCCTGTCGTACAGCTGTGATATTCCCCTTAACCAGCAGTGCAACTCCCTCACCTCTTCTACATCCCTCTCTATCCTGCCTGAAACATCTAAATCCTGTAACGTTTATCTGCCAATCCTGTCCATCCTTCAACCAAGTCTCTGTAATAGCAATAACATCATAGTCCCAAGTACTAATCCAAGCTCTAAGCTCATCTGCCTTGCCTGTTATACTTCTCGCATTGAAACAAATGCATTTTAGACCCCCAGTCCCACTGTGTTCAGTAATTTCTCCCTGCCTGCCCTTCCTCTTAGTCCTACTGGCCATATTCACTGGTTCCCAGTCATTTATTTCACCTGCTGACCTATTGCTCTGGTTCCCACCCCCCTGCCATACTAGTTTAAACCCTTCCGAGTGACACTAGCAAACCTCGCAGCCAGGATATTGGTGCCCCTCCAGTTTAGATGCAACCCGTCCTTCTTGTACAGGTCCCACCTGCCCCGGAAGAGATCCCACTGATCCAGATATTGGAAACCCCCCCTCCTACACCATCTGTTCAGTCACGTGTTCAGCTGCACTATCTTCCTATTTCTAGCCTCGCTGGCACGTGGCACAGGGAGTAATCCTGAGATTACAACCCTAGAGGTCCTGTTTTTTAACTTTCTGCCTAACCCCCTGAACTCCCGCTGCAGGACCTCGTCACTCTTCCTGCTTATGTCGTTAGTACCAATGTGTACCACGACCTCTGGCTGTTCTCCCTCCCTCTTCAGAATGTCCCATACCCGATCAGAGACATCCTGGACCCTGGCACCAGGGAGGCAACATACCATCCTAGTGTCTCCTTCACGACCACAGAAGCGCCTATCTGAGCCCCTGACTATAGAGTCCCCTATGACAATTGCTCTTCTGTGCTTTGACCCCCCCCCTGTTGAACAACAGAGACAGCCGTAGTACCACTACTCTGGCTACTGCTGTTGTTTTCCCCTGATAGGCCATCCCCCCCAACAGTATCCAAAATGGTATACCTGTTAGAGAGGGGGACAGCCACAGGAGATTTCTGCTCTAACTGCCTGCCCCTTCTAGCGGTCACCCATCTATCTGTCTGTACCTCGGGTGTGACCACGTCTGCAAAACTCCTGTCAATGACGCTTTCCACCACCTGAATGTTCCTAAGTGCGTCCAACTGCTGCTCCAACCGATCCATGCGGTCTGTGAGGAGCTGCAATTGGGTACACTTCCTGCAGATGTAGTTGTCCGGGACACTTGAAGAGTCACAGATTTCCCACATCCCACAGGTGAAGCACTTCACCCCAGCAACTGCCATTTCTAGAACTATTTAATAAATTAATTTAAATCTAATAACTGCTTATTGACTCCTTATTAACTATACATTCCCTAGGGCTAGATTTCTACTATAAATGCTAAATTCTAAGAATAGCAATCCCCTGATTCTGGTCCAGATACCCTCTACTTATTAATTAAGTGATTAATTTATTTGGTTTAATTAGTTTGACAATGTTTTAGTTTCAAATTCAGTGTAGATTCTCTACCAGCCAATCAGGTCACAGATTTACCGTGATGCCACTTTTAATAATTTTTTTTTAAGACCCGAGGTCCGCGAATCCCCGAGGTCAGGTTTTTATACTCACCTCTCTGGAACTTCGCCCTCCGACTCACCTCTCTGGAACTCCGTCCTCCGACTCACCTCTCTGGAACTCCGCCCTCCGACTCTGCTCCCTGGAACTCTCCTCGCACTCTTTTATCCTGCGTCTCTGCCGCTCTCCTCTCGCTCTTTTATCCTGCGTCTCCGCTCTCCTCGCGCTCTTTTATCCTGTGTCTCCGCCGCTCTCCTCACGCTCTTTTATCCTGTGTCTCCGCTCTCCTCGCGCTCTTTTATCCTGTGTCTCCGCCGCTCTCCTCGCGCTCTTTTATCCTGCGTCTCCGCCTCTCTCCTCGTGCTCTTTTATCCTGTGTCTCCGATCTCCTCGCGCTCTTTTATCCTGTGTCTCCGCCTCTCTCCTCACGTTCTTTTATCCTGTGTCTGCGATCTCCTTGCGCTCTTTTATCCTGTGTCTCCGCCGCTCGCTTCGTGCTCTTTTATCCTGCGTCTCCGCCTCTCTCCTCGCGCTCTTTTATCCTGTGTCTCCGATCTCCTCGCACTCTTTTATCCTGTGTCTCCGCCGCTCGCTTCGCGCTCTTTTATCCTGTGTCTCCGCCGCTCGCTTTGCGCTCATTTATCCTGTGTCTCCGCCGCTCTCCTCGCGTTCTTTTATCCTGTGTCTCCGCCGCTCTCCTCACGCTCTTTTATCCTGTGTCTCCGCCGCTCTCCTCACGCTCTTTTATCCTACGTCTCCGCTCTCCTCGTGTTCTTTTATCCTGTGTCTCCACCGCTCTCCTTGCGCTCTTTTATCCTGTGTCTCCGTTCTCCTCGCGCTCTTTTATCCTGTGTCTCCGCCGCTCTCCTTGCGCTCTTTTATCCTGCGTCTCCGCTCTCCTCGCGTTCTTTTAACCTGTGTCACCGCTCTCCTCGCGCTCTTTTATCCTGCATCTCCGCCACTCTCCTCGCGCTGTTTTATCCTGTGTCTCCGCCCCTCTCTTCGCGCTCTTTTATCCTGTGTCTCCGCTCTCCTCATGCTCTTTTATCCTGTGTCTCCCCCGCTCCCCTCACGCTCTTTTATCCTGTGTCTCCGCCACTCTCCTCACGCTCTTTTATCCTGCATCTCCGCCACTCTCCTCGCGCTGTTTTATCCTGTGTCTCCACCGCTCTCTTCGCGCTCTTTTATCCTGTGTCTCCGCTCTCCTCGTGCTCTTTTATCCTGTGTCTCCCCCGCTCTCCTCGCGCTCTTTTATCCTGTGTCTCCGCCACTCTCCTCGCGCTCTTTTATCCTGTGTCTCTGCCGCTCTCCTCGCGCTCTTTTATCCTGTGTCTCCGCCGCCCTCCTCGCGCTCTTTTATCCTGTGTCTCCGCCGCTCTCCACGTGCTCTTTTATCCTGTGTCTCCGCCTCTCTCCTCGCACTCTTTTATCCTGCATCTCCACCGCTCTCCTCACGCTCTTTTCTCCTGCGTCTCTGCCTCTCTCCTCGCGTTCTTTTATCCTGTAGTCACTAGTGGAAACATCTCTATGTTTGCCCTATTGGACCCCTTTCATAATTTTAAACCACAACTTATACTTATGTAGCACCTTTAATGTAATAAAACATCCCTAGATGCTTCAGGCAAGCAATGGAAAGCAAAATTTGATACCGAACCAGAAGATATTAGGGCAGATAACCAAAAGCTTGGCCAAAGGGATAAGGTTGAAGGAGGAAAGCAAGGTAGACAGGCATGGAGAGATATAGGAAGGGAATTCCAGAGCTTTAAGCAACTGAAGGCATGACTACCAATGGTGGAGCGATTAAAATCAGGGATGCACAAGAGACCAGAATTAGATGAGCACAGATACCTTGGAGGGTTGTGAGGCTGGAGGAGAGTACAGAGATAGGGAGGGGCAAGGATATGGAGGGATTTGAAAACAAGAATGAGAACTTTAAAACCGTGGCATTGCTTAACTGGGAGCCAACGTAGGTGAGTGAGGACAGGGCGATGGGTCAACGGGATTAGATATGAGTTAGGATACGGGCAGCAAAGTTTTGGATGGCCTCAAGTTTATGGAGGGTAGAATGTGGGAGACCAGCCAGGCATGCATTGGAATAGTCGAGTTTGGAGGTAACAAAAGCACATATGAGGGTTTCAGCAGCAGATGAGCTGAGGCAGGAGAGGAGAAGGGTGATGTTACGGAGTTGAAAAATAGGCGCTCGTAGTGAGGCATAGATATGTGGTTGGAACCTCATCTCGGGGTCAGATATGACACCAAGGTTGTGAACAGTCTGGTTCAGCTTCAGGATCCATCAGGTCACTCCATTGAACTGGCGCCTTCCCCACGTGGCGCCTTCCCCTGGTGGCGGGCAGCCTGCCCGGTTCCGGTCCCGCCATCGATAAAATTCCCCGACGGCGGGACCTGGTCAGGCCGGGAGCTGGCCTGATTTTAAATCCTGCCCCACCCCCTCCCTGCCTCCTGGAGGGGAGGGGGGGGGAATGGTAAAATACTGCCCAACCTTTCATGTCTGCGACCTTGCATCAAAACAGCTGACAAAAGCTGAAAGACGATCTTCTGATTCTCTCTCCACAGATGCTCCCAGACCGACTGAATGTTTCCAGCATTTTCTGTTTTCATTTCACCCCTCAGCCTTCTCTTTTCTAGAGAGAAGAGCCCGAGCCCTGGTGTGCTGAGTAAAATGCTAGCTGCTTCATCAGCATATGGTATAACAGAAGCTGAAGATCCCCTTTGGGTAAATTACACTGCTCAGTCTTGCCTGACATGTGGAGGTTGAAGGTGTAAGAATCAGTCAAAGCAATTTTGCAGTCTTGTAATTCACTCACTATTATCTTGTTATTCCATCTGCCTTGGGACCTGTGGATCAATTGAAAATCGTTCGGAGACATGGTATCTTTTATTTCAGTTCCTAAGGAGGAGAAAACAAACATTAAGCAGAGTTATGATAACATAAACATAAGGTATATATATGAGCAGACCAAAGTCACATGATGTTGGACTTGTAATCAGTAGCAGTCATTACCAGGGGAACTGTGGGGCCTGTAATAAGGAGTGCTGAGCTTCACTGTAATTAGTCCAAGTTTACAATTGGCCGGCGCACAGAGAATGAGCAGGAAATGAAACTTCTGATATTATCTAATAAATACGAAATGGAATCTCAGCCTGAGACCTGACTGGAATACAGACACAGGCCCATGCCGACCAAATGGCTATTATTCCACCATCGGGCCACAGCTTTGCCTGTGGTACCTTTCAGTACTCGCTCAATTTTGTTTCTTCAGACTAATCCAATATACTGTCGAGTCCTGATAGACGTCCCACTAAATTGCGAGAAAACATGACGTGGGGCTCAGAGTGGGCACTGGGCTGCAGTTTCTTTTAAAATAAAGATTGAACAATTATTTTTTCACTGCAGTTTGTTCCGTATCATTCCATGTGTAACTTGATCGAAATGCAAGCCTGTCAGAAGACAATCAGTAACTACAAAAAAGTCACATTTTACCACAAGACTGATTCAATTCCAACAGCAAATGAACTTCCCAGTTGGTTCAGAGAGTTTGTGCTGAGCTATATAGATGAGGGAAGGACTTCTGCATAAGACGTTACTGGCTCCTGGATGGTGGGCTAGGAGGCAGGCGCGGGCCGGTAAAATGCCAGGGAGCTGCCTCCACGATGCAGTCCAGCCGCCAGGCCATTTTACCGGCGGCAGTGGCTGGCTCCCTGCTGACGGGCGGCGGCCAATTTTGGCAATTAAAATTGCCAATCGAGGGACATCTTCCCCGCCCGCCAGCAGGAGGTCCACCCCCCTGCCCCCCCAAACCCTCACCCCGTGGGGAGGACGCAAGCTGCACGGAGGCTGCAGCTCCCTGAAGGGGGCCATTGGAGCCAGAGGAGGGGCCCCTGTTCTCACGGCCCTATCGCTGGAGGGGTTACCCCTCTGATTGTCAGGGCCTGCCTGCCTGGTTTTTGCCAGAGTAAATAGATTTCTGACTCCCCAGCAAATGGAGGCGCTCTCTCGTTCTCCTTGCAGCTCCAGCAGTTGCCTCTTCCTCTGATTTCCTTTTTCGCTTTCTCTAAAAGTTAGAATTACATTTATGTAGCATTTTTAATAGAATCATACAACAGTTACATTCTGCACTGGCTCTCTGAATGAGCATTACACATAGTGCTGCCCTCCCCCAACTTCTTCCCTTAACCCTGCACGTTCTTCCTTTACAGATAATAATCTCTTGAATGCCTGGAAGATATCTCCACCACACTCTCAGAAAAAAACTCTCTCTCTCCTGTAACTGGGGGAATCCCTCTCTCTCTCCCCTGTATCCAGGGAGATCCCTCTAACCCCCCTTTCACTCTTCTGTATCCGGGGAGAACCTGGGGAGATACCTCTAACCCCCCTTTCACTCTTCTGTATCCGGGGAGAACCTGGGGAGATACCTCTAACTCCTCTCTCACTCTCCTGTATCCGGGGAGATCCCTCTAACCCCTCCCTCACCTTCCTGTATCTGGGGAGATCCCTCTAAACCCCTCACATTCTTGTATCCGGGGAGATCCCTCTAACCCCTCTCTCACATTCTTGTATCTGGGGAGATCCCTCTAACCCCTCTCTCACATTCTTGTATCCGGAGAGATCCTTCTAACCCCTCCCTCACCTTCCTGTATCCGGGGAGATCCCTCTAACCCCTCCCTCACCTTCCTGTATCCGGGGAGATCCCTCTAACCCCTCCCTCACCTTCCTGTATCTGGGGAGATCCCTCTAAACCCCTCACATTCTTGTATCCGGGGAGATCCCTCTAACCCCTCTCTCACATTCTTGTATCTGGGGAAATCCCTCTAACCCCTCTCTCACATTCTTGTATCCGGGGAGATCCCTCTAACCCCTCCCTCACCTTCCTGTATCCGGGGAGATCCCTCTAACCCCTCCCTCACCTTCCTGTATCTGGGGAGATCCCTCTAAACCCCTCACATTCTTGTATCCGGGGAGATCCCTCTAACCCCTCTCTCACATTCTTGTATCTGGGGAAATCCCTCTAACCCCTCTCTCACATTCTTGTATCCGGGGAGATCCCTCTAACCCCTCTCTCACATTCTTGTATCCGGGGAGATCCTTCTAACCCCTCCCTCACCTTCCTGTATCCGGGGAGATCCCTCTAACCCCTTTCTCACATTCTTGTATTCAGGGAGATCCCTCTAACCCCTCCCTCACCTTCCTGTATCCGGGGAGATCCCTCTAACCCCTTTCTCACATTCTTGTATTCAGGGAGATCCCTCTAACCCCTCCCTCACCTTCCTGTATCCGGGGAGATCCCTCTAACCCCTTTCTCACATTCTTGTATTCAGGGAGATCCCTCTAACCCCTCACTCACTCTCCTGTATCTGCAGAGACCCCTCTAACCCCTCTCTCACCCTCCTCTAAGGTCCAAGGCTGTCAGGAAATGTAAATGAGAGATTCCAAACGGATAAGGAAAACAAAATAAGGAACATGTTCCCATCTCCTACAGAAGGAAACTCTCCCTGTCTCCCCAATCTTTCAAGTTGGTGTTAATTTGAACTACAGCGCGATTATTAGAATCTAGTCTTTGTTGTCAACAGTTCACTGAGTTTATATTTCCCATACATAAGAACCTTAACAACTCCTTTTAATGAAGTTACACTTCACTGCTGTTGTGATCCAGCTGCTGCTGCAATATAATAAACCCATTGGAATTAATTAATCCCCACTAGACACCTTCACTGAAATGACTGAGTCACTTAAATTCGATTATTTCAAGACACTAATATTAATGGCAAGAAAAAGTAAGATAGCTACTTGTGCTCGTCCTGCTTTTTGTAACGCCTTCATTTGTTGAATGGCCATTTGCAGTTTCAAGTCTCTCACAGCACTCTCTCCAAATGTGACCCGACATTGAGGGATTCACTGCCAGGTCTTTGGGATGACCCCTCAAGTCAGGAATGTCAGTGAAGACAGGCCCAACCCAGTCTGTAGCATCGATTCACGGCAACATTCTGGAACAGAGGCATCTCATGAACACCCGCACTCAAACCTCTGATGAGTCGTTCTCTCCAAGACCAATTGTGCCCTTTTGACTGCCCTCGCCTGGTGTTAATGGGGTCTTCATGACCTCAGAAGGGAGCCGCCAACACTGGCAATGCAGCCAACTGCAGGCAGGGCATCAAAGGATCGAATGGTGGGGAAAAACTAGAAATTTGAGCTAAAAGAGTCATACGGACTCGAAACGTTAACTGTGTTCCTCTCCGCAGATGCTGCCAGACCTGCTGAGTTTTTCCAGCTATTTTTATTTATTTTTTTTTAGAAATTTGAGCTTTTTGCCCTTTATGGGCAGAATTTTCCCGTTGGCGTGCAGGGGGTGGGCACCGCACATCTGGGCGTAAAATGACGCGTGGTGACGTTGGGCAAGCGTCCCGACATCACCGCACGCCATCGCGATATTTTGCTGGGCGGGCACGTGATGATGTCCGACACACGCCCGCCATTAATTAACGGGCCACTTAAGGCCTTTGACTCACCAATCAACGGCAGTTTTTCGGCGCCCATGCAATCTCGGGTCGGCACACGGGCGCAACGGGCAGGCAGGTAGGACACATTTGTATAAACCTCATCCATGGGCGGGATAAGAGGGCTCAGTGGGGTCGCGAGTGTGCACTGTCAAATATTGATGTTTCAAAGTTACTGATACTTGCCTGTGTGATCTGCAATACTTCAAAATACATGCCAGCTGCTCTGTCTGGACTCTTAACCTTCAGGTCAGCACATTGCAGTGAGTAATCTTTTCTGGGCCTGCAGGTTTCAGGAAGCCTTCCCTTAGCCTGGGAATGGGAGCTGAACTGTCCACTGGCGGCAGCTCCTCTGAGGAGGAAGGGAGGGCTAGAAGGGGGAGGAGGCCAGGAGTGCAGATTCAGTCTCCAGGGGAGCCACCTTTGGGAGGATAGGCGCAGGCGCAAGGGGTGCAGGGCCAAGAGGTGGACCAAGGCGAAAGGGGCCTCAGAAGACACCACTATCCTGATACCAGGGTATACAGGCGGTGAAGCAGCTACCTCAATATGTCTGAGGTGCAGTGCCGAAGGAGGCTCCATCTCTCAGGTGAAACAGTCAATTATATCTGTCAGATGATTGGGCCTGAGATCTCTGCTAACTGTGTGGGTGGACATCCCATGCCAGTGGCTCTGAAGGTCACAGCTGCCCTCAACTTCTATGCCTCTGGCTCCTTCCAGGGCTCGGTGGTGATCTTTGTGGCATCTCCCAATCAGCTGTCCACACTTGTGTCAAGCAGGTTACAGACGCTCTGCTCAGCTGTGCATTATCCACTGCCTTTGGGACCAGGCAAGCCAGACACAGCGAACCATAGGCTTTGCAGCCATTGCTGGCTTCCCCCATGTCCAGGGTGCAATAGACTGTACACATGTGGCCATCAAGGCACCAGCAGGTGAGCCCGGTGCCTTCGTCAACAGGAAGGGCTTCCACTCCATGAACGTGCAGATAGTGTGTGACCACAGGATGCAGATTCTACAAGTCTGTGCAAGGTACCCAGGCAGCTCTCACAACACCTACATCCTCAGACACTCCCAGGTGCCGGAGCTCTTCAGTACTCCAGCCCGGCTTGATGGATGGCTGCTGGGTGACAAGGGCTATTCCCTCAGAAGGTGGCTCATGACACCTCTCTGCCATCCAAGAACAGAGGCTGAGCAGCGGTACAATAGGATCCACACCTCCACAAGGGCTGTGGTGGAGAGAGCCATCGGTCTTCTCAAGATTCCAATGTCTGGACCGTTCAGGGGGCGCACTCCAGTACCCCCCAGATCTTGTGTCGGTGATAGTGGTTGCATGCTGCGCTCTCCACAATCTTGTGCTGGAAAGGGGGGGACGCTATGGATAATGAAGATGTCGGCGCAGTGGCTGTAGCTGCACACGATGAGTCCAGCAGTGAGTCCGAGGATGAGCACACACAGGGAAATGCTGAGGGGGTAGACGCTGACCTGGGCATACTCCAGGGAGGCAGGAACACCCGGGAGGCTTTAATCCAATAAACCTTCAGCAAGCACACCACCAGTGCACCTCCAGGACAAGCCTGGGCTGTATGCTCAATACTCGACACCTAAGTGCAAAATCTGCCAGGTTAGGATCAGTAACTAAGGGCCTTGTTACTAAAGCTGAATGTCCAACAAAGCACTCGTTACATTTTTGGAAACCATCCACATGCAGAGGAAGAGAGGCACCCTCAGCCATGGTGACATATCTGAATTTAATGTGTCAAACAAACAAACTTATGCAAAAAAAAAGACAATAGTGTTACAAATCAGAACAAATCATAAGGACCTCATTTCAGGCCAATACAAAAGCGCCAGTGATAAACCTGTGGTGTGCCTAAAGTGTCTTATGTTTTCATTTCCGGGTGCTGCGTCTTGGTGCTGCCCCCTCGCTGGGAGTGGTATCTGAGACAGCTGCTGACTCTGCTGTCCTGTTGGCCTCGATGACCTTGGCAGTCGTCCTCTGCCCTGTGGAGCCTGTGCTGGCCCCGCCTGGGAGGGAGCTGCCAGTACCACAGCTGGCATCTCCCCAGTTGTCACAGCCTCACCAGATGCTACAGTCACTGGCAGAGGGGCAGAGAAGCTGCCGCCCTCATCCGGGCAGTGCCCACAGAGACAACAGGCAGCTGCTGCGCTGACGTGAGGTCACTTCGGACCTCCCTGCTCACCGTGGTTGGATGGGCACCGAGCTGGGAAACTTGATGCCCAGACCATCTCCCACACTGGCACTGATCGGCTGAGGTCAATGCCAATGTGAGGGCTTGCTGGTCAAAGCGCATCCCCAGGAAGCCCTGATGGGTCTCCTGGATGAGCCTCTCCACGAGAGTTGCCAATCTCTCCATGGAGGACGCATGGCGCTCGGAGATGAAGCTCATTGCTTCAGCAATCGTCCACGTAAACTCCTCCACCACGGAGACCAAGCCAAGCACAGCCTCATGTATCTCCCCCGGATGCTCCCGCACACCCGGCCACATTTCCTGCCCCTGCTGCGTCGCGGACGACTCCAGAGGCACATCATCAGGCACCGACTGAGCATGTGCCTGATCCCCTGCAGTCCTCCGATTGCTGGAGCCATGGGCACTCTCTGTCTCTGCCAGCTCCTCCAGCGACTGTGAAGTGCCCTCACCGCTGTGCCCTGGGACACTAGCTGATGTTCTAATTCCCACTGAGGTGCTAGTATCTGCGCTGGAGTCTGCCTGGCAGAGATGGTGTGACACTGGTGAGACTTCAGGGCCCTCAGGTGTGAGAGGGGGCC
Organism: Cetorhinus maximus; assembly: GCF_964194155.1. Classification (NCBI taxonomy): domain Eukaryota; kingdom Metazoa; phylum Chordata; class Chondrichthyes; order Lamniformes; family Cetorhinidae; genus Cetorhinus; species Cetorhinus maximus. Next base: position 10,918,075 of record NC_135891.1, read on the forward strand.
TCTGCTGCTCTTCCTCCCAGCCCTGCTCCTCTGATGCTGAAAGGAAGAACAAGGACATTGGATCTGTTAACATGGAGACCATGTCAATGTGCATCCCTGTCCCCCGGATCATTATGCACTCATCCTTCCACAAGCAATGGTCAAGACAAGTTGCAAACATCAATCACTGAACATTCAGCACTGCCATGGCTGTTGGGAGAACAATGCTGACCTCACTGCTGGGCAAACATACCTGCCTGTGGCACCCCAGCCTCACCGAGACCAGTGGACCTGGGCATATGGCGCCTCTCCAAATCCCGGGCCTTCTGCTCAAACCGGCTAAGAACAGCAATCTGCACCTAGCCACCGCCAGTCCTCACATGCTCTGCCGCATTATGAGCATTCTTCTCCTGAAAGTGAGAGACGAGCATTGATTAGTGCAAATTGCACATGAACTCGCTTTGCACACGGCCCACCCCAACCAGAGTGGGACATATCAGGTCTCCAGTGCCTCCTCACTCCACTGCTGCTGAACACTCACACAAAGGTGCTAGGCCTGTCCCCCCCACCATCCCACCCCTCCCTTGGACACATGCTGCCTACATCACATTAGGCACCACACGGTATATCCTTCCATAGCAAGAAGGCACAAGCACGTGGAGCGCAGAGGGCAGCAGATGGTTCGTTGCCATGACATCTTGAAGCTCCCCTCCCAGCATCTCATCACCCTGACTTGGACATGTCCTGGAGTTCAAGCACAGCGCCCTAGGTGCAGCTCCTCCAAGTTGCCCCCAAAACAGTCATGTGTGTCTCCATACTGCAGGGGCAGAACCCATCTCACCCTCTCAGGCTGACCTCAGCATGGGCAATATCTGCTGGCCCACCCAACAAAGGACACATGCTATCAATGATTCAATACAGTCGCTACACTCAGACTTGGCGGGGGGATGTGGGCAGCAGGCAGCAGGGGAGGTAAGCCGACCTACTGGGTTAAATGACCAATGCCAACATGGCACTCACCCTGCCAGAGCGCAACAAGTCACTTGGGACACTGGATCCAGGTGCGCCGCGCCACATCGCGGGAGCTCACCACCTCCACCACTTCCTCCCAGGTACATTTCGTCATGTGGAGGGGGTGGCCTCCCCCTCCCATCCTGGGGATCTAGCATCTCCCACCTTGAGGAGGGCAGCAAGACAGTCATCGGAGAAAGGAGGGGCACACTGGCTCCCCCCGCCCTACCCTCCGGCCTGGCCTGTCCCGATGACCTACCCTCCAGACTTGCATAACCTCCATTGCCCCTCTGCAGAGCCCTCCGCCCAGCCATTGTGAGCAGCCTTTCCGAGGCTGCCAGGACCTTCCTTTACACAGGTCACCGGGTCACCATTGGACCCGGCGGGCTCAGCGCGCTCGCTGCACCCCCGCCCACTCCCGCTATGCATGGGAGTCGTGAAATACGCTTGCGGGCCTTAATTGGCCCGCCCATGTAAAATGGCGGCGTGGACCCAATCGCGAGCGGCAATCGGGCCCACGCCCACCCACACCCACTCCCGCTCCCCCCACCCCCCACTCACCAACCAGAAAATTCAGCCCTGTAAGACGCAACTGAGGTGACCTTTCAAAGTTATATTTTATAGTAAATTATATGGGTTAGGTTCCGAGGTGAAATTAGCATGTACTCCCTGGAATATAGTAAGTTAAGGGGATATTCAACCTTTGAGAATTTTGAAAGGAATTTAGGGTGGATGTAGAGAAACAATTTCTGCTGGCGGGGAGGCTTCTGAGACAAGGGTACTTAACTTTAAAACCATAGCCGAGCCATTCAGGTTTTAAGTGTGGTCAAAGTATGGAATCCTCTCCCAAAAAAAGCAGTAGATACTCGCTCAAACAGCCATTTTAAATCTGAGATCGATAGACTGTTGCTAGACGAGGGCTTAACGCAATATGAAGCCAAGGCTTGTGGCTGGAGTTCAGATACAGATCACTATATTTCTTTGGATGGCGGGAACAGGTTCAAGGGACTGACTGGCCTTCTCCAGTTCCCCTGGTCGTATCCTAGATCAACAGACAACGGGGATTGAAACGGATCTCAGTTGTAAAGTTCTCACGATCTAGGTACAGCTCAAGTCTCAGTTGCCTGTGTTTCAAAAATGTAAAATAAAGTGTCATAGCCCAACGTGTGCAATATTGAATGAACTTGTAATGGATAACAGGCAGCCCTCGACTTGACAGCATTCGAGTTACAACAAACGGCACTTACGACATTTGTAAATTGACGCCCTGTTTTGACTTTCCCACATCGGTTTCGGCTTTACGACGCCAGGCCAGCGAACAAGTTCAAACGTTCATATGTGGCGCATCGGCGTTCTGCGCCGCCCATCTCCCTGACTCAAGATGCTCAGCTGCTGTTCCGACGCCACTCTTATTTGGTGAATCTTTGTGTTTCCAAACTTATACAACCTAAACACATTAACATTGCTACATTACTCGTCTAGAATTGATTGAGTGCAAACTTCTGGGTTATTTTGCTGAAAATAGGGTATTGGGCCTTGATTCAGGAACCAATCCCCCATTTACAACACAACCAAAATAGCTGGAAAAACTCAGCAGGTCAGACAGCATCTGTGGAGAGGAACACAGTTAACGTTTTGAGTCCATATGACTCTTCATCAGAACTAAGGAAAAATAGAAATGAGATGAAATATAAGCTGGTTGAGGGGGGTGGGACAGGTAGAGCTGGATAGAGGGCCAGTGATAGGTGGAGGCAAAGAAGAGATTGCCAAAGATGTCATGGACAAAAGGACAAAGGGGTGTTGACGGTGGTGATATTAGCTATAGAATGTGCTAATGGTGATATTAAGGGTAGAAAGCAGGACGAGCAAGTGACAGATAGCCCTAGTGAGGGTGGGGTCTTTTCCCACCTATTTCCATTATTTTTAAATGTATTTCCATTCATTGTTTTATCTCCACCTTTTAGCCCATTTCGATCCCTTCCCCCTACCCCACCCCCACTAAGGCTATCTGTCACTTGCTAGTCCTGCTTTCTACCCTTAATGTCACCATTAGTACATTCCATAGCTAATATCACCACCGTCAACACCCCTTTGTCCTTTTGTTTATGACATCTTTGGCAATCTTTTCTTTGCCTCCACCTAGCATGGGCCCTCTATCCAGCTCCACCTGTCCCACTCCCCTCAACCAGCTTATATTTCACCTCATTTCTATTTTTCCTTAGTTCTGATGAAGAGTCATACGGACTCGAAACGTTAACTGTGTATTCCTCTCCGCTGTCAGACCTGCTGAGTATTTCCAGCTATTTTTATTTTTGTTTCAGATTTCCAGCATCCGCAGTATTTTGCTTTTACCCCCGTTTATAACATTGTTTTTATGGGAAAACAGTTCTGAGTTACGACGTTTCGACTTGAGACGCAGTTTTCAGGAACCAATTGTGTCTCAATTCTGAGGACTGTCCGTATCAATGATAGTTATTGTATTAAACTTGTGCTTACAACAGATGGAGCTCCATTTAATACCGTATGGAAAGGGTTTCCAATGGCAAACATGCTGTTTCCCGACTCTTTCCCCTGGTTGGACAGTCAAGAATGGAGTCTTAGGATAAGGGGTCTGCCATTTAGGACCGGGATGAGGAGAAATTTCTTTACTCAGAGGGTTGAGGATCTTTGGAATTTTCTACCCCAGAGGTTTGTGAAAGCTCAGTTCTTGAGTATATTCAAGAATGAGATCAATTAATTTTCAGACGCTGAGAATCAGGGGCATCCACAGCCCACTGGGGTAGAGGGAGGTGGTGGGTGGCATAGTGGTATTGTCGCTGGACTAGTACTCCAGAGACCCAGTGTGATCCTCTGGTGGACCTGGGTTCAAATCCCACCACAGCAGATAGTGGAACTTAAATCCAATAAAAAATCTGGAATTAAAAGTCTGATGATGACCATGTTGATTGAAACCATTGTTGATTTGTCATTAAAAACCCATCTGGTAAACTGCTGTCCTTACCTGGTCTGGGCCACATGTGAATCCAGATCCACAGTAATGTGGTTGACTCTTAAATGCTCAATTAGGACAATAAATGCTGATCCAGCCAGTGATACTCATGTGAACTAATATGTTTAAAAAAGAACTCCAAAGATTCAGAACCTTCTGACTGAAGACATTTCTCAGTCCTAAATGGTCAACCCCTTATTCTGAGACTGCAAACCCCTAGCTATCGGTACGAATCTGCATATTTAAAGCTGGGCCCCGCTGCCTGCCTGAGAGAGGTGCTGTTCACCTGCTCAAAGCAGCAGGTTAATATTAGGGCCCAGAGGGAAGGCAATAAGATCACAAGGTGTAGGTCGCTGCCCTTATTTTAACTGTCCCCCGCCCCCCCACCATCCCACCTGCCCTACCCAGTTTCCTCCAGGTTGGTGGAATGGGAGTGGGTGTGGGGCGAGTAAAATTCTGGGGATTGGTCATAATTTCCTGAGGGTGTCAAGCACTTGATGCCAAGAGGAAGCCACTTGCCTATTACTCCCGGGAGAATAATAGCCACGGGTTGGCCATTAGGTTTGACCCAAGTGCATGCAGGGTTCATTGATTTCAGCAAAGTTGTACGTTGTGTGCTGTATCTAACCTCACTGACCCAGGACCAGTACAAAATAAGAAGAACCAGGGTTCCCGCTGGACATTGACACCTTCTCCAGACACATTTTTGTTCCTCCACTTGTCCAATTACCCATTTAATCTTACCTGCCTTCCACCCTAGCTCAGACCTTCTCTTTTATTCTGTGCCCTCCCCCTCCTTTCCTGCCTCTGTACTTGTTCAAAACTAGCTGCATCGCTAACATTTTCCTTTTCGGATGAAGAGCTACAGATCTGAAACATTAACTTCAGTTTCTCTGTCTACAGACGCTGCCTGAGCTGCTGAGTGTTTCCAGAATTTTCTGTTTAAATTTCTCATTATCATTACTCCAAATTGCTTATTCAGAGAGATGGCGCAGGCACGATGGAATGAATGGCCTCCTTCTGTGCTGTAACAATTCTGTGATTCGGTGACTGGAAGACTACATGTCAACATTGGGTAAGGTCCAAGATTGGTCATGGTCAAAGACACTTAAAGGAAGAGAGAAAATCTTGCATTTATATAGCGCCTTTCATGATCTTACAACACCACAAAAGTGCTTTACAGCCAATGAAGTACTTTTGAAATGCAGTCACTGTTGTAGTGCACACAGCAAACTCCCACAAACAGCAATGTGATCATTGCCAGATAATCTGTTTTGTGATGTTGATTGGAGGATAAATTCTGGTCAGGACACCAGGGATACCCAAGGGTCGCAACATATAAGTTGACCCAGCATATAAGATGACCCCATTCTTTCAGCTCCAAAAGTCACGTTTTTCATGCGCGGCCATATAAGTCAAGCCCCTTTTCGGCCATGAAATGCTATCCTTACATTAGTAGTCAGCCTCAATTTATCACCCCACAAATGGATGTTTTAATTACTGGTACCGTAAAACTGAGTGCGAGGGATCGAACAGGTGATACGGGATGTATTGTGAAGATGCGCAAGAGTTTAAGACATGCCTACACAAAGCAGACCCTGCATGGCGAATGACAAAGATGGTGACCACCCACACCCACACCAACGGTTTACTTTTATACTTGGTGTACAAGTATATAATGTGGAAGTCGCTTCCCCAGAAAGCAGTGGAGGCTGGGTCATTGAATTTATTCAAGGCTGAGTTCGACAGATTTTTGATAGACAAGGGAGTCAAGGGTTATGGGGGCGGGGGGCAGACAGCAAAGTCGAACTGAGACCACAGCCAGATCGGCCATGATCTTATTGAAGGGCGGAACAGGCTCAAAGGGCTGAATGGCCTACTCCTGCTCCTAAGTCCTATGTTCCTAATTTGATCCCTGTTTTTGGAGGAATTTTTCTAGGCTTCTAAGGTCGTCTTATACGCCAACATCTATGGTAACACCCCTGCTGTTCTTCAAAATAGTGCCATGGGATCTTTTACCTCCACCTAAGAGGACAGATTGGGCCGTGGTTTAACGTTTCAGTTGGAAGACAGGACCTTCCAACAGTGCAGCACTCCCTCATTGCTGCACAGGAATGTCAACATTGATATTTGGGTTCAAGTCTCTGGAGTGGGATTTGAACTCGCCACCTTTTGACCCTGGGATAAAAGTGCCGCCCACTGCACAACAGCTGTCAGGTAGGGATTTGCATCCAGATTCTATGGCACCAGATCAAAATTGTTCTGATTACGCTGGTTTAGGAAGGCTCTTTAAATTGCACTCGTATGCTTAGAAACACAGGCACTAATAGACATGCTTTAAATCATTTCTCATTTCAAAAAATATTCAACTTACTAAGGAACTGACTAGTGTACACCAATGAAAGTGCTAAATGGTTAAGTATAGGTTTTACAAGTCATTTGCAGTAATTTTCAATCAGGTTAGGCACAGATTGGACACCATGTGAAAAATGCTTATTTTTGATGACGAACCAGTTTTCAGCTATATTAATAAAATGGTACCAGGTTCCCATTCTTAAATACATCAAGGAATATACTGTAATTGCAAGAAGAGAAAAAGAAGCAGTTACATTCTATTATGCTACCAGATTGCAGATAGATGAGTTTATTTTTATGTTTATGCAAATGAATGTTAGCCGAAACTTACGGTGCAACCTAACCGAGGCAGTTTCGAGTCACGTCGGGCTCAATTTCCCAGTTGTGGCCAAAGCAGAAACTCTACCCCTTCATGTTTAGGCCAACAATGCCCATCTAGGTGATGTACTGGAGAACTGCCAGCACCTGTAGAACTGTACCCTAGTGAGAGACTCTACTTTCTGAGGAGTGGCAAAAAAGTGGATTAAATAAACATTTTCTTTAAGATTATTTGCTACTGAGGGGTGAGTTCCTGTGGTTCCAGCAGGATGCTACATGGGATGTACGCTCAAATTTCCAAGTTACATCCCCATCAGGCAAGCACCTGCCCCACACCTTCCCGACCCCCACAGGGAACACAACATCAAAGAATTACCAAAACAAAAATAAAAATACTTGGAAAAACTCAGCAGGTCCGGCAGCATCTGCGGAGAGGAACACAGTTAACGTTTCGAGTCCGTATGACTCTTCAACAGAACTAAGTAAAAATAGAAGAGAGGTGAAATATAAGCTGGTTTAAGGGTGGTGGGTAGAACTGGATTCGCTCTACCCACCCCCTTAAACCAGCTTATATTTCACCTCTCTTCTATTTTTACTTAGTTCTGTTGAAGAGTCATACGGACTCGAAACGTTAACTGTGTTCCTCTCCGCAGATGCTGCCAGACCTGCTGAGTTTTTCCAGCCTTTCCTGTTTTTATTTCAGCACAAAGAACAGGCAGGTTTCCAGGGTGACAGATCATGCAGCAAGCAGATCTTCACACTCAGGAACATGGTGGAGCAGAGCCACTTGTTATCAACTTAATTGATTTCGAGAAAGCTTTCGATAGCATCCATTGGCAGTCACTCTGTTACATCGCAAGACTGTACAGCATCCCTGAGCGGTATGTTAACATCTTCAAAGCCTTATACCACGACTCCAGCTGCTGCATCAAGACCAGCACAGGCACCACAGACTCCTTCAACATCATCACGAGAGTACGGTAAGGCTGCATACTCTCCCCATTCCTTTCCCTCTTGGTTACTGGTTTCATCATGAAGAAGGCGACAGTAGGTGCAGACTTTGGTATCCCACGGCAACACCATCAGTTGACAGACATGGATTTTTCCGATGACATCGCCGTGCTGGCCGAAGAATCACGCGTGCTCCAAGACATGACCACCAGTCTTGGGAGTAGCGGCACCAGGATTGGTCAATGCATCAGCTGCAAGAAGACCAAGACAGTGACAGCTGGACAGCAACAAGACCTCTCCCATCACCGTCGGGCAACAGAACATTGAGGAGGTCGACCACTTCCCCTACCTAGGAAGCAACATCTCCAGGGAGGTCAATGCAGAAATCAACATCCACACAAGAATCGGCAAAGCAGCATCGGTCTTCCAGCGGCTCCACATGGTCTGGGCATCCAAGACCATCAACACAGCCATGAAGCTGTGACTGTCCACGTCCATTGTGTTACCGACCGCAAACTGTGTCAGCGAGAAATGGAAGAGAAATGCAAAGGTGTCACGTAAGTTGGACATCTTTCACCAGCGCTGCCAATGGAAGATCCTGGGCATCGCCATGGAGAGATAGCATCACCAATGAGGAAATGCTACAGTGGACTGGTTAGAGGCACCTATGGGGAGGGCCATCCCGAGGGGGTGCAGGTCCTGGGGCAAATAACACAAGGGTCCCCCTTAACATTTTTATACAGGTGAAATCTGGATACAGTGAATATCAAAGGCAGCTGCAGTCTGCAGGTTAAATATTTACAGTGCCCAGCTGTATAATTACAATGTAGTTATATTATGTTGTACTTCTTATGTATAATTACAATGAAGTCCATATAATTAAAAAGCAAACCTCACCGATCATGATCAGTGTCACACAGCCTACGTTCTGAAATCCACCTTCTTAGACTTCCTTGCAGTAAACTCTGCTACTTCACTTCCCAGGGTCTATGGTCTCACTATCCTCAGTGGAATTTTTTAAAATGTAAGTACACATTCGCAATACAGACGCACCCTCTGATGGGTGCAAGCGAAGTACTATATCTGACATCATGATGTCGAAGCACAGGGCCTGGGGCGGTCGCCCCAATTCGCTGTTCCCTAGGGATGGCTCTACATACGGGACACCATCATGGAGAGATGACTGATGCTGACAGAACACGTTCTTCACCTCACGGACATATGCTCTGCTAGAGGGGCAGTAAATTAGACACCACCAGGTGGGAGAAGAAAACAGGGTTGGGTAAAGAAGACTTGGCGAAGCACATTTAAGGAAGAACAGGACACCACCTGCAACGGAATGAAAGAGATTGTGATAGACCTGTGGCAAAGACCTGCTGCCCATTGTCCCATATGGGACAGGAGGAATTAAGCCTAAATGTAAGTGTCTACCTATAAGACTTGTATCTATGTAGCAGCTTTCATGATCTTAGGACATCCCAATTATAGCCAATTAAGAATTGTACTCACTATTATATATCAGGGAGCAGAGCAGCCAGTTGTGCTCAGCAAGTTCCCACAAATAGCAATAACCTGTTAATCTGTTTCAATGATATTGATTGAGGGATAAATATACATATAAATATAAACTGTATCCAGTATATTCTACCTCCATAATGCCAGTGCCAAAAAAGAGTTGCATATTTACATGGATGGTCAGAGACTGAAGCATGACCCCAACCCAACATACTTGGGAGGGACTCTAGATAGGACTCTGTCCTTCTGGGAAGATCTGAAGAAAACAGCGGCAAAGGTCAAATCCAGAAACAACTTATTAACAAAACTTGCTGGATCTATGTGGGGAGCTGCTGCCACAACACTCCGGACCTCAGGACTCGCCCTATCAGACTCCACAGCAGAGTACTGTGCATCTGTCTGGCACAGGTCATCGCACACACATCTCGTTGACACTTAATTGAATGCAACAATGTGCACCATAACTGGCACTCTCCGCTCGACACCCCTCACCTGGCTTCTTGTCCTCGCAAACATCAGTCCCCGACATATCTGCCGACCGGTTGAAAACATCCGTGATGTACCTTACCACTCCACAATAATATATTCAACCTGCCTTCCATCTCGGCGCCCCATATGGAGCAATCTCCCTGAGCAAGGTCTACCAGCGGACATCCTCTGGACCAAGGAATGGGAAACATAGGAAGTCACTAATGAGTTGCTTGTGACAAACCTCACCTGTCGAATGGCAGGCTTTGATTTACCACGACGGGAGTGGTCCTTGCTAAACAGGTTCAGGACAGGTCAGGCTCCCTGTGCAGCCAACCTCCATCGAAGGGGCCTCAGTACAAACCCCTTATGCACTTGTGGACAGACATAAACAATGTTGTACATTACTGAGGAGTGTCCTCTCTACAGACTAAGTGACAGACTAATCACCTTAAATTCAGCTAATAAGGGGGCGATCGCTTGGCTCTGGGGATTTTTATTCACTAAGTAAATAAATAGGGATAAATATTGGCCAGGGCACCAGGGAGAACTCATCCGCTCTTCAAAGTAATGCCATGGAATATTTTATGTCCATCTGAGAGGTCTTTCTTGGTACTGATGGTGAGGGAGAACATGACACAGGCATTGGACAGATGATCCATGAGCCTTTGGAGCCCAATCTGTCTGGGCAACTAGCACAGCATCTTCAGCTGATCAGAATGTACCACACTTTTGTCTTGGCTTTCAGCCTTGGTAGGTTGAGGAATTTCCCACGGATTGTGTGGGGAGGTACATTCTTTCCATGTCGGCAGGGAAAGCATAGATTAGTGAGATGGAGAAAAAGTACCAAACAGAGTAGGAGTTAAGACACAGCCCTGTTTCACCCCATTCTTGATCTCAAAGCTGTCAGAGGTGGAATCGTCGAACTGAATGGCACTGTGCATGTCATCACGGAAGGACCGTATGAGCTAGGGAGGATAGCCAATTTTCTCTAGTATCCAGTAGAGGCCTGTCCCGCTCATGGTGTCAAATGCTTTTGTGAGATCCACGGAAGTAAGGTAGAGTGGGGTTTGCTGTTCTCTGCACTTCTCGAAGCTGATGTAGGGAGAAGATCATGTCTACTGTGGCTCTGCCTGCTCTGAAGCCACATTGTGCCTCCGGGTATATTCTGTTGGCTAGCCAATGGAGTCTCATTAGAATGACCCTGGCAAATGCCTCAGTGACACTGAGGAGTGAGATACCCCCATATTATGGGACAGGGTATTGTGTCTCCACCTGTGATCAGACTCAACAACAGATGCTGGAAGCTGACAGCAAATTCTGCTACCTTGGATCTACGGTGATAACCTGTCTCCTGACGAAGAGCTCAGAACACATGCTGGAAAGGCAGCCACCAATATTGGTCGACTAACAAAGCGGGAATGGAAAAACAACAAACTGACCCACAGGACCAAAATGCTTATCTATAAAGACTGCATCCTTAGCACATTGCTGTGTGGTAGTGAAGCCTGAACAACTTACACCTACCAAGGAAAAAATCTCACTAACTTCCATCTCCAGTGCTCCTGTGCATGCTTGGCATCACATGGAGGGACAAAGTCACCGTTGAAGCAATACTTTCTAGGGCAAACATGCCAAGCATGCTAGTGCTAATCAAACATAGAAAGCTTCGGTGACTTGGGTATGTGCCCAAGTTGGAAGATGGCCGTATCCCTAAGGATTTGCTATATGGGGAGGTAACCCATGCTAAGAGACCAGCAGGGTGCACAAAGCTCCAATTCAAGGATGCTGTCAAAACAGACATGAAAGCCCTTGACATCAATCACAACAAATGGAAAACTCTAGCTGAAGATCAACGCAAATGGTGACACCAGCTGTAGTCTGGAGTTAGCCACCACCATGACAAATGGTTTCAGGAGCTCCACAGCAGATGCCAGCCCTGCAAACAAGGCTTCAGCAGAGATCATCCCACACCATCAGCAAGGGACAACTTCACGTGTGGCACTTATGGCAGACTTTGCCTTTTCAGAATCGGCTTGTTAAGCCATCAAAAGAAATGCAGATGATCTCACCTGACCTCACCGAATTTCTGAGGCTACTTCCTTGGGCATCCCTCCATCTCTTACAGGTGGAAGGATGCCAAGCTGAGAGGGCAGACAGGGCTTCAGCTAATATCTCATCCGAAAGATAATGGAGCATGACTCCCATAGCACTGCACTGGGAATTTTAAGCCAGATTTTGTGCTCATGTCTACTGGGATGGGGCTTAAACCCACAACCTTCTGACTTCAGTAGCAAGAGTGTGTGCTACGGTCAACATCGTTTTCTGTAAAAAGAGGAGAGGAGAATATTAGGGACACAATTTGGGATTTAAGCAAGAATGACGGAGTTTCCACACCCAAAGAGTAGAAGAGAAAAAATATGCAAGACTTGTACTTCCATGAGGAAATGTTATCGAGTTTCTCCACAAGGTTTCTATTCATTCTTGCACTTTGCTCTGAAGCTACACTTTGGTACATACAATATGCTGTTCTAATGATAAAACATAGTGGGATTTCTGGAAGAATGACTTTGAACCTGCATCAAGAATCTGACACTTCATTAATCAAATTTCCTTTCAGCCTGTACCTTGCATTCTAATTAAAACTTCAATGGGCTTCACTGAGCAGAATAGAGACAGCTCAATCATTGCACTGCACCGATAAAATGAGGTTTACAGCTGCAGTTTACTCTAACCGTTATCTCAGGAAGGATGTGCTGGCCCTGGAGTGGATCCAGAGGAGGTTCACAAGAATGATCCCAGGAACGAAAGGCTTAACATATGAGGAACGTTTGAGGACTCTGGGTCTATACTCAATGGATTTTAGAAAGATGAGGGGGGATCTGATTGAAACTTACAGAATACTGAAAGGCCTGGATAGAGTGGACGTGGGGAAGATGTTTCCATTAGTAGGAGAGACAAGGACCCGAGGGCACAGCCTCAGAGTAAAGGGAAGACCTTTTAGAACAGAGATGAAGAGAAACTTCTTTAGCCAGAGAGTGGTGAATCTATGGAATTCATTGCCACAGAAGGCTGTGGAGGCCAGGTCATTGAGTGTATTTAAGACCGAGATAGATAGGTTCTTGATTGGTAAGGGGATCAAAGGTTACGGGGAGAAGGCGGGAGAATGGGGTTGAGAAACTTATCAGCCATGATTGAATGGTGGAGCAGACTCGATGGGTAGAATGGCCTAATTTCTGCTCCTATGTCTTATGGTCTTATGGTCTAACCGGTGTTTATGTTGAGGATCTTAAAATCAGAAATACATAATTTTTGAAAAAATAAATATATCAGTTCATTCCACCCCTTGCTCCTGTCGTGTGTTTCTAAAGGATTTGGGGGTAGTGCGGGAAGGCAGAGTTGACGTAGAAGATCAGACATGATCTTGTTGAATGGCACAGCAGGTTCGAAGGGCCAAGTGGCCTGGAACCACTCCTTTTTCTTATGTCATGCTCCAATGATCCAAAGGTTTGTCGTTCCGCACTCTGTTTGCTGTGTGCACCACTCGCGCCCTGGGGTTGGATAACTGACCTAATCCCTTCCGTCTGCTAATAGCAGTCCGTAATCAGGTCCTGTGAAATGCGTAGTGTGGATTCTCTCTCCTTCTGCACCCAGCGGATAGATTGTTGGGGGTCATTTTGACTTTGTGTGACGCTGTAAAATGCCTGAGAGAGAGTCGACAGCCCATTGTCCATCTCGCTAAACTCAGCGGAAATAAAAATCAATCAAGATGTGAAGTGAGCTGCTGATTCGCTACTGGACATTGGTGCGCAAAGTCAAGATCTAACTCTCCCATATGGGATCTACCTTTCCCCTGTACATCATTAACTATAAAATGCTTTGAGATGTCTGTTGGTCGTGAAAGGCACTATATAAATTAAAGTCTCTTTTTTTAGCCAACACTGAGATTTGAAGTTCACTGAATATCAATATTAAGTGAAAACTATATCTTAACTCGCTGTTGAGACCAACAACTTTACTATAAACATTCCAGGTTTAATCTCTTGGCTGTGCTGAGATAGTTGATCTTAACTGGGGAAGCAAAAGAGGTGTTTTAATTATCCTCAGTGCTACCAATTAGAAATCAGCTAGGGTATGCATTCCTGATTACCCATTGACCCACTGCTGGAAATGCCTTTACCTAGATGTAAGCTGAAGACAAGACTAAGCTTGGTTTTGAGTCAGAAGAGTTGTGGGTTCCACCTTCAGAGGCTTGAGCACAAAAATCTAGGCTCACACCCCCAGCGCAGTACTGAGGGAGTGTTGCACTTCAGAGATGCTGGCTTTTAGGTGAGACTTTAAACCGAGGTAAAAGCAAAAAACTGCGGATGCTGGAAATCCAAAACAAAAACAGAAACAGAAATACCTGGAAAACCTCAGCAGGTCTGGCAGCATCGGCGGAGGAGAGCACAGTTGACGTTTCGAGTCCTCATGACCCTTCAACAGAACTGTTGAAGGGTCATGAGGACTCGAAACGTCAACTGTGCTCTCCTCCGCCGATGCTGCCAGACCTTTAAACCGTGGCCCTGTCTGTAGTGTTCATGAACACTAGGGTTCAATTTCCCTGCCTGTATGGTTCAATTTTGATTTGTGTTTGATTATGTGAGTCTGTTTACAATTGATGCTCACTGTCCTTGATTAGTTAAGCCTGGGTGTGGAATAAAGGAAAAGTAAACAAAGCTGTAGAAAGAGCTGAAGCATGAAGTAGACATTTAAAGCTTTGTGAATAAAACCTGTTACACCCATAAAACCAGTGTCATCTCTGCATAGATCCGAGGTATAAAATATACAACACTGTCTACCCTTACAGCTGGACAATGGAGGAGAGGCTTTGAAGGAGGACGTTAAGGCTGCAGACAGGTCAGGAAGGATGAGGGGGGATTATTAATGATGGTCACAGTAATGCAGGATGCCATTTGTGACTTTATTAAGACCTGTTTCAGTTCTGTGGTAGCTAGAGAGGGACTTGAAACATCTCAATTACACAACCAGCAGGAGCTGCAGTTCTGCTTCCACCATTTTACATAATGGCCCAAATCTTCTGATGGTCAGAAGTGTTCCGACACTAATGCTAATCACAGGAAAATATACACACTTACCTGCCAGCATTTTCTAAGGCCAGACTTCCGATGCTGGCTGCTCCCTGAAGCCTTCATCATAGAAAACCAGGCAGGTCTCGGTGCAATGCAGGGGAGGCCTGGCCACGATCCCTTTTTGCAGCACTTGCTGCCGTATTCTGGTGAGCAAGAGTTTAAATGTCCCAAAGCTTGTGTTAATCGTGCTGTTTCCAGCTCTGTTTCACAGTACAAAATACAATTTTCAGTATCTCCCCCTTTAGGTACCATGCACTAAGAGAGCATTCGCAACAATGGACTTCCATTGGATTGGTCCATGATTATGCTTGGCAAAGTACTGCAGCAGTTTGCCATTGCTTCCTGCAGTATAGATAAACAGGAAACTCTCCTGCTTTCTACTGCCTGTCATTGCATTGGAAGGAATTACAGGCTGATAATCAACCTGTTTGACCACATTATGGATGCACCTTCCATGGCCATCAAGTCCTGAAGTGGGACTTGAACCCAGAGCTTCTGGCCCAGAGGTAGGGACACTACCCGCTGCTTCGTAAGCTGCTCAGTATCTACAATTATTAAATATCCCTTGGCCAGCATTTCTAAATCAAATTACTTGCAGTTCTTCAAATGAACATGCAGAGACTGGGGGAAAATCTCATGGGTTTAAGATTGCCTGGAGCTGTCAACCTGTGAAACTGCATAGCCTCACCCCACTGACAGTGCTCATTCACCCTCACCACCCAACCATGTTCTCCTCCCTCCCACATCCCTCAAGAGTGTTCACCCCTTCCTTCACCCCTGGCAATGTACAGCCCTCCTCATCCCCTCTTATCCCACGAAAATGTTCAACCCATTCTCCCCCCCTCCTCCCGCACCACTCATCGACAATGCTGACTCTTCCAACGTTGGCTGGACAGGAGCTAGGCATTCCAGAAGGTGAGTTGGGAGAGGGGCTGCAGGAGGGGGTGAGCCATTCTGCGTTAATGGGGAGCGCGGTGAACACTGTCCAGGCGGGGTGGGGGTGGGGAGTGGAGGTGAGCACAGTCCAAGGGGAAGGGGGTGAATATTGTCCAGGGTAGTGTGAGCACTGTTTGAAGGGGGGGGTTGGGTGTTGAGTGCATGAACATTGCTGTGGGTTTTGAGTGCTTGACACTCCAGTTGATTTACTAAGAGTTTCGCTGGTTTTATACCTGTTGTGAAAAACTCATAAGTAAATCAGTAAAATCCAGGGTAAGTATAGGGCAAACAGCCCAAGTCTGGCCAATCACCGGGAAACCGGGTAAAACCAGCAATCAGAAGTTTAAACTTCCCTCATAAGTACGCGGTGCATTTACGTCGGGACTTCTGAGGGGTCCTGCACCTATCTGTTGGGGCACCTCCGACTATCCGGAGACCGGAAGATCTGAGCCAGTGGCTGGGATTTTCCAGACCCGCCCGTGGCATTGCTCGCCAGTGTCGGATCACTGAAAATCATGGAAGACGTTTTCAAAAAGTGTAGATTTTGAGCTGGGTTCTGAGCTTCAATTAAATCAGGGGCAACATTTCGCTTTTGCAGTTAGAACTGACAGTGGAGAGAAAACTAGAGCAGTCTAGGATTTAAGGCGGTTAAAGAAATTGTAGTAATTAGTCTTGATAAACGTAGTTTATTCTGTGATTCTGTAGAACTGCAGCTTTATGAATAATCCTGTGTTGTAATATCACTTGATCTTAGTAAACGTATGAATTAGCAGCATGGGGAATCTTTGGGGGAGAGTTCTTCTTTAGTTGTAGAGTTTGATGCACACGTGTAGCTGCTGCTACTGTCTTGTAAATAAAGTTCAATGTTTCCACCAAGGAAAGTTGCCTAGAAAATCAATTCTATAACAAACTGGCGACGAGGATAAATCAGATCCGGTGCTGTCCTTCGCCCAGCGATTGTGAGTATCTGAGATAATTAAAAAGAAAGGAAGATGTACCCATCCGAGATGCCGCAGTTTGGCAGAATCGATCCCTTTGAACCAGCCACAGATGACTGGTCTCAATATATAGAATGTCTTGAGTTCTACTTTCAAGCCAACAAAATCACAGGGGAGGAAAAGAGGAGAGCGATTCTCCTGACTATGTGTGGGAGCAAGACCCACAGTTTAATCCGAAGCTTGACAGCCCCCAGTGCCCCTGATGCAAAGATCTTCAGTGAATTAGGAGACCTCATTAAGGGACATTTACAACCCAAGCCCTCAGTCACAATGCAGAGGTCCAAGTTCAATTCATGGAATAGAGCCCCGAGGGAGACAGTTGCTACATACATGGCAAAATTAAAACAACTAATGGCATATTGTGATTTCGGTGAAACCCTGAATGACATGCTCAGGCATCGTTTAGCCTGTGGCGTGCAAACGAAGATTGCTGACTGAAGTAGATCTTGATTTTAAGAAAGTGTTAGAAATAGCGCTTGTGATGGAAAGCGCTGTAAGGAGCCATTTTCCTGGTTGGGTGGGAACGGTCAGGCGCAGGTGTCACGAAAAGCCAGGACTCTGCCGCGAAGCGGGAAACAGCCCCCGCTAACCCGAAAATTTAGAGGGAACAGCTTAGCAGCAAAGTCGAAAACTAATTTTTACCAATGTGGAAACAATCATACTCCTGACGATCAGCAATTTAAAAATATGGAGTTTTATTTTTTGCACAAGAGAGGACACATATTGAAACATTGCAAAGCGAGATTTAAACAGGCTTCCAGGCAACGAACGAAATCCAATGAAGTCTATAATGTGGAAGAACCAGAAACAACCAATTCTGACACTTATTCCTTATTCAACATGAAAGTTGGGAAGACAGAGCCAATTACTGTCACATTGCAAGTGAATGGTAAACCCTTAAAAATGGAAGTAGGCACTGGTGCTTCTACCACTGTGGTAGGGAAGCACACTTTCAGATATTTACGTAAAGCTGCTCAACAATTAAATTTGGAACAAACCTCTGCCAAGTTGAAAACGTACACAGGCGAAGAAATCCAGGTAAAAGGTATCACCAGAGTAACTGTTCATTATAGACATCAATTGGCACAACCACCATTGATGGTATTAGAAGGCAGAAGACCAAGCCTTCTAGGTTGAAATTGGTTGAGGGAAATTGACCTTGATTGGCCAGTGAGCTTTCAAAAGGAAGCAGGAAGATTTCCTGAGTTGGAAAAGGGAACAAGGCAAGGTACTTCAGAAAGAGCCTGGAGAGTCCAAGGACCACAACTGGATGAAAAAGGAATGTGTGGCCATTCAGCAACCTGAAGAAATGAAGACTGTCTTAAACAATGACATGGAAGAACAGCAGAAGAAGCTCAAGGAGACTCTGCTGAATGACAGAATTCAAGAGTGAGTTTCGCAAAGAAAAGGAAACCTGTTGAAAGACTTTCACACACTACAAGGATCCCACAGGTCAAAGTTTGTACCTCTGAAAAATTACCAAGAGAAACAGGAAGAATTTAACGTCACTCTAAACAAACTGAAGAACCAGTTGGCAGAGAAGACGCAGCAACGTTTAAGGTTCCAGGAGGAAGCCAACAGATACAAGAAGGAGACAGAAGAGCTGAAGGATCAGCTGACTGAAACTGAAGAGACTTTGAAAGCAAAAGTTGTGGGACTCTCCAAGATGCGAGTAGATAATGAAATCATGGGTGGCTCAACTACCGAACTAAGACAAGTTGAGATTTCACCTGAGAGAAGTCTGGCCGACAGTGAAGTTAAAAAGGGGCTGAGACGAAACTCTGTGGTAGAAAGAAGAAGACAAAAAGGAAGAAGGTTCCGAAAAGACAATAAAAGGTGGGAATGAAAATGTTAACAGGTGAATTGTTGGAAACTAAACTTGCTCGTTCCCTATTTCACTACAGAACAGCCCCCCACACTACTACAGGTGTAACACCTGCAGAATTACTGAAGAGGCACCGCCTTCGAACAAGACTAAGCCTGCTACTTCCCAATTTGGAGGGGAAGATAGAGAAAAGTCAAGGGACCCAAAAAGCGACTCATGATTTGCATAGTCATGAGTGACAATTTACTGCTGGAGAAACAGCATATGTAAGGAATTTTGGTGGAGGACCGAAGTGGTTACCTGGTAAAGTAAGCTCTGTGACTGGACCATTGTCATACCACGTGGAAGTGGAGGGCCGGATGACCCGTAAGCATGTGGATCATTTAAGAAGAAGGGAGACATCCCAGCAAAACAATGTTCCACTTGTAACCATTGCTGAACCTGTGGTTCCTGTTGAAGTTGCTCAACCAAGGATAAACCAGGAGTGGGCGACACTGAACTGCCTGTGCCTAATGAAGTACCTGATGTGGACGCAGTTCCAGAGAATGTGTTTCCTACAGAAGAATCTGAAGTTGTGGAGCTGCGACATTCCACACGGATCAGGAAACCACCTGAAAGACTGAACTTGTAATTTCATGTGTAAATATTGTAATGTCATAAGATAAACTTCCTTCTAAATACAAAATGTACAGAAAAGTTAAAGGGGAGGAATGTAGTAATTTTGTTTTGATAAACATAGGACTGTGGCTTTGAGAGTAATCTGTGTTGTAAGATGACTTGATCTGTGTAAACCAATGAGTTAGCAGTGCGAGGAACCTCTGGGGGAGAGTTCTTCTTTAGTTATGGAGTTAGATGCAGACATGTAGCTGCTGCTTCTGTCCTGTAAATAAAGTTAAATGTGTCCACCAAGGAAAGTTGCCTAGAAAATCAACTCTTTAACAGGAATGCAGGGGGATTCTTGGGAATTGATCATTAAGTAGGTCCTGACCTATAGTTTAGCACCCTTCCTGCTGATAGAATCTTAACACAAGACGGTGCCATAGGTAAAATACAATGTATTCACAGAAATGTTTATATCACTATTAGCAACTGCCTTAACTTATTTTAACTTCACGTGGAGTGACAATTGAGTCGGATTGCCATCCTATTCGTAGTTCCTTACCTGGAAATCCAGCTGCTCCTATCTTGCCTGACCTTCCGACTAGGACTGGGCAAGATCGGTGTAGACCAGGGGGTTGCCACAGCCTTCTATCCAGGGCTGCAGTGTCGGGAGGGAAAGAGGACATGCCGCCTTTTTAATGGCACTGGCTGTCAGGCAAGTTTAAGGGTCCCAGCCACTGAGCAGCTAGGAAGAAGGTAAGTTTATAAAGTGAGTGGCCAGGATTGGGGTGGGTAGGATGGGTTGAGGGAGGTTTGGGTAGCCAGCTGTGGGGGGCGTGGTGGGCACTGTGGTCAGTGGAGCGGGAGGGAGGGGAGGTCAGCTAGTCATTGGTGGGGTGGTGGGGGGGTGGTGGTGTTGGTGGACAGTGGGGATGTGGACAGCGGGGGAAATGGTCAGTGTAGTGGGTGTCAGGTGGTCAGTGGGGATTCCAGATGTGGGGAGGGCAGCTGTGGGGGTGTGGGTAGTCAGGGAGACGGAGAGCACTGTCGGAGCTATGGGGGGCAGTCAAGGGGTGGGGAGGGCAGTCGGAGAATGGGGGGAGCAGCTGGGGGATGGAGGTGCAGTTCAGAGGGAGGGGTGGTAGTCGGGGGTAGGGGTGTAGTCATGGGTTGGGGAGCACAGTTGGGGAGTTGGGGAGCAGTCGGGGGTGGGGGTGCAGCCAGGGGGGTGGGGATGTAGTTGAGGGGTGGGGGTATATTCAGGGGAGTGCAGGGTTGTAGTTGGAGTCCACTGGGGGGGCAGGGTGTTACTTGGCAATCAGGGGGGTAGTCAGGGGTGGGGAGAACAGTCAGGGGGCCCCCAAGGGAGGTTGGGGGTCCTGTCGGTGTGAGGGGTGTGAGGGTGTACTCAGCAGGGGGGTGTAGTCGGTTAATCAGGGTGACGCGTTGGGGGGACGGAGGGGTTACTCGTGGGGTGGGTGGTGGGCGGCTCATGGTGGGTGGGGGTGCTATTGGGGGAGTCCCGTGGGGGGTCGGTGTGGGTCTGTACAATAGCTATCCAGAAGTTAGAAGAACTATTACTGGAACACAGATAGAACCATCCGAAGTTTGTGATTTAAATCGCAGTATCGGATGGTTCCCAGTGCAGGGTAATTACCCAAAGGACGTTTGAACTTCCCGGACAATTGCCGTGCAATCCTTACTTGGGAACTTGTGGGGTGGGGGTTGGTTCTCCGCATCTTTGAGGTACCCACAGATACGCTGCCTCGGAGCTTGGAAATTACGGGCCAATGTTAAGGATTATTGGCATGTGAGCTGTAACTTCTGAGCTCCAGGGCAGTGTATCTGGGGGCTAACCCAAAGATCCCTGGGATACACCGCCACCTCCCCCCCAAAACACCACCAGGTAGGTATTGCACAGCGATTGCCCAGGAAGTTTAAACTTCCTCTAGGCAATTGCCCTGCACTGAGAACCAAATGAAAATGCGACTTAAATTTCAAACTTCAGATGCCTCTGACTGCCTTAGATCAATAGTTACCCAGAAAAATTTAGAAGAATTCAAACCTCTTCTAACCCCTGAAGAACTATTGTACAGACCCACACCGACCCCCCCACAGCACACCCCACCCCGCGACTACCCCTACAGGAGTCTGATCCCCCGACTACACCCCACCACGGGACTCCCCTGCCCGCCCAACTACCCTCCCCACAGGACTTCCCCGTACCCCCACCCCGTGACTACCCCTACAGGAGTCTGACCCCCCAACTACCCCCCACCATGGGACTCCCCCACCGCCCCCAACTACCCTCCCCATGGGACTTCCCCGTACCCCCACCCCGCATCTACCCTTATAGGAGTTCCACCCCACGACTACCCCCCACCATGGGACTCCCCCACCCCCCCCAACTACCCCCCCTTGGGACTTCCCCGCACCCCCATCCCCTGACTAGGCCAGCATTTATTGCCCATCCCTAGTTGCACTTGAGAAGGTGGTGGTGAGCTGCCTTCTTGAGCCGCTGCAGTCCGTGTGGTGTAGGTACACCCACAGTGCTGTTAGGGATGGAGTTCCAGGATTTTGACCCAGCGACAGTGAAGGAACGGTGATATATTTCCAAGCCAGGACGGTGAGTGACTTGGAGGGGGATTTCCAAGTGGTGGTGTTCCCATCTATCTGCTGCCCTTGTCCTTCTAGATGATAGCGGCCGTGGGTATGGAAGGTGCTATCTAAGGAGCCATGTGAATTTCTGCAGTGAAACAGCTTCTCCTTGTCTACCATATCAAACCCTTTCCTAATCTTAAAGACCTCAATAGCTAACCCTGCAGTCTTCTCTTTTCTAGAGAAAAGAGCCCCAGCCTGTTCAATCCTTCTTGATTGGTGTAACCTCTCAGTTCTGGAATCATTCTAGTAAAACTTTTATGCATCTTCTCCAGTGCCTCAACATCCTTTTTAATACATTGAGACCAGAACCGTTCACAGTACTCTCGGCGCGAACTAAATAAGGTTCTGTACGAGTTTAACCTAGCTTCAGCTCTGCTTTTCAATTATACCCATCTAGAAACAAACCTGCACAGCCCTGCATTCGACCACTAGGAGACACTGCGAGACACACTGTGTTAACATTGGTGCTTTAGCCTAAATTCAAAAGAGATCAGCGGGTGCATTAAAATGCTGCCAGGAGAAGGGAGGGAATTCAGTCAGGCACAGCTCAAACATGCCAATTTTCTGAACTCTGAATTAAAACAGAGGCAATTTTCCAGCAGGGTTTTGTCAGATTGTAATTAGCAGCAGCAGATCCTGGCCAATTTTATCCAGTTAACCCAAAGGCACTCGGGCGAATTGTTGCACCCCAGATAATTGCATGATGGTTCAATATAACCCCCACACTGCACTCAATCAAATATTGTAATTGCAATGAATGTTTTCGGGTCCTCAACGCTGGAACAGCTGAAGGAGGACGGAGCTGGCTAAAGCACAGCCAAGCGGTGCCGGAGTTCGTGAGGCTTTATTGAATTCCCACAAAGGAACTGTGTGCCCTCTTGTCACTGAACGAGAGACACTTGCATTTAGATAGCACCTTTCACGACCTCAGGACATCCCAACGTGCGTTACATTTGTAGTGCAGTCACTGTCGTGTTGTAGGAAACGTGGCAGCCCTTTTGCGCACAGCAAGCTCCCACACACACCAGCAATGTGGAAATGACAACATGATCTGCTTTAGTGATGTTAACGGGAATAACTGTTTGAAGAGGGCGCCAGGGAGAACCTCCTTGATCTTGATTTTTTTTAAAAAATTCTTTCCTTGGCTGTGAGCATCACTGACTAGGCCAGCATTTGTTGCCCATCCCTAATTACCCTTGAAAAGGTGGTGGTGAGCCACCTTCTTGAACTGCTGCAGTCCCTGTGGTAATGGTATTGAAATGAAAAGTGCTGTGAGACCTTTCATGTCCACCTGAGATGGTAGACGGGCCTCAGTTTAACACCTCATTCAAAAGACAGCACCCCTTAGATTTTGTACGTACGTGGGACTTGACCTCACATCCTTCTGTCTCAGAGGCAAGACATGCTACCCACTGAGCCACAGCTATCACCATAAGAAGGGTAGAGGAAGTCATGGTAACTGTATGCCCTTTGTCACCATGCAGACAAGTACATAAGAACATAAGAAATAGGAGCAGGAGTAGGCCATTCAGCCCTTCGAGCCTGTTCCTTCCATTCATGACTGATCTTCTACTTCAACACCATTTCCCTGCACTATCCCCGTATCCCTTGATGTTTTTAATATGTAGAAATCTACCGATCTCAGTCTCTAACATACTTAATGATTGAGCCTCCACAGTCCTCTGGGGTTGCGAATTCCAAATTTTCACCACCCTCTGAGTGAAGAAATTCCTCCTCATCTCAGTCCTAAATGGCCTGCCCCTTATTCTGAGACTCTGTCTCCTGGTTCTAGACCCCCCAGAACAGAGGATATATCGTTCCTGCATCTACTCTGTCGAGCCCTGTAAGAATTTTGTATGTTTGAATGAGATTACCTCTCATTCTTCTAAACCCCAGAGAATAAAGGCCCAGTCTATTTAATCGTTCCTCATAGGACAATCCCTCCAACCCAGGAATTAATTTAGTGAACCTTTGTTGCACTCCCTCTATGGCAAGTATATCTTTCCTTAGGTAAGGAGACCAAAACTGCACACAACACTCCAGGTGTGGTCTCATCAAGGCTCTATATAATTGCAGTAAGACACCTTTACTCCAAGACTCAAATCCTCCTGAAATAAATAAAAGCAAAATACTGCAGATGCTGGAAATATGAAATAAAAACAGAAAATGCTGGAAGAACCCAGCAGATCCAGTAAGCACCTGTGGAGAGAGAAACAGAGGCAACACCTTGTGTCCGTATGACCCTTCTCTGAAGGAGAGGCTTTGGCTCTGTTTCTCTCTCCACCGATACTGTCAGACTTCTTGTAATACAGGACAGCACACCATTTGTTTCCCTCATTGTTTGCTGTACCTGCATGTTAGCTTTCAGTGACTCATGAACAAGGACACCCAAGTCCCTTTGAAGTTCAACAACTCCCGGCCTCTCGCCGTTTAAGAAGTGCTCTGTGTTTCTGTTCTTCCTGCCAAAGTGGATAACCTCACATTTTTCCACAATGTATTCCAACTGCATTGTATGTAGCAATGACAGTGATTGGCTGGGATGCTTCCAGACTTGATCCCATGGAGGCAGATCTCAGTGGTCCTGGGTCGAAGAAGACAAAATCGATCGAGCTGTGGGCTCCTGTCTGACAACCCTGGCTATGGCTGGGCGCTGATACACCTTCCCTCCTCTCACGGTCAAATAACTTGCTGGCCCACTCACCAGCACAGTTCAAACACGTGGCGGAGATATTGGGCAGCAACATATTGTGTACACCAACAAAGTGCCATGGGAGGAAGTCGGGGCAGAGAGCCGGGGGCGGGGTGGGGAGGTCTGGGGGGGGCGATGGTTGTTACAGGGATAAGGCAGGGGAGTGGGATTAGATAGAATGCTCTTTCCGTGAGCCAGTGCCGACTTGATGGGCTGAATGGACTCCTTCTGCACTGTAAAGATTCTGTGATTCTGTTGGGAAGGAGGGGAAATGGAGGAAATGACCAGACAAAATTGCAGAGAAGGTGAACTAAATCAAAACGGGCGTGAAAATATACGTTAATATTTGCACTGTGGCTGCCAAAATACAGTAACTTCCAACCAGCAGGATAAGCTGCCGTGTGCCATTCTAACCCCCACCCCCAACCCCCACCCCCATCCCCCATCAGAGAACTTACCCCTCCCATTGCTTATTGAGCTCCAAACAGCTGTATCGGCCTCATGATCTTATGCCATTTCCCTCACCTACTATAAATCAAAAGCTAAACAAAACAAAAATAATTTTAATGAGAACACAGTGAGTCTTAGTTTTGACATGAAGACATAAAGTGCCCAATCATGCTGCACTGACCCACAGCCCTCTGGAATATCAGCCAGCTGGGTGTTCCTCATTTTGAGCCTGCATGAATTTAGTGATTTTTCCACTTTGACCAGACACATGCAACAGCAATAACTTGCATTTATATAGCACCTTTAACATAGTATAACATCCTAAGGCACTTGGCAGGGACATTAATCAAAAAAAAAATTGACACAGAGCCGCAGAAGGAGATATCAGGTCAGATGGCCAAAAGCTTCGTTAAAGAGGTAGGAGTGTTTTAAATGAGGAAAGAGAGATAGAGAAGTAGAGAGGCGGAGAGATTTAGGGAGGGAGTTCCAGAGTGAGGGGCCGATAGGACTCTGAAGGAACAGCCAGCCAGCCAAGGCCAGAATTGGAGGTGTGCAAACATCTCAGATGGTTGTAGGTTGGTGGAGATTACAGAGATAGGGAGGAGTGAAGCCATGCAGGGATTTGAGAACATGAATGAGAATTTTAAAATCAATGCATTGCTTAACGAGGGGTCAATGTAAGTTAGCAAGCACTGGGATGATGGGTTAATGTGGTGCCTGTTATGATATAGCCAGAGTTTTGGAAGAGCTTAAGTTTATGGACACACAGATCATATTATACAAAGGATATAGAGGCACTGGAGAAGGTGCATAAAACATTCACAAGGCTGGTATTGGAGCTGAGAGGATGTACTAACCAGGAAAGGCCGAACATGCTGATATTCTTTTCTCCAGAAAATAGAAACGTGAAGGCTGAAGGTTAACCCAGGTCTTCAAAATTTTGGAGCTGAATAGGCTAGATATAGAGAAAAAAACAAAAAGCTAAAAGCTACTGCGGATGCTGGAAATCCAAAACAAAAACAGAATTACCTGGAAAAACTCAGCAGGTCTGGCAGCATCGGTGGAGAAGAAAACGGTTGACGTTTCGAGTCCTCATGGCCCTTCAGCAGAACTGAAGTATAGTCAGGAGAGAGGTGAAATATAAGCTGGTTTAAGGCGGGGGGGCGGGGGGAGAGAGAAGTTGAGGGCGGGGTGGTTGTAGGGATAAGCAAGCAGTGATAGGAGCAGATAATCA
This sequence comes from Cetorhinus maximus, assembly GCF_964194155.1. Lineage (NCBI taxonomy): Eukaryota > Metazoa > Chordata > Chondrichthyes > Lamniformes > Cetorhinidae > Cetorhinus > Cetorhinus maximus. The sequence goes on from NC_135891.1 coordinate 10,944,186, forward strand.
AAAGATGTCACAGACAAAAGGATCAAAGAGGTGTTGAAGGTGGTGATATTATCTAAGAAAAGTGCTAATTAAGAATGGATGGCAGGACACTCAAGGTACAGCTCTAGTGGGGGTGGGGTGGAAAGACTAACAAAGTATTAGTTGTAGATTTAAAAATAATGGAAATAGGTGGGAAAAGAAGAATCTATATAAATTATTGATAAAAAAGGGAGGGGGAAGAAACGGGGTGGGGATGGGGGGAGGGGGAGTTTAAGATCTAAAGTTGTTGAATTCAATATTCAGCCCGGAAGGCTGTAAAGTGCCTAGTCGGAAGATGAGGTGCTGTTCCTCCAGTTTGCGTTGGGCTTCACTGGAACAATGCAGCAAGCCAAGGACAGACATGTGGGCAAGAGAACAGGGTGGAGTGTTAAAATGGCAAGCGACAGGGAGGTTTGGGTCTTTCTTGCGGACAGACCGCAGGTGTTCTGCAAAGCGGTCGCTCAGTTTGCATTTGGTCTCTCCAATATAGAGGAGACCGCATTGGGAGCAACGAATGCAGTAGACTAAGTTAGGGGAAATGCAAGTGAAATGCTGCTTCACTTGAAAGGAGTGTTTGGGCCCTTGGACGGTGTGGAGAGAGGAAGTGAAGGGGCAGGTGTTGCATCTTCTGCGTGGGCATGGGGAGGTGCCATAGGTGGGGGTTGAGGAGTAGGGGGTGATGGAGGAGTGGACCAGGGTGTCCCGGAGGGAACGATCCCTACGGAATGCTGCCGGGGGGGTGAAGGGAAGACGTGTTTGGTGGTGGCATCATGCTGGAGTTGGCACCACCAAACACATCTGGTGCTGTAGAATCTATGTAATTCTACATATTCATCATGTGTAAGGGTCTTCAAACCAAACCATAGTGAAACCTGCATAAATAGGGTTTCCATTTAGGATACAGGAACAGCAGTAGGCCATTCAGCCCTTTGAGCCTGTTCTGTCATTCATTGTCACCAGGTGGCACACTTGGACAGTGGAGCATTCAATGACAGGAATGTGGAAAGTCACCTGGGAGGATTCAGTTGATCTCATTGTAAACTGCTGGTGACTGTTCAGTGTATTTTAACTCTATTTACCCACCTCAGCTCCATTCATATCCTTGCCTAACAAAGAAACATCAATCCTAGTTTTGAAGTTTTCCGTTGACCCCACACCCCCGAGCCTTGACAGCTTTTTGGGGGGGCATAGTTCCAGGTTTCCATTACTCTTTGTGTAAAGAAATGCTTCCTGACACCGGGTAATTTAACGTTTGTGGCCATTTGATCGGCTCCCCACACCCTAGAGGGTATAGTTTGTTTTTATTCACTCTATCGGGTCCTTTAATCACCTCAGACACCTCAGTTTGTCAAATATGGAGTTAATTTCTTCCAGCAGTGCATGGTCTCTCTCTTTAAGCACATTCCTTATTAAGTAAATCCAGAGCATTAGGCGCAAGCTAGACAGGTAAATACAAGGGCTCGGGATTCACAAATGTGCATTGGGGTGCTCAGGACTTGAACCTGGTAGGTTTCTCTCTGTCTGTCTATCTAGGAGCAGTCCAGTAGCTTTTGGAGAGGGAATTGTCAGATTTCTGACTAACTTTGACTGCTTCTGCCAATTTATCTGTCAGTTTTTTGAGGGGCAAGCTTCAGAAAAATTCTCAATACCGTCACCAGATGGCGCACTGGGGCAGTGAAGCATTCAATGACAGGAGTGGGTTGAGTGACAGCAGGACCCTCCCTATCACATTGTAAACTGCTGGTGTGCTGATTGATGCTTTTAGATAGGTCTTAAATCAGAAAGACTTCTATTTACCTAACGCCTTTCACATCCCGAAGTGCGTTACAGTGAATTAGGTACTTTTGAAGTGTTGTCACTGGTGTTACAACTGTCATAAGTGTAGCAGCCAATTTGTGCACATCAAGCTCCCACAAACATAGTGAGCTAATAAGCAGACAATCTCCTTAAGCGGTGTGTTTGACAGATAAATATTGGTCAGAGAGACTGAATGCCATGGAATCTTTTATGTCCATCTGTGACAGCAAACGAGGCCTCGGTTTCTAAAAAACACTCCCTCTGACAGTGCAGCACCCCTTCAGTACTGCACTGGAGCAGCAGTCTAGATTTTCTGCTCAAGTCTTTGGAGCTTGGCTTAAACCCACAACCTCAGACTCTGGGGAAAGAGTGTTACCAACTGAGCAGCCACGAACACCAGTTTCTTTGGTGACATTCATGTCAGGAGGATAAAAATATGTGATGTCACAGTGTGGTCATTATTATTTTCCTCCTCTTGCTAGTACTTCATCCATTTTATATCACACCATTTAAGTTTGTTTCCTGCCAAACCAGCCGTTTGTTGGGAAGCTGAAGAACTAGAATCTCCAGCTCTCCCCACCATTGATATAGCCAATGGAGGAAGAGAGGAAATAAGATAAAAGTAGGAGGGAAAGTAATTATCAAATGCATTTTCTTTTAGTTTTCTCCCCTAAGCTCATCCAAAGCTCTGCTGTTCATAGCCTATCACCCATCACCCCTGTGCGTGCTAATCTTACATTGGCTCCCAGTCCGACAACACCTCAATTTTACAATTGTCACCCTCCTGTTAAGATCCTTCCCTGGGCTCCCCATCTCCAGCTGCCTTCCTCCATCTCTGGCCTCTAGTTTATCCCCCTCTTCCATAGGTGGTCGTGCCTTCAGCCATCCAAAGCTCCGAAGTTCCCTCTGTAACCCCTCCCTCTCTCTCTCTCTCTCTCCCACCTTTACGATGCTGCCCAAAACCGACCTGTTCATCCAAACCCTGTCCTAATGTCTCCTTCTTTGGCTCAGTGTCACTTTTTTATCTGATTAAAGCTCCTGTGAAGTGCATTCAGATGTTTTACTATGTTAAAGATGCTATATAAATGCAAGTTGTTGTGATGGTAGGGTATTAACTTATGGTAACTTATGTCATTCCCTGCTAGCTGGTAGCACTCCTCCCTCTGAGGCACAAGGTTCTGGGTATGAGTCCCACTCCAGGACAAAAATCAAGGCTAACACACCAGTGCAGTAATGAGGGAGTGCTGCACTGTCATAGGTGCACCATCTTTCAGCGGCGATGTTAAATTAAATTGTCTGCCTGCATGGGTGGATGCAGGTGAGTTAATTATCCGTGCTGTGCTTGCCAATACTTATCCCTCAATCAACATCACAGAAAGGAGATTGTCTGGTCATTATCACATTACTGTTTGTGGGAGCTTGCTGTGCGCAAATTGGCTGCCACGTTTCCTACGAGTGACGACATTTCAAAAGTACTTCATTGGTTGTAAAGTGCTTTGAGATCACTGCTGGTTGGGAAAAGCGCTCCATAAATGCAGGTCTTCCTTTTTGGGACATTGAATATTTCTATCTCTATTCCAATGGTACTGAAAGCAAATTACAGCCACCCATTGACTGGATTATGTTAAAAACTCGATTTTTTTTCCCACAAAATTCTTCAGTCCCCCAAAAGGTTAAAATATAAACTGTAAAAAATGTTGTGAAATATTAATGAGTCGCCTGAAAAGAGAAAAAAATAGGTAGGGGAAAATGTTATTTCTTCTTTGATGAAACATGCTTTTTTTTTTCAATTCTTGAGGGGGGGGGGGTGGGGAATAAACTTTTTTTTAAAAAAAACACTCGTTATCTCCAAGGTGCAATCTCGCTTTAAGGGAGTTCCCATGATTTTTTTTTTTGCCGGAGTGTTGGAACTGCAGCTGCTTGTCAGCGAGTGGTAGAGTAAACGCTCGATTGGCTCTGTGCTTGTGTCAAGGGCAAGGGAGGGCAAGCGAGGCCAGACTGACTGGCGCCTGGGAACACCTGGAGAAGTTCAGGTTAACTGCATTCCTATACACACAGCTGATTCACAGGATTAAATATACTAATCCTTTTGTCAGCAGATGTGGTCCTAGTGTGACACCCAGGGGCCTGGTTCAAACTAGCCTCCAGCACATTTGTAAAAAAAATTTTTTCTCTCTCTCTCTCCTTTAGAATCGTTCCCCACTAGCCCTTGCGAGGAAGTATGAAAGGAAGGAGGAATTCGTGTTCAATAATACAATTAAAGTTCTTAAAACAGTTTTGGGTGCATCATTTTTTTTTCAAAAAAAAATATATATAAATGATCACTTTTAAGAAGAATTCGCTTTCACGTTTGCAGACATGTCGTGAACTATCCCGCGAAGCGGCTGCTGTTTTTTGGCCTGGAGAAGGCAAGACTTTTTTTATAAATTGTGATCTAAAATCCATTGATGTATCCTGTATGTCCAATAAATTCTTTGAGGACTATGAAGAGGGTGAACCAAATAATGAAGAGTGTGGATTGTTCTTTTAATCGTGTCATGAGGTTGAAGTTAGCGATAAGTGTTGAGAAATAGTGAGAAGTCACATCCAGCAGATTCCACCACTTGCTGACAAACTGTGTCGTCGTTAGATGTCGTTTTAAAAGGTCCTTTTGGACACGAGATTGGGGGGGGCGCTTTTGGACAAAATCGCGGAAGTATTTATTTATATATTACATTAACTGGCCTTTTCACAGCCCCTCTCGCCAGAATCATGTCAAGGTCGGTTTTTTTTTAAGCAATCAGCCAGAAGTTTTAATGTGTATTCAAGTGTTTTGGAACCAGATTTAATTGGAGATTCTAATCAGGATTGTACCGAATCTCGGGCGGGCGGGGGACACTCACAATATTTCAACCCCATGATCAAGGAGATGTATATCCCAAGATTTGTATTTTTCCATGCGTATTTAACCATTTAAGCACGTCATTATTTGCCTTGGTTTTTTTTTAACTTGACCTTTATCAATGGTAGATATGGATTCTAAAGGGATGTGGACACTTACAATATGGGACTATTATTGACCTAAATTTATCCCACCGTTATTCATAGAAAGTTTCCAGTCTTAACATAATGTCTTGGCTAAACAATTAAACCAGCGAATTGGTTACAAACAATCCAGGTGAACTTGGGTCGGCAATATCATGTCAGGGGAAGTCAAGAGATTCTGCTAAATATTCTTGTTGAAAATATTTCGTTGATGTTAATTCCCCTCTAGCGCGAAATGGACATGCAAAATTTTCATGATGTGAGTACAAATTGTAAAGTTAATTAGCACCCTCTCCCCCCCCAACCCCCTCATATGTCAGAGAGATCACCATTAATCAATTACATGGAACGTAACATAAACAGCCTCCCCAAAGTAATCTTGTGAAAATTAATTATGTACGGTCCCTGGCACATTGCCTTGGGGTAACGCCCCCTGCTCAAACTATTGTAAGTGAATGTTTCCGGTTTGTGAATACCCAGGTAAACCCGCCGATGTCGCTCAATGTTACCGTCATGCACATCATGCACCCGTTTCGGATGGATGGGCTGTTGCAATTGTTGTTGTTACTTCGCTATGCTACTTTACAATAGTGGTTTCGAAACAAAAATTATTATAGGGGTTATGATTCACCTTAAAAGCCTACCGCTCTTTTCTATTGGAAAAGATTTAATTTCAGTTTACACCTCTCAGGACAAGTGGTTTACAGTACAATCAAATCAGAATTGAGGCTATTTTATGGGCCGTGGATATTTTACTCGTGTTAAATAGGGATCCATTATCCAGGTCATTTCTACTTCCTGTAGTGTAGAAAGTCTTTTGTTTTGAAATTCCATGATAATCGACTTTTACAATTCTGAAGTCGTTTTTCGGGCAGTGTTTTTGTCAATAGCGTTACACAAGTCATTCATTCTGTCGCTGCAAATCTTTCAAATCCTGCGCCCCTCCAAACATTTTATAAAGTACACGCACACTTCCAAGATTTTATCAATTGACGTTTTATTTTAATTAAATTCTTCAAAAAAATCAATAAAAAAAATCATTGCTCGATTTATAGTACAACATTGTTGTAAACAATACAATACACTTACAAAGTATAAGATTTACAACTGAATCACCCATAGATCTCTAAGGATGTCAACATACAATCTCAATTCTAGACTCCAGCATATGTCTCTTGTTAATGGCCTGTGGTGTGATAGTTGGTATTAGGCGATAGGACACACACACATAAGGATGGCGTGGCTAATCGCAGTTAAATCTGTTGCTAGGCATGTCGCTAGGAAGAGTTGACTAAAAACTTGCTGCGCTTTCCACGTCCACCTGGGCGAGATGGGAGACTTAAAAATAACAAGGACCCGAGATTCCGGGAGCAGGGACGGGACGATCACTGCAATTATCTGCTCTTGGCGGTGCCATGATCATCCAAGACTCTTTTAGTCCCAATAAGATGGTGTGGTGGGGATGGGGGGAGTTTTATTATTTTCTGGTAGTTCTCTCTCTTTCCCCTCTCCAGGGACTGCAGGATGTACTTGTTGTCCAGCACCATCGCATCACTTCGCATCTGGAATAACCTGGGGGAAAAAGACATGATTAATTTCCCATTCATACAACATTTTTAGAAAAAAATATCACCGTATGTTTAAAAACTGATGGCAAGGAACAGCCGCCGCACATGCACACACAGGCTGCCCACTGACAAGACACCAGATTTTATATAGAGAACCCAGGTTTTTAGAATCTGTCCCACTGCATCTGTACTAAGTAACATTTTCGACCATTGAGTAATGGTTAGAAATTTGATCCCCGCGCCACTGAAACAAGTCGAGATCCGTTTTGGCAAAAATCAAAAAGTTGTTCGCGCACACACACCTGCAAGTAACATCAAGTCCTCTCAGCGGCACAGAATTCGGTCATCACCGCTAACACAGGGAGCCTAGAACAAGAACAGGGAAGAGAATCGTTAAAAAAGAGACAACTTTTCCCAAATCAGGCCGCGAGTAGTAAATCTCCACTTGCAAATCAAATCACTCGAGGTGTTTTTTTTTGGGGGTTTTTTTTAAAATTAATTTTGAGCTATGGAAGAGGAACCATTTACAGTGTCAGTATTCACCTCTGCTGCGAGTCCACTCACATCTGCGCTGAGGGGCGTTCGGCTCTGGGCTGTGCTCCCAGCCGAAGGCTGATCGTCCAGCTCCAGCTGCAAGTCCCAGATGTAGTCGATGACATGCTGCAGGATCTCGACCTTGCTAACCTTCTTGTTCTGGGGCAGAGTGGGCACCAGCTCCTTCAGCTTGGTGTAGCAGCCGTTCATGTCGTAGAGGAACATGCTCATCTGCTCGTCCAGGAGCGGGGGCATTTTGTACTTGGCGATGGCGATGCTTTGCTCCGACAGGCACCTCACCACGTCTTCGCTGCATCCCTGGCGTTTCAAAGAGCAGGCGGCGCTGACGACTTTCATTTTTCCGCTGTACAAGGTGAGAGAGAGAGAGGAAAATAAAAAAAAAGCAAAAAAATATATAATACTGTGACAACTCTAGCCCCGGCCGCCAGTTTTTATGCTCAACGCTAAGCCGAGTGGGGCGGCTCCAAACCATCAATCAAGACTGGAGTCTCCCAGCAAATCACATCTCAGCTCAGGGGCAAAATGAGGTGGGGTTTACTGCCCATGTCAGCCAATGGGAAGCCCTGGTTGTATCAGGATTTGAAATCTGTCAAAGAGGAGGGAGAGAGGGAGGGAGAGAGAGAGGGGGGGGAGGGAAACAGGGGGAACTCGCAAATGGAAACAAATGTACATATTCTGCTGAAGATGTGGGAATCCAGCTGCTTTGTGTCTGGTGGGGTCTGCAGGTGGGGGTCGCCCCAGGGCGTGGGTGGAGAAATAATTCATGAGAATGTAAACTCATCAGATGTGCAAGTGAAGGTCTTGAATGATTTCTACCGTCTCTTTTATTTTTTTTCGCATTGCCATGGAATAACTGGCCAAAAATTAACGACCTCAAATCCCAACTGGGACTAAACTTTTTTTTTCCTTGCGAGATACCCTTAAATAAATGAAAATGCAAGATTGATGCTACATCGTTTTGATTTAGTGTGCAACACTACAGCTTTCGCACTACAGATTAATCTTAAAATGGAGGAATTCAGAAAGTAGTTTTTAAGTAACGGAACGTTGCAAAGCAGAACATGAAGGAATTCGGTATTATCTCGGTTCATGAAGGCCTTTGCAATGTAAAAAGGCGACATTTTAGTGACAAACTTTTCGACCCTTTTCGAACTCAAGTGTAGATTGTTTAAAAATGTTTGCTTCCAGGAAAAAAAATGAGTCTGCAACGAATTTAGCATAAATACAGTGTAGATGCGGGAAAAAAAATGATATGGTTTATCGTGTTCAAGAAATGGGTCATTTTGCTATGAAGAGCTTGCAGTTATAGCATAAACACCATAACAGCTATCTTAACAGCAAAATTCACTCACTGTAAGTGACTGCAATTAAAACTGCACTTTATGCACAGTTTTACAACACTTTTAAGACCTCAAAATAAAGTATTCCTGTCCTTGTAAGATAAAGTACCAGATTTGGAGGGTGGGGGGGGGAGGGGACGAAGTTTAGAGATGGGGGCAATAGCAGTTTAAAGGGGAGACAGTTAACCCTTAGAGCGTAGATGAATATTTTTAACTCGATTAACTTTTGAGGCAATTTCTTGCCATTTGTAAGAAGTATTTTATGAGGGGGGGGGGGGGAAATGAAGCAATTTTCCACAGATTCGGTGCATTTCCCAGGGAAAGTTTAGAGATGGGGGCAATAGCCAAAGTTTAGAGATGGGGGGGTGGGGGAATAGTTAAACTTTAAGAAGAACAATGAATGATTAAACAGTGAGAAAGTTGTAACCGGGCAATCTAATCACTCTTGAGGCAGTATTTTGCAACTTGTAAGAAGTAAGTTTTTTTTTTGAGAAAAAAAAGGAAGGGAAAGGAGGGTGGAAATGAAGCAATTTTCCACAGATTCGGTGCATTTCTAAGGGAGATGAAGCATTTTCCCACTCTCAGCCTGTTCCCCTTTAACACAGCCAAGAGCAGTCTCCAGACTGGCAGGCGCCAGCCCCGTGACGTCACCCATTCATACAGCCTTGACGCCTGTCAAGCTGGCGCCGCGCAGGCGGTCACCATGGAGACTCACACGCCAATCACCCGCACTACAAGGGCGCCGAACAGCCAGCAATTAACTGGCAATCATCTGCACCCTGATAAATCGCCCTTTAATTTGTCACCTTAACCCCTCTTAAAAAGTTTACACCCCGCACACCTGCAAAGCCGTATTGTTGCTTGTGTTTTGGGCTTGGGGAGTTTGCATGTTTCAAATGCTTGCAGTTGCTAAATGCTTGGAGCTGGGCTGGGAGGAGGGGGTTGGGGGGGGGGGGGTGGAAGACATTCTCAATTGAAAACTTATGGTCCAATCTGCATTGCAATATATAAACCAGCTGCAAGAATCTCGCACTGCAGGACAGCAGTTAACACATTATAAAGAGATTACCCCCTTTATTTCTTTACAGTCCTGGTGTACATTTTAATTTTTGAAACATAAGCGATGCTGCAACATGTATATTCCATAACACGACTTTATGTAACTGTACACGCACGGACGCAAATTGAGAACACGTTCTAAGGGGAAGAATATTTAGAGCACATCTGCTTGCTCTGCTTACATCTGGGATGATGGAATGTACTCGTTGCAGAATAGCCCTGAGTTTGGCTATGCAGGCGTGTGGGCTACTGTGTACATATCGCGTGAAAAACACTAATTTTACGTGTTACAAATTCAGTTTTCCCGGTAGCCTTTTCAGTCAGAAAGAATGTACTATATTTGTACTGAATCAACGGGAAAATCATATTTTCCAAATCTGATTGCAACACTGAGAGGCCAAAAATAGCAACAGCACATGATTTAAAACTTCAGATATGCTCGCGTTGCAGTCGCGTTGAATTCCAAAACAAGGTTTAAAAGTTAGCATTTTTCGATTGCAAATATGAAATCGGATGGAGGAGCTAAAATCATCAGAAATATTATGTTAAATGTAGTTCAGCATAAAACTAGTGCCTCCGTTTAGTTATCCTGAAACCTTCTGCCCACTGAATTTCTGCAATTGTTATTTTCAAATCTTTTGCTGCTTGATATTATTTGCAATTCAGGTCCAAACTTAAAATCACAAAAATGTGTAGTATTTATGTATAAATGATTATACATGTATCTGTTTAATTTAACACTAATTTGATTAAAACACTGTTAATGGGATTTGTCCTGGTTATACATTATTATTAATTCGTGCGACACTGGAGGTTTTCTTCGAAGTTTTTTTTTTCCGTTCCCCCTTCTAGCTTTGAAAACTGAAATCTTAACTTTCACGTCCGATTGCATTTTGCTGGTGCTGTTTCAGGTCATAGCTCACAGGCTGTGCCCGAGACTGCAGGGCAGTTAGAACAATAGAGGATAAGAAGTGAGTTTGTGGGAGAGATTCAGCCTGGCGACACTCTGTCTGAGACTCCTCTTTGCTCTTCTCGCGTTCTTTGTTCAGCTGCGAAAACTATGAGCGTTTCCTACTGCCCTTTAAAAAATGACCCAGCCAGATGGGTCTCCCCACATCCCCACCCCCAACTAATCTTGTTTACAGCGTATCAGACAAAATATATATATTTTTTTAAATTGTAGGCTCTCAGAGGCAAGAGAGAGAGAAAAAAAAGTTCTGTATGCACACCTATTACAAAAGCTAATTGATGAAGGTTGGATTATTCTTAAAGTTATAGCATCCTGTTACCTAGAGAGAGAAAAGAAATCTTTTTTTAAAAATACATATGATTCTGCCCTCTCTTAAAATACATTATGCACCTTTCCCAGCCTAGAAGGACATGTTGCAGCCAAACCTCAAGGTCTCTGGCAATTCTCCAGCAGAGCTGGTTGCTAAGGGTGCCTTGATCAATGCTGCTGTGCTGAGTTTGCAGTTTGGGCACTGCGATTGGCATCAGTGGCCCTATACTGACTGATGGTAGGTGGAAATCAGCCAAGGGTCCTATGACCACCTCCTGCCATCTCTCCCCCCACCCCACCCCCCCGCCGGCTGGCGACGGACATCCTTCATGGCAGGCTCGTTGTGATTGCGGGATTCCCATGACTGAATATCAGCAATGTCAAACTGAATTCCCATCAATATCGTCAACTGCAGGGGAGATGATTTTGTTGGGGGGGGTGGTGGGGCTGGAGGCAGAGGTTGGGACAAATTAATGAAAATGGCCTTCATATGACCATCAACTTGACTTCTAACCCTGTGGTGAAATGCCTTAACCCCAGTGAAACATATTCATCATATAGAAATCATGTCACAAGGTAGAAGAGACACAGTTCTTCCATCAGCTCAGTCAAGGATTTGTTTTTATTTATTCATTCACAGGATGTGGCCTATCCCTAATTGCCCTTGAGAAGGTGGTGGTGAACCACTTTCTTGAACCGCTGCAGTCCATGTGGTGTAGGTACACCCACAGTGTTAGGGAGGGAGTTCCAGGATTTTGACCCAGTGACATTGAAGGAATAATGATATATTTCCAAATCAGGATGGTGAGTGACTTGGAGGGGAACTTGACGGTGATGGTGTTCCCATGAATCTGCTGTTCTTGTCCTTCTAGGTGGTAGAGGTCATGGGTTTGGAAGATTCTGTCGAAGGAGCCTTGGTGAGTTGCTGAGTGCATCTTGTTGACACTGCTGCTACTATGCGTCGGTGGCGGAGCGAGTGAATGTTTAAGGTGGTGGATGGGGACCAATGAAGTGGGTTGCTTTGTCCTGGATGGTGTTGACCTTCTGAGTGTTGTTGAAACTGCACTCATCAAGGCACATTAAAAGTATTCCATCATATTCCTGACTTGTGCCATGTGGATGGTGAAGGCTTGGGGAGTCAGGAGATGAGTTACTCACCATAGAATTCCCAGCTTCTGGTCTGATCTTGTAGCTACAGCATTTATTTGGCTGGTCCAGTTCAGTTTCTGGTCAATGATAACCCCCAGGATGTTGATAGTTGGAGATTCAGGAATGGTTCTGCCATTGAATGTCAAGGGGAGATGGTTAGATTATTTCTTGTTAGAGATGGTCATTGCCCAGCACTTGTGTGGCACAAATGTTCCTTAACACATATCAGCCCACACTTGTATGTTATCCAGGTCTTGCTGCACTTGGACATGAACTGCTTCATTATCTGAGGAGTCGCAAATGGTGCTGAACATTGTGCAATCATCAGCATATCTCCCCACTTCTGACCTTATGATGGATGGAAGGTCATTGATGTAGCAGCTGAAGATGGTTTGGCTGAGGACACTACCTTGAGGAACTCCTGCAGCGATGCACTGGGACTGAGATAATTGACCTCCAACAACCACAACCATCTTCCTTTGTGCTAGGTATGACTCCAACCAGTGGAGAGTTTACTCCTGATTCCCGTTGACTCCATTTTTGCTAGGGCTTCTATGTGCCACATTCGATCAAATGCTGTCTCCAGGTCAAGAGCAGTCACTCTCACCTCACCTCTGAAGTTCAGCTCTTTTGGACCAAGGCTTTAATGAGGTCAGGTGCTGAGTGGCCCTGGCGGAACTCAAACCGAGAATCAGTGAGCAGGTTATTGCCGAGCAAGTGCCGCTTGACAGCACTATCGACAACCCCTTCCATCAGTTTACTGATGATCGATAGGAGACTATGGGGCGGTAATTGGCCGGGTTGGATTTGTCCTGCTTTTTGTTTACAGGACATATCTGGGCAATTTTCCACATAGCCGGGCAGATGCCAGCATTGTAGCTATACCGGTACAGCTTGGCTAGAGGCACAGCTGGTTCTAGAGCACAAGTCTTCAGTACTATTGCCAGAATGTTGTCAGGGCCCATAGCCTTTGCAGTATCCAGTGCCTTCAGCCATTTCTCGATATCACATGGAATGAATCAAATTGCCTGAAGATCGACATCTGTGATGCTGAGGACCTCAGGAGGAGGCCGAGATGGATCATCAACTCGGCACTTCTGGCTGAAGATGATTGCAAATGTTTCAACCTTATCTCTTGCCCTGATGTGCTGGGCTCCCCCATCATTGTGTATGGGGATATTTGTGGAGCCTCCTCCCCCTGTGAGTTGTTTAATTGTCCACCACCATTGGTTGTGGAGTCGATTAGCTCTGTCTATCGCTTGTTGCTTCCACTGTTGGCATGCGAGTAGTCCTGTGTTGTAGCTTCACCAGGTTGACACTTCATTTTTAGGTATGTCTGGTGCTGCTCCTGGCATGCCCGCCTGCTCTCTTCATTGAACCAGGGTTGATCCCCCGGTTTGATGGTAATGGTAGAGTGAGGGATTTGCTGGGCTCTGAGGTTGCAGCTTGTAGTTGAATACAGTTCTGCTGCTGCTGCTGATGGCCCACAATACCTCATGGATGCCCAGTTTGAGTTGCTAGATCTGTTTGAAATTTTAGCAGTGGTAATGCCACACAACACAATGGAGGGTATCCTTAATGTGAAGATGGGACTTGGTCTCCACAGGGACTGTGTGGTGGTCACCCCTACCACTACTGTCAAGGGTAGATGCATCTGTGGCAGGCGCGTTGGTGAGGACGGGGTCATGTAGGTTTTTCCCTCTTGTTGGTTCCCTCACCACCTGCCGCAGACTCAGTCTAGCAACTATATCATTTAGGACTCAGCCAGTTCGGTCAGTAGTCGAAGCTTGAGAGTAGGCTGCCCATCAAGTGTTACTGACAGGTGTCCTGGCCAATATTTATCCCTGAACCAAGACTGCATAAACAGCTTATCCAGTCGTTACCACCTTGGGTGTTAGTGGGAGTTGCTATGCGCAAATTGCATTTCCAACAGTGACTACACTTCAAGAAAGTACTTCAATGGCTTGAATCACTACTAGATGTCCCGAGTCCGTGAAAAATGAACATAAGTTTTTTTTCTTCCGTTTAGTAGCCACATGGTTCAGAAAGGTTGCAGCTTTGATCTCTGGTCTGTGTTACACAATATTAATCTTAACCAGGGTGGCAACGTTAGTGGTCTCAGTATCCCATAAACTGGGAGGGACGAGAGGAGGGCAACCTAGCTGAAACTTAGTCTTGATTAGTGTTCGGTGGTTCTGGCTGAAGGATGTGTATGTGGTGATATTGGGCTCAGGTTTAGCTGGGATGCATCTCATGATTGAGTTAACATGCAGCAGCAGCATCCAAAAGTGTGTCGTTAACTTTCCTGCAAGCACTTTACAGTCCATATGTACCTTTGTTGCCACCTTGATCACTTGCACAAGTTAAGCTTTGTATTAAGGCTTTAAGGAGTTGTAAGCTTATGTAAAATTAAAGCCACCATCTTTGGTTTTTGACAGGACCTCCAGTCTGTGACCTTGAATGTTACTCAACCTTTCTATTTGTCACCTCAGGACTAGAACAGAGGAGTTAAAGCCTCAATATTGTCCTTTCTCTAAGTCCAGTGAAGCATCAAGACTGCCTTCTGCCACCTCAGAAATAATTCTGCCTCCAAACTCCTGCTGCACAGATGCTAGTCCATGCTTTCATCACCTTAAGGCTGGGCCTGGAATCTATCCTTGCTTTCCTTCAACTTCTGATTGCTGTAGGTTCAAGCATCGCTCCAGAGCATTAAGCACATAATCCAAGATGATGCTCCAGTGCAGAGTTCCTTCATTGTCGCTGGGTCAAAATCCTGGAACTCCCTCCCTAACAGCACTGTGGGTGTACCTACACAACATGGACTGCAGTGGTTCAAGAAAGCAGCTCACCACCACCCTCTTAAGGGCAATTAGGGATGGGCAATAAATGCTGGCCTAGCCAGCAACGTCCACATCTCATGAGTGAATAAAAAAGACTTGTGCCTTGTAGATGGCAGACAGGCTTTGGGGAGTCAGGAGGTGAGTTACTCACCACAGAATTCCCAGCCTCTGACCTGCTCTTGTAGTCACAATATTTTTATGATTGTTCCTGTTCAATTCCTGGTCAATGATAATGCCCCAGGTTGTTGACAGGCAGTGGGGAGCATTACAGCCTGACTTAATGTTCCCCAATTCTGACCTCTAGCACAGTCCTGATTTCTTTCATCCCACCAATGAGGGTCGGGCCTTCAGTTGCCAAGCCCCAAGGTGTGGATTTCCCTACCAAAGCCTCTCCATGCCCCTATTATCTCATCTACTTCAAGACGCTCCTTAAAACCTACCTCTTTTGACCAAACGTTTGACCACAAGTCCTAATATCACTTTGTGTGGCCCAATGTCAAATTTCCATCTAATATGCACCTGTGAAGCACCTTGGCACATTGCACTATGTTAAAGATGATATATACATGCAAGTTGTTATTGTTGACCACACATCAATGTTTTAATCAGTGGGAATGCTGGTGGATGCTCATTAACCCAAGCTGAAACAAACTGTGTCCCTATTGCCATTTGGAAAGAGGTCAGCTACAGACTGGGAATCAGTCCTATGGCAATCCTGGTTTGTATCAGCCACTCATTGGGTGGGACTAAGGAACCTTTAAAAGTAACCCATTTATTTTTCAAACTTCGCCTCTCTGCTCTTCTCCTGAAGCCACTAATTCCTAGTTGGTGGCTGGCATCACGGGAATTCTCCTGCACCTTGTCTATTACTCATGTCCGAGTCTTCAGTGTAGGGGCCTGCAAAGTATTTGACAATGGATGTCCTGATCTAGTCCTCACCCAAGATTGACTCGCCTGATCAGCAAAGAGACCAAGAGCAGGACCCGCGGTCAATTTTCACTGGAATGCATTGCCTGAAAGAGTGACGGAAGTAGTTTTGATATAGTAATCTTCAAAAGAGAATTATACATGTACTTGGAAAGGAAAAAAAAAGTGTGGGGCTATGAGGAAAGAGTAGGGGGGGGTGGAACTAATTGCCAGCACAGGCATAATGGGCTGAATGGTCTCCTGTGCTGCAAGATTCTATGATTCTATAAATAAATCAAACCCGGTAGCGTGACTAATAGAACTATGCTAAGTTATCTACGATTTTTGTGGTATGAAATCCATTGGAAATCACATCCGCCGTCTTTTAACTCAGATTTAAAAAGGTCTCCAAGTCCTGAGAACTCATGCGACATACTGCTAATTGCCCGGCCTTTTCTTGTCCCATTATATCTCTCAGGTAGGAGGGAGTTTCACATGAAATATGTAAACCAAATGTTCACGGCACATTTAGACTGAACATCCTGCAAAAATCCAGCACAAACTACAGAGTCTACGGATGGAATTTGCCTTTGTTTAATTTCTTTGAAGGAGGAAAACAGACAAGACAAAAACACAATGGAATAACAACAGCTCATACATTAAGGCCAATCATACCCATTTTTCACACGTACCAGTTTTAACATGAAACTTAAAAAACTACACTGAGGTTTATGCTGCATAATGACACCATTCATATAAACAAATCCTTAGTCCACAAAGAATGACTGAGACCAATTTACAGAGTCTCAACCCATTAACACCCGCTAAACACAGGACCTAACACATGCATTTAGCATTTCAGCCAAACTAATTAAGGTAGATTCCCAATAGAAAAGAGTAGCTATCATTGAAGGAAGTCTGCTTAGAAGTGTTTGTTTGCAAAATCTGTGCAGGAGATTTTCATCTGCGCATTATCTGCAGCAATAACATTGTAAATTCATTCTCCCTAATGTGTGTTGTTAATCACTGCACCCTGATCAGTTCTGTTAATCTTTTCAGAGATTCTTGGACTGACCACAACATTCCAGGCTGCAGAGGTGCTCCACAGTTTTACAGAGTACAGTGATTACAAGTGATTATGTTACAAATTCCAACTATCCTTGTGATAAAGCTGGAGATACAGTAAATGTCAGTGATAGGCAGGTGCGGAGGCTTGGGCCAAGAGTCCAAACATCAGGAACTTCCATCTCAGCCATCCTTGGGAATCCTTCCAACGAGTGAATTATTGACAGTTTTATCAAGTATAGAAGCAGTTTACTGGAGATCTATTTATATATTATGACTTATTGCTTTATAGGCCTCCACAATTTTTGTATAATGTGTATTTCTCAGAGCTCAACAACAGTGATGCCATAGAGTTCCTAAAATATAACCTCTGGCATCCTCAAGTAACCAAGCTGGCAAGTGTCTCACCCTGGTGTGATGCTATGTGTGGTTAAACAAATTCCTGAGGGTGTCATCACATGATTTCAAACCTCCAATGGCCCTGCCAAGTTAAACAGTCTTTTTATCCCATTTCCAATGTCCCTACAACTAATATAGAAAATCGTTCAAAGAAAATGAAAGGAAACAACCCTGTGTTGCTCACAGCAGTATCCAGGTGATTAATCTTCAACTAGCAGGAACCTGCAAAACATTTGTGGTGAAATTAGTATCTTTATTGCAACTGTACTTCTTTAAAAGGATTTCTGGCTATTCCTTGACCATATACTGCAACAAAATCCCCAACCCATTTCTTCCATCCCTCACATGCCATCCTTCTCCCGCTCTTCCCCATCCCACACGGAAATTATCTCACCAGCCAGGGTTACCGTAAGCCGAAGCTCATGATGGCTATAAAATCTCATACAAACTGGGATTCCAACATAGCCTGATAATGTAAAATAAAAACAAAATACTGCGGATGCTGGAAATATGAAACAACAACAGAAAATGCTGGAAAAACTCAGCAGGTCTAGCAGCTTCTGTGGAGAGAGAAACAGAGTTAAAGTTTTGAGTCCGTATGACCCTTCTTCAGACCCTGATTATGGACTTGAATAGTGAAAGCCAGGGGTACAATTGTGGATTTTGATCTTTCAAACTTAGGTTAAATCTGGAGAAACTGTGGTGAAGCATGTGTTATAGTATGGAATTAAAGATCTCTCACTCAATGCCTATCATGATCCAGGATGTTGCCATACCACTATCTATCAGCGTTGACAACATGATGCTGCAGGCTGTTGATAGCTTCATATATCTCGGCTCCACAATCACCAGCAATCTGTCACTTGATGCTGAAATCAATACACGCATCACAAAAGCTGCAGCTGTTGAGTTGAGTTGCAAGTTGAGTGAGAGATTGAGGAACAACAGCAACCTGACTGAGAACACCAAACTGTGAGTCTACCAAGCCTGAGTCCTCAGTGCACTCTTCTACCTATTCAACGGATGCTAGGCAGGAGAATAGGTTGAACCTTCGCTGTCTCAGACATATTCTTGGCATATTTTGGCAGGGCAAAATCACCAACTCAGAGGTCCTGGGGCATGCTAATTCCATCAGCATATACTCATTGCTAAGCCAATACGTCTATGCCAGCTGGACCACGTTCATCTGCACAGTGAACTGGCCACTGGGTCACGACCTCCTGGGCACCCAGACCTCCAGTACAAGCACACCTGCAAATGAGATTATGAAGATGGCAGACGTTGACACTGACAACTGTGAGATGGTCACTGATGGCCGTGACCTCTGGAGGCTGACTGTCTGGAAAGGTATTGGAAGAGGCGAGCAGAAATGAAAAGCTCACCTGGCCGAGAAGAGAGCCCAGAGAAAACAGAGGCCAGCAAGTCGTGCACCTTCTCAGCCCACTGTCTTCCTCAGCAGCGAATGCGGCATGGACTGCCATGCCAAAGTGTGGGACTCCAAATCCACGCCAGGCGATGCTTAACACGGAGATGACCACCTACCATGGCCCAAAACCATCATCTTATGAGGTGGAACACTGCCACCACCACTGATTGTAAAGGTAGTTGGAATAATTTAAAGTGGTGTATGGTCACAGTATTGAAGCATTTTGTGTTCCGTGCACGATAGCATTGATCCCAGTATGTTAAAGTGGTCAAGAGATAAAGAAAACCCCAGAAACCAATGACAGCACTGTCTATGTAATAGAACACTATTAGGTTTCTTATATCACACCCGTACCTTCCACTGTTTGGTCACCGCTGCATGTGCATCAACTGCTTCAGTCCTTCGTTTGTCCCATGTACCTCTGTGTTTGCCAGGCTCCACCTACCAAATCAACCCACCGACCATTCAAAACAGTCCAGACAGACAAATAATGGGTATTATTATTATTAAGCAGTCCATGTCTAAATGTAGCAAGACCTGGACAACATTCAAGCTTGGGCTGATAAGTGGCAAGTAACATTCATGTCACACAAGTGTCAGACAATGACTAATTCCAACAAAAGAGAATCTAACAATCTCCCCTTGACATTCAATGGCATTACCATCACTGAATCCCCCCACTATCAATATCCTGGGGGTTACCATTAACCAGAAACTGAACACAACTAGCCATATAAGTACTGTGGTGACAAGAGCAGGTCAGAAGCTGTGAATTCTGAGATGAGGAACTCACCTTCTGACTCCCCAAAGCCTGTCCACCATCTACAAGGCACAAGTCAGGAGTGTGATGGAATGCTCCCCACTTGGCTGGATGAATGTTGCTTCAACAACACTCAAGGGAATGGGAGGCAATGGCACAGTGGTATTGTCACTGGACTAGTAATCCAGTGACCCAGGGTAATGCAATGGGGCCTGGATTGAAATCCTGCTACAGCAGATGGTGCAATATGAATTCAATAAGAATCTGGAATTAAAAGTCTAATGACCATGAAACTGTTTTCGATTGTTGTAAAAATCCAAATGGTTCACTAACGAAATCTTCTTCTGTTCTAGCCTACATGTGACTCCAGCTCCATAGCAAGTGATTCCCAAATTAGGGATGGGGCAATAAATGCTGGCCTAGCTGATGCCATATCCCATGAATATAAATCCAGGACAAAGCAGCCTGCTTGATTGGTTCCTCTACCTTAAACATTCACCCTCTCCATCACCACAGTGGCAGCAGTGTGTACCATCTAGAACATGCACTGCAGCAACTCACCAAGGCTACTCCAACAGCACCAGCACTTTCCAAAGCTGCAATCTTTACCATCGACAAGGGCAGCAGATACATGGGAACACCACCGCCTGGAAGTTCTCCTGCAAGCCACTCACCATCCTGACTTGGAACTATATTGCTGTTCCTTCATTGTTGCTGGGTCAAAATCCTGGAACTCCCTCCCTAACAGCACTGTGGGTGTACCTACACCACATGGATTGTAGAGGTTCAAGAAGGCAGCTCACCATCACCTTCTCAAGGGCAATCAGGGATGGACTATAAATGCTGGCCTAGCCAGCGACATGGACAAATAAATAATTTTTTTAAATTATAGATTCCTGGAAACTCTAGGCAATCCCAGAGCATTACACAAGGCACATCGACTACGAGAAGCCCAGGTTCCACAGTGCTGGGGAGCTACAGATCAGACCCTTTTCTTGGTCTAAGAAGGAAAAAAATGCCAATTATTACTCCTGCTAGAAAGCGAATGTGAACTTCAAATGATTCCCCATCCCACATTTTAGAGAATCATACCGCACAGGAGGAGGACATTTGGCCCAAGGTGCCTTTACTGACTCTCTGAACGAGCAATCCAATTAGTCCCAATTCCCCTGCTCAGAGCCCAGTATATTTCTCTTGGCAAGTATATATCCAATAGCCGTTTGCAAGTTATTACTGAATCTGCTCCAGATCATAACAACTCACTTTGTTAAATGACAGCCACATCCGCCCTGCCTTTTTTGCCAAGTATCTTAAATATATGTCCTCTGGTTACAAATGCTACGGCCAATGGAAACAATTTCTCCTTAGCTTTATAATTTTGAACACGTCTATTAAATTTCCCTAGACTCTCCACATAACTGAATTCCCTCCTCCCCGGTAACATTATGGTAAATCTCCTCGCAGCCTCTCTGTGGTCTAGATATCCTTTCTAAATGGCAACGCCGGCATTGGACACAATACTGCAGCTGAGCTTTCATCAGCCAATTATAAATGTTTACCACCGCTTCCTTGCTTTTGTGCACCACACCTCTATTTAAAAAGCCATGGAATCCATATGCCTTTTTAACAGCTATATCATCTTCAGCTGCTTCATCAATAACCTTCCCTCCATCAGGAAACTGCCTCTTCCTTGATTGTTGAAGAATATTGGTCTTGTCTGTAATCAGCGTGATTCCATCAGCGCCGAGGGGAGGAGGATTTCTGGAAGTCTGCTGACCCTAGATTGTCATCAGAGCATCATAGAAGCATTTAGTATCATTTCCATCTGCGTACGATTGTATTTCTTATGCCTTTTTAAAAATTATATTCATGAGATGTGGGTTTCGTTGGCAAGGCCAGCATTTGTTGCCCATCCCCTAATTGCCCAGGAGCTGAGTGGCTTGGTTAGCCATTTCAGAGGGCAGTTCTGAGTCAACCACATTGCTGATCTGGAGTCACACGTAGGCCAGACCAGGTAAAGACTTCCTTCCCTAAAGGGTCATTGGTGAACCAGATGGGTTTTTAATGACAATCAACAGTTTCATGGTCACCATCACCAATTCCAGATGTTAATTGAATTTAAATCCTACCAGCTTCCATATTGTGCGATTTGAACCCAGCTCCCTAGAGCATTAGCCTGGGTCCCTGGATTACTAGTCTAGTGACATTACAACTACACCACCGTCTTGCCCTATATGCTTAGTGTGATCTTGCATCACTTTAAGGTTCGATTGGATGATTTTATGGACGTTGCTGAAAGGGGCTTTCTTTGAAGTAGATGAATGGTGGTTTTGTTCAGCTCGAAGAAGATGGTATTTCTCACCCAGCAGAGTCAGGATCTCACTGTTTTCACCAAATCAGTCCTGGTGCTTGTGGGTGGTGGACCTTAGATGTTGTAGGGTAGTAGAGTGCAACAGGCCTCTGAAGGCAATCCAGTCATCCTCCAAGCTGCAAGACCATCGTATGACCATCCTGCTAGAAATCCAGATCTTCTGCAAAGCTTTGCCTCACAATATCCATTTTGAGTCTTGAGATGTTCAGTCTCTTATTCACTTCCTTCCTCCTGGGGGTGGCTGTTCGGCCAAATATGGGTGTTGAACTTTTGAGATAATGAGTTTGTGGCCAGTCCAACAATCTGCTCCACACACAGCTTTGGTCACCCTGACATTCCTTCTGACAATAACGTAGTCAATTAGATGCCAGTGCTTAGAGAAAGGGTCTTGTTTGGCAGACAGAATGCAGTGTTGGTAATGAGGAGGTCATGTTGTGCACACATCTTCAGCAGAAGAAGGCTGTTGCTGTTCCCAGCTCAGTTTCTGCCTATATTCCCTCCCAGGTCTGAAGGTTTGTTCCAGCTGCTTTGGAAAGGGGACCTCACAGCCTGAGCCACCTGCGTGCAGGGTTGAAGGTACATCTTCTGGTCTATTTTCAGCTGCAGCTTTGTCGCTGCCCATTGCCACAAAATTTGAAGACTGTATGTTGATGAATTGGTGGGTGATGACATGACCTTCATGTGAAAATGTATATATATATATAAGTCCAGGAGAGAAATACAGCCTCCAGCACTCCTGCCATTTAGCACTCTTCAAATGCTGGAGCTGTTTGTAAGGCCCAATATCCAGAACTCAAATGTTAGCAGAAGGTTAACTCTGGCCTCTGGCCAAGAAGAGAAGAGGAGAAGAGTGACAATGCAACTCATAAAATAGATGTACACAAGCCCCATTAGTTTAAACCAGAGTTTGGGAAGGTCCAAAAACATTTTTTAACATCAGGCACCACAATGATTACAGACAAGACCAATATTCTGAATCAGCCCTCAACAATCAATGAAGAGGCAATTTCCTGCTTGTCCCAAATTGAAGTCAACAGGTCACTTGCTGACACCCCAAAACAAGCTGAGATCACAAAAGTAATCAGTTTGCTGTGGAGCAGCAAGGCAGCAGGGTCAGGTGCAATACCAGGTGAAATATACAATATAGGAGACACAATACTCATGGATAAACTCACCAAACTATTCCAGATAATGTGGAACAGGAAGCCGTTCCTCAGGGATTCAAAGATGCAGCAATTGTTCACCTTTACAAAAGGAAGGGAAATTTCCCAACTCTTTCACAAAATACTGAAAGGTTTCCCTCCTGACACAGAAGAACAGAAAGTTCCCCAGAATGAGAAGAAACTATGATTATCCAAAAGAAGTAAATTTCAGTATATCCATGCTTAACATACAAATACCAAACTAGATAACCTGATTTAACGTCCCTAATTTTAATCACTCCGCTATTGGTGTGTGTCATTCCAGCTGCCAAAACCTAAGCTCCTTCCTTTCCCAAACCTCCCCGCCTCTCTACCTCTCTTTCCTCCCTGAAAATTTTCCCTACAACCTACCTCTTTTACCTAGTTTTTGGTCATCCGCCATAATATCTATGGATATGGCACAATGTCAAATTTTGTTTGATAACACTCCCTTGAAACATGTTGGGACGTTTTACTATCATAAAGGTGCTAAGTTGTTGTTAACACTGCAGTCTGATTGTGCGTAGATGCGATTTTCTTTTTGGCAAAAATATACTTCCATCATAAAATATCTAAAAGAACGTTACAAAATGGTCATCACAGAAAATGCAGTGATATTCAAATTTTCTACATAGATTATGTTGCACTCTGAGGTGCTTCAGTACAATTGTGATACATGTAATATTTACTGTATACGTCAATGTTAATCATACAGCCTGAGGGGAAATATACAATTTCCAGCATCTCGACGTACAATGGCTGCAAATGCTTAGAGAGTGACCTTTCCCCATTGCGCCTCTGCAGTGGCTGCCCCAAGCTTTAGTGCGTCCCTCAGCACATAGTCATGGACCTTGGAATGTGCCAGTTTGCAACACTCAGTCGGGGACAACTCTTTGCACTGGAAGACCAGCAAGTTTTGGGCAGGCCAAAGAGTGTCTTGCACCGAGTTATGATCCTCCATGGATGCAATGTTTGACAATTACTTCGTTGGGGTTAAATTCTTCAATGAAATAACAATCATTGATTGAAAGAACCTCACTTACAATTCCGTACACTTTACATTTAGTATATCAGTCAGTCTCTGATACACCACTAGGTCAGTCCCAAGGAGGACTGCTGGCAGACCAGCTAACTCAGTCAACCTGATTTCCAAGGGTGACAATCTCAGTCCTGATAAAACTTTTAAAATAGATGACAAAATGAACTTGCAGAACCATGGGTCCAATAATCCCACAATAGCTGGCCATATAATGCAAATGATAATCAAAATGAAGAAATAAAGGACAAACTGCCCTCTCAGAAAAAAAATGGTTGCATTTATATAACATGTTCAGTGGCCACGCACCTACAAAGCACTTTAGAGGTAATGACGTACTTTCAAAGTGTTGTTACTGTTGTAACGTAGGAATCATGACAGCCAATTGCACATAGCAAACTTCCACAACACCAAAGTAATAATGACTACTGTAACGGGACTAAGTCCTCACATTATATCTTTATGAAATATATATATCACTATGGCTACTTCCTAAAATTTCAAAACTGGACATTGACCTTTTAAAATGACTGAAGCTATGTCTGGGTGTGACCCTAAACAAAAGAGCAACCAGGCCAGTATTGTACAGACTTGCGCCTCATTATCTCTTAAGAGATGCTAACGACGTCTGTGGACTGCAGAGACCAAATTCAAAGGGAATTATACAACAGCCATCTCTACTTCATAAACCAAGCCTGGCCAACCAGAGCCGAGTCATCTGCTAACACAAAGGACCCTGCAAGCTTCCTTTCAAATTCTTAATGGTTGGAACATTAACAATCTCAGGAACCCAAACAAAGGAATACCTCATTTGTCAAAGCCAAAGTGGAGAATTGGCAATCATGTGACATGACTCCCCTAGCTGGGAGAACCAGTTATACTGTCTTGCTGTACTGAAAATCAGTCTGCCATCTTCCATCTACCAAGCAGCAGCACAGAAAAGGCGCTCCGTCCAGGTCTGAATGCCTGGCCCCCATCTACACTTTCCACTAGAACGTCTGAACTTCTATACCATCGCCTACAAGAGTAATTCATCTCTGCGTGCCTGTCTCATCTTGGAAGTCATCTCTACTGGAAAAGTGAATTATCTAGCATCAGTTTTCAACCTGCCAACCTCTTTGAAGGAATACATCATTGGATTTTGATTCTGGACAATATTTCTTTGCTCTGTGATCTTTGCCCTGTAAATCTTTCTTTCTCTATCCTTTTTTTATTGTATTAATGCACAGGAGGCTACGTAGTGACAACCCTCCCACCCCACGCTTTGAGTGTGTGAATAAACTAACCCGCTGAGTTCACCCTGTCGCAAGTTTGCTGTAGGGTTACTAATAGATATTGGATAACACCAAAACTGAGGGGGTGGGAAATATGCTACTGCTTTAAAGGGGTAAATCAAAATCAAAACACCTTTCTGTTTATGGACAGGTGGTGAGAGGAGAAATCAGGGCTGTTTAAATTGAAACCCCCTACTGTCCATTACACCACAAAATCTGTTTTTGTGATGTTGACTGAGGGATAAATATTGTCCAGGACACCTGCCCTTCTTTGAAATGGTGCCATGGAATATTTTACATCCACCTGAAAGGGAAGATGGGCCTTAGTTTAATGTGTGAGCTTGGCAGGCAGCACTCCCACACTACTGCACTGCAGAGTCAGCCAAGATTTATGTGCTTAAAACCTGGAATGCAAACTGAACCCACAACCTTCTGACTCAGAGGTAAAACTGCTACCCACTGAGCCATAGCTGACACCTAGACAAGTGCTATTTTGAAGAGTAAGGGAGTTCTCCCCAGTGTCCTGGCCAATATTCATCCCTCAGTGAATATCACTAGAAGAGGTTACTTGGTCATTATCATCCTGCTGTTTGTCAGACTTTGTGCAAATTGGCTGCTTCATTTCCTATGTAACAACAATGACTACACTTCAAAATTACTTCATTAGCTATAAAGAACTTTGGGATGTCCTGAAGTTGTGAAAGGCGCTATAGAAATGCAAGTCTCTCTTTCTCTTTTCTACTTTCTTCTTCCTTTCGGCTTTACTGGAGATATATTTTCTCTGACTTGCTAACATTCTTTCTAAGCCTTCACATCTCACCTGATGCCAAAGGCCGATGTTCCCAAGAAAAATGAGACCTAACATAGCCGACCTTCCTAGGAAATTATAGGTGTTCCCGACGGTCGGTCTTAGCAAGGTGGCCAGGTTTACATTAGAGTTGGCGCTGGCTGTCCAAATCAGATGCAAGCAGCCCTCTCAGGCCAACGGAAAGGCATCTACATGAATCCATGAACCCATTACCACCTTGTGCTTCTTTGGCAGTTATCCAGGTCCTTTTATGTGTTTTTTTTTAGTCTTAATTCCAAAAAAACAAGCTGACAATGCTTCCTTTTTTTTAGTGGTCTCGTTTGAACAGAACTACGAACTGGACCAAGCAAGGGTTTTGCAGTTGCTTCTCTCCCTCTCTTCATGTCACAAAGTCAGCGGTCCCCTGTACTGTACTGTGTACTATGCTGAGCAAAGGTTCAGTCAGGCTGACCCCTCTCACACAAGAGTCCCAGGGTAGGTGGTTGAACAGCTTGCATCCCTATTCACAGCACCTTCATTGAGCCCAGTTCCCACACAGCTATCAAAGCACTTAATAGCTTATAATTAGCTCGCCATCTGGTAGCAGGACTCTGTAGCTGTGCACTGCTGGTATGCCCAGATCCATTGAGAGGAGGGATATTGTGCAAAGGAATGTTTTCCACTCCAGTGGCCATTGCCTAGAGAATTGGTCCTAATACAATATCGGGGGATCTGTGTACAATGAGAGCCAGTGTCATTGCTTGTAGTCAGCCCAGTAACTGCACTCTTCAGCACCATAAACAACACTGAATCTAGTTAATACCAGCTTAATGACTGAGTTAAATGTACTCAGTGATCTTCGTACAATGGCTGGTCAAAGCAATATGGAAACTTTTTCATATTCATTGCAGTTAACATAATCCTGCACCTGCTTATCATGAGTCATTATTCCTGATCTGTGGAATGTTTTACAATGTTCTTTTTTCTTTCTTCACTGTTGCCCTCTTCCCCCACCTCCCAACCACCTACCCCCCCCACTAAATTCATTAAATTGCCTGCCCAACCTGCATGCCCTTGAAGGGGTACAGAGTCACACAGTCCTCCACAACCTTACTCAAGTGGCTATTCTTCGCGGCTGATTAGGTTTCGTCAGACTGATCAACTGTGGACGGCATCACAACTGAGCCCGATACTGTGCCCGTCCGTCACCGGCAGGGGCTCAGTGCACTGTGATCATGAGTCTGGTGGTGTAGTGGTTATGTTACTGGATCAGTAATACCAAGGCCTACTTCCAGAGAATGTAAGTTCAAATCTCACCAAAGTAATCTGAGATCAGTTTAAATGTGAAAGTTGCTACGACACTGTTACATTGTCATAAATGCCTAACTTATGCAGTATGGCCCTTACCTGGTTCAACCTGTATGTGACTCAAATCCCACTGGATGAGTTTTAACTGCCCCTTGAAGTGATCCAACAGACCATTCAAATCTCTAAAGGAAGGGTCTACCACTGCTACTTTCTCAGGGTAATCAGGAATGGTCCACTTTTTTTTAAAGTATTCTATTCATAAAATTTGTAAAATCACATTACAGTACAGTTCAAGTTTGACGTTACATAAAGAGCAATACGGCTCAATTCCTTTCACTACAGTATGTGGCACTCTGAGGTGCCTCACCTCACTTACGATTACAGGTTTCATAATATACATTTATATTTCATGTCAGGCACTCTCTGGTACCTAAATCCCAAGGGGTTTTGCATGTTTCCAGTCTCTCGTTATAATATGGCATGATGGCCTTAGACTGTGACCTTTCCCTATCGGGCTTTGCAGCAGCTGCCCCAAGCTTTAGTGCATCTCTCAGCAGGGAGTTCTGGGCCTGGGGGATGCAGAATTTAATGCTGGTGACAGGGGTCTCGCCCACCGACTGGAGAACCAGAGGGAACCCACGTTGCCCTCTTTGCAGAAGGCCTGCCAGAACTAAGTGCCCATCAGGCACTTAACTGGCCAGTTTCGTGCGTTCCCCAGAATTTAGGCCCCAGTGGGCTGAAACCCCACCCCCCCCCAGATCTGCAGGTCAATCAGAGGCTGGCAGCTCCCATTGCCCGTCAGTGCCACCAGGAGCAGTGGCTGCTGCTGGTAATGCACCCATCAGAGGCCTACGATCACTGGGAGACCCAAGCCACAGGTGAATGAGGACCATATGGGGGGGTTACATTGAGGGTGTCGCTCGCTCTGTGGGGGAGCAAGTCAGAAGAAAGGTCAGGGGGTGGATCTCAGTGGGCCTCCCGCTTCCTGTTGCCAGGCCCCTTGAACAGGCACCGAGAGACCCCGCCCCACTCTGTCAGGATTGCTTTTCAGGCTCCCTGCATGGCAACATCCCCACCCGCAGCTGGTTGAATACCTGCAGTGGCGGGATGAGGCCCTTAAGTGGGCATTAATTAATTAGAGTTTGGGCTGGAAGGCCATCCATGAGCCTTCCTGGTCCCAGACTTAATCGGGCATAGGGCGCCACCCTGCACCCTTCCGCCGATTAAATCCACCGCCCCCCCCCCCCCCCCCACCCCCCCCCCCCACCACCTCCAAACATGCTGCAGGCAGGGCACTAAATTCCACCCAGGAGCTTGCCAGTCTGCAACACTCAGTCACTGACAAGCTCTTTGCATTGGGAGACTAGCAAGTTTCAGGCAGACCAAACTTTCACCAAGATGATGTTTGTCCCTGAGATGGACAATAAATGTTGGCCTTGCCCATATTCTGGAATGAATCGGAATGGGGTAAAAGGCTGCTTGGTGTTCACCTGGCCACCACAAAGATGTTCAAGCCACTTTGCTAACGCCACCCAGGCAGTGGGTCAGCTAACTCAGCACATCCCATCTTAATATTGGAAAGACTTGACTGATTTTAACACTAGTCAATGCGTCTGCAGTGCATGCAGAGAAGTCCTCGTTTTGGTTTATTGTTCAAAAGCACTGCTCACGATGAAATTGAGCTGTACTGAGTAGCACTGAGTCATGATGCATGGGAGGAGGGAACTCTTCATTGAAGAGTCCAAGCCTAAGTACTAGCCTCAAACCTATTGCCAACATTCCTGGATGGAATGCATTACTGGCAGCTCTAGGAATTAAAGAGTAATCTCGTGGACAATTCCACAAGCAACCAGCGGAACAGGTCATGGAGGCAATAATAAACTGGAGTTGGGACAGAAGGCTGTCTGACCAACAGTCAAAAATCATCCAATTGGATAACAAAGAGTCTGCTCACTTTCCAACTGGCATGTACCACAAGGATGGACCAATGGCGTGATCACCCAGGTAGCTGGAGTTGGGAAGTCACATGATGAAACCTCTCGGAATATGTCCAATCAGAGTTGGCTATCCTTCTTGAACCAGGTCCAAATTCAGCTTCTCTCTTGCTGGGGCAGCTTGCCATTGAGGACAATTTGCCACATGAGGGGAGTTTGCCAGCTCACCAGATGGAACATTGTTCATTCCAGCACTTGGTGAGTAAGGGAAATCTGGCAGAGCCAGTCCTGCTACAATAACCTCAACAATCTACATTTGTATAGAATCATAGAATAATGCAGCAAAGAAGGAGGCCATTTGGCCCATCAAGCTTCTACCAGCTCTTCGAAAGAGCTATCCAATTATTCTCCTCCTCCTGCTCTTTCCCCAGAGCCCTGCAAGCTTTTCCCTTTCAAGTATTTATCCAATTCTCTTTTGAAACTTACTACTGCTTCCACCGCTCTTAGCAGAAGCGCATTCCAGACCACAGTAATTCACTGTGCAAAAAAAATTTTCCTCATGTTGCTTCTTGCTCTTTTGCCAATCACTTTAAATTTGTGTCCTCTTCATTGACTGTCTTGGGAAACAATTTCTCCTTATTTGCTCGACAAAAGAGGGCAGGTTAGTTTAGTTGGCTAGTGTGCAGCACAGGTTCGATTCCTGTTCTAGCTGAAGAGACTTGTACCTGCCTCCTCACCCTGCCCCTGAGAGTGGAAGGCAATGGTAAGCCACCACTGACAAAAACTGCCAAGAAAATGGCTCAGGATGAAGCATCAGCAGACAATGAGCCAAGATCTTGCCTTGGCACAGCACACATGAATGAATAAATGAAAAAAACTCTATGAAACCCATTCATGATTTTGAACACCTCTATCAAATCTGTTAATCTTCTCTGGTCTAAGGATAACAACCCCAGCTTTTCCAATCTCTTGACATATCTGATGCAAAGGCTATGGGCCCTGACAGTATTCCGGAAATAGTACTGAAGACTTGTGCTCCAGAACGTGCCGCGCCCCTAGCCAAGCTGTTCCAGTACAGCTACAACACTGGCATCTACCCGGCTATGTGGAAAATTGCCCACATATGTCCTGTGCACAAAAAACAGGACAAATCCAACCTGGCCAATTACCGCCCCATCAGTCTACTCTCTATCATCAGTAAAGTAATGAAAGGGGTCATCAACAGTGCTATCAAGTGGCACTTGCTTAGCAATAACCAGCTTACTGACGCCCAGTTTGGGTTCTGCCAGGGCCACTCAGCTCCTGACCTCATTACAGCCTTGGTTTAAACATGGACAAAAGAGCTGAACTCCAGAGGTGAGGCGAGAGTAAGTGCACTTGACATCAAGGCCGCATTTGACAGAGTGTGGCATCAAGGAGCTCTAGCAAAACTGGACTCAATGGGAATCAGGAAAACTCTCCACTGGCTGGAGTCATACCTAGCACAAAGGAAGATGGTTGTGGTTGTTGGAGGTCAGTCATCTCAGTTCCAGGACATCACCGCAGGAGTTCCTCAGGGTAGTGTCCTAGGCCCAACCATCTTCAGCTGCTTCATCAATGAACTTCTTTCCATCATAAGGTCAGAAGTAGGGATGCTCGCTGATGATTGTACGATGTTCAGCACCATTCACGACTCCTCAAATACTGAAGCAGCCATGTCCAAATGCAGCAAGACCTGGACAATATCCAGGTTTGGGCTGACAAGTGGGAAGTAACATTCATGCCAAACAAATGTCAGGCACTGACCATTTCCAACAGGAAAGAATCTACCCATCACCCCTTGATGTTCAATGGCATTACTATCACTGAGTTCCCCACTAACAACATCCTGGAGGTTACCATTGACCAAATACTGAACTGGTCTAGCCATATAAATACTGTGGCTACGAGAGCAGGTCAGAGGCTAGGAATCGTGCAACAATTAACCCACCTCCTGACTCCCCAAAGCCTGTCCAACATCTACAAGGCACAAGTCAGGAGTGTGATGGAATACCCCCCTCTTGCCTGGATGAGTGCGGCTCCCACAACACTCAAGAAGATTGACACCATTCAGGATAAAGCAGCCCACTTGATTGGCACCACATCCACAAACATTCACTCCCTCCACCACCGACGCGCAGTAGCAGCAGTGTGTACCATCTACAAGATGCACTGCAGGAATTCACCAAGGCTCCTTCGACAGCACCTTCCCAACCCACGACCACTACCATCTAGAAGGACAAGGGCAACAGATAGATGGAAACACCATCGCCTGGAAGTTCCCCTCCAAGTCACTCACCATCCTGACTTGGAAATATATTGCCGTTCCTTCACTGTCGCTGAGTCAAAATCCTGGAACTCCCTTCCTAACAGCACTGTGGGCGTACCTACACCACATAGACTGCAGCAGTTCAAGAAAGAAGCTCACCACCATCTTCTCAAGGGCAACTAGGAATGGGCAATAAATGCTGGCCCAGCCAGCGAAGCCCACAAGTCCAGATCATTAATATAAACCAAAAAGAGCCATGGTCCTAATACCAACCATTGGGGGACAGTGCTGTATACCTCCTTCCACTCTGAAAAGCAACCATTTGGCACTACTCTCTGCTTCTTATCCTTTAGCCAACTTTATATCCAGTCTGCCACTGTCCCTTTAATCTCATGGGCTTTAATTTTGCTAATAAGTCTACCAGGCGGCACATCATCAAACACATTTTGGAAGTCCGTATATATGCAACATCAACTACACTACCCTCATCAATCCTCTCCATTACTTTATCAAAGAATTTGATCAAGTTAGTCAAGCACAATTTGCCATTAACAAATCCATGCTGACTTTAACTTCTTGACCCACTCTTTTCCAAATTCCAATTAATTTTGTCCTGGATTATTGTCTCTAAAGGTTCCCCATGACCAACATTAGGGTTACCAATCTATAGTTGTCAATTTTATCCCTCTCCCCCTTCTTAAACATGAGTGTAACATTTGCAATCCTCCAGTCATCTAGCAACACCCCCATACCTAAGGAGGATTGGAAGATTGTGGACAAATTCTCCGCAATTTCCAGCCTTGTTTTCCTCAGTAACCTAGGATGCATCACATTTGGACTGGTTGACATTTCCACTTTGACGACTAGAATCGCAGAATTGTTACAGCACAGAAGGAGACCATTCAGCCTGTCTTGCCTGATCTGGCTCTCTGAATGAGCAATGCACCCAGTGCCTATCTCCTGCCTTCTCCTTGTAACCCTGCACATGCTTCCTTTTCAGATCATAATCCTGTTCCTTCTTAAATGCCTCGATTGAATCTGCCTCCACCATACTCTCATGCAGCACATTCCAGTTCTTAACCACTTGCTGTGTAAAAAAGGTTTTTCCTCATGTCTCCATTGCTTCTTTTCCCAATTACCTGAAATCTGTGCCCTCTTATTCTTGACCCTTCAACCGGTGGGAACACTTTCTCCCTTTCTACACTGTCCAGGCCCCTCACGGTGTTGAATACCTCTATCAGTTCCTCTCAACTTTCTCTTCTTCCGAGTAGAACAGTCCCAGATTCTCCAACCTATTTAGGTAACTGAAGTTCCTCATTTCTGAGACCAGACTCATGAATCTTTTCTGTACTGTGTCTATTGCCCTCACATCTTTTCTAAAGTGTGGCATCCAGAACTGGATACAATATCCAGCTGAAGCCAAAACCAGTGTTTTATACAAATTTGACATAACCTCCTTGCTCTTGTACTCTGCCTCTTTATCTATTTTTATCCTCCCCAACTTCCTCCTCCTTTACTGCTACACTGGCAGCATCCTCTCCTCCAGTGGAGACAGATGCAAAGCGCCCTTTATTGTAGCCCCTTTATCGCAGTAAAATGCCAGCATCAGCCAACGACATCAGGCCACCAATCGGGATCCTTGGAGAAACCAACACCCCAAAAATACAGCAACTTCAAAACAAAAAGAGCAGACAACAGTTCATAAGGTTTAAAAAAAAAGGGATTGGGCAGAAAGGTGCATGCTCCGGCAATGAAGAGGTTAAAATTATACAGATTCACACTGTGGTTATGAGTTGGTGACACTTTAGACCTGGGTTGCAGCATCTGCATTGAAACCAAAACAAAGCCAAGTGACTGGGCATTCGTACAGCTTTTACTTGTATCATCTGTTGCTGGCACCTGCCTTTTAGCTGCTAACTGATTGAATTTTTTTCCATACACAATGCAAGATCGCAGCCTTTGATGGGGGGGGAGCCCCACCCAGGTCAACCCAAGCCTGGGAAAATGGAACAGGTGTTCAGGCAGAGTAAAGCAATCTGTCGGACGGAGCCTGCGGAAGGAAGGTGCAGGGATCGCTGGAGCATGGGTGTAAGGCTCTGGGACTCTCTCGGAGAGCAGAGACTAATGGCTTAATTACCATCTGAATTCTGGGAAAGGACTGCCTGATCCCAGTGGTGAGCAG
Source organism: Cetorhinus maximus (assembly GCF_964194155.1). Taxonomy (NCBI): domain Eukaryota; kingdom Metazoa; phylum Chordata; class Chondrichthyes; order Lamniformes; family Cetorhinidae; genus Cetorhinus; species Cetorhinus maximus. Next base: position 10,977,731 of record NC_135891.1, read on the forward strand.
CAGTCCTACTCCATATGGCACTCACACTGCTCCAAAGAGGGATCATCGTTTTTTTTTCCCAGTGGAGAGGTTGGTAGCTGGCTATTAATCCTAAAGCCTTTGAGTAAACCGCATCCAGTGAAACTTACAGCTTAGTAACTTGTCCCTTTCATTACCAGTCTGGACCACACAGGACAAGACCTTTGCTTCTCAGGCACTGTGATTTTTTAATTGGAACTTGTGACAGGTTTTAAGTCTGTGCATTTCTGTCATTCTTTCTAATTTTGCTTCTCTATGAAATAAAAGCCACTCCCTAAATAAGTATGAATTAGAAAAAAAATATCAGTGCAGACCATTTCAAGGTTTTGATTCCCTTACTGTGCTCAGTTAACTGCTCCTAGCTGCGGCAATTAGGAACATAGGAACAGGGGTAGGCCATTCAACCCCTCAAGCCTGTTCTGTCAATTGGACTATTCTCTGGGTGGTTAATGATCACTGCTACGGAGTCTGGACAGAGTAGGCAGGAAGAGACTGTTCCCGTTGGTGGAAGAATCAAGAACCAGAGGACACGGAGGGGCTGAGTGGCCTCCTGCTCCTAATTCATATGTTCGCATGGAAGTGATTGGCAAAAGAAGCAATGATGACAGGAGGAAAAACCTTTTTACACAGCGAATGGTTACGATCGGAATGTCCTACCTGAGAGTGTGGTGGAAGCAGATTCAATCATAATATTCTAATATCATGAGGAATAGGAGCAGGAGTTGGCCACTTGGCCCATCGCGGCTTTCAAAAGAGATTAGGACAATTATCTGAGGAGAAAAAATTGGCAGAACTATGGGAAAAGGCGGGGGGAGTGGGACTAGCTAAATTGCTCTTGCAGAGAGCCGAAACAGACACAATGGGCTGAATGGCCTCTTTCTGTGCCATAACCACTCTATGATTCCATGAAAATGGACTCTGGCCTCTTGCTCATCCCAAAATTTAATCGCTCCGTCGTTGAGGCCATGCCTCCAGCTGCCTAGATCCTAATCTCTGGAATTCTCTCCCTAAACCTCTCCACCTCTCCCTCATCTTTTGCAATGCTCCTTAAAATCTATCTCTTCAATCAAGCTCTTGGCCATCTGACCCAATATCTCCCTATATGGCTTGGTGTCCAGTTTCGTTTGCTAACATGCCTGCAGAGCACATTGAGGCATTTTACTCCATTAAAGGTACAATATCAGTACAAGTTTTGTTGTTGTGTGTTAGGTGAACACACATACAACCCTCTCTTGAATAAGTTGCCAAAGTTCAGCATTTATGTTCACACTCGGGCAAGGAATCTGCGGAAGAATTGGGGTCCCAGCGCAAGTCATGAATTCAGCAAAGGATGGATGAAAACCTGCACTCATGTGACACACAGTATGACTGTAGTTCAGGTGGAGTGTGGCATGGAGTGAGATGATGTGTGTGTTCATTATGTCACTAGAACACTAGAACCACAGAATGGCTACAGCACAGAAGGAGGCCATTCAGTCCATCGTGCCCATGTGTGCTCTCTGAAAGAACAACTCACCTAGTCCGACTCTTCTGCCTTTTTCCCAGGCCCTGCAAATTCTTTTAGCTTCAGATAGCGATCCAATTCGCTTTGGAAGGCCTCGATTGAATCTGCCTGCACAACCAGGATTGGCCTGGAGTCTCCAGGAATTGATGATCGGTCTCCAGGACACTGCTGTGTGCAACCCTGGAGAAAAATGATGGGGCATTAAAAAAGTTGTTTTTTTTTCATTTTCTTTGAACTTTTCTCTTCACCAGATATAAAAGTGTTGAAAATGGGAAAAACAGGCTGTTTGGCTGACAGTCAAGCATCATCCAGTTGGCCAATGAGTCATTTTGCTTTCCAATTGGCATAGGAAGGAGCTGCATCACAAGGATGGATGTGTTGGTCGACTAATAGCTGGAGCGTGGGGGCAAATCATGTGATGAAACCTCCAGGATTTAGTCACGGTTGGCAACCCTATCCACCACATTCCAGTTCCTAACCATGCACTGTGTAAAAAAAATCTTCCTCATGTAACTGTTGCTTCTTTTGACAATGACCTTAAATTGGTATTTTCTGGTTTTCAACCCTTCTGCCAATGGGAATGGCTTCTCTCTATCTACTCTGTCCAGATATGATTTTGAACACCTCTATCAAATCTCCTCTTAATATTCTTTTCTCCAAGGAGAACAGAACCAGCTTCTCCAGTCTATCTGCATAGCTGAACTTTTAAGATCCTGAAGGGTCTTGACAGGGTGGATGTGGAGAGGATGTTTCCACTTGTGGGAGAATCTAGAACTAGGGGTCACTGTTTAAAAATAAGGGGTCGTTCATTTATGACAGAGATGACATTTTTTCTCTCCTGGGTAGTGAGTCTTTGGAACTCTCTTCCTCAAAAGGCAGTGGAATCTTGGAATATTTTTAAGGCAGAGCTAGCTAGATTCTTGATTAACAAGGGGGTGAAAGGTTATCAGGGAAGGCAGGCATGTGAGGTTGAGGTTACAATCAAATCAGCCATGATCTCAGTGAATGGCGGAGCAGGGTCGAAGGGCCAAGTGGCCTAATCCTGCTTCTAACTTGTATGTCCATATGTCCGTATGTTCTCATCCCTGAATCTTTTCTGCACCCTCTCTAACGCCTTCACACCCTGCCTGAAGTGTGGTGCTCAAAACTGGACACAGTACTCCAGTTGAGGCTGAACCAGCGTTTTATATGGGTTTTTCATAACATCCTTGTTTTAGCACTCTATGTCCCTATTTGTAACGCCCAGGATCCTGTCTGCTTTATTACCCACTTTCTCAACCTGCCTGGCCACCTACAGTAACTTGTGCACATATACCCCCCCTTTAGAATTCTACCCTTTATTTTATACTAAACCAATGAATTATTTCATACTTCTGTGCATTAAATTTTGTCTGCCACTTGTCCATCCTGTCTAAGTCCTCTTGAAGTTTATCACTATCCTCATTACTGCTCACAATACTTTCAAACTTTGTGTCATCCGCAAATTTTGAAATTGTGCCCTGCACACCAAAGTCTAGGTCATTAATATTAATCAAGAAAATCTGTGGTCCTAATCAATATTCCCTCTAAAGTTTCCTTGTACTGGGTGGGCTATAAACTCCTTCTGAACATCACGTTTTTGCCCATGGTCAGTTTATATTTTAAAAGTCATTGATCATCAGGAATTTGTGAGCGGATTTCAATGTGTATTATATTCCAGATTGCTGTGTGGACCTTAAAGGGAGCATTGCCCTCTTCCCATTTCTCCTTCATATTAAATATCCCATTCCAACTCCACCTCTCACAGGTCCAATCAACTTCTCCTGTAACAGATTACATTGTATTCTCACAAATCCCAATGCACCTCACTTCTCACTGATCCTGTTCTTCCTCTCATTCTCACTGATCCCATTCTCCCTCTCATTCTCACTGATCCCATTCTCCCTCTCATTCTCACTGATCCCATTCTCCCTCTCATTCTCACTGATCCCATTCTCCCTCTCATTCTCACTGATCCCATTCTCCCTCTCATTCTCACTGATCCCATTCTCCCTCTCATTCTCACTGATCCCATTCTCCCTCTCATTCTCACTGATCCCATTCTCCCTCTCATTCTCACTGATCCCATTCTCCCTCTCATTCTCACTGATCCCATTCTCCCTCTCATTCTCACTGATCCCATTCTCCCTCTTATTCTCACTGATCCCATTCTCCCTCTCATTCTCACTGATCCCATTCTCCCTCTTATTCTCACTGATCCCATTCTCCCTCTTATTCTCACTGATCCCATTCTCCCTCTTATTCTCACTGGTCCCATTCTCCCTCTTATTCTCACTGATCCCATTCTCCCTCTCATTCTCACTGATCCCATTCTCCCTCTTATTCTTACTGATCCCGTTCTCCCTCTCATTCTCACTGACCCCATTCTCCCTCTCATTCTCGCCGATCCCATTCTCCCTCTCATTCTCACTGACCCCATTCTCCCTCTCATTCTCGCCGATCCCATTCTCCCTCTCTTCTCACTGATCCCATTCTCCCTCTCATTCTCCCTCTCATTCTCGCCAATCCCATTCTCCCTCTCATTCTCACTGATCCCATTCTCCCCCTCATTCTCGCCGATCCCATTCTCCCTCTCATTCTCACTGATCCTGTTCTCCCTTTCATTCTCACTGATCCCATTTTCCCTCTCATTCTCACTGATCACGTTCTCCCTCTCATTTTCACTGATCCCATTCTCCCTCTCATTCTTGCCGATCCCATTCTCCCTCTCATTCTCACTGACCCCATTCTCCCTCTCATTCTCACTGACCCTATTCTCCCTCTCTTCTCACTGATCCTGTTCTCCCCGCTTCTCACAGCCCACACCTGGACTGTTGACCTCTTTCCCGACGTAAGAGCTTGCACTGTCAGAACAGTACAAAAGAGAGGAGAGGATGCACACAGCTTGAAAACCTGCATTTACATCATTAGCAACCTTAAAAATCCATTAAATTTGCCAACAGTGAAATGAAGCTCACATAATGTGAGCTCTCAACCATTATCTATGAATCCAGACAATTTAAATTAATTTGCCCATTTCCAGATTGCCCTACATATGGCTCAGTTAATGTAGGCATTCATTAGATCATACTCCGTATGATCAATAACCCAATCTGCATCATAAAACTGCCCATCAGAAAGCATTAGGTGCTCATTGAGACTAAATCCATTGATTAACTTCACCCAAGACTATGTATTTAACTGGACATGATGAGACATGCCCACTAGAATTGGAATCTTTAGTTGCCTTTCTGGGCCATTCAGCCGGTGGTTGACTCCTGGGCTGTTCAGAGCTGCTGAATGGGGAGCAGTCCAGAGTCTCACTCTAATCCAGGGCTCCATTTTCGTTTAGCTCAGACCCTTCCCTCCCCTCGCTGGCTGATCTGCCCCCGGAAAATATTCCCAAGTCTCTTGCCCTGCTACGACCCTTCGCGGATGAATTTGGAGTGCTCTCACTGTCTGAAGCTCAGTCTCTGCCAGAGCTGTGGGGCCTTTACCAACGCCTTGCCTTCTACCCTTCTTCCCACGCGCTACTCGCTGCTGGACACACACCCCACCCCTCCAACCCCATAATGCCCTCAGCTCTGAAGAAAAGTCACATGGACCCAAAAAATCAACTGTTTCTCTCTCCACAGATGCTGCCAAACCTGCTGAGCTTTTCCAGTATTTTCTGCTTTTATCCTTCCATCCCCCCCACTCAAGCTCACTGCTTCTCCAATCTTGCACTTGTTGCTCCTCCAATCACAGATACTGTCTCTCTTGCACTTGTTGCTCCTCCAATCACAGATACTGTCTCTCTTGCACTTGTTGCCCCTCCAATCACAGATACTGTCTCTCTTGCACTTGTTGCTCCTCCAATCACAGATACTGTCTCTCTTGCACTTGTTGCTCCTCCAATCACAGATACTGTCTCTTTTGCACTTGTTGCCTCTCCAATCACAGATACTGTCTCTCTTGCACTTGTTGCCCCTCCAATCACAGATACTGTCTCTCTTGCACTTGTTGCTCCTCCAATCACAGATACTGTCTCTCTTGCACTTGTTGCCCCTCCAATCACAGATACTGTCTCTCTTGCACTTGTTGCCCCTCCAATCACAGATACTGTCTCTCTTGCACTTGTTGCTCCTCCAATCACAGATACTGTCTCTCTTGCACTTGTTGCCCCTCCAATCACAGCTTCACTCTCTTCCCATGCATGCTACTCTTCCAGTCACAGCTGCAGTTTTTTCCCTCTCTCTCTCTCTCTCCAGATGCGCACAACCTTGCCAATGGGATTTTATGTTCAGCCTCACCACATACCCCCTCTCCCCCCACCACATTCGAGCTCCTTGTCATGAGTACCCTTATTATTTCAGTGTGTGGGACCATCATGATTGCAGTGTACCTCAGGTTGCTGAGGATGTGCACCGCTGTAATAATTAAGTGCTCAGCACTCGATGGACTGTTGTGCAGCCACATGGTTGTACAGTTTAGAGGGAGCATTGGTCCCAATACCAACCCCTGGGGAACCTCACTCTCCGTACCTTTTACCACTACTCTCTGCTTCCTGTCACTCAGCCAACTTCATATCCATGCTGCCATTGTCCCTTTTATTCCATTGGTTTCAACTTTGCTGACAAGCTTGTTATGTGATATTTTTGTCAAATGTCTTTTGGAATTCCATGAACACTATATGAACCGCATTACCCTCATCAACCCTCTCTGTTACCTCATCAAAGCACCGAAGCAAGTTATTTAAACATGATTTGTTCTTTAAAAAATCGGTGCTGGCTTGCCTTAATTAATCCACATTTGACCAAGTGACGGTTAATTTTGTCCCAGATTATCATTTCTAAGATCTTTCCATCACCAAGGTTATGACTGGCCTGTAGTTGTTAACTTTCTGTTGCTTCTTATTCAGCTGCTATTATACTCCTGACCTTGGATGGATTCTCTAGTCAGGAAAAGCTGTGCCAATTCTGTACGGGGAGATAGGGATGTTAAAAGAAAGGCAAGCAGAAGGAGGAGAAAGGAGAGAACAATTTTCAACAGTGAGCAAATCCTCAATTTATTTTAAAATATCCATATCTCTACAGCCAACTCTCTGAGGTACCAACCTTCCTCCAGTTCTGGCTTCTTTGTGCATCCTAGATTTTAATCACTCCACCATCGGTTGCCATGCCTAGCTGCCTGTGTCCTAAATGCTGGAATTCCATCCCTAAACTTCTCTGCCTCTCTCGTTCCTCTTTTAAGGTGCTCCTCAAAACCTACCTCTTTGACCAAACTTTTGGTTATCTATCTTCATATCTCATGATGTGTCTCGGTGTCTATTGTGCTTGGTAATGGTCCTGTGAAAAACCTAAAGGATGTTTTACGATGTTCAAAGATGCGATATAAATACAAGTTGTTGTTTCTGTTATCCTCTTGTCTTCTCTCACCTCCCTATTTCTTTTCTTCCCTATCACCTTGCTCCCTTGCTGCTCACCTCATGGTGTCGACTCCTTGCTTGGGTCACATTTCCTAGACCTCAAAGAACCGGGGCCATTCTTCATGTGTAAACTTCAACAGTGAGGGTCTTCTCCACATAAGAGGTCAATGCAGAGCTTGTGTAATGTATACAGACACACACACACGGCAGAATCGTCCCAGATTTGCACAAAGTGCAGTAGCGGGTGGGAGAAAGGACATTTTACCCGCTGGCCGCAATAGCAGGTTTTTGCGCTGTATCATCCCACTCCCGGCACATCCCACTTCATTAATAATGCATTCCTGGGAAACACACCGGGTCACTGGCGGATTGGCCTCTGATTTGCCCGCCCCACCGTCACCCCAGGTCTTCGGTAATCCAGGCACCATATTTAAAGGGCCCCCTGCACAGAGCGAGCACTCTCTAAGGGATCAAAAGCTGCTGGAATGTCATGGTTACCAAAGGGAGGAAACATGCTGCCTCCATATTTAGCGGTACCTCCCTCGAGCGCCTACTGGATGCAGTGGGGGCCCGCCGTGTAGTCCTCTACCCCCACTCTGGGTGAAGACCAGCAAGCAAGGTCACCAATCCAGCATGGGAGGTGGTGGCAGCGGTGGTCAGCGCCAACGTCCTGCAAAAGAGGACAGCCACCCAGTGCCGAAAGAGGGTAAGTCACTGTTCTCATCACTCTCAACTCACACACTTATAAACCCATTACACATCCACAGGGATCTCACTCACTGCCAGTTCAAAGGACATCAACATTCACTCTCACACACACACCTTCATCTGCCCTGTGGATTGTGTTCTCATCCCATCCATATCACCACTCACCACCCACACGTGCCAGATATCCTTCTCATCTGGCCTGGCAGGTGTCCTGCTTACACTCTCTCCACCATGCAGGACAAGCTGGCACACAACAAAACGGAGAAGTCGCAGACTGGCGGGGGAATGCCCAACATCAAGGTCCTCACAGATTTGGAAAACAGAGCCATCCAGCTGGCCAGCAATGATCTGGACCATTCCTGTGCTGACGGTGAGGTCAGCAGTGCTCAACCAAGTGAGGATCCAGCAGTACAACATCCTTCAGACAACCATGCTGTGAGTGAGTTCCCTTGTTCTACAGTCCCCTGCCATGCACGAATTATCTCTCTTTGCTTTTGCAGGCACATCTGGGGAGCAGCCCAGGGGGTCCATGAGCCAGGTCCTCGATTCAAGCCCTGAAGACACCTCGGAAGAAGAATCTGATCACACCCTAATTGAAGTCCCATCACAGCGCACACCCACACCCTCCACCAGCGCAGAGACACACACCTCGGTGGGACCTAGTTCTGGAGTAGCCTCAGGGTCACAGTCTGGTGAGCACATCGCACAGTTTGATCCACAGCAGGCAGAGGCAGGGACTTCCCAGGTTTCCGGCACTCAGATGACTGCAGGAGGCCAGAAATCTGCTGAGTCCGAATCAGATGAGGAGCCTCTGGACTCGGTCATACTTCATTTGCTGGAGCTGCAAAGGCAAGCTCGGGAACATCAGGAAACTCCTCAAGATTGCAAGGCACGATGGAGGAGTCCATCTGCTGTCAGCCTGAGGTGATAGTGCCAGCATGCCAACGCACCGAGGTCAACACTGGTAGGATAGCGGCCGCCATGGTCTCCTTGGTCCAGGACATCGGTCCTGCACTGCTGAGTGGGCTGAACATCACTGATGCCATAGTTGGCCTCCAACAATCTCAACGTGAAATGGGTGTGGGGCAGCTCAATCTCACTCCAGATTTCCCTTCTCCTCAAGGATCCTGCTTGGGGCCCTTGGGAACCCATAGGGAGGAGGTATAGCAGGTGCACACCCCGGGGCTATCCACCCAGGTGACTCCAGGAGTGTCCGGCCCATCCGAATCCCTTCTTCCTGTGACCTCAGCAGCTCCAGCTTCACAGGCCGAGGAGGGTGCCACTGCCACACAGCAGGACCCCGAAAGCAGGGTGGGGCCCTCCAGGTCTCGGCCCTCCAGAGGACGCCCACCAAGGTCATCACAGACAGGGCGTAGCAGTCAGCAGGCTGCCTCCACCTCCACTGTGGATGTCTGGGGAGCACCAAGACATAGTAGCAGGGTTAGGAAGATTAAGAATGTGTAGTTCCACAGCCTGGGCACGGGTGTTAATCACTTGTACATAACATTCACTATTGTAAATAAACTCCCAGGAATGTCTCCCTGCCTATGGCTCCTTGTTATGATGAACAGTGTTCACGTCATTCAGATGTGAAACCTTGGTTCCAGCACAAGATAAAGGCAGGTGTCTCAGTCCAGGGCCTCTTCCCTGTGCAGTGTTCAGACCAATGTGATGGTCCAGCCTCACACTCCCTGGACACATTAGTGATGCCTGCACCTCGATGGTGTTGTCATTGCTGCCAGAATGTCGTGGGCAGGTGTCACAGAGTTCCGTCATTCTCTCTGTGTGCTCTCAGCACCTTTGAGGTGGGGCTGGCCCCCATCTCTTCAGCATCTGTGACCAGTGACGCTGTGCTCCTGAAGGGCTCAGGTGCTGAAGACCGACAAAGGGATCAGATGTTTTTAAAGTTTCATGGCTGCGTCTCTATGATATGACCCTGATCACAGAGCGCAAGCGAGCTGCCCTCAGCCAGACAGGAGTCAGACATTCTCAAAGGATATGTGGAGATCTATGGAGTGTCCTCACTGCATCTCATCATCCTCCTGCAATTGAGTGACTATTAGGGTCTCTGCTGCGTCTCCATGACATGAGCCTGAGCACTGAGAGTATGTGCGCTGCCCTCAGCCACACAGGAGTCAAACGTTCACAGATGCAAGATGAGGATGTCAGGACTGTCCTTACTGTATCTTGTCATCATCCTGCATGAATTTTGCGGCTATGAGGGCCTCCCGAGTGTGTGCCTGTCTCGTCTGGCCAGTGCGATGGCCTCATCGCTGGCACCCTCGCCTTCGAGGATCTCATCACCATCATCCCCTTCAACATCCTCTTCATTGGAGAATACATCCAGTTACTCCATCCCCTCCTCGGCCAGGTCCTCTCCCCTTTGCAGCGCCTGGTTGTGTTGCGCCCAGCAAGCAACGATGATGTGCGACACCCTCTGGGAACAGGATTGCAGTGCTCCACTGGACCTGTCGAGGCACCGAAACCTCATTTTCAAAATGCCTATGGTTTGCTCCGCCAAAGACAGGGTCATGGCAGAAGCCTTGTTTTACAGTCACTCTGCTGCAGACTGACTGAAGCCGCTGCACCAGTGTCACCAGCCACGTCCTCTGTGGGTAGTCCTTGTCACCAAGGAGCCAACACTGCAGCCACTCTGGACCCTGAAAGACGTCAGGGATCTGAGACCAACAGAGAATGTAGGAATCGTGGACGCTCCCTGGGAGTTATGTGCAGACCTGTAGGATGTGACTGTGGTGGGTGCAGACCAGATGAACATTCAATAAGTGGAAGCCCTTGCGGTTGAGGTAGTTGACTGCTTGTTGCCACGGAGATCTAAGGGCCACCTGAGTACGGCTGATGGCCCCCTGCACCTGTGGAAAACCTGAAAGCTGCGCAAATCCCAGCGCTCTTGCTTAGTGGCTTTGACAACAGGGCCAGAAGATTCCAGCCACACACACACACACACGCACATACACGCATACACAGGCCCACACACAGTCACACACACACACACACTGACGTGTGCACACCCACACACAGACAGACATACACAGACACACATAGACACACAGATACAGACTCGCACACAGACACCCACACACACTCACTCATGCACAGACACACACTCACACACACAGACAGACATACACAGACTAACACACACACACTCACATACAGACACAGATGCGCGCACACCCACCCCCACACACAGACAGACACACATAGCACAGACTCGCATACAGACACATACACAGACACACACACAGACTCACACACACACACTCATACAGACAAAGATGTGCGCACACCCATCCCCACACACAGACAGACACACATAGAGACACACACACATACATACACACACACAGGCACAGGGGCTGAAGGGCCCATTAAGACACTCGGTGCTGCCTTTTTACAACGTATAACTCTAACTGCCCCATTCTGCTCTCATGCTGACCTTTCCACCCTCTGGGGGCTAACGTTGCCAACCCCCCTCCGTGTCCAGCTCACCCCTCCCAGGGCTGACCTTGCAGATTCTGCCAGTGGATTAGCTCTCACTGCCCCTCTGCATATCTCCCTCCAGAATGTCCATCCACTCATGAACAAAGCCCTCACAACGCATGAGCCTATTGTGGATAATTGCATCAACATTGTGGCCTTGACAGGAACCTGGCTGAGGGGTGATGACACCGCCCACTAACTGAAGCCTTTCTGCCTGGTCACACCTTCCATCACTTGCCCCACCCAGATTGTCACTGTGATGATGCGGCGCTCATCAGCAAATCTCACTTTTGGTCTGTTCTCCTACTCCTCTGGCATTTTCTCCTCCTTTGAGCATCTCACCTCATTCCACCCCCTCACCTCATTTAAAATCCTTCTTCCCGACTGCCCGCCCAAGTAATATGCCACTTTTCTCACCGAGTGGTCTTTACTTCATTCTTCCCTCAGCCTCCACACCGAGCAACTCCTCATCTTTGGTGATTTGAACCTCCATCTCAATTCATAATGCTCTCTCTCCTGAGTTTACTGCCCTCTTATCCTCCCTTAATCTCTCTCTCCATGTAAACTCCCCAGTCCACAGTTACAGCCACCCTCTTGATAGTGGCGTAGTGGCAATCTCACTGGGCTAATAATCCAGCAGCCTGGGCTAATGGGCTGGGGTCACTGGTTCAAATCCCAACATGGTAGCTGGTGGAATTTAAATTCAATTAACAAATGATTCTAGCCATTGAAAGTTAGCCACAGAAATGGTGACCATGAAACTATCATTGATTGACCATCTGGTTCATTAATGTCTTTTAGGGAATGATATCTGCCATCCTTACCTACTCTGGCCTACATGTGACTCCAGAGCCACAATATGTTTGACTTTTAACTGCCCTCTGAAATGGCTTAGGAAGTTCAAGGGCAATTAGGGATGGACAACAAATGCTCACATCCCAAGAATAATAAGAAAACTTGGCCTCACTACTCCCATAATATCAATTAAAGGTAAGGCCATCTCTGATCACTTCCCTGTATCACTCTCCACCCATATCCCATATCCCCCTCCAAACCCTACTTCTTTCTGTCTGTATCCCAGGAGAAAACTCTATTCCAATTCACTTGCAACTGCATTTTCAAAATCCCATCTGTCTAGCCCGTGGCCCTCCATTCAGCAGCACCTTTCTGCGACTGCCAACCTACTAAGCCACACCCTCACCCCAAACTTCGATGCCTTCGTCCTTAGTAACTCTCTCTCACGCTGACCGTTTCTCCCCAGGTACAGCACTCATGTCCTCTCCCTTAAGTCCCCAGGGACGCAAACTTAAACTGATAAGGTGGAGAACTGGTTTAGCCATTCATGGCCAGATCTGGCCAGACCTCAGCTCTTGTCTGCAAAAATGCAAAGGTCACCCCCCCAGTTTCTCTTTTCTACTGAAAGTAGTAGTAGTGATCGGCACATTTCTCCAGGCCTCACGGTCTCGCGCTTTCCTTTCCAGTTGCATGCAGGAGCCTCCCATTTTCAATTTTAGGTTGTCTAACGTCATCATTCTCTTTCTCCCTCTTTGTCTACATCTCTCTAACCTTCCTCGAATCACCTCCTTCAGCAAGTCCCCATGCTTTAGACTATGGCCAATCCCACCTTGTTGCCCTTTCTTGATGATATTTACTGACGATCTTTCTCCTCCTCTACCCTGAGAACTTCTTCATTGCTCTCAGGTTCCCTCCAGCTGACCAACTCCATCCTTCTCCACAACCACATTTCACAACTTTGGATGTTGACTTTCCTCAAGGTCCACATTTCCACCCTGTGCCACGAGACATTCAAACCACAGTCGTGATCATTCTTAAGATTATACTCATCATTATGCTGAGCAATTCTTTATGTTTGGAGAGTGCCTTCTTTGTCATTACTATTCTAACTTGGATTTCTTTGTGGCAGTAACCATCTTCTGACAAGATACTTCCTAGATACTTAAATTGTGATACCCGCTCCAGTTGTTGACCGTTTATCTTACCTAATTTGCTTTCTGACCATTATTTCTTCCAATCTTCGTAACTTTTGTCTTTTTTACATGAATTTTAATTCCAAAAGCTTTCGTTCATTTTATCTGTATCTGTAGATCTTCTGCTGTGCTAGCCACTAGAAGTGTAATTTCTATCTAAATTTACTTAATCAGCAAAGCCTTTGGTCAAAAAAGATTGTCTGAACATACTTCGAAGGATAAAGGGTAATTCTACCAGTTTGGAGTTTCACTAGACCTGAGAGTGAATCGCAGAATCATACCTATGTCTAAAAGCACCAACACCTACAGTCTTGCCTAGCAAAGTCCAAAAAACCCAAGGAAGCCTTAACTCATGATGTTATACTTAAAGTGTTTCTGTAAAGGAGTTTTTAAGCCTTGATAATGAAAATTGGTACTTAAAATACGATCCCGACTCTCCTCACCCCATCGCCTCAGGTCCGGTTTCAGAGGAGTAGAATGGGGAATAACTGAATAGTGGTTACGCTATTGGATTAATAATCCAAAGATGTGACTTCAAATCTCTACAGCAGCTGGGGGAATTTCAATTCAGTCAATTAAATAACTCTAGGATAAAAAGCTAGTCTCAGTAACGGTGACCCTGAGGTACCAGATTATTTTTTTAAAAAAGAACCCATCTGACTTACTAACATTTGTTAGGAAAGGAAATCTGCCATCCTCACCCTGCCTGGCCTGTATCTGACTTGATGCAGTTGACTCCTAACTGCCCTCTGAAATGGCCTAGCACGCCACTCAGTTGTGTTCAATAGGACACCGCCACCACCCTTCCAAGGGCAATTAGAGATGGGCAATAAATGTTGGCCTTGCCAGTGACACACACATGCTCTCAATGAATAAACAAAAAAGGCCATGGGCCCTGGCAGTCCTTGGTACCACACACAATTAAGTAGCCACAGGCCTTTTCTCTTTAAACTAACTAAGCTGCTTGCTAAAAAAAAATCTATGTGGGCGATCCACAAGCCTGAACTGAAGGACTGGCTCACTTTTTCTTTTCGCTGATATTTGTATTTCCTTTTTCTCCCCATCTGTTCCCTCTCTCGCTCTTTCTTAAGTTCAGAAGCATTTACTCACTGAAATATCTTTTCTTTTCCCTGCTCTTTGAGCGTCTGTGAAGCTGACAGCGTTTTTCCCAGATGGCGATAACCAAAGGAGGGAATATTTTCTCATGCCTCCACCACAAGGAAGTTTTATTCTTCAGATGCTAAGCTCACTTCAAATGCAAATGGACGAAGTTTCACTGCTCTGTTAGCATAACAATGATGAGAAAGCTGGAGACTCAAACTGGCTTTTATCAACATAATGAAAGAATTTGAGGTTCACAATATTAGAAGCCAAGGAACCAGTGGTGATTCTTCTTTTTTCACCCTTGCCAGATTTAAATGAGGGGGAGGCATTGTGAAAAGCAGCACAACTTCAAATTAAGGTGTGCAATGGAGGGCTCCGATCTTTTATTAATGAATCTGCAACCTCCTACCCCTTCAGGGACTTTGTTTCTTGTTAATAATGGTTTCGCAGGGTATGGCTGCTGACTGAGACAATCAGTAGTGGTTTGAAATGTTTAACCTTTGAACAGACAAAAGAAAACCACACTTAGAGTGGAATCACCAGCAGAGTCAGCCTGTGAGCAAAGTGAAGTGTCATGTGGAGTATGTCATGGGCATAGGGAATGCCCACTGCAGCGCCCATCCCAAATAAAACGGCACGGATTTTATTTTGCTTTTGCAAAACAAAACATGACAGCGGGCTCGAGCTGAATGACTTACTCCTCTTCCTATGTTTCTACATAGGTCGAGTGTCCTTTATCCAGAATCCTCGGTGCCGATTGCATTTCGGATTTCAGATAACTCTGGTGTTCAGATACGGCATATAAGACTGGGCCTACTTACCTTACAATAGCCCAAGCCTAGTCCAAAGAAAATAAAATGGCTAGAAAAGTAAGATGTATCACTGAATAATAAATACAGGGCACCTGTAATAAGTTCCCACCCATGGCGCCATCTGCGATTCTGCAAGGTTTGTGCTGAGTGCAGACAAACAGCTGGATTTCCAGCACTAAAGGTTGGGTTGGTTGGCGAGATTCGTGTCAGCTCGGGTCGTGTCGGCTCGGGTTAGGAATTTGCTGCACCAAAAGTCGTCAATGTTCAAAAAAGTTGCGGCTTTTGGATGTGTTCAGTTTTCGGATAAAGGATACTCGAACTGTATAAAAATCGGCACCTGACAAAATGTTTCCAACCGAAACGATAACCTATGTTTTCACTTTTCAGGCACTAACTGATCTGCTGGCATATTCCCTTTCTAGCTCAGCTGTAGGCCAGCCTTAGCTCTGTGGGTAGCAGTCTCACCTCTGAGTCAGAAGCTGCTAGGTCCAAGTCCCACTCCAGAGTGCCCCAAAACCATTGATGTGCTTTTAAAATGCAGTCACTGTTGTAATATTAGGAAAGATGGCAGCCAATTTGTGGACAGTAAGCTCCCACAAACAGCAATGTGATAATGTCCAGATAATCTACGTTTTTTAATGATGCTGGGTGCGAGATAAACATTGGCTAGGACACTGGGGAGAATGCCTTTACACTGCTTTGAGTAATCCATGGGATCTTTTACGTCCACCTAAGAGGACAGATGAGACCTCGGTTTAAAAATGTCTCATCTGAAAGAAGGAATGCAGCATTCCCTCAATCGTGCTCAAGTCTTTGGAGTGGGGCTTGAGCTCATAACCTTCTGACCCAGAACTCCACTAAAGCTGGCTGACAGTTTAAAATTATGTAACAATTCCAGCTGATGTTAATACTGGACAAGTCAGATCCCGGAGTGAAATCTAGCTTGATAGATCCTAACTTTTTTTCAGAAACCTTGGAGATAAGTTACTGAACAAATCCACAGGAGTCTGCTGATGAACTTTTAACACAAAGAATGAAACAATTATTGAACAAGAAAAATGGCCTATATTACACCAGACAAAAAGGTTGGAAAGATCTCAATACAAACACAAGAAATGATTTAAATATTCACTATTCCTTTACCCCAGCTATCTCTTTCCAGATACATACAAATTTGGAAAGGTAAGACAATTTACCATATCTATCTTATACTCTAATATTCAGGGTGAGTATACAGTATGTGTAAACCAACTGGCGAACTGTGGACAGACATATCACACCCCAAAGTAAATGACAGATGCGACCAAAGCAGATTCTATGGATTTCTCAACAACCCACCCAGAAGCTTGTTACACCGTGAGCCAGCCAGTCTCACTGAAACTCTGTCTTTCTCACAAAGAACTCGCCTTGGAATTCTTTCCAAACGTCACTCTCATTCAGGCAGCTTCAACAAGAATCAACCTCCAGGGTTTCAATCTCAGCTACCGAGATTCCTTTCCTCTGGACCTCCGCGTGCATTCAAGCTTCAAGCATAATTTCAGATCTTTGGCCGTGCCAAGCAGAACACCCATGTTCCAAAAGGGTACCTTTATCCTTACAGCCCGCAGCACAGAATCACCCCAACCTTTGGCTGCCCTTTCAGACCTTTAGGGCTTCTCTTCAGCCCACTTTGCTTCAAGTCTGCTCCTTGCAGCTCTCTCTCTTTTATTGTTCTGCTCCTTCTTTTCAACTTTATTTAACAGGATCTGTTTCTGATCTCTAACCTTGTCCCTTAACCGGACTGTCTTCTGGGACCTGTTTCTACCCCACTCCCTGGTTTGGGATCTTCTTCTTTGTTTGGGACCTTCTCCCTGTCCCTGTCCCCAAGTCCTGCTCCCTAGGACACCATCTCTGTAATGCCGCTCCTCCTCAGGTCACTGGACCTGCAGCTTCACACTGGTTCACTTTTCTTCTGGTTCATGTGCGCAGAGCCGGATCCTGGCCTGAAAATGTGGAGATGGATGAACTGCGCATGTGCGGCCCTTTCCTGGCAGGTGCATGCGCAGAAGTCCCGAGGCCTGCCGGGAAATGTAGCTCCTGAACTCCGAACTCCCAGTCTAAACTCAAGGTAAACATCGGAGTTCGTTACAATCATGTGTTGTATCTACAATATGTTGAAAATCCTACAAACACTTCCTATAAACTTTTTACCATTAGAAGCTCCTATGTAAATTTATCACACTGTAATTACACCCACCAACCAGTGGAGGCACTATGGTGTTAGCACTGTGAGTCTGGAGTCTAGACCAGATTTCCTTCCTTAAAGGGCATTAGTGAATTAGATGGGTTTTTACAACAATCAGCAATGGTTTCATGGTCATCATTAGACTTTTAATTCCAGATTTTTATTGAATTCAAACTCCACCATCTATCATAGCAAGATTTGAACCTAGGCCCTGACAGCATTACCCTGAGTCTCTGGATTACTAGCCCAGCAACAATACCGCTACACCATCACCTCCCCAAATAAAGCAGTTTCTATTCCACTTGTGGACATTGGAATTTATAGTGGGAATGTCAAATTATGGACAGAATGTATGACTTTAAATATCTATTTATCACCAACGTCAAGCCCACTTCACCTGAAGACTACACATGGTCTCGAAACCCCATGTGCGATGTTAGGACAGGTTGACCAGTATCGTTTTTTAAATCAGCAAAAACAGACAAAAAAAAACAAATTGATCTCAAATCCTATTTTTTTTGTAACTGATTTTTTAAAAAATGGGGTCCTAATAATCAAACCCTCGGTGCAGGGGGATGCAGGGGGTGCTGTATGTGGTTCTTGATGATACAACCCCACTTAAAATAAACCAAACTGCAGCAGCCCCACCCCCGAAGTGTCAGCCGTGGCTCTTTGGTGGCACCTTTCCCTCTGAATCAGGAGGTAGTGGCTTCAAGTCCCACTCCAAATAATAATCTAGGCTGATATGCCAGAGCATCATTGAGGGATGCTGCTTTTTGAATGGGATGTTAGATTGAGGTCTATCTGCCCTTATGAGTATGCATAAAAGATCCCATGTCCCTATTTCGCAGGGGAGTTATCCCTGGTTCCCTGGCCAATATTTATCCTTCAATCAATATCTCAAAGACTGATTATCCGGAGGTCTCCAGCATCACAGATGCCTGTCTTCAGCCAATTTGATTCACTCCCACATGATATCATGAAACAGTTGAAGTTACTGGATACTGCAAAGGCTATGGGCCTTGACAATATTCCAGCAATAGTACTGAAGACCTGTGCTCCAGAACTTGACACGCCCCGAGCTAAGCTGTTCCAGTACAGCTACAACACTGGCATCTACCTGGCTATGTGGAAAATTGCAGGAAAGCAATTTGAATGTGAATGCAGGACAAATCTAACCCAGCCAATTACCGCCCCACCAGTCTACTCGATCATCAGTAAAGTAATGGAAGGGATCATCAACAGTGCTATCAACTGGCACTTCTTTAGCAATAACCTACTCACTGACGCCCAGTTTGGGTTCTGCCAGGGTCACTCAGCTCCTGACCTCATTACAGCCTTGGTTCAAACATGGACAAAAGAGCTGAACTCCAGAGGTGAAGTGAAAGTGACTGCCCTTGACATCAAAACCGCATTTAACAGAGTGTGGCATCAAGGAGCCCTAGCAAAACTGGGATCAATGGGATTCAGAAGGGAAACTCTCCGCTGGTTGCAGTCATACCTAGCACAAAGGAAAATGGATGTGGTTGTTGGAAGTCAGTCATCTCAGCTCCAGGACATCACTGCAGGAGTTCCTCAGGGTAGTGTCCTAGGCCCAACCATCTTCAGCTGCTTCATCAATGACCTTCCTTCCATCATAAGGTCAGAAGTGAGGGTGTTCGCTGATGATTGCGCAATGTTCACCATTTGCGACTCCTCAGATACTGAAGCAGTGCATGTCCAAATGCAACAAGACCTGGATGATATCCAGGCTTGGGCTGACAAGTGGCAAGTAACATTCGCGCCACACAAGTATCAGACAATGACCATCTCCAACAAGAGGGAATCTAACCATCACCCCTTGATGTTCAGTGGCATTACCCTCACTGAATCCCCCACTATCAACATCCTGGGGGTTACCATTGACCAGAAACTGAACTGGATTAGTCATATAAATACTGTGGCTACAAGAGCAGCTCAGAGGCTATGAATCGTGCGACGAGTAACTCACCTCCTGACTCCCCAAAGCCTGTCCACCATCTACAAGGCACAAGTCAGGGGTGTAATGGGATACTCCCCAATTACCTGGATGAGTGCAGCTCTCACAACACTCAAGAAGCTTGACACTGTCCAGGACAAAGCAGCCTACTTAATTGGCACCACATCCACAAACATTCACTCCCTCCACCACTGACGCACAGTAGCAGCAGTGTGTACCATCTACAAGATGCGCTGCAGGAATTCACCAAGGCTCCTTCGATAGCATCTTCCAAACCCACAACCACTACCATCTAGAAGGATAAGGGCAGCCGGCAGATGGGAGCACCACCACCTGGAAGTTCCCCTCCAAGCCACTCACCATCCTGACTTGGAAATATATCGCCGTTCCTTCATTGTCACTGGGTCAAAATCCTGGAACTCCCTTCCTAACAGCACTGTGGGTGTACCTACACCAAATGGACTGCTGTGGTTCAGGAAGGCAGCTCACCGCCACCTTCTCAAGGGCAACTAGGAATGGGCAATAAATGCTGGTCCAGCCAGCGAAGCCCACATACCATGAATAAATTTTTAAAAATCTGAACATTATCACATTGCGGTCCGGGGGATCTTGCTGTGCACAAATTAACTGCTGTGTTTCCTTTATTACAACAGTGACTACATTTCAAAATCTCTACAGCATCTACACTTTTGGCTGTAAAGCGCTTTGCAATTGTCCTGTGTTTGTGAAAGGTGCGATACAAAGGCAAGTCCTTCTGCGTTTCAAGGGGTTCTGATTCTAAAAGGCTCTGACGATGGGTTCCTACTTTAAAAGGGGATTGAAGAGGAATGCTGTTCTGTTGAAAATGGGGGTCCTGATGATGAGGCTGTCTGGTTCTGCCTCTAATTGCATGTTAAGCATAAGAAATCCTCTTTGCATTCTTTCTGCAGCACCTTCAGCTGGGAAACAGGTGAATAAGCCAATTGCACCATGAGTCATTCTGCAGAAACCTTCATCTTGCCCCAAGGCTTACGCTGCTGATTGATGAATATCACTGACAGATAAGATGATAAATGTGATCCCACTTCCCTCTTACCAGGGAAGTCAGGCATTCTGACCTGAGGCCCAACCTCTCTTGTCTCTACAATCTCCATCTGCAATTAGAGATCCCAGCTGTACAAGTCATTCCCTCCCATGACTGTCCAGTCATCCCCCCCACAAAACAACATCAGAGTAAACCAAAGTTCTCCAACCATGATGAATCTCCTGGACCTTATCCCAGCTGGACTCCTGACCTGGAAAATCTTGGATCATTCACTAGTGACTCAGCTAAGACAATTTCATTCCAAACAGGTGTTTGACCACAGCAGCAACTATATTCTCATTGATAAACCATCCAGCATTGGAGTCAACAAGGGCACAGAAAAATGGATAGTCCCCTTCCTAGGAGGTCACATCCACGAAACCAGCTAAGCCAAATCGGCCACAATGTTTAAAAATCTAGGCCTCAAGGACAATCAAAGGACACATAACTGTAACTGGATATTCTTTTAACCTTTTTCTCATTGAGACTCTAATCTCCTTTATTTCTGAGAGCTGTGTGTGTATGTGTGAGACATCGTGTTTTTATTACTTTTTCTCGGGTTTAGTGGTTAATAAATTTGCTCATTCTTTGACTCAAGAAAACCTTGTTTGATTGGCTCCTCATTGCTCACTGTGTAAATAGTGAAATACGTTCTGATTTGGAAAAGGCATATCCTAGTAAAATAGAAACTAAATATTTGTTGTGACCAACCAAGGAGGCTGAATAGAGGGGAGCCAGTTCATCCCTTCTCCCCTAGTCATAACAATCGTGGCAGACTTTTCAGGAGTGAAGTTTTGAAACAATGCCACACAGTACAAGTTTGGAACTCTTCTCCACAGATAACTACTGATGCCAGATCAATTAATTTTAAATTGAGATTGATAGACCCTTGCTGATAAAAGAAACATGTCAAAGCTTTTCGTCTTGTACTTATCAGGGTACTGACCAATCAAGGCATTGCCTTGACCAATCAGGATCAAGCTGCCTGGTTTAAATTTCAAACAGTGCTTGGCAGTTAACTATCAGTCACCATCACTGGTGCATTCTCCATGGCAACACCTCTACCAATCAAAGTCCAATTGTCAACCAATCAGCATTCTCTTCACATACAATATAAATTGTCGTTTTCTTCTTATATTGGTACTGTTGCAGAGTGTCCTGATGAGTGCAAGATGAAAAGCTTTGACATGTCTCTTTTTTCAGCAATACTCAAACTCTGTACTATCAAATGACTATTGATATATTTTTGTTAACCAAAAGTATTGGCATATGGAGAAAGGGCAGGTATATAATGAGGTCGCAGTTCAGCCGTGATCTCATTGTGTAACAGGCTCAAGGGGCTAAATAGCCTCCACCTCCTCTCTTCCTAATTCTATTCTCCATATCCAGTACAACACTAACATACTGTCATCCATGACCCTGACTTTGTCAACCTCCTTTGTCTCCTTATCATCCAATTAATTTGTTTGAAAAGTTTAATTCTTGTTTACAGATTCCTTCGATCCTCACAACCTTTGTGGTTTCCAGCCACATATGCCAGTAGTGCCCTTTGCTCTTCAGAGTCTGGCCTCCTGTGTTTGGCCCATATACCCTCCAGTCCACTTCCGTTGGAAGTGCTTTCAGTCATCACACCACAGCACTCTGGAACTCCCTTCCTAAAGCCCTCCACCTTGCCACATCTCCCTGCAATTTAAAACGGCTTGACATGACCTACCCCTTCAACTGTGCCCTCAGTGACCTCCCTAACCCCTCTCATAAACTCCTCCAAAGTGTATGGACCCTTAGTAACCTCCACAACCCTCAGCATCAACTGGCCCCTTGCATTTCTACAGCACCTTTAATTTAGTAAAATGTCCCAAGGTGTTTCACAGGAGTTTGACATCGAGCCATGAAAGGAGATAAAAGGACAGATGAAAGCTTCATCAAAGACATAAGTTTGTAGGAGCATCTTAAAGGAGGAGAGAGAGGTAGAGAGGCAGAGAGAAGTAGGGAGGGAATCCAGATCTTAGGGGCTAGGGATAGGCAATGAAAATTGGATATGCTCAGGAGGCCAGAATTGGAGAAATGCATAGATGCCAAAGGGCTGTAAGGTTGAAGGAGGTTGCAGAGGTAGGGTTGGGCTGGGGGTTGGGGGTTGGGGGAGGGGTGATCAAGGCCCTGGAGGGATTTGAAGCTGAGGATGAGAATGAGGTGCTGCCGGAGGGAGTGCCAAAGTAGGTCATTAAGCACAGCGGTGATGGATAAATGGGACTTGATGCAAGTAAGGACAAGGGCAGCAGAGTTTTGGATGAGTTCAAGTTTATATAGGGTGTACGGACTCTCTTTATAAGAAACCTTGGGGACATTTTGCTGTGCTAAAGATTCCATATAAGTTGCTATTGAATCAGCATTCCCATGGTTTGGTCCATGGAACTCCATCCTGTCAGCCCTGAGACAGTTCCCCTTTAACATGGAAAAACACAACCTAATTGGGCTGTTGAGTGAACAAGACCTGAGACACGGGGCACCAGTGGAGCTGGAACAGTAAAGAAGCTATTTATAAACAGGTTGCGCATCCGATAAGGCTAAAATAACTGATATTTCATTTCATCGGTATTGTCTAACAGCACAACAGGCAGCAAGCTACAAATGTTAAGTGTTTACTGACCGTTGTGGACTGAGCCATACTTCCTGTTGTTTGATAAACACTACTCAGATGCTCAGTCATCAGCAACTCATCTACAAGCAATGTTTTCACACTTTAGACAAGTTATTTATCTTGACCATAAGTGAGGAAATATCAACCTTTTTTAAGCATCCTTCAATTTAAGTGACTATGCAATGCAGATGGAATTGACAAAATGAGTGGGTTTGTCTTGATAGCACACATGAACTGTGATATCAGTTTGTTAAACTCCAATATCTTCCATTATTCTTTAGGACAATGTGTGCTGTGCATCACCGAGTTTCTCTGCCCATTGATCTACTTGAATCAGTAATTATATCGAGGAGAGAAAATGCTGAAAATACTCAGCAGAGCAGGCAACCTCGGTTAAATGGATAGCACTCACCCCTCTCCTGAGTTAAAAGGTCATAGGCCCAAGTCCGGCTCCAGAGACATGAACACAAAATCCAGGCTGACACTCCAGTGAACTGACTGTCAGGGGGGGGCATCTTTGAGGTGAGGCATGAAACAGAGGCCTCATCTGCTCTCTCAGGTGGATGTAAAAGGTCCCATGGCACTATACTGAAGAAGAGCAGGGGAGATATCATTGCTGATATCTATCTCTAAATAGTCACTAATACATCCAATAAATAATTCAGCAGGAACTTCATTACTCAGAGAGTGGTTAGAATGTGATACTCATACTCACTGTCTCAGGGAATAGTTCAGGCAAGTAGCATAGATGCATTTAAAAAGATACAAGTTAAGAAAGAATGGGATAAATAGAGTGGGAAGCTCATGTATGGAGCATTTTTTTATTCATTCACAGGATGCGCATTTATCACCCATCCCTAGTTGCCCTTGAGTAGGTGGTGGTGAGCTGCCTTCTTGAACTGCTGCAGTCCATGTGGTGTAGGTACACCCATAGTGCTGTTGGAAGGGAGTTCCAGGATTTTGACCCAGTGACAGTGAAGGAACGTTGATATATTTCCAAGTCAGGATGGTGGGTTACTTGGAGGCAAACCTCCAGGTGGCGGTGTTCCCACCTATCTGCTGCCCTTGTCCTTCTAGATGGTAGTGGTCATGGGTTTGGAAGGTGCTGTCTAATGAGCCTTGGTGAATTCCTGCTGTGCATCTTGTAGATGGTACACACTGCTGCTACTGTTCATTGGTGGTGGAGGGAGTGAATGTTTGTGGATGTGGTGCCAATGAAGAGGACTGCCTTGTCCTGGATGGTGTCCAGCTTCTTCAGTGTTGTGGGAGCTGCACTCATCCAGGCAAGTGGGGAGTATAAACGCCATAATGGAGCAGTTGGGCTGAATAGCCTGTTTCTGTGCTATAAAATTCTACATTGCATCACTAAAAGAGTAGATGATCTGGTCAAGAACTGCATCCAGTACTGTAGTTGTGGTTTCACCAAAGACCTATATAAGTGCAGCAAGACTTCCTTACTCTTATACTTCCAACACCCTTACAGTAAGGGCTAATCTTGCCTTCCTAATTGCTTGCTGTACTTTCATATTAACATTCCATGATTTATGTCTAAGAACAAAAACTTGTATTTATACAATGCCTTTAAGATAATAAAACATCCGAAGGTGTTTCACAAGAGCGTTATCAAGCAAAATTAGACACTGAGCCACATAAGGGCATATTCGGGCAGATGACCAGAATTTTTGTCAAAGAGGTTAGGTTTTAAGGAATGTTTTAAAGGAGGAGAGAGAGGTAGAGAGGCTGAGGGATAGAATTCAGAGCTTAGGTCCTAGGCAGATGAAGGCATGGCTGCCATTGGTGGAGTCATTAAAATCGGGGATCCTCAAGAGTCAAGAATTGGAGGAACATATTTATCTTGGACAGTCGTGGGGTTGGAGGAGATTAAAGAGATAAGGAGGGGTGAGTCCATGGAGGGATTTGACAACAAGGGTTATTTTTTTTAAATAAGGACAATTTTAAAATCGATGCGTTGTTTAACTGGGAGCCAATGTCAGTCAGTGCACGCAGGGCTGATGGGTGAACAGGACCTGGTGCGAGTAAGGGCGCAGGCAGCTGTGTTTTGGGATGATTTCAAGTTTCGGAATGGTAGAATTTGGGTAACCAGGCAGAAGTGTGGAGTATGTGGGTAACAAAGGCATGGATGAGGGTCGCAGCAGCAGATGAGTTAGGGCAGGTTGGTAGTTGGCTGATGTTACAGAGGTGGAAATAGCCAATCTCACTGATGGCATGGATATATGGCCACCTCTGTTTCTCATTGCTTTGCCCCCTTAACCCCCACCCCAAATTCCCAGGGGGCTTTCTGATGCTTACCCAAAGATTCTCAATGCAACCATTCTTCTGGCTGTTCTCTCTGAGGTCAGTGGAAAGGTGGGAAATCAGAACTTGTGGTGGGTTGAAAAACAGTGGCCTCATCGGTGGGGGCTGGAAGGGGTGGGATGGTGGGGGGGCAGGGGTGGTAAAATACAGCGTCCATCAGCAATCCGGCAACTGGCCTCATTTTCCAGTGATATCCCATCGATGTGGGGTGGGACTGGTGAGGAAGATGGGCCCACCATGTCTGGATTCACATGGGAGAAGTGTTGTTGACAGCTGTGGAACCATGCCCATGATGAGGCTGCCAGCTCTGGTTGGACATATTCCTGATGGTCCATGTATTGAGGGGGAGAGTAATCCAGAGGCCTGGACTAATGATCTGGAGGCATGACTTCAAACGTAAATCAATTAATAAATCTGGAATAAATATTGGTCTCATTAATAATGATCATGAAACTAGCTGGTTGGCGTAAAAACCCATCCAGTTCACTAATGTCCTAATTGCCCTTGTTCAGGGGGCATTTAAGAGTCAACCACATTACTTTGGGTCTGGAGTCACAGTTAGGCCAGACCAGATAAGGACAGCAGATTCCCTTCCCTAAAGGACACTCGTGAACCAGATGGGCTTTTACAACAATCAGCAATGGTTCCATGGTCACCATCAGACTTTTAATTCCAGATTTTTATTGAATGCAAATTTCCCCATCTACCGTGGTGGGATGTGAAACCAGGCCCTATAATCCAGCGACAATATCACTATTGCCAACAGCTCCTTTCAATCCAGAGAGCTTGACTAATCATCCAGAGAACATCAGTTCAAATCCCACCATATAATCTCCTGCTTCCAAACTCCCAGTAAAAACAACCTTTTTCTGCCCATCTTATATTCTTGGCTAACAAGGGAGTCAAAGGGTATCGGGGGTAGGCAGGAAAGTGGCATGGAGGCCACAATCAGATCAGATCTTATTGAACGGTGGAGCAGCTAGGCTCAGGGGGCCGAAGGGCCTACTCCTGCTCCTATTTTGTACATTCATGTGTGCGTATGTAACTAATTAAACAGTGTCCAAAGCAACCAGGGGGAAAATAAAACATGAATTTCCCCCCTACATCGCTCACAGCATTAAACTGATGGATCTCGAGGACAATCCTGGAAGACAGGCACCCTACCCAAGCACATCTCTCTTGCCCACAGGAGGAAATCTGAGGGAGAGTTAAATTCCCTGGAATAGAATTGCTGATTCGACCTGTGAGACAGGGTGTGGATTTTCGTGGGGAGGAGGTTAACTGTGCTCAGCATTTCATAAAGAAAGCAGAAACAGTTTGCTTTATTCCATGTGTTTATTTTCCTCGATCTGTCTTGTTGTGGAGGGGGGGGGGGGAACAAAGATTTGATGTTACAATAATGCTTCAATCTGTATTCAGCTAATTTGTAACGTTATACTGTTTGTGCTGCCTGTCCTGTGAATGTAGGGCTTGTTCCTATTCTGCAGGTGAGTATCTGGGTCAGGACTGGAAAATCTCCACATCACTGCTGCATTTGTTTAGTGCAATGTGATTTTATTTTCTGATAGCTGCCTCCTTTTTAATGTCATTTTGAAAGCTTCAAAGGACCAGAATCAATAACACCAATTGTAGAGTGATTAGACTGTGGAACCCTGGCTACCACAGGGAGTAAGTAGCTGAGGCAAATAACGTGAATGCTTTTGTGGGGAAGCTAGGTTAGCGTGAGAGGGAGAAACCCTATTCGTACCCCTTTCAACAATGCAGTTTCTGAATCAGGATTGGTGTCATTCTCGAGTTCAAGCTGGTCAAAAACCAGTACTGCTGGCACCAGTTGTACCGGGGTTCCATTTTCAGGAATACAAGACCGTTCGGACACGTACCAGTCATTTCTAAGTTTTGCTGGTTTTTCCATTTAAAAGAAACCTTCCAAAAGCAGTCATTAAATAAAGTCAGGAACTTAGCCAGAGCTGTGAAATGCTGGGAACACCATAGTGCACAGCTACAGTCAGGCAGAGCAAAGGCCTGACTTTAATTGATTTCTGTGACTGGGTTAATATCGAGGAGCAGAAAAGCCCTTATAAGGATGTTCAGCGCACTGTCCTTGTTGGAGCACAAAGGGAAAACAGGAGAGAGGGGCCCCGCTGGTTGGTGTGGACGTAAATATAATATTGTGGAGTGTTAATTTAACAAAGTATAGGTTCCCGGTTTAAAATCGGTCCTCAAGCTCTTAGCACCTCCTGCCCCCTCACAGCAGCAAATTCCGGAGCTCATCAAATTTGCCCCCTCACTAAATTCCTGTTGCTTCTCCATTAACCAAGCCATTGAAATACTTTTGAAGTGTAGTCACTGTTGTAATGTAACAAAATATGGGAGCCAATTTGCACACAGCAAGTTCCCACTAACAGCAAAGGGATAATGGCCAGACACTCTGTTTTAGTGATGTTCGTTAAGGGATAAATAGTAGCCAGGATACTGGGGAGAACTCTGCTGCTCTTCTTTGAAGTAGTGACCCAAAGATCTTTTACCCAAGGAGGCAGATGGGGCCTCAATTTAACATCTCATTCGAAAGGTAGCACCTCCAACAGTGCAGCACTCCCTCAGTGCTGCACTGAAGTGTCAGCGTTGATTTTTGTGCTTAAGCCCTGGATTTGGACTGGAAGCCAGAAGTTTCTGACTCAGATGCATGAGTGCTACCAGCTGAGTCACAACTTTAGATTTGTTTCGATGGTGTGTAGTTTTAGGCAGAGCCGGGCAGATAGGCTGCTCCTTTAACAGGATGTGTGCTGTGCAACGAGCTCTCAGATGATTAATTTTGGACTTCCTGCGTGTTTCTTTTTCTGCCAGTTCTTTCCCCTGGAGATGCTGACTCCTTGCTGGAGTACCATTGCATGGTATTCCTCGGGTACCTCACACACGTGCTCATTCCTGATGAGTATTGATAGTGATTGCTGGCGGGCTATCCAACTGCAGGGGGCATTGCAACAAGCCAATCCTCATCTTGCCTGATGTCCTAAAACAGTGAGGAGGGGCAGGATTTTTAGGTTGGGCGTGCGGGAGCAAACGGCGGGCCCGGGGAAAGAACCGCTGACTGCGATTGGCCCCTGACCGCGATTTGACGCTGGCTGGCCAATTAACAGCCGGTCAGTGCGAAACGTGCGCTGAAATGCTCAGCGCTGCCGGGGTGGGGGTGGGGGCGGGAGGAGGGCGGGCGCTGACGTCAATGCGGGCGGGGGGGGCGAGCGCTGGATGAAAAGCTCCCTGAAGGCAGAGAGCTGCCTCGGGGAGCTGAAGACTTTAAAACCAATAAATAAAGTTTTTAAAATCTCCATGCATCACAATGTTGTCAACTGAACATATACGTGATAAAAATTATGTCCATAGATTTTCATTTCTTTCAATTCAATAACGGAAACCTCATCCCGCCCTTGGATGAGGTTTCATGAAAAATGCAAAGGCCGCCTGGCCGATTCGCCCGACCGCCAACCGTAAGGTTGGACAGACCACGAAAAATCAGAGGCAATTACAACTTTAATCCCCTTAATTCCCCTCTTAATTGTCGGCGGGCGCGCTTCCGGCTTTTGCGTGCACTCGCTGACTGAAATGTCCCGCGCGATTTCGCGGCCGATCGGGTCGGGCGCGTGCCCACACACTAACCTAAAAATCGTGCCCCAGGTTACAAAAGGCGACTGCAGAGCACTTTGGAAAGCCCTGAGATTGTGAAAAACCACTATCTAAATGCAAGTCGTTCTTATTTTCTAACTTAGCATAAACTTGTCGCCCTATTTTGATTTGTATGGCTCTGTTATTCAATAGGTAATGTATCTGAACAATGGTGCAGGCAACAGCAGTTATTTTCTGGGACAGTATTATATTCAGCCAGGCAGCAACCTAAAGTAGAATGAGAACAGATTCAGGATCTACCTTGGAGATCCCTTCGAGATTTCAACGCTCCTCCATTTCTGGCCTCCTGAGCATCCCTGATTTTTTTTCCCCAAAAATATACTTTATTCAAAAGTACATTACATGGCTGCTCAAAGTTGACATTACATAAGATGCAAAAGAAATCAGTTTCTTGCCATAGTGTATGTTGCTCACTACAATTATAGTTAATTGTTACTGCATTCATTACATGTTGAACATACAGCCTGAGGTTTATCCAGTTACCAACCCCTCGGTGTACTAGGGTTGAAAGGCCTTTCCCCACTGCACCTTTCCAGCAGCTGCCCCAAGCTTTAGTGCATCCCTCAGCATGTAGTCCTGGACCTTGGAATGTGCCAGTCTGTAACATTCAGTATTGGACAACTCTTTACACTGGAAGGCCAACAAGTTTCCGGCAGATCAAAGAGTGTCTTTCACCGAGTTGATGGTCCTCCAGCAACAGTTGATAGTTCTCTCGGAGTGCATCCCTGGGAACAGCACATAGAGCACAGAGTCCTGCATCACGGAGCCGCTCGGGGTGAACCTTAACAAAACCCACTGCACCTCTTTCCAGACCTGCTTTGCAAAGGGCACATTCCAGAAAGAGGTGAATGACAGGCTCATCCCCACCACAGTCACCTCGAAGGCAATGTACGGAATGGGTGAGACTCTGGGCGTATAGGAAGTGTCCTGGGCGTGTCCTTTCTCACCAGCCAGCCAAGCTACGTCTTGATGCTTGTTTGTGTGGCATATTTACTATGGCTTAAGAGATATAGTAATGAGATAGTATTGTGTATCATGATGTAACAGTGACATCAGCAGTCATGCTCCAAAGACTCTGTAGAGCAGATGGAATAGACTGTACACAAGACAGATACCTAGTAGCTTACCATGTATATGATGTACATAGTGTAAATAAAGTAGTTTTGAAGTAACCTACCTGAGTCTGACCTGAATGAGTCACTCATGAGTAGAGGGAAACCTTACCAGTATAGATTAGGTCCACAAAACAGTTTGAAAGTTCTGCCCAATGACTTGGACAGTCTGCTCAGGGAACCCTCCGACAGGATCCACCAGCTCCTTTTCCCACGGGGACTGAGGACATTACGTGCTGACCACTGCCTGATGGGTGTCTCTGATTTTCATCTTTCCACCATTGACGGTCATGTCTTCAGCTGCATAGCTGCCCAAAAGCCCCCCTAAAACTCTCCAGCTCTCTTTTAAGTTGTTCCTTGAAACTTACTTCTCTGACCAAGCTTTTGGTCACCTTTTCTAATATCTCCTTATGTGACTCGGTGTGAAGTGACGTTTTCCTACAATAAAGGTGCTATATAAATGCAAATTATTATTGTTTTCGGGGAGCTGGTGAAAACCGGGTTGCTCATCAGCAATGACGAGTCCTAATATCCCCTCAAGCTCATTTGTACATCGAAGCCACGAGATTGACATTTATAAAATGAAACAGGCTCCATGGTCCACCTGAATGTAGGCCTGTCCGCTGAATTCACTCTGACAACAAACAGCTCTGTCCCACAGATATGGAATTTCATTCACAGCACAGAGGGAATAAGGTGTAAACAGAGCACTGACACTGTGCAGCTTCATGCAGCATAATGAAAGGTATGAAGGAATCGTCAGATAGTGACATAATCTCGGGGTTCAGGTGACACCACGCGTATCAATAACAGCGTTCTTTACATGTACTCCCATCCCCTGTCACACTTAGCTTCAATATATGGCTTTGCCCACAATTCCCTCCCATATTTTAGCGCCCGCCCCCACCCCCACCCCCACCCAAGTACTTTGTCACGTGACCCTCCCTCCTCAGATGTTCTTGCGTGAGCCCAGAGGTGACAGCACCGGGCCCAGCTCCGTCCTCATCTGACATCTTGCGTGAAGTTATTGGAAGGCCTTAGACCTGCTCCTCCGGGAGTGTCCTCGGGAGGGTGCGAAGGAGATTTTCCAGAATGGTTCCACGGACAGGGGATTTGGGCTACGAGGTTAGGTTGGAGAAACTAGAGTTGCTCTCCTTGGAACAAAGGAGAGATTGAGGGGAGATTTGATAGAGGTGTACAAGATTATGACAGGTTTTGATAAGGTAGGCAAGGAAAAACTGCCCCCATTAGCTGATGGTACAAGACTAAGCTGTCACACGTGTGCCTGGTGGCAAAACTGCGGGTGCTTTGCCAAATTTGCCAGGCCGTAAACTTTCACAGCAAGTTAGCAGACCACGTCAGACCCAGTCCGCCCAATCTCAAGTAATTATTGGGGGCTAAACCTTGGTGGTAGAGTTGCCAATTCTGGTCGGACATATGTGACCTGTCCCGTTGTCGCTACCCGTAATGTGTACTGCGTGGATACCCATGAAGCAATCTTGTTGAAGTTACAAAGAAGCCTTTATCAGCTGATGGTACAAGGACAGATTTAAGGCTCCATACAAGAGACGCAGGCAGAATGTGAGGAAGACATTTTTTTACACAGCGACTGATAATGATCTGGAACTTGCTACCCACGAGGGTGGTGGGAGCAGAGAGGATCGATTATTTTAGAAAGGAATTTACGCAGGCGATTGAAGGAAATAAACTTGCAGGGTTACAAGGTTAGAGCGGGGGAATGGGACTGACTGGCTTGCTCTACGGAGAGCTGGCATATGCTCGATGGGCTGAATGGCCACCTTTAGTGCCAGAAATAACGCTATGAACTTAAGGAGAGACAGGGAGGAAACTGAGGCTGAAAGAAAAAAGATAACCCGGTCAAGAGCATCATAGAATCATTCAGCACAGAAGGAGGCCATTCAGCCAATCATGCCTGTGCCAGATCTTTCATAGAGCTACCCAATGAATTCCACAACCCTACTCTTTATCCAGTGCTCTGTAGTTCTTTCCCTTTCAAGGAAATATCCAGTTCCTATTGAAATGAACTACTGAATCTGCTTCCAACATTCTTTCAGTCAGTGCATTCAACAGCATAACATTTTGTTAAAAAACTTGTTCCTCATCTCTTCTCGGGTTCTCTTCCAAATTTTCTTAAGTCTGTATCCTCTGGTGACCAACCCTCCAGCCATTCCTGATCTGAATGGGCCCTTTAAAAGGAGACATTTAGAGAATTTTGGCATTTACAGTGATGTGCTGTGCTGCTGCTGTGAGCTCACCATATATTTTAAGAAACAAGAGAAACAGCCAAGATTGCCACTATTGCACAAAAAAACTTGACTGGAGTCCTATTTGCGTGACTTTGACCATCTTTGCTGCTCCCTGATCGCTCTGCTGTTTGTTTTTCACTCATTCGTACCTCCAAGGGCACAGCAACGGCGTTTCCTAATATGGAGAAGTCGGAGGGATTTGGGGTTCATTTTGACATCAGCAGTGATTCTGGGTTGCGCCGGAGACATTGAACCTGGAAGACAGAGAACCTGCAGCATGGAATATGCGACATTTGTTCAATGGTTATTCGCTGCACGGGGATGGCCTGTCAAAGCTGCCACATGTGTGCCTAGTGGCAAAACTGTGGGCGCTTGGCCAAATTTGCTAGGCTGTAAGCTTTCACTGCAAGTTAGCAGACCATGTCAGACCCAGCCCACCCAACCTCATAATTACCAAGGGCCCCGATGGGGGTTAAATCTCTGTGGTAGGGTTGCCAACCCTGGTTGGACATACGATGATCTGCTCTGTTGTTGCTACCCGTATCGTGAACTGCTTGGACACCAGGAAGCAGTCGTGTTGAAGTTACGGAGAACTCTTTATTAACATTACTGAGCTATGTACATGTTTACAGTAGAGGGTAACGGTATGGGGAGGACCCTATACTAGATCCTTACATGTTGCTACCTATCTCTAGACTGCCCTTAGCTCTAGGTCATGTGCCTTCTCTCATCACTATGTGGGGAGTACTGTAATCAATCCCATGTTAACCCTTTATGTACCAGATCAGTCTACTATGCCTGCCCCCAAGTCTTTATCCCCTGGATATGGACTGACATTAGTTTACTTCCAGTTTGTTTCAAGTCATCGCTATAAGTCTTGTGAACTTAACTTCAGTGTTGCAACTATGAACTATTCTAACTCTAAGTTACTTCATGATGAACATTACAACATTAACAACATGCATTAACAATGTCCTTACCACCCCATCACCCCACTTCAAGTCCCTGAAATTGGAGCATTGGGTGGTCTGGACATCTTGTACCCCGCCACGTCTCCTTTGCCGTCCGGTCGGGAGAGTGGTAGGCTCTTGCTGGTGGTTTTGAAGTTGTATGTGGATGTCGGCACCATTTCATGCATTTCTTTTACTGATGGATGCTGCACCCTGCCTGGTCGTTCTGGTTGATGTGGCGGTGATTTGTTGCAGTGAGTGATGCTTGTTTCTTTCTGGGTGGACATAAGCGGTGTTCGTCAGGTTGTCGGTGGTGTTTCTTCTTCTTCATCTGCCTTTTCAAGAGTCTGGAAGCTCTCCGCGGTTGAGGGAAGAGCAGTCCTGTGGATGGAAGAAGCATAGGGAGGCAGCTCACCTTTGTGTAGTTGTGTTTGCGTGAGGCTGCTACCTGGTTCCAGCTGATGCTGTAGTTTCGGGATGCTTGTTGGTAGTTGTTGGGGCTGTGCATTGGTCGGCCTCTCTACCGTCTACACTGTGGTCGCTAATGGAGGCAGAGGCTTCTCTGAAGGTCATTTTGGCTCTGGCGTCACCTCCACTGGGGGTGCTGTGGTAAACTCCTGTGCGGTAGGTCGGTCTGGCTCTTGGGTAGGTTCGGGGACCTGAAATAAAGAAGAACAGACCTGCTCCGAGAATAGAGAAGAGAGGTTACAAATAGAGTTAACATTTGAAGGGTGTAGTGGCTGGGCCTTCGGGAGAATGCCTTTCAGGATGGGTGGGGACCATGGTTGTCTTCACATCTTCTGCTGGTGGAAGGAGATTGAGAGCTGTGCAGGCGTCTCTGCTGAGGAGTGAAAAGGGCTGATTCCACATGACGTACATTAGCTCCGTAATCTGTTTATCACCGTACATCAAAGGTTCCTGAATCATACCAGTGACCGTGGGTTGGACACCCCCTTCGCTGTAGAGAGGAGTGTCTGTTGTTCGGACCCACCGGCCTTGGAGTCACAGATCCTCGTGTGATAGGACTGTCACTCTGGTGCCTGAATCTAATTTAAAGTTGGTTAGGTGGCCATTCACCGAGATGTCTGTGTCCCAGAAGGAAGAGTCTGATGTCACCCAGGAAGAAAGGCTGTGTGCCTTCTGGGTCAGTGGCCTCGACTTCATGGATGGCTCTCAGGTTGTCTGTGCGGTGCTGAGGTGTCAACTGGCACAGCTTACTGAAGCGCTCCTGTCTATGACAGTGGAAGCATTTGGCAGCACTGGCAGGACATTGGTCCCTCTTGTGAGTGCGCTTCACACTGGCACAGTCGCTCGGCCGGGTGGTTGGGGGTTGGTTTACTCTGGCTTTGATGGCCCCTGCCTTGTGTGGACAGAGGTGTGGCTTCTGCCCCGTGAAGTGTCGGAGAAAGGTCCTATGTTGGTCTCGCAGCTCAGACAGCCTAACTAGCGGGACAGCCTTGTCGAGGGTAAAGTCATCCTTGGTTTGGAGAAGGTTGGACAGCAAATCTTCCACGACACCCACACAACTCTGTCTCGGGTGAGTTCGGATTTCAGATCACCGTATTCACATCCTTCTGCCATGTGGTAAAGGTCATTGATAAAGGAATCGACAGGCTCCCCAGATTGCTGGACTCTCCTGTTAAATTTGACACGTTTGAAGAGCTTGTTAGATCTCAGGTTGGAGAAAAGGTTGAAAGATTTTACAAGATCGTCAAATTTAGCGGACGATTCATCTTGCCTTGTGATGATATCATCCACAATCGGCCCAATGGGATAAAATAACATGCTACCTTGTTCTGCCTCTGACTTTTTATTTAATCCTGCAGCAATGCTATACCTTAGGAACCTTTTCCTCCAATAACTCCAATTGTGAGATTGGTCAGGGCCATAGGTGAAGCCCATTGGCGGTAGTAGTGAATTGTGTTCCATCTTAAAAATATTTTCATGCGTGGGTGTCCCTTTAAGAGTGAAGGGGATTTCAAGATGGCATTGCTGGTATTGATAAAGATGGGATTTTCCCACGCTTTACAGTTTGGGTGCAAAGTTCAAAATGGCGGCAGCAGCCCACTGGGGAGAAAGAGCTTCAAAATGGCTGCGGGTCGGGTTGCCTCTGAGGATCGTTTTAGTTGTGATGGTGTGCTGCAGGTCAGGGATTGGTCGGGAGGGCAGAATTCTCACTGGCCAGGACACCGAAGAATCACAAAGCACCTGATTTGTTTTTTTTTAAATCCTTCCACATTCAATCTCTTTTTTGTTTTTGTTTTCGTGTCATCCCAGACTCGGTGCGCTATGAGGGGAGGACGCCGATTCAGCGTTTGGGCCTGATTGGATTTTTTTTTTAAATGGTTTGCAGGACTAGCTTGCCCGGAAGTTTAAAAGAATATTATCTCACCTTGCTGGCTGCTGGGCTCTGCTTTGTTGAAACTGATCTTCCACAGGGATTCAGTGGAGACTTTTGCTTGAGCTTAACTTCTGCCATTTTTCTGCTGCCAGGCTCTTGTGTCTCTGGAGCTTTTCGGGTGAGTTTTCTCAGCATCTCGCTCTTGAATGAGGTTGTTGCTGGTGTCCTTTTCTTGAGAGTCCTTCAGCCTTTTAAAGAGGATGTGGATTTTTATCCCCTGCTGCCACACTGATTTGTTCTGTTGTTCATACCCGTGATGTGTGCTGCTTAGGCACCATGAAGCAGTCTTGTTGAAGTTACAATGAAGTCTTTATTAACATTACTCAACTACGTACATATTTACCATAGAGGGTAAAGGTATACTAGGTCCTTACATATTGCTACCTATCTCTAAGCTGCCTTTAGTTCTAAGTCATGCGCCATCTTACGCCACTGAGTGGGTAGTACTGTACTCAGCCACATGTTAACCCTTTAGGTACCAGATCCTTCTACTACTCATGGAGGAGTCACACATGACCTACTGCTGCCAACTGCCCCGCCTCCACACTCCCACCACTGCGTGCCCAATATGTCTATCCTCGCAGCACGCCAATCACAAAACAAATAGCCTTTTCATTACCTGATTGGATGATCCCTGACTGTTATTCAACAGTCTTTTTGCTCATGTCCGATATTCTTATGGCTGAACAAAAAGCCTTCAAATGGATTTTTGTTTCAGCACCATTTTTTTTTATTACTCTTTGTCAGGTTGCTTGCATCAGTGTCTTGGGGATTGGTGTATAATTCCTGGAAACTCCAGGACAAAGCTGGAGTTGGCAACCTGAATCTGTAGGCACCTTACCCTGGAATCAAGGCTGATCCTGTTCTCCCATCCCACTGCAAGATTGTACTTCCACCCTATCTTTAAGTCACATTTTCAACACAGTAATTTACTGAGAGGCAGGGCGGTAATCTCTGTCTGGCCTCCACTTATGGAAAGAAAGAATTTGTGTTTATAAGGCAACATCCCGAAGCTCTTCACAGCCACTGAGGTACTTTTGAAGTGCGGTCCCTAAGGTAGGAAACGCGCAGCCAATTTGCGCACGGCAGGCTCCCACAAACAGTAATGCGGTAATGATGTCAGCAGTGGTTCTGGGCTGTGACCAGTCTCGCTGAATTCTGGGAAACTAAGCAGCCTTTAGAATGAGGCCGTGCCTCTGATGGCTGCGTCGTGGGCCTTTCTCAGCAATCACTGATGGAAAGGATCGGACTGCTGGACACCCTGATGTCATCAGAGACCCCCTACCTACGTCTGGATTCCTGTCCAAGTCACTACCCAACCAAATGCACACGCCCAATTACCTTGCTTCAAACTGGCGGGGGGGGGTGGGGTGGGGCGAGGGTGATATCGTGGTAATGTCACTGAGCTAGTAACCCAGGCTGATACTCTGGGGAGTGGCAGCTTGTGGAACTTAAATTCATTTAACAACCTGGAAATGAGAGCTAGTCTCAGCAATGGTGACCGTGGCCAGGATTTTACAACCCATCCCGCTCGGTGGGATATTACGGCCCCATCGAACCGGATGGAGATTTAAATGGCTCGCCCGCATCTGCTGGGGGTGGGGGAGACAGACCACAGCGGGGGCCATACAATCCTGGCCCTTGGAACTATTGTCGATTGTTGTAAAATCCCATCATGTCCTTTAGGGAAGGAAATCTGCCGTCCTTACCCGGTCTGGCCTACATGTGGCTCCAGACCCACAGCAATGGGGTTGACTCTTAGCTGCCCTCTGAACTGGCCTAGCCAGCTACTCAGTTCAAGGGGCAATTTAGGGGTGGGCAACAGATGCTGGCCTTGCCAGCGACACCCACATCCCATGAAAAAAATTAAATGTGGAAAATTAAATTGTGGTCTCTGGCCTCCAGGGGGCCGAGATTGGAGCAGCAACAGAGAAGAAAGTGTAGGCCATGGATACCCAGGGGTGAGCACATCTTTCCCCCTGCCCCCACAATCCTTACTACCTCTGCCACCCTGACCACTGTTATGAAGATGTGCTTATATCGAATGTTGATTTTTAATTCATTAGCTGGGAACATGAATAGGACTTTTAAAAAGACAGATGGGGCCAGGGTTTTATGTTGGTTGTGAGGGCGTGTGCCCGACCCAACAGTGCGTGAAATCGCCCGAGAAGCCGTCAGATGCGCGTCCTGACGCCATCGCGCACTCGTGCGATATTGCGCTCGGCAGGCGCGCACAGCAGTCGGAAGCACGTCCGCCGACAATTAAGCGGGCGATTAAGTCCATTAAGGAGGCAATTTGAAACGATTTTACGCGGCCCACCCACTTTTATAGTTGGCGGATGGGCCAATCGGCCAGACGGTTTGCTGAAATCTCAATCCAGGGCAGGATGAAATGTCCAGTGTGAAGCATAACGAAGACAAATCTGGGGACTGATGCTTTTTTGATTTCTGCTGTGTCAGGTGCTGGGAATGTCCTGCACAGACACAGTCTGCTGCATATTTTTCTTGTCATTGAACCTGTCCAGGTCTGCAGCTCCCTGAGGCAGCTCCGCAGCAGCTTTCTGCCTTCAGGGGGGTTCATTAGGAGCGCCCACTCACACCCTCACTTTTCTCGGCACCCGCACCCCGCCCCGGCAGCGCTGAGGCTTTCTCAAAGGCTGTTTCACGCTGGCTGGATGCTAATTGACCAGCCAGCATGAAATTGCATTCGGGGGGCCAATCACGGCTGGAAGCACATTTCACATCCGTTTCCGGGCCCGCCATTGCGCGTGCCCTAGGAGCACAGGATTCAGGCCAGAATGTCTTTTGAAACAGACCAAAGTGATTAAAACCTACATCAAGATGGCCGACACAAATTTACATTACTATATATATTCCACATTCCAACTCTAAGCAGAGGAGATGGCAAGACTGCAAAACTCATCAAAGACAATTACCTCCCCTGCCCAACCCTGGCTTCAGGGGACTGTGAATGACCTCCTTTCCTGCCCTATTGACAATATGCCAATGAATTCATCTACAGTATTCAACAGTACAAGACAAACCATTCAAAGGTTAATTGCTTGGACAAAAGACCTTGGGCGGGATTTTCTGGCCCAGCTTGCTGCTGTGATCTTCCGATTCTGCCAAAAGTCAATGGACTTTTGGCTGAGCCATCGAATCTCCTGCGGCATGTCTCACCACGATGGGGCTGGAAAGTCCCAGCCCTCAATCTTTAAGATAGCTCTCCAGGCGAGCTAATCGAGTTGTAATTGGAGTATACAATTATCTTTGAATTGCTGGCAGTTGGAGAGAGACAACATGACCAACCCAAATCTTTTGCTGGTTTTAAGCACATGGGTATCTCAGGAGAACAGAACTAGCAGTGAACTAAGTGGAGCTCCTGCCTCTCTCTCAAACAAGCTCCGACCCTGTCTACTAACTGGATTTTGACTCCATTCTGCAGTAGGTAGAGATTTCTTAAAGAAAGAATTCAACAACACAGCAGAGTATTCAGGGAGACAGAGAGGTCAGCTACAGCTTTAAACTTCCTCAGCAAGTCAACTGGATTTGGCCTGCAACCAGCAGATGCCCCAAGCTACAAACTGTGAACATCTTTTATTTCTTATGGACTATAATTTAACCAAATCTATCCTCCCCTACTCTGTAACCTGTATTTGTGTGTGTGAACTTTGAGTGTGTGTGTGTGTGCACGCGCGAAGTCGGAGCGGAATTTTTATTATGGCCCAGGCTTCCGTTCCCCGGGGGGTTGGGGGAGCACAGGGGTCATACCCAGGAGCTACCCCAGAAGGTGCGCTGGGGGGAACCACTAAAAGTCCTCGCACAAGGACTACAGGGGAATTTCCCGGGCAATTACCGTGCACATGAAACCATCTGATACTTCGATTTAAATCAGAGACTTTGGATGGTTCCAACTCTCTTAGCAGAATAGTTACCCAGGAAAAGTTAGAAGAATTAAAACCACTTCTACCTCCCGGGTAACTATAGCGCTGAGCCCACCCCCCAAACCCACTAGAACCCCCGTCAACCACCCCAATCATCACCCCACCCTTCCTAAGCCCCCCCCCACCCGCCGACTACCACCCCAACCTCCCCAACTACCCTCCCCACCCCCAACAATCCCCTGACTACCCTCCTCACCCCCGAATACTCTTCCGACTCCACAACTACCCTCCCCACTCCTCCGACCACAACCCCCAGCCCTTTCCCCACTCTTTGACTACCCTCCTGAACCCCCGATTACTCCCCCAACATCCCAACTACAAAACAACCTGACTACTCTTCCCGCCCACAGACAATCCCCCAAATACCCTCCTGACCCCCGACTACCCCTCCTCCTGACTACCCACCCCACCCTCCGACTACCTCATCCCTCAACTGCCCCCCACCCCAACTACCCCTCCACCCCCTGGCTCCCCACCACCTGAATACCCTCCCACCCCCCTGAAACCCCCACCCCCAAATACCCTCCTACCCCCTGAAATCCCCACCCCTGGCTACCCTCCTGACCTCCCCCTCCTTGATCATCTGACATGCCCTCCCCCTGACCACCTGACAACCCATCCCCCTGACTACCCAAACACCCCGCCCACAACCACCCGACCTGCCCCTCTCCGATCGCCCACTCACCTTACGTAATTACCTTCTCACTGGTTTCTCAAAGCGGCTGGGACCTTTAAACTTACCTGCTTTATGACAGCTCGTGCCATTAAGAGGGGGCATGGCTTCACTTCCCCTGACACTGCTGCCCTGCACTGGAAGGACCCTGGAGCTGCTGCACTGCATATTTCTCACCAGGCCTGGGTAAGACGCCTCAACGAGAAATGTGCAGCTTCGGACTAAGGTGAGTATAAAGAAGTGGAGTAGCAATCCGACTGTGACTGCCACTCTACGGAAGTACTGGCCCACTGTTTACCCCGGCCAGCTAACTGACTCCTTTATTTGTTAAACTCAAGAAAACCTATCCGACGAGTTCTTTAATGATCACAGCATGTAAACAGTTGAGCGGACACTGAATTGGCAAAGATATCTTATCCAAAACCCTTAATATCCTGGCTAAACAGTCCATCAATCACCGTTTTCAAATTTTCAATTGAGCCCCAGCCTCAACACCTTTTTGGGGAAAGAGTTCCTTCCACCAGCCTTGTGTGACCATTCCCTGACATCACACTTGAACAGCCTAGCTCTAATTTTTAAGGCTGCGCTCTTGTTCTGAACTCCCACAACCAGTCATCAAACCCAGCTGGCAGAGAGATCTTTTGATTGGAGAATGATCTGGGGGATCTGTTGACTTAAGGAGAGGCTTTAGAAGGAGACAATTTCTTAAAACTGAACAATCATGAAATGCCCAGGCAATCCTTATTACAGGAGCCCAATGAGAAAAACTGTCCGCAGTAATTCAACATCTGAGACTGGCCTAGAATCCTGTTCAAGTTACCCTCTGCTTGCCAAGTAGGATTAGTTCTTAAACTCATCTAAATTAACAATTGGGCTATTGTTGCCATGATAATGTGTCTTACTTCACTATCCTCACAGTCTTGGCTAGCCTCCCACATTCTATCCTCCAAAAACTTCAGGTTATCCAAAACTCTTGCTGCTATATCCTAACTCACATCAAGTCTCCTTCCATTTGGCTCCTGTGCTTGCTGACCTACATAATTGGCTCTCAAGTTAAAATTCTCATCCTTGCTTTCAAATCCATGGCCTCGCCCCTCCCTATCTCTGTAATCTCTTCCAGCCCAGCTGCCTTGGATATATCTGTGCTCCTCTAATTTTGGCCTCTTGAGAATCCCCAATTTTAATTGTTCCACCTTTGGTGGAGCAGGTCTCCAGGTGCCTGGGCCCTAAGCTCTGGAATTCCATCCCTAAAGCCCTCCCCCTATACCTCTCTCTTCTCCTTTAAGACGCTCCTGAAAATCATTTTAAAACCCACCTTCACCTTCTTGAGGGCAATTGGAGACGAGCAATAAATGCTGGCCTTGCCAGCGACGCTCACATCCCATGAATGAATAACAAAAAACTCTTATGATCAACCTTTTGGTCATTTCATCCATCCTAATATCTCCCCGTGTGTCTTGTCAAATTATGCTTGATAAAACTCCTTGGGATGTTAAAGGTGCTGAATAAATGTAAGGGTTTATTCTTGTCGTCATGAGCAACTAACAGCCACTTTGAGGGTGGCAATTAATTGGCAGTAACTGCTGCCTGTGGTCTCGCGCCCTTGTAAGACACAGACTCTGCAGCAGTTGAGAGGGGAGGTGGAGGGGGGAGGGAGGTGGGGGGAAAGAGAGAAGATATTGAAACCAAAACAAAGACAAAATACATAATCAGTCCCAAAATAAATGTTGACACGACAGAAAGATACTGTGTGTCTTTCTGACCAGATGTTTTCAGCGAAGTTTCATGAGGCATCTGCCCTACAGGAAGTCAGATTAAACTGCAGGCTTTAAGAACCTAATCAGTGAGGTGTGGCAGGATACGAGAGAAAAATCAAAGGAAGTTGCTTGTGGCTCCGACTGGTCTGATCTGCAAAAGGATGGAGCCGGTAGAGAGGAAGGAGTCCGCGAGACTGGAATTTATCACAAGAGCTTGCCTCATTTTCCCAGGGTGCGAAATCCAACCTTGCGCCAGCTGTGTGTGTGTGTCTGTGTGTGTGTGTGTTTGTGGCTGTGTGTGTGCGAGTGTATTTCTGTAACTTCTCATTAAAAGAACAAGCTAGAGTCAACAGCTGGCGCACGCTAAGTCATCTCCAAACTCAGCTTATAACAATGTAACATCCATCATTAGTAATGCTGGTGACTACATCAGCCTTTCAGCAAGTACAGAGGTTTGGAATGAGGTCAGTAATTTTCCATTTTAACCATTGAGCTATTCACAATGTCACCATATATGTAACAATGGTGCCACAACGTGCCACCTCCATACATGCTGCAGAGTAGACACGTGAGGGACATGGGCTGAAATCAGGTTCGAACTTGGCTGTGATGAACTTCCCTATTAAAACTGCTTATTGGTTCTCACTATTTTGGCTGACTATTGGATTGTACCCCAGCAAAGCTCTAAAAAGCAGAAGGCGGGGGAGAAATGTGGAATGCCTTTTTTTTTGGACCGATGTTTGTTTTGTGCTACCCCTCTCCTGTTCCCCACTGACGGCTGTGGCCTCTGCTGAAAGACAAATTCATGGGAGCCAGGAGCCAGGCAATGCCACGACTGAGTGGCATGGACACATAAATTACATAAGAATATAAAATAACAGCAGGAGTCAGCCACATGGCCCTCAGGCCTGATCCACCGGTCAATGAGATCTGATCCTGGCCTCAGCTCCACCTTCCTGCCTGTTCCTCATGACCCTTGACTCCCCCATGGTTCCCTGGGGTGGAATTTTACATTCCGGGGACTAAGTCCCCTGGCGGGGACAGGAACAAGGAGTGTTTCCCGATGCGGAGGCTGGTGGGAATTCATGACATATCGTGCAACGCTGGCCTCATTAATTATGAGGTGGCAGGCCGGGTTTCCCGATGCTTTGCGTGGTGGGACGGGCTGGATGGCTGCCTCCCTGCCATCATGTGCCGGGGCCATATTTAAAAGGCAGCCGCACATCAACTGACCTAC
The DNA here is from genome assembly GCF_964194155.1 of Cetorhinus maximus. NCBI lineage: Eukaryota > Metazoa > Chordata > Chondrichthyes > Lamniformes > Cetorhinidae > Cetorhinus > Cetorhinus maximus. The sequence continues at coordinate 11,021,032 of NC_135891.1, forward strand.
CATTGAAGGAAAACATCCACCTCCTGGAAGCTCCTGAAGATAGAAGGTGGTCCTCCTGGAAGTTGCGGCAGCCCGAAGATACATATGGTAGATGCTCCACCCACCCACTGCTGCACGTGGTGTACAGGGTCCAGTCACTGAGAGCCTCCATTTTCCATCCTGAACTCCAGAGGCTGTTAAGACCATAAGACGTAGGAGCAGAAGTAGACCATTCGAACCATCGAGTCTGCTCCGCCATTCAACGAGATCATGGCTGATCTGATAATCCTCAACTCCACTTTCCTGCCTTTTCCCCATAGCCCTTGATTCCCTTACTGATTAAAAATCGATCTATCTCAGCCTTGAATATACTTAACGACCCAGCCTCTACAGCCCTCTGCGGTAAAGAATTCCACAGATTAACAACCCTCTGAGAGAAGAAATTCCTCCTCATCTCTGTCTCAAATGGGCAACCTCTCACTCTGAGATTATGCTCTCTGGTCCTAGACTCTCCCAATAGGGGAAGCAACCTCTCAGCATCTACCCTGTCAAGCCCCCTTATAAGGTCACCTCTCATTCTTCTAAACTCCAATGAGTACAGGCCCAACCTATTCAACCTCTCCTCATAAGAAATTCCGGGATCAACCTAATGAACCTTCTCTGGACTGCCTCTAATGCCAGTACATCCTTCCTTAGATAAGGGGACCAAAACTGTTCACAGTATTCTAGTTGTGGTCTAATTAGTGCCTTGTACGGTTTTAGCAAGACTTCCCTATTTTTATACTCCATTCCCTTTGAAATAAAGGTCAACATTCCATTTGCCTTTTGTATTACCTGCTGAACCTGTACATTGGCTTTTTGAGGTTCATGCACAAGGAGACCCAAATCCCTCTGTGCTGCAATCTTTCTCCATTTAAATAATATTCAGCTCCTCTATTCTTCCTGCCAAAGTGCATAACCTCACATTTTCCCACATTATATTCCATCTGCCAAGTTTTTGCCCATTCACTTAACCTGTCTATATCCCCCTGTATACACTTTGTGTCATCCTCACCACTTGCCTTCCCACCTATTTTTGTGTCATCCGCAAACTTGGCAATAGTACATTTACTTCCCTCATCTAAGTCATTAATATACATTGTAAATAATTGTGGCCCCAGCACTGATCCCTGTGACACTCTGCTAGTTACAGGTTGCCATCCTGAAAATGACCCCCTTATTCCAACTCTCTGTCTTCTATTAGTTAGCCAATCCTCCAGCCATGCTAATATACTACCCCAACACCATGGGCTCTTATCTTACTATGTGCGGTACCTTATCGAACACATTTTGGAAATCCAAATATATTACATCTGCTGGTTCCCCTTTATCTATCCTGCTTGTTACCTCAAAGAATTCTAATAAATTTTTCAGGCATGATTTCCCCTTCATGAGGCCATGCTGACTCTGCTTGATCATATTATGCATTTCTAAATGTTCTGCTATTACATCCTTCATAATAGACTCTAACATTTTCCCAATGACAGATATTAAGCTAACTGGCCTGTAGTTACCTGTTTTTTTGTCTTCCTTTTTGAATAAGGGTGTTACATTGGCAGTTTTCCAATCCTCTGGGACTTTTCCAGAATCTAAGGATTCTTGGAAGATAACTACCAGTGCATCCACTATCCCTGCAGCTATTTCCTTTAATATCCTAGGATGCAACCCATCAGGTCCAGGTGACTTATCAGCCTTTAGCCGCATTAGTTTCTCTAGTACTTTTTCTCTAGTGATAGTTATTGTTATTTCCTTCTCCCCTTTTGCCCCATGATTATGTAATATTTTTGGTAATCTATTAGTGTCTTCTACTGTGAAGACTGATGCAAAGTATTTATTCAACTCCTCTGCCCTTTCCTGGTTCCCCATTATTGTTTCCCCAGCCTCATTGTCTAAGGGGGTCTATATTGACTTTGGCCTCTCTCTTCCTTTTTATATATTTAAAGAAGCTCTTACTGTCCATTTTTATATTACTTGCTAGTTTACCCTCAAAGTTTATTTTCTCTCTCTCATACAGTCATTGAGTCATAGAGGTCTACAGCACTAAAAAAAGGCCCTTCGACCCCTCTATTTTTTTGGTCGTCTTTTGTTGGTTTTTAAAACTTTCCCAATCCTCTGGCTTACCACTAATCTTTGCCACACTGTATGTTTTTTCTTTCACTTTGATATTATCCTTAACCATGGTTGGTTTATCCCCTTCCTACAACCCTTCTTCCTCACTGGGATATATCTTTATTGTGAGTCATGAACTATTTTCTTAAACGTCTGCCATTGTTTATCAACCGTCTTTTCTGCTAAACTCCTTTCCCAGTCCAACTCCAGCCAACTCTGTCATTATTCCTTTGTAATTAGTCTTATTTAAAGTTAGCACAGTTGTTTCTGAACTAAGTTTCTCAGTCTCAAACTGAATGTTAAATTCCATCATGTTGTGGCCACTGTTTCCTAGGGGATCTTTTACTCTGAAATCATTTATTAAACCTGCCTCGTTACACATTACCAGATCCAAAATAGCCTGATCCCTGGATGGATCCATGACATATTGTTCTAGGAAACTGGCCTGAATACACTCTGCGAATTCTTGCTCGCGGCTACCTCTGCCAATTTGATTTTCCCAATCTACATGAAGATTAAAGACACCCATGATTAATATACTGCCTTTTTTACATGCCCTCATTGTCTCCTGATTTATTCTCTGTCCTACAGCATAGCTACTGTTAGGGGGCCTATAGACAACTCCCATCTGTGTCTTCTTCCCCTTGTTATTTCTTACCTTCAACCATATGGATTCCACATTTTCCGATCCAAGATCATTTCTTGCTATTGTACTTATTCCATCTCGTACTAACAAAGCTACCCCACCACCCTTTCCTTCCTGCCTGTCCTTTCAAAAAGCTGCTCCAGGCCTTCTTCTGGTAAGTCCCAACATCTCCTCATGACGTTGGTCCAGACATGATTCAGCCTCCAGAGCTTCTGGAGGAGAGAATTCCAAAGATTCCTGACACACTGAAAATAAATTCTTCCTCATCCCCATCTTAAATAGGTAACCCCTTACTCTGAAACTGTGGCCCCTAGTTCTAGATGCCCCACAAGGCGAAACATCCTCTCAGCGTCTACCCTGTCAAACCCCCTGAGAATCTTATATGCTTCAATGAGATCACCTCTCATTCTTCCAAACTCACAGGAGTATAGGCCCAATCTGTTCAACCTTTCCTCATAAAACAACATCTTCATCCCAGGAATCCTCGTGAACATTCCCTGAACCATCCCTGTTTATGTAAGGATATCAACCACTCAGCATCCATTTTTCTGGCACTGGCCCTCTTACTAAGTCTCTGATATGGCAGGCAGGAAATACATGTGCACGGAAGTGTGGCATCTGCCATATTGGGAAAGGAAATATTAGATGTCCTTCACATTAAGTAGGTGTTAACCTTTTGGAATATGCAAATAATGGGCCTAACACATTTTTGAGGTGCCCACTTTGAAATTAGTTTCCCTGAGGAACCATGCCATTCAAACACAGGGTGTGTCCCATATCCTCCATACACTTACATTTCTAGGCCATCATTTTCTGGTAAGAACCTGATTTCCCCATTATCTCTACCCTCCATCCCCAGCCAATAAAGGTATTGGACGGGGAAAAATCAGACGCTGAAGCCTACTCACATTGTTCCCACCCAACTTCAAATATCCACACCATCCCCTGGCACCATCCTGCCACCCCACCACCCCCACCACCCTCTGACTTTGTCCACTACTTTGCCATCTTCTATGTGTAACAGCCACTGGGGTCCCATCAAACCCTCTCATTACCTGGTGTCAGCTCTGGCTCAGTGGGTAGCACTCCTGTCTCTGTAGTCAGAAGATTCTGAGTAAATGCCCCACTCCAGAGACTTGAGCACATAATCTAGACTAAGATTCATTTAATAAAGGGAATCTAGACAAGCACCTGAGGGAGAAAGAATAGATTATGTTGATAGGGTGGGGTTAAGCACGTTGGGAGGAGACATGAGGAGCATGAACATTGGCACGGGTGAATGGCCTGTTTTTTGCCGTAAGAATCCAGTGGAATACTGAGAGAATGCTGCACTGCCAGTGAGGCCACATTTTTGGATATATGTGTCAGCTGTGGTTCAGTGGGTAGCACTCTCACCTCTGAATCACAAGGTTCCAGTTCAAGTCCCACTCCAGAACTTAAGATCAAAAACCTAGGCTCGCACAGCATTGCAGTACTGAGGATTTGCTGCACTGTTGAAGGTTACGTCTTTTGGATAAGACCTCAAAACTATAAGGCCCCATCTACCCTGTCAGGTGGATGTAAAAGATATCAAGGCACTATTTCAAAGAAGAGTAGGAGAGCTCTCCCCAATGCCCTGTGACTAATATTTATCGCTTAACAACACCAAAACAGATAATCTGGCCATTATCACATTATTGTTTGTGGGATCTTGCTGTGCACAAATTACTTGTTATGTTTCCTACATTACAAAAGTGACTCCACTTCAAAAGTATTTCATTGGCTGTAAAATGCCTGCATGTCCTAAGAGGTGCTATGTAAAAACACATTGATTTGTTCTTTTTTTCTCCCATTTGCTATCTTGGCTTGGGTAGGTTGTAATGGGCAGTCTGTCACTACAGGGGAGGGGGGGTGGTATGCAGTAGGAGAAACACTGAGCCTATACATGGACAGTGTCAAAAAAAACAACTTTTAATTGTTTGGTAGTCAAGATCTTGAGTATTGCTGAAAAAAGAGACATGCTGTCAAAGCTTTTCGTCTTGCACTCACCAGGACAGACTTGCAAGAATACCAATTGTAAAGGGAATAACAATTTATCCTGCATGAGAAGAGAGTGCTGCTGGGTTGGCAAGAGGGCTCTGATTGGGAGACGCGTTGCCATGGAGAATGCACCGGGGAACAGTTAACTGGTAAGCTTTTGTTTAAATTCACACCAGGCAGGTTGACTCTGATTGTTTTGAATTTAAACAAAAGCTGGACATTAACTGTTCCCTGGTGCATTCACCATGGGAACGCCTCTACCAATCAGAGTCCATATTCAAACCAATCAGCACTCTCTTCCCATGCGGTGTAAATTGTTGTTCCCTTTACAATTGGTATTCTCGCAAATCTGTCCTGGTGAGTGCAAAACGAAAAACTTTGACAGCATGTCTCTTTTTTCAGCAAAACAACTCTTGTTCTGTCCTGTCCAGTACTTCTTGCAAACTTTGTGACTCTCTGGGTATCAGATTCTGTCCTGATACTGTAAGGTTGCAGGAGTCCCCTGTACATTTTCCCAACTCATGCTGGCATGGACACTATGGAGTGAATGGTTTCCTTCTTTGCCATAATCACTCTATAACACCTCAAGGTTGAATAATATTGTCTGATATAATGAGTTTCACTCAATTGTATTTGGAGTCCAAGGAGCAAGTCAACATTGTCTGAGTTTTTGAGGGCTTTAATGGAGGAATAGCCAGATGATACTGACTATCAAAGGAAATTCACAAATGGATGCAAGGGTGAGTTTGCAATGCAATGCTGGGGATAATGGAACAATATCCTAATAAAACTTAGCACCTTTAAGGAAGGAGGGACTTGAGGACATTGACAAAATCAACACCAACCAAACAAGGGAACTCATGCCTTCATGCCTGGAGTGGGGACTTTAACTAGGAGTCAGCGTGGCGTTGATAGAACTCTTAAGTCAGAAGATTGTCGGTTCAAGCCCCACTCCAGAGGCTTACACACAAAATCCAGGCTGACACTCCAGTGCAGTGCTGAGGTAGTGCTGCACTGGTGGAGGCGCCACCTTTGGATGATACATTAAACCAAGGCCTCGAGCAGCTGTAGATCATGTGACCCTATTCTGAAAAAGATTGGGGAGTTCTCCCCGTCTCCCAGCCAATATTTATCCTCAACCAACATCACGAAAACATCGGCACAATATTGTTTGCGGCACCTCACTGTGTGCAAATTGGCTCCCACATCTCCTACATTATAACAGTGACTACACTTCAAAAGACATTTCATTGGCCGTAAAGAGCTTTAGGATATTGTGAAGGGCACTATAGCTTTTTCCTCTGAACTTTATTGAACAAATAATTAGAAAAAAGGCAGAATCATTTTATTTTCTAAAAATAATTTACTCAGGAGCACACCCTGTTTATTATGCGCTGGGAGTCTTGCCAACTAGTTGTGCAAAGGCTGCTTGTGATCTTGGCCAATGCACAATGTGAAACCAGGTCAGCTCCTTATAGGAACTCGCTTGTCATTAACAGAGATAATGGCTGTTGGTTGGCATTTACCAGGAATAGAGATACAACTTGTTCCTGTTACTATTGATCCATCTGGAGCTCTGCAGTAGGTATGCCCGGCGACACTTTTGTGTGCATTACATTTTATCCGTAGTTTGTTTTGCTGGTGGATTAGAGTTTAGCCCCAGGCGTTTTAATCCTGCCCTCGAGCCAATCACAACCACAACAATTTACCTGCTACAGTATTTGTGACGTGAACGCTGGAGGTGGGCCCATTAGGAACCTGCTTGTGTATGGCCTCGGTGTTTCTCTTACTGACGTTCCACCCTTCCTCTATTGACAGACTGCCCATTACAGGCAAGTGGGGGGAAAAGCAACAACAAATGTGCATTTACATAGCACCTTTCAGGACAAGCAGACACTTCACAGCAATTGAAATATTTTTGAAGTGGAATCACTGTAATAATGTAGGAAAAGTAGCCAATTTGTAAACAGCAAGTTCCCACAATGTGACAATACTGGGGGCTTAGTCTTGCTGCCTGAAGAATGGGTATTGCATGGCCCACTGTATCTCCTAAGGAGGGAGGTGCATGCATTGGAGGCAGATCAGGGAAAGTTCACTAAGTTGATTCCTTAGATGAAGGTTGGGCAGGTTGGGCCTATATTCATTGGAGTATAGAAGAATGAGAGGTCGTCTTATTGAAACATATAAGATGTGAGGGGGCTTAACGGGGTAGATGCTGAGGGGATGTTTTCCCTCATGGGAGAATCTAGAACAAGGGGGCACAGTTTCAGAATGAGGGGTCACCCATTTAAGATGGAGATGAGAAGGCATTTCTCCTCTCAGAGGTTGTGACTCTTTGGAATTCTCTACCCCAGAGAGCTCTGGAGGCAGTGAGTCATTGAATATCTTCAAGGCCGAGTTAGGCAGATTTTTGAACCAAAGGGGAGTCAAGGGGAATGGGGCACGGGCAGGAAAATGAAGTTGAGGCCAGGATCAGATCAGCCAAGACCACATTCAATGGCAGAGCAGGCTGGAGGGCCATGTTATGGCAATTTGGAAATAATCTCATAGAGTCATAGAGTTATACAGCACAGAAACAGGCCCTTCGGCCCATCATGTCTGTGTTGGCCATCAAGCACCTATCTATTCTAATCCCATTTTCTAGCACTTGGCCTGTGGCCCTGTATGCTATGGTGTTTCAAGTGCTCATCTAAATACTTCTTAAATGTTGTGACGGTTCCTGTCTCTACCACCCCCTCAGGCAGTGTGATCCAGATTCCAACCACCCTCTGGGTGAAAAATGTTTTCCTCAAATCCCCTCTAAACCTCCTGCCCCTTACCTGAAATCTATGCCCACTGGTTATTGACATCTCCGCTAATTTTCCTCCTATCTACCCTATCTATGCCGCTCGTAATTTTGTATACCTCTATCAGGTCCCCCCTCAGCCTTCTCTGCTCTAAGGAAAACAACCCTAGCCTATCCAGTCTCTCTTCATAGCTGAACGCTCCAGCCCAGGGAACATCCTGGTGAATCTCCTCTGCACCCTCTCTAGTGCAATCACATCTTTCCTATAGTGTGGCAACCAGAACTGCACACAGTACTCCAGCTGTGGCCTAACAAGCATTTTATACAGCTCCAACATAACCTCTCTGCTCTAATATTCTATGCCTTGGCTAATAAAGGCAAGTATCCCATATACCTTCTTAACTACCTGCGCTGCTACCTTCAGGGATCTATGGACATGTACACCAAGGTCCCTTTGATCGTCTGTACTTCCTAGGGTCCTACCATTCGTTGTGTATTCCCTTGCTGTGTTAGTCCTCTCAAAATGCATCACCTCACGCTTCTCAGGGTTAAATTCCATTTGGCACTGCTCTGCCCATCTCACCAGCCCATCTATATCATCCTGTAATCTAAGGCTTTCCTCCTCACTATTTATCAATTTCCGTGTCATCTGCGAATTTACTGATCATACCTCCTATGTTCACGTCTGAATCGTTAATGTACACTACAAACAGCAAGGCTCCCAGCCCCGATCCCTGCGGTACACCACTCATCACAGGCTTCCAATCACAAAAATAACCTTCGACCATCATCCTCTGCCTCCTGCCATTAAGCCGATTTTGGGTCCAATTTGCCAACTTGCCCTGGATCCCATTGACTCTTACTTTCTTGCCCATTATCCCACACGGGACCTTGTCAAAAGCCTTACTGAAGTCCATGTGGACTACATCAACTGCACTACCCTCATCTAAACAACTAGTCACCTCCTCGAAAAATTCAATCAAATTTATTAGACATGATTGCCCCCTGACAAAGCCATGCTGACTATCCCTGATTAATCCCTGCCTCTCCAAGTGGAGAATAATCCTGTCCCTCAGAATTACCTTAAATCTTACAGAGTTATGGTCACTATCCCCGAAATGCTCCCCCACTGGCACCAATTGCCCAGCTTCATTCCCTAAGATTAGGCCCTTCTCTTGTAGAACTTTCTATGTGCTAGCTTATAAAGCTCTCCTGGATGCACTTTAAGAATTCCGCTCCCTCTAAGCCTTTCACACTAAGACTATCCCAGTTAATATTGTGGAAGTTGAAATCGCCTACTATTATTACCCTGTTATTTTTACACTTCTCTGAGATTTGCCTACATATCTGCCCCTCTATCTCCTCCTGACTGTTTGGAGGCCTATAGTACACTCCCAGCAAAGTGATTGCCCCCTTTTTGTTTTTAAGTTTTACCCATATGGCCCCATTTGAGGAACCTTCTAAGATACCATCTCTCCTTACTGCAGTAATTGACTCCTTGATCAATAGTGCAATGCCACCTCTTCTTTCACACTCTCCGCTGTCATGCCTGAAGATTCTATGCCCTGGAATACTGAGCTGCCCTTCCCTCAACCATGTCTCTGTGATAGCAACAATATCATATTCCCATGTGTTAATCAACACCCTCAATTCATCTGCCTCACTTGTAAGACTCCTTGTGTTAAAATAAATGCAATCCAACCTTGTATTATTCCCTTGTGCCTTAACAGGTCTATATTTGTAACCACACAATAAAAGAAATTGGGCCACACAACAATAGCTTGCATTTACATAACACATTTGTATAGCATTGTTAAGCTTGTATAATGTCCCAAACCGCAGCACAGGAGCATTATCAAACAAGATTTCGCAGCTAGCCACATTAGGAGATGCTAGGAAAGGTAACCAAAAGCTTGGTCAAAGGGGTCATATTGAAGGAGGATCTTAAAGGAGGAAAGAGAGGCAGAGGGGCAGAGAGATTGAGGAAGGGAATTCCAGAGCTGAGGACCTCAGCATTTGAAGGCATGGCTACCAATGATGGGAGTGATGAAAATCACATCACACAAATCTAAACAAAGTCAGGTTTAATGCCCCATAGAATCAACATTTTGACGCTTCTACAATTTTTCAGACTGTTCTGAATTAACTAAAGTTAAAATGTTAGATGCTTTATTAGTCTGAACATCAGGCTGAACAACATCCATCACATTGCATTTATCCGCCAGTTGTGGGAAATCCTTCAATAATAAATGTGCTGGGTCTGATCTGCTATACATAAATTCACTGATGTAGAATTACTGCCTTTTTTCCTATTAGCTGCTACTTCTACATAAGCTCTAACTGGTTAGGATTTGCTGTCAAGAAATGGCAGGGCTAATAGTACTCGCTATCATTGATGGGTAAATGGTCCGGTAACTTCAGTTAGGGACAGATACGCAGTTAAATGTCAATGTCCAGAAGTTACTGTCTTAGTTGCACCACTCCACTGTTAGCTGAATGAAAAGAACATCTCACCCCTAGCCTCCCATTTTTGTAGAAATCTGCCAACATTTGCCTATTTAAAGATGGATGGATTGAATTACACAAAATGTTAGGTCTTGATATTACAAATGCAAGTATCCATTTAAAGACATGGTAAATGTTAATGTCTGTCAGGCAGTGTTGAGGCCTTATAACCCTTCCATATCTTGTTCTCACTGCCGCCGATTCAGGAACTGGGTTTCTCGGACTGCGATTTAAATGGCAATTTCTGATCACTGCAGTATTTAACTTTTTTCATGAGTTGTATTGTCCAGGAATTTTAATTTTTAGCTCACCTCCGCTAGGTCTGTTGTCTCTGCGCTGGCTATTGAAGCTGGATTTCCACAAGATTCAATGGAGTCTTCTGGTGCAGTGAAGAATTTAATTTCTGCCTTCAGCTTCCGAGCCTTTCTTTGGAGCTTTTTTTCTGGCGACTTCCTTCTGCGCCTTCGCTTCTTGAGCTTTTCTTCAGGTCAGAATGCTTCTTTGATTTTTCCTTCAGTTTTCCAGGCTTTTAATTTTGTTTTGCAGGCTCTGCGAGGTTTTGAGTTGTTCCATTTGCAGCCACCATGTTGTAAGGTGTTGAGCATTGTTGAGTAGTTCTTATTAAAGTATTCATAGTCTTAGGTAGTTCAACATTAAGTATTTACTAACTACTAGAAACTACATACCTAGGTACAGTATAGATCTAGGAGCTGTCACCATACTTGATTCTACACATGGCTCTGTCCAACACAATACTGACCCCTAGGTGCAGGTCAGGTGTTCTCTTACATCACTGTGTGGGCAGTACTATACTCAGTCCATGTTAACCCTCCATGCCAAACCCTTATACTACAATTAACTCATTAACAGGACTCAGAAACTAGATAATGTGAGCACTATTTTTTATTAGCTTTCAATGAAGTAACTCAAATAATTGTGACATTGATGACACATAAGTCACAGTTCTAACCATTCAACTAGTAAAACATTGGAGAATTTCTCTCATGTGGTTTAGTTCTGTAAATTTGTACTCTGTTGGATGAACTAAGCTTTGCTCTGGAAGATCCAAAATGAGAGAAACCCATCTGTTTAATCCAAACGTCTTGGGAGGAATTTTACGACCACCCTGGAGGTACACTTGGAGGCGAGGTAACATTTAATCGGGTGAGAAGGTGCAGTATGGGGACCCCGAGACTTCCAGCCTCCGCTTAATTAAGTCCAGGGTGGTAAGGCTCATGAACGGCCTTTAGCAATTAATGCCCACTTAAGGGCCTTGGGCAGGGAGATCGCCGCACAGACAACCTGAAAAGCAAACCCTTGCAGGGGTGATGAGCGTAAGGCACTGGGCAGTAGAGATATGAGTTTATGAGGTCAGAGAACGGGGAGACCAGCCAGGAGCGCATTTGAGTAGTTAAGTCTAGAGGTGACAAAGGCATGGACGAGGGTTTAAGCAGCAGATGAACTGCAGAGTCAGGCAATGTTATGGAGGTCGAATCGCAGCTTTGGTGATGGTGTGGATGAATAGCTGGAAACCCATTTCGGAATCAAATATGACGCCAAGATTGTGAACAGCCTGGTTTGGCCTCAGAGAGTTGCCAGGAGAGGGAGTCAGTAGCTACTAAACAGTGTCTATGGTGGGGACTGAAGACTTTGGTCTTCCAAATATTCAATTGGAGAAGATTTCTGCTCATCCAGTAGTGAGATAGGTTACAGCAATAGGGCGAGGCAAGGCCATGGAGGGATGAAAGCAAAATACTGTGGATGCTGGAAATCTGAAACAAAAACAAAAATAGCCGGATAAACTCAGCAGGTCTGACGGCATCTGTGGAGAGGAATACAATTAATGTTTCGAGTCCGTATGACTCTCCATCAGAACAGGGATGAAGCCTGAGATGGCAGTGGGAGAGTAGATGGACAGAAGGGTAGAGATGGGCTGGGTCATTGGGCATCAGACTGTGATACAGTGGGTAGCACACTTGCCTCTGAATCACAAGATTGTGAGTTTTATTTTTATTCTTTCATGGGATGTGGGTGTCGCTGGCTAGGTCAGCGTTTATATTGGCCATCTCTAATTATCCTTGAGAAGGTGAATACTTCAGTACAGTACTGAGGGAGTGCTGTACTGTTGGCAGTGCCGTCCCTTGGATGAGACATTAAACCGAGGCCCTGTCTGCTCTCTCAGGCAGATGTAAATGATCCCACTGCAGTATTTTGAAGAAGAGCAGGAAAGGTGTCCCGAACAATCTACACCCCTCAATCAGCTTCACAGAAACAGACTATGGCCATTATCATATTGCTCGAGTGGGAGCTTGCTGTGTGCAAATTGGTTGCTGCATTTCCTCAAGTACAACAGCGACTGCACTTCACTAGCACTTTATTAACTATAAGGAGCTTTGGGATGTCCTGAGGTCATGAAGTGCTATATAAATGCAAGTCTTTCTTCTTTTTGCTTTCACTGTGGGAGACGAAGTCTCCAGGAAGTTACAGGTGGCATGACTGGGTGACAGAAGCATTGAAAACAGGGATGAGAAACCCAAAAGGGGGAAATAGAGTAGAGCAGACAGTAATACTGGCCTCAATGTGGAGCGGCAGCCAGGGTGTCCATATGTTTGGACCCATGATGAAATTAGGTTACATGACATGGCAGATTCGAAGAGATAAGTCCCAGCTGTCAACAGACCCCGGTTCTCCATGTGTTTTGTACTGAATGGATCAGAATGTTATGCTCAGAACGGACGGTGCCTAATGTTACACAAAAAAATGCTTCAATATTAAATAGCCCGCTCTCAGGTGCAAAATGAACTGGGTGAAACACCCCCCCACCAAACACTTCACAAAACAAGGCCCATTAACCCAACGGAAGTCACTTAACTTTGAGTGAGTCTTGCTGTGTGTGCTTAGTGGATTAAAAACACCGATCGCTGGCCTCTTGGTTCCCCGGTTGTTTCCTAGGCAAAGGCAACTCATTTCCCATTTAGCTCTCTCTAAGCCAGTGCACGGTAGAGTCTCAAATCCTCCTGGATTGCCTTACAATCTACTGGATTCGAGGTTAATCTCCCAGACACTCTTGAACGCATCAGGGTGAAGGAAACCACACATTTTCTTGTCCCGCATTGCACTGGACAAAGCAAGTGGTTGGGCTGCAACTTGCCTCAGACACAATGCGGGCCTGATGCATGGGAACTCTGGTAAAACTACACGATGGGTACAGATGATTATTCTTGAGGTCATCCAAAACACTGCTTAACTCGCAGCAAGTCCCATTCCCCTATCACCCTTGTGCTCGCTGACCTACACTGGCTCCCGGTCAAGCAACATCTTGACTTTAAAATTCTCATCATTGTTTTCAAATTTCTCCTTGGCCTCATCCTCCCTATCTCTGTAATCTCCTCCAACCCCACAACCCTCTGAGATGTCTGTGCTCCTCAAATTGTGCCCTCTTGTGCATTCCCAATTATAATTGCTCCCCCATCAGCATTCGGTGAGGTTCCCCCCGTGACACCCTGGTCCACTCCTCCATCGCCCCCAGCTCCTCATCCCCTTCCCACGGCACCTTCCCATGCAATCGCAGAAGGTGCAACAGCTGCCCCTTTACCTCCTCACTGTCTAAGGCCCCAAACACTCCTTTCAGGTGAAGCAGCGCTTCACTTACACCTCCTTCAATTTAGTCTACTACACTCGCTGCTCCCAATGTGGTCTCCTCTACGATAGGGAGACTAAACGCAGACTGGGTGACCACTATGCAGAAAACCTTTGTTCAGTCTGCAAGCATGACCCAGACCTTCCTGTCGCTTGCCATTTCAACACACCACCCTGCTCTCATGCCCACATGTCCGTCCTTGGCCTGCTGCACTGTTCCAGTGAAGCCCAGTGTAAACTGGAGGAACAGCATCTTCCGATTAGGCACTTTGCAGCCTTCGAGACTTAACGATCAGTTCAACAACTTCAGACCATGAACTCCTCCATCTTTACTCCTTTTTTAATCCAATTATTTTTCCCCCCAACACCCACCTCCACCATCTCACAGGGCCACCTGTCACTTGTTCTTATGTTTTGCTTTCACAGAGCGCTGACCCTTATTCTGCCATTCTGCTACCTTAGCATCAGCACCTTATTTAGCCTTTAACAGTACCATTAACACTCCCTTTGTCCTGTGTCCATGACATCTTTGTCAATCTCTCCTGAGCTCCCACCCACCCCGACCTTCTATTTCTCTCCACCTGCCCCACCCTCTCCTAAACAGTATAAAATCCATCAAATTTCTATTTGTCTTCAGCTCTGAAGAATAGTCATATGGACTTGAAACATGAATTCTGTTTCTCCCTCCACAGATGCTGCCGGACCTGCTGAGTGTTTCCAGTATTTTCTGTTTTTATTTTTATGTTTTTATGTTTATATAATTTCTCCACCATTGGTGGCCGTGACTTCAGTTGCCTGGGCCCCAAGCTCTGGAATTCCCTCCTTACACCTCTCTGCCTCTCTACCCCTCTTTCCTCCTTTGAGATTCTCCTTAACACCTACCCCTTTGCCCAAGGTCTTGGTCATCTGACCTAATATTTCCTTCTGTGGCTCGGTGGTATAATGCTCCTCTGAAGCGCCTTTCATTATGTTAAATGTATTTTATAAATATAAGCTGCTGCTGTTGATTATGACCATTATTGTTAACCGATGGCTGCATGGGTTGATGTGTCTGGCAACCAATGGGGAAGGGTGGAACCAGGGTGTTTGGAAGCAAGAAATCATATGATAAGACCTCCCCCTACCCTGTCCTGCTCCGCCCCAGAATATAAAACAATCAGAAGTAGCCATCCTAGACTATAACTTTTTTATCCCTCAGTTGTTGTCGGTAGAAGGTTTGCTAGACTAATACTTGGAATGGGCGGGTTGTCTTATGGGGAAAGGTTGGACAGGCTTGGCTTGTACGACTCAATTGAAACATATAAGATCCTGAAGGGCCTTGACAGGATGGATGTGGAAAGGATGTTTCCTCTGGTGGGAGAATCGGTGGCGTGAGCGGACAATAAGGCGAGAAGGCCAAAAACCGGTTTCACGACGTCGTGAAACCAGTTTGTGATCATCCGCTCAGCCCATCGATGGCGGGCTGAGTTTCCCACCATCGGACATCAGGAACCTCATCGTAATACATCAGCATATCATTATAAGGCCAGTCCGCTGGACTCATCTCCCCCCACCCCATTGAATCGTCCGCTTATGGCGGTGCGCACCACTGCACATAAGTGACACGCACCTGGGGAGCTGCACTTCGCTTGGAACTTGAGGTTGGTTTGTCTATCTTGCTTTCAGCAGCACACGTAGTCATCAGCGCCAGGCTAACCGCAGACAGCACCACAGCACTTTTACAGAGATTCACGGGCAGGTCTCCACCTACCAGACCAGCCATAAAGCGGGGACGGTCTTGTACGGCTGCAGGGCTAGAGCTTGCTTGGGGAAGGGGGAGAAGTGGCCACCGGCAAGGGAAGAGGCTGCAGGGCGAGGGCTGTTCTGAGGATGTGCGGGGGCACATGTTGATCTGTGCAAGTGGACTCAAGATGGTGAGGGCTGAGGAGGCAGTCTCCAGAACAGATGAGGCCAGATGGACATGTGAGGGTGTGTGTGAGAATGGGTGGTGATGTCCCTTGTGCTGGCAGTGAGTGAGATGCCAGTGAATGTGTGATGGGCTTCTGAGTGTGTGGGTTTAGAGTGATGAGATGGTTGCCATACCCTGGTTGCACAGATGAGATCATTCATCCTCTATCTGTATTGGATGACCAACCTCTTCTGTGCAGCATTGGCGCTGATCACCACTGCCATCACCTACCAACCCAGAGCGGTAATGTAGCTGCCCCTCCTGTGGCCAGAGCGGGGGTTGAGGACATCATAGCGCGCCTCCACGATGTCCAAAAGGTGGTCAAGGGACATGTCACTGAACCTGGGGGCTGCAGTATTCTTGCTTTTCGAGGCCATGTCTTATTTGCAGCAGTGCTGGGCTGGAAGCGCTGAGAGGTGTGCGCGCGGCGTACTTTAAATGTGGCACCTGGTGTGATGAAGTGGCGAGGTGACGGTGTGGCGGACAAATCAGAACCTGCCCACTGTGGAGACGGTGTGTTTCCCGGAAATGCATAATTAACGCGGCCGGTTTGGGATGATACGGTGTGAGAAGCCGCCATTGCAGCCGGCACGAGCTACCACACTTAGTGCAAACCTGGGATGATTCCGCTCTCTTATTGGCTTTCCTAATTTCCTGCTGTACCTGCGTACTAGCCTTTTGTGATTCATGCACTAGAACACCCAGATCCCTCTGAATCTCAGAGCTTCATTATCTACAGCCTCTTTAGTCCTGTAACTCCCCTCTGCTCCACCAAATCCCTCAAACCCTGACCTATTGTGTACACTTGCAATTCATCCTAATAACACTAAAGCAAAGTAGTGCGTATGCAGGAAATAGGAAATAAAAACAGCAAATGCTGGAAATACTCAGAAGGTCTGGCAGCATCTGTGGAGAGAGAAACAGTTAAATTTCAGCTATCATCAATCTATTGCTCCACCTTTCCTTCAGCCCCCAAAAGAATGAATCATTTGGGCCCCTCTTTAAACCTGCCACTTCCCTTAAGACTTTCCTTACAAACGAAGATTTTGGTCAGCCCTCATAATCTGTCTTCCTTTGACTCAACAGCGCCTGTTTTCCCTTTTGCCTCTAGGGTTGCCAACCCTTCAGGGTTGGCCTGGTGTCTCCAGGGATTGAAGATCAATCTCCAGGACACTGATGTGTGCACCCCTGGAGAAAAATACATTAAAAAAGATTGTATTTTTTTTAAAGTTTCTTTGGGCATCTCTCTTTACCAGATATAGAAACATCGAAAATGGGGCTGTTTGTCTGACAGTTAAGTATCATCCAATTGGATAAGGAGTCTCTTTGCTTTCCAATTGGTGCAGGAAGGCAATGCATCCCAAGGGTGGATGTGTTGGCCGATTCATGGCTGGAGTGTGGAGACAAGTCATGTGACGAAACCTTCAGGAATACACTTAATCACAGTTGGCAACCACATTTTTCTGCGAAGCACCTTTAGACATTATTCTACATGAAAACAGGATGGTTGTTCTTTAAAATGCAACTTGTTGATGAACTCTGCTCCCGGAAGGGGACCTGCCACTCTAACCAGTCCGGCCCACATGTGACTCCAGTCCCACACTGGGGGTGGAATTTCATGCCCCTCCTCCGGGGTGAGTTTGGTGACAGAGAGGGTATTTAATCGGGCGGGAGGACGGCAGATGCAGCCTCGCTGCCTTCTGGGGTGGGAAGGCTCATGGACGGCCTTCCCAACCTTTCCCAAGCCGCTGTCAATCGAGAACTGTAAACGATCACTGCGCTTTCTGCTGACCCATCACGTCATTTTCAAAATATCACCCCCCACCCCTCCCCACCCACCCCCAACCAACACCCTCCACCAAAGCTGCCTCTGCACAGCTGGGAAGGTTCTGCCCATAATCTATTCACCCAGAGACTAATGCTACTGGTTCAGCTAGGCTGACACGCTCAGTGTGAATAGTCTCTCCCAACACACGAGGCCAGAGCTTCACTTTATTGAATCAAGTTACATACACTCCATCACAGCTTAAAGACAGTGGACAATTCTGGTGCGAGCCTCTGTCTTACTAGTACCAGCCCTCTCTCCCCAGCTTACGGTCCTGCATCCCACACAACCGTCTGCACCCACGTTTAATTTTCATGGTTGAATTCCAATAATTAAGCCAATTACTGCAGATTATCAACGAACCTGCAGGTAGCAACATCTTAATACTTGTACTATTGGAAGTGTCTGCATAGTCCCCATCCCTATGCTTTTGCTTGTATGAAAGAGAAAAAAGAAAGACTTGCATTTATATAGTGCTTTTAATGACCATTGACTTCCCAAAGCACTTTATAGGCAATGCAGCACTTTTAAAGTGTTGTCACTGTTGAAAAGTAGGGTTTGTGGCAGCCTGTATTTGCACACAGCAAGCTCCCATAAAAAAAACTATATGATAATGAGCAGATAATCTGCTTCTGTGATGCTGATTGAGGGATAAATATTGACCAGGACACTGGGGATAACTCCCCTGCTCTACTTCGAAATAGTGCTATTTAACACCCAGGGCAGACGGGGCTTCGGTTTAACATCTCATCTGTAAGTCTGTACTTTGTGGGTACTGCAGTGATTCCCAGCATGAGTAGTGATACAAAGCAGGGAGTCAAGATGAGTTTCTTTTCAAGACGAAAATGAACAGCAACTAAATCAGTTTTATAAGTCTTAATTTTCCCATTTAGGATTATAGGCCATTGGCCCAGATTTAGTACAATAGATATCCTACTGACTAGCTCAACATTCTGTTACTCCTTTTCTAGTAGACTCTTGCCCCCACTGCTGAAATGTTAATACTGGCTGGGGTATGATGGTTTTTTTCACCCATAAGCACTTCCCCCCGCCCAGCCCCCAAGCTAAGTTGTGCTCACAGAAAGCCAACACAGAGAATATGGGCCAAATGGCCTCCTTCTGTGCTGTAACCATTCTATGATTCTAAGTTTCCACTACTCAGTGGTGAGTATCAGTGGGCTGTTGAGGACATCACACTTAAGCCTGCTTCCAGCCTCTTCCAACAGGTCATGGGATAGCGAAGGTGAGTGCAATGCCTTGCTAATCTTTCTTCTCCCCAAACCAGGGTGCTGAGGCCAATTGCAGAGCCTCCATCTTTGCCCCAAGAATGATCAATTAGCACAGAGCAAGGCTAAAGGATCTTTTTGGCATGTATTCCTCAGGAATGAACTTACTCACTTCTTTCTCCTCCTTTGTGATCCCTCCTTAAAACTTACCTCATTACCCAATCTTTATTCACCTTTCCTAATAACTTCTTCTTTAGCTCAATCTCAGATTTATGTCCGATTATGCTCCTGTGTAGGACATTGGAACATTTTACCAAAGTGCTTCATGGGAGCATAATTAGACCAAATGTGACCATGAGCCAAAGGAGGAAACATTAGGACAGGTGACCAAAAATTTGGTCAAAGAATTAGGTTTAAAAGAAGCATCATAAAGGAGGAATGGTGGTGAGGTTAAGGGAGAGACTTCCAGACCTTAGGGCCTAGATAGCTGAAGGCACAGCTGCCAGTGGGGGAGTGACGCAACTAGGGAATATACAAGGGGATAGAGATTTTGGAGAGCTTTTAGGTCTGAAGTTACAGAAATAGGTAGGGGCCGAGACCTCTGAGTGATTTGAACACGAAGATAAGCAATCTAAATGACGTATTGGGGGACCAGGATCCAGGGAGCTCAGGAACAAGATCCCTGCTGTTGACTAACTTATCCAGTTCTCCACCCGAAGGCTGGTCCAACCAACAACTCCACAACAAGGCAAGAAGGGAGGTCCCAAATCTGCCCCAGCTGGAACAGGGAATTGAATCCTGTGCTGTTTGCATCAATCTGATCCACACTGGTCATCCAGCCAACCAGCACCCCCCAGGGAATCTGAGTTGCCGTGGCAACATACACTTTTCCATGCATGTTGTAGCCTGCGGCTATGGGTGGTGATGGTAGAGGGTAGAAGCTCCAATTTCTTTCCATCACATTGGTGACTAGGAATCTCTCCTGCTCTTACTACTCGCCTTTTGTGTACGTTGGAAGGATTTACAAGTTGATTTTCAACCTGTTTGGCCGTGTTATGAACGCACACTCCTTGGCCATCAAGTCCTGGAGTGGGACTTGAACTCCTGGCTCAGAGGCAGGGAGGCTACCCATTGCGCCACAAGACCCCTTTGTTGACCAATTAGCCCACTATACAGATATTATAAACCACAACAAGATACCAAGAACCACAACACTCAGAAATAGGGCACAGTTTCTCACCAGCCCAACAAGACAGCAGTCGTTTGGGAAATTCTGTAACCTGTGGGATTGAGGGGTATTTAATATGGGCTATTGCAGTTCACTTAACCTGATTATAACAGGACTGGGTGGGGGCAGGGAGCTCCGTGAAGTCAGGCCACAGCTACCTTAGGAACGGAAAGTATAATAACTGCAAACGCTGAGATCCTGTCAGTTACACAAAGAAAGACATAAACTTTACTCTCTGCAAGCTCAACACCATGTGCTGGCATTTCCTGAAGTGGAGGGAGGCCATGAAGAAGCCTTTATATTTATAAAAATATTTCCTGAACATGTTGTGCATTTTTTTTTTGTCGCAAATAATGCCTCCCTTCAGGCCAGGAAATGCCACGATGGCCCACAATCCATAAAGAGCAGATTGATTTATTTCCCAGCTGGTGAGAGTGTCCTAGGAGCAGGATTAGCATTAAAACCGATATGGCCACACAGCTTCAACAAAACTGGGAGGTTATACCTATCAGGAAAGACTGAACAGGCTGGAGCTCTTTTCTCAATAAAAGGCCCCCAATTTCCTGTCAGCCTTCTGTCCCTCCTGTGCTCTAAGTGATGGTCCCTTGCTGGGGTACAGTTCCTCAGATATACACACCCTTACTAAGTAGCTGTTCTTGACGTTTGGCCTTTGGCAATCTGTGTGCTGCTAAATCATGAACGGGGAAACGGAGCAGGATCACCGTCCAAGGACAGATTATTGAAAGAGGTTTACAAAGGGCAGACCATCCAGAATCACCAATTTTACACAACAAGCTGCATTCATATAGCATCTTTTAACATAGTAAAGCACCCCCCAGGGGCTTCACAGGAGTGTAATTAGACAAAATTTGACACCGAGCCACCATGATTGAGGATAGGACACATGATCGCTTGGTCAAAGAGGTAGGTTTTGAAGACCACCGGCTACACAGCTCCTGAACTCATGACAGCCTTCCATATATGGACAAACGAGCTGAATTGAAGAGATGAGGTGATAGTGACTGCCCTTGACATCAAGGCAGCATTCGACCGAGTGTGGCAAAATTTAAAATTACTCCCAATAGATAATACGGCTAGGTTGTCCTGGCTTGAAAGAACTATTGGATACATATGCTTGAATCTTGTAGAAGGACAAGACAAAGTAACATAAATTGAGGCATTAAGGGCCATGAAATAAGAGACAGCAAATAAATTTGGACCAAATCCATTTTTTTGGAATAAATTTAAGGATGGTTTGTTTCTTGGCAATCCTTTCAGTGCTGACCCACACTGTAATAATCTAGATTGTGGAAAAATGTTCTGTGTAAATAGTGTAATCTTGCCTGAATATTTTCCTTTTTAAAAAGAAAATGTCCCAAGAGCAACGAATTCCAAATATACTCAGGAAACCATCTATTTCTGCATTACCCTGTTTTCTTTATTACTGTAAAGTTCACGCTTTTTTAAATCACTTGATATAGAGAGGGTGGTGGAGGAGATGAGAGACCCAGTCAGCATCTGGCCGCTGTAACGCCGTAACCTTTCACTTACTGGATTTATTTCTGGATTTTTCAAGAGAACGTGGTTTTAATTACAGTGTGAGCCATCCAGTGTTGGATTCCCCTCGTCATTATGTCAATAATTCTCTTTCCTCTTCACTCGTTCTCCACCCCTAGCCACGTGCCATCCTATGGAATTGCCCAGACAGCTCTCTCCAGACCATGCCGCTCTTTGATCGATCATTTACCGCTTCATGAGTAACCAGTAGCAGTTCTCAAATCTCGCCATTACCTTGCCCCTTCCCTATGTGCGTAACCTCCCCCAGTTCTGCAACCATCCAAATCTCCTTTGAATTGTCTTGGGATATTGTGCTATGTTAAAGGTGTTATATTAATGCAAGTTGTTGCTGTACAGTTTGTAAAACTCAGTAAAGCATGGAACATGACTTCCCAGAAACCAAAAATCAAGGTAGCTTCTTGAACCTTGCTATGGATATGCAATTTCTCTTCATGGCTAGTAGCATAGGTAAAGCGCTTTGATTTTATACATATACTTGAGGAATAAGTTACATTTCTCCTGTCCATGCAACCTCTGCCTTTATTTTTAACTATGAATTTGTTTTTCCCAATTTGGTCTACCTAAGCCATGGGTGTGCAGTTCCACAGGAATGAGACACGTTTCCTGCCATTCTTTCTTCCTCTTCCTTCAGCTCCAAGTGTCTTCCCGCCATTTGACACCCCCTAGCAATCTGTTGGATGAAATTGTGGGGGTTCTCCTCACAATGAGTCCTAAGGGGCTGTCTTCAGCTTTTCACTTGGCATCCGTCAAATTTATGGAATGTTTATATGGACCAGCAAGGTCCAAGGTTTAATTCTCAGTTGGAGCAAAGCTAGATAACCACAACAACAATTTGCATTTATATTGGCCCTTCGACATAGTAGAAACGTCCGGGGGAGCCTGGGCAATTTGACAATGAGCCCCATAAAGTGACCTAAAGGCTTGGTCAAAGAGGTAAGTTTTAAGAAATACCTTAAAGGAGGTAAGAGGGGTAGCGAGGTGGGGAGGTTTAGAAAGAGCATAGGGCTGCTGAAGGCACCAATGGTGGAGTGAAGATAGGGAGGCGCAAGAGGACAGAATTGGGGAAACATAGAGAATTCGAGGGATTTAAGGCTGGAGGTGTTTACAGAGATAGGGAGGGTTCGAGGCCATGGGGAGATTTGAAATCAAGAATGAGAACTTTTTTAGAACTGCAGAAGCAGTTGGGGTGTTACAGTCGACCTCAATGTCACTGAAATAAAATAAGCCAGAATTCCTGGTCCTGATGATCATCCATTGATACTACTGCCAATGACACAATTGACCGAATTGTGATGCCCCCTACAGTTGAATAGTCTGCTTGATTCTCTTTATCTATGCTGTTTTATGAAGAATGATTGCTTGGAAGAGATACACAGGGTGTCTCATCCCTGTGGAACTGGATGCCCCATGGATTCAGGAAGGAGGCCAAATTGGAAAAACTAAATCAATAATTCAAAATAAAGGCAGACATTGTTTGGAGGGGAGAAATGCAACTTATTCCTCAAGTGTATGTATAAAATAGAAAGTGGTTTGTCTATGCTACCTGTGATGAAGAGAAATTGCTTATTTTATCAAGGCTTGAGAAACTACCTTGGTTTTTGATATCAGGAAAGTCATGCGTGTAAGTATTTTACAAACTGTATAGCAAAAACTTGCATTAATGTGGAACCTTTAACATAGTACAACATCCCAAGGGAATTCAAAGGAGTCACGGAAGAATGCAGATATCTTGGAGGGTTGTAGCACTGGGGGAGGATACAGATTTATGGAGGGGGGAAAGGCAATGGCAAGATTTGAAAACAAGAATGAGAATTTTAGAATTTGAGGCATTGTTGGACTAGGACTAATATAGATCAGCAAGCAGAGGGGGCGAGGGCTTGAATGGGACATGGCGTGAGTTAGGAAATAAGATTTATAGAGTTACTCATACTGGAGTCAAGGAGGGAGCAGGGAACCCCCTCCAAATCTCAGGGTCCTACTCCCAGCATCAAAGACTATCATCAGAAACTATCATTGATTGCTGTAAAAACCCATCTGGTTCACTAATGACCTTTAGGGATGGAAATCTGCCCTCCTTACCTGGTCTGGTCTATGTGTGACTCCAGACCAACAGCAATGTGGTTGGCTCTTAACTGCCCTCTCAAGGGGCAATAAGGGACGGGTAACAAATGCTGGCCTTGCCAGCAACGCTCACATCCCATGAAAGAATAAAGGAAAAAAAGGTGGCAATTTTTAGGTTAATTCGACAAGGGGTAAAACGGAGAGCGGGTTTAAATAGGCTCTGTGGCAACAATTATAAATAATTAAACACAGATATTTACTCTGGGTCCTTCGCTGAGCCCTGTAAATGGCAATATTGTGCAGTAGTGCTCACTTAATTTTTTTTCTGGCATTTTTAATAGAGACAGGAAGAAACTTTCCTCAGGCTGTCAGATTCTTCAGTCTGTGTAAGCCAATTGCAGACAATGCAGTCCTCAAAGGGTTAAGCACCATATAACCGGAAGCAGCCACCACACATGGCAAGGCCCTGCAAACATGGCCTTAACATCCTGGCCAGCAGCTGGCCAGACTTTCTGGAGCCACTCATCAAGACAAGAAATATGCTGCAGTAGTGACCGCCCTGTTTTCCTATTCAAACATCTCCAGGTGTAAAGCCTCTCTGTGATCCAGAGCCATCTAGGGAGAAGCTGTGTAAACAGAGCTAAGAGATACCCTGGGGAGAGCCGAGAGAACAACAACAACTTTATTGAACTGTTCAAGCCCACTTAAAGCGGCTGCTAGTAGTAAATCAAGGCTTTGGCCTACATGTTGCCTTTTCTGCACTGCACACACTCCAGCCAACAGCATAAGGTTTTTGTCAGTATTTTGGATAGGATTTTCTTTCCCCCTTCTCTCGTAAGGCACTGGCTCCAAATTTCAGAGAATTTCCTCGTGTACTTTGTCAAAACAGCCGTTCTGCCTGCTGGGGGTGACAGAGGGGTGTTCGCAGGCCGTTGATTATTTGACTGCATGATGCATCACAGACCCATTGCATTGCAATGTAGCCCAGGGAGTATTAAGCCCAATTTTGAGTAGCCCGATTCTTTACGGTTTGTCAGGTAATTCCTGCACAATTGAACTTGTGCACGTGCTGATCCATATAGTAGGGTTGCCAACTCCAGTTGGGTGTATTCCTGGAGGTTTCATCATGTGACCTCCGCCTGCTGGAACCACCCCACCCCACCCCACACTCCCACACTGGTCCTTCTTCCGAGCACTTCCTCCCCAGTTGGATATTTTGGACTAACTGATGTTCAGCCCCCGGCCAGAGTTGGGAACAGAAGCGGGCGCAGGGTGCCACACCGCTGGACAGCATGCCAATTCCTCGGCTCCCTCCCGCCCCTGGGCCATTTTCCTGGAGGCAGGATGGGGGTGCGGCTGGGCCACCCACTCGCGCAAGCGGAGCGTAACCAATTAAAGCAACTAACGGCCTATTGAAGCCTTTCAACGGAGGCTAAACTGTCAACCTCTGGGTTGATGGAGGCGGCTGAGGTTTACAGTTTAACAGGACGTGGTGGGAGGGGTGGGGCTGGGGTTGGGGGGAGGGGTGGGGGGCAATGCTCCAGACAGACCAAGAAGCTCCCCCCAGCCTCCTTGAGTGCAGCAGCAGCCGCCGTCCACCCAGTGGAGGGGATCCCCACCCACCCATCCGGCCATTTTTATGTAAATTTTGAAGAAGTAGGAGACAGAATGCCTCCATCTTGAAGTGCCCTCTCCCTCACTTACCTGCCATGGCATCCTGCTGTTGCTTTCAAGCTGGAGGGTCTGCGATTGGCTCTTCCGCTTCGAGAGCCTGCACCATCCTTCATTGTGGACAATCAAGCCCACCCTTTGCCCATTAATTGGCCACTCTGGGGTAAACCACCCGGAGTGACTGCTTCCCACACAGCGCGGGTTTCTGACTTCCACTTGAGCCTGACTGGGGCAGAGGGGGAGGTCCAGAAATCCACAGAGAAATATCGCCCTTTGTTACCCAATTAGATTAATATTGACTGTTAGTGAAACAGTCCCTTCTTTTTTGCAAACCTCCAATATTTTTGTAACAAATAAATGGAAGTGTTCAAAGGAAATGAGTATAGAATTTTAATGTCCTCCATGATTTGTCTCCCAGGTGTTGCTTGCTACAGTGCCCTGGAGATTAAATTTCAATTCCTGGAGACTCCAGGGCAATCCTGGAGGGTTGGCAACACTATCCGTCTGGCTCTGCTGCTGTGACAGGCCATGTCTTACCCGGGAGGCCATCGTGGAGGCCTCTTGACAGATTTGCATCACAATGAGGGCAGATTGATGCCAAGGTGAGAGCTTAGCAGGTAATTAAAAATATGCAGAACAGCTGCAACTTGCACTGAAAATTTCATTAAAAATCTACAATGTTGGGCCACTCAGAGTAAGTTTGCATTGCGATAAACATATCTGGGTTTGTCATGCACTTTTAGTGGCTTCCCCTGTTAACTTGAACAACAACAACAACTTGCATTGATGTAGCGCCATTAATGTTGAAAAAAACACTTCAAGGTGTTTTACGGAGGCACGACCAGACTAAACTCAACGCCAAGCCAAAGGAGCAGATATTAGAAGGGGTGACTAAAAGCTTGGTCAAAGAGGTGGGTTTTCAGTAGGGGCTGAAATAAGGAGAGGGAGTTTGAGAGGCAAAGATTGTCTAGCGAGGGATTCCAGGGCACAGGGTTTGGGCAGCCGGAACTAGGGCCACCAATGGCAGGGGCGGTGGGGGACACACGAAAGATCAGAGCCAAGGGAACACTTCTTGGAGGATAGTCGAAGGTTGCAGAGAGAAAGGGGTGAGGCTACGATGCGATTTTAAATACAAGGTGGAGCTTTTTAAGTTTGAGTCAGTGGGGGATCAGGAGCTGATGTGGTTCAACAAGCAGAGAGGCAAATAAAAAAACAAAAGCACTGGAAATACTCAGCGAGTCTGGCAGCATCTCTGGAGAGAGAAACAGAGTTAACATGAAAGAGAGGCGATGTGGGTATAGGATATAGGCAATGTTTTAGATGAGCTGATATCTACTGAAGGTGGTGGATGGGAAGCTGGGCAGGGGAACATTGGAAAAATCAAGTCCTGAGAGTGTTGCTGAGGGTTTCAATTTACTTGATTAAATAAATCAACAACAGATATGTTCAGTAATAATTTTATTGAGTGTTATCCTGGGTATTAATAAAGCAGGTTGTCACACATTTCTGATTGCACAGGCCCACAGCAGGTTCTATTTTGGTGCTCCATGGTGGCTCCTACAAAACAAAGAACCAAGAACAAAGAAAAGTACAGCACAGGAACAGGCCCTTCGGCCCTCCGAGCCTGCGCCGATCATATTGCCTATCAAACTAAAACATTTTGCACTTCCGGGGTCCGTATCCCTCTATTCCCATCCTATTCATGTATTTGTCAAGCTGCCTCTTAAACACCACTATCGTACCTGCTTCCACCACCTCCTCTGGCAGCGAATTCCAGACACTCACTACCCTCTGCGTAAAAAACTTGCCCCGCACATCTCCTCTAAAGTTTTCTCCTCTCACCTTAAATCTATGTCCCCTAGTAATTGATTCTTCCACCCTGGGAAAAAGCTTCTGACTATCTACTCTGTCCATGCCACTCATAATTTTGTAAACTATCAAGTCGCCCCTCAATCTCTGTCGCTCTAGTGAGAACAATCTGAGTTTCTCCAACCTCTCCTCATAGCTAATAACCTCCAGACCTGGGTAAGTATTATTAGGGATGGGCAATAAATGCTGGCCTAGCCTGCGACACCCACATCCCGTAAATGAATTAAAAAATAGTTATGTGGTGCACATTGACGACAAAGGGCTTGGGGTCAAAACTTGGTCTGTGCTGGACCAGCCAGTCTCAGCTTCCAATTCAAAACTTCTTCAATTGTCTTCATCATCTCTGACAGCAGAAGGTGAAATTGCTCCATAAACTTCATAAGAACATAAGAAATAGGAGCTGGAGTAGACCATTCAGCCCTTCAAGCTTGCTCTGACATTCTATACAATCACGGTTGATCTTCCGCCTCAGCTCCACTTTCCCGCCCATATCTATTTATTCCCTGAGGGACCAAAATCTATCTATCCCAGCCCTGAATATGCTCAACAATGGAACATCCACAACCCCCTGGGGTAGAGAATTCCAAAGGTTCACAGCCCTCTGATTGAAGGAATTTCTCCTCATCTCAGTCCCAAATGATCGACTCCTTATCCTGAGACTGTGTCCCATAGTTAGATTCCCCAGCCAGGGGAAAACAACCTCTCTGTATCTACCCTGTCAGGTCCCTTCAGAATCTTGTATGCTTCAAAGAGATTTCCTCTCATTCTTCTAAACTCCAAAGAGCATTGGCATAAATTACTCAGCCTCTTTATCAGAGGACAACCCTCTCATCACAGGAACCAATCTAGAGTCATAGAGGTCTACAAGCACAAAAAAAGGCCCTTCAGCCCATCGAGTCTGTGCCGATCAAACAAACAATCTAGTGAGCCTTCACAGTCCTGCCTCCAATGCAAGTCTATCCTTCCTTAAGAGAACCAAACTGTGCATTGGGTTTCTGCTCCTGATGATGCTTTGACCAAGTTAGGCTGGGTTATGGGAACATAGGAATTTCTGGGTGAGAAAGGACCAAGGACCATCCAATTCCTCATTTACCATCCACAACAATAATGGAGTTATACAAATAGTCATTTGGTAAGACAGAACTTGAATATTGCTGAAAAAAAGAGACATGTTTTTCACAAATTGTTGTTTTCCCCTTATATTGGTATTCTCGCAAGTGCCCTGATGAGTGTAAGACAAAAAGCTGTCTCCTTTTTCAACAATAATGGAGTTGCTGATTAATCACAGCAATCAATCTCTATCAATTAGTCTACAACTGATCCAGACATGGGACAAGGAAATCCCACCCCGCCCCCCCCACCCCCCCAACATAGTGCAGAACCTTGGAAATCATAGATCCTTTTAAGCATGCTACACTCACCACATGAGGTGTCACCAATTACTTATATGATGAATCCCAAAACATTATTTTTCAGAAAGAAACCTATCTCATCTTTATTTGAACAAATTAAATCTATCTGATTTAACCATTTCCCTACAGGGAGCCTGTCCACTGATTTATCACTCATTTACAGAAATATTTCCAAAGATTGTTTTTCAATTCCACCCGCCATCTTCAAGTGCAGACCGCCGTGGCCTTTGGTTCGAATTTTCAGGCCCAGGTGAAATAGTTGCGATGGTCTACATGAACCAGTCCCTTTTGAATCTGAAAATCAACAATCAGACCCCCTCTCCACCTCCTCTCTTCCACGGCCAATTTGCAAATTCCTCATCGTCTAATCTCTCCATCCCTTCAATCATGTGGTTGCTCACTGCCAGATTCCTTTTGCTTTGCAGCAACCAGAAGACTGGACGCTGTTTTCTAAAGTGTGGTTGCACCAAAGATTTAGAAAGTGACAGGGTCACCTTTGGCTCAATAACGATTTTTTTGATGCATCCCAAAATCTAATTTGCTTTCCTACCGCCAAGCATCGGTGCGATAGCTTCAAATTATTGTCAATCAGAATCCCTCCCGAGATCACTTTCACTTTTCATACGTATTATTTTCTTTCCACTTAACTAGTTCCTTTCTGGGTACTTTGCCCCGAAGCACTTTGCACTATATTCTGCATTGAAATTCATCTGCCAACAAGCTGCCCAATTCCCAAGTGTAAGTAGATCCTCCTGTACAGCTTTGCAGCCTACCACCTTAACTAGCTTTGTATCCCGAGGAAATTTAGTCGCTGTGTTTGTGATTCCTAGCTCCAGGTCATTCATGAAGACATTAAACAAAAGAGGTTCCTTTGTGGGACTCCAATGGTAACATTGTCCCAAGCTGCTGACAATCACTGTACCATCATCGTCTAGTCAAACAATTACACATTCATGGTAAAACTTTTCACTAATTTCCACTTATTCCCAGCACAAACCTCTGCAGAAGAGCTTCAGCAAGGGATGCGCACAGTAAAAGGCAAGTATGCCACATCCCCTGCTTTAAACTCCTTTGTCACACCCTCAAAGAGAAGCAGCAGCTTAGGTTGAAAGACCCATATTGGCCATCGTCTATGATATTATTTATATCCAGCTGCTCCATGATCTTATCTTTAATAAGGGTTTCCATAGCTTGAGCCACTGGTCTGCAGTTTCCTGGGTCGTTTTTGCTACCGTTTTTAAAAAGCATTAAGAGAAATATCAGCCTTCCTTCAGTCCCAGGCACCTCTCCAGTATTCAGGAATTTTGGGAATATTTGTACCAGAGTTCGTGCAATTTCCTCCTTTAGTTCCTAAGATGCATCTTATCTGGCTCATGAAATTTATTTACTTTAAGTCTGCACAGCTGTTTGACTGCCATGCTGGTAGTAATGTGAATAGTGTAACAACTTCTCTCTCAGATAATTTCTGTTTCCCTTTCTAGATCAAGTAGGTTACTTATCTCATCCCCTGGTAAAGACTGAGGCAGAGGCAAAAGTACCTACTTAGAAAGGAAGACTTGTATTATATAGCGCCTTTCACAACTCAGGAAGTTTCAAAGCATTTCACAACCAATTAAGTGCTTATGAAGTGCAGACATTGTTATTATGTGGGATGTGTGGCAGCCAATCAGCGTACAGCAAGCTCCCATATAAACAACAATGAAATAATGATCAGATAGGCTGTTTTAGTGATGTTGGCTGAGGGTACGGATTGGACAAGACAGTGGAGAGAATTGCACCTGCGATTATTCAAAATAATGTGCCAGATCTATTACATCCATTTGAGATGGCATTTACCATCTCATCTGAGAGACAGAACTTCAAGAAGTACAGAACCGTACAGAGTTCTGGGAAGTCCTGAAGTCATGAAAGGCCCTAAATGCCAGTTCTTTCTTGGTTAAATCTTACTGTCATTTAAAAATTAAATTCTCCACTCCTCGCTTGAAGGCGAAGACTCCTATGAAGTCATAATTCCACTTGCATCGGCCACTTTCTCTCAAACCTTCAAGCAGATGCCACCAAATAATGATGATGAGGTTTATCCCTTCTGTATCATTCCAGCTCTCTACACCACAGGGGCAAATGGACTAACTCAGTCAGAGTATTAGGAAAAGTGGATCAGTCACGGTCCTGGGTCTGTTCTTGGACTGCTCAATCGCTGTTCTTGTTTTCTCTTTATTCATTCACAGGCTGT
Organism: Cetorhinus maximus; assembly: GCF_964194155.1. NCBI lineage: Eukaryota > Metazoa > Chordata > Chondrichthyes > Lamniformes > Cetorhinidae > Cetorhinus > Cetorhinus maximus. The sequence goes on from NC_135891.1 coordinate 11,051,804, forward strand.
AGGTGTCATTTTCAAAGCTGGCATTTATTGCCCACCCCACATTGACCCTTTAGAAGGTGGCAATGAGCCACCTTCTCAAATACATCTGAGGGGCTCACTAAGCCATTTCAGAGTTAATTTGCTGTGGGTCTGGAGTCACACATAGGCCAGACCGGGTAAAAGCAGCAGATTTTCTTCCCTAAGGGACATCAGTGAACCAGATGGGTTTTTACAACTATCTGGTAGTTTAGTAATCACCATTACTGAGAGTAGCATTTTAATTCCAGATTTATTTAATTAACTGAATTTAAATTCTGCCATGGTGGGATTCAAGCTCATGGCTCTAGTTCATTAGTTATTGTCTCTGGACTACTCGTCTAGTAACATAACCACTATACTACTGGCCCCTTCCCATTTGTTTCCTGTTTCACAGTGTTAACAAAATAATGAAGCAATTGAAGGTGATTAAGCCCGGAGAGAATTTACCTCACAGTTAGCGTCAGTGTTTAACCTTAATGCCTTTCATAGATCCTTTGGTTATTTTATTTTTCCTTCACCATGTTCTTCACCATCTATTCTCCCAAAGGCATGGATTCCTTGTTTGACAATGGGGGCTGCTTGCCCTGGCTTCTGGTATTGATGAAAACAATTCATCCCATGTTTCAGGATTTAATCGAACGTTTTGTTCATTGTTTCCTTTTCAGCCTATCCTATTTTCAACTTTTGCTGCAGAATCTGCACTTGAGAGCCACGTGCCTTCATTTTGTTTCTAACTATATTCTTGTCTGCAATCATAATTTTTGCATTTTATTACTCTTCTGGGAACCTTGATGGGGAGGTCATGTGGTGCAGTGGGTTGTGTCCCTGCCTCTGGGCCAGACACACTGGGTTCGAGTCCCAGTTCAGGACCTGATGGCCATGGAAGGTGTGTTCATAATGTAGCCAAACAGGCTGATTATCAACTTGTGAATCCTTCCAATATGCCTAATGGCAGGTGTTAAGAGTGGGAGAGTTTCCTGGTCAGCCATACTGCAGAAGGCAACAGCAAAGCACTGCAGTACTTGGCCAAGCATAATCATGGACCAATCCAATGGAAGTCCACGCTCACCAATGCCCTCTTAGGGCCTGGTACCTGAAGGAGGAGGGAATCTTGGCAGTGAGCTTTAGCGAACCATTTGATGTGTAGGGGAACAGAGACACCAAGCTCAGTCCTGCCCGTACTTGACAGCCTCATGCGCACTCTTTCAGTAGAGATCATTAGATATATTAGACCATGGGCTGGATTTTACGCTCCCCTGTCAAAGCTTTGAAGGGGATGAGGGGAATGTAAACTCCAAAAGGTGGCCTTCCTCCACCTCCCCCCACTGCCACCCCCACCCCCAACTTGCCAGCCTCCAACCTGTCTGAAATCTTACGGGATGTGAGGGAGGCGTCAGGCCCATCCTTGGGCCGACTAATTTCTTTTAGTGGCCAATTACTTTCATTCCAAACTTGGCCGAAATCTTACGGGAGGCTAGGGGGGCCTGAGCCATGTGTGGAAGCCCAGCAGCTTTAACTGTGTGGGCTGACGTTGGGCAAGGGGAGGAGACCTTCTTTGCAGGCCCTCTGGGCCCATCGGAGGCATCACCCCCCACAAAGGTCATCATCCCTTTTAACCTTCCCCCCGGCCTCTTGAATCTGGCACCCTACTCCCCTCATTCCCTCGGCTCCTCAGCCCCTCGCCGCCCCCCCAATCCCGGACTTACCTGGGCTCCTTGGCATGGTGGGACTGCCTGTAGTCCCAGCAGTGGCCACTGCTTCCGGCTGGCACTGCTGAGACTACAGATCTGCCAGCCATCCAATTGGACAAGACATATTTCTGAGAAAGAGGTGGAAATCTTGCCTAAAAGCAATTAACGCTGCTCCCAGTGTTGAATTTCTGCAGAGCAGTCATCAGGGTTGTGGGCAGGCTCTCCCCAGCTTTTTAGCCGGGATTGGGGGGGGGTTATGGTGGTATCAGGGGCTACGATGTCCCATAAAATCCAGCTCATGAGAAAATGAAAGAAAAGACTTGCATTTATATAGCAGCTTTCATGATCTCAGGGCATCTTTGCAGAGACTCCTTAGGGGGAGAAACTGAGTGGGTTTGTACTTACAGAAACTACAGGGAGAGTCACAGAGTAGGTAATGTACTTATAGAGACTATAGGGAGAGATACAGAGTGGGTCTGTGTTTACAGAGACTATAGGGAGAGATACAGAGTGGATTTGTGCTTACAGAAACTACAGGGAGAGTCACAGAGTAGGTAATGTACTTATAGAGACTATAGGGAGAGATACAGAGTGGATTTGTGCTTACAGAAACTACAGGGAGAGTCACAGAGTAGGTAATGTACTTATAGAGACTATAGGGAGAGATACAGAGTGGGTCTGTGTTTACAGAGACTATAGGGAGAGATACAGAGTGGATTTGTGCTTACAGAAACTACAGGGAGAGTCACAGAGTAGGTAATGTACTTATAGAGACTATAGGGAGAGATACAGAGTGGGTCTGTGTTTACAGAGACTATAGGGAGAGATACAGAGTGGGTTTGTACTTACAGAAACTACAGGGAGAGACACAGAGTAGGTAATGTAATTATAGAGACTATAGGGAGAGATACAGAGTGGGTCTGTGTTTACAGAGACTATAGGGAGAGATACAGAGTGGGTTTGTCCTTATAGAGACTATAGGGAGAGATACAGAGTGGGGCTGTGTTTACAGAGACTATAGGGAGAGACACAGAGTGGATTTGTGCTTACAGAAACTACAGGGAGAGTCACAGAGTAGGTAATGTACTTATAGAGACTATAGGGAGAGATACAGAGTGGGTCTGTGTTTACAGAGACTATAGGGAGAGACACAGAGTGGGTCTGTGTTTACAGAGACTATAGGGAGAGACACAGAGTGGGTTTGTACTTATAGGGGAGAATTTTCCCCCTGTTGGGGGGGTTGTGCGGGAGCAGGCACGGACCCAATCGGCGCCCCTGATCGGCTCTGCGTCGCCATTTTACGTGGGTGGGCCAATTAAGGCCTGCCCAGTGTGACGTGTGCCCAGAAGCTCTGAGCGCTCCCTGTGTGGGCGGGGGGTGGGTTCCCTGAGTTGGGGCCTGCGTGCAACAAAGAGTGCAGAAATCTCCCTGAGGCACAGAGGGAGATTAGTTTCAGTTTTAAAAATTTAAATAAAGAAAAGAAAAAATTTTAAGACATGTCCCCTCATGTGACAGTGTCACATGAGCTGAGACATGTCAATGAATTTTTATTAAAGTTTTTATTCAGTTTATAAACACTTCACGAAACCTCGTATCGCCCGTGGATGAGGTTCCATGAAAAATGCGAAGGCCGCCTGAGCTCCTCGCCTGCCCGTCAACCTTAAGGTTGGACGGGCAGCTCAGTTTATTAGTTTAATTGATATTTAAATGGACTTAATAGGCCTTTGACAAGCTGTGCGCCTGCCGAACTAAAAATCTAAATGACGCGCGGTGATGTCGGGACACCCGCCCGACGTTATTACGCGCCATTTTACACGTTGGCGAGCGGGCCCCGGGCCCCGCCCCCCCGCTTGCCAACCTGAAAATTCTGCCTATAGAGACTATAGAGAGAGTTACAGTGTGGGTCTGTACTTATAGAGACTATAGGGAGAGTCGCAGAGTTTGATTATTCCATTGCTGTTCTAGTCAGCCTCCTGTCTGCCACCCTCCACGCAATAAAGCCCATCCAAAACTCTGCTGCCTGAATCCTAACTTTCACCAAGGGTGGAATTTTATGCCGGTGGGATTTTCCAGTCCCATGAAGTCAATGAACTTTTGAACAGCTTACTGTATTTTACAGCCCCACCCACACCGCAACGGGGCCATAAAATTCCGCCCCAGGTCTCCCTTATCCACCGTCCTTTGCTTGCTGCCTTACATGGGCTCCTGCTCTCTGAATGGATTCTGAAATTCTCCACCTTGTTTCTAAATTCCTCCATAGCCTTGCCCCTCCCTTTCTCTGTAATCTCCTCCTGACCCACAACTCATTGAGAACTCTGTGTTCCTCCAGCTCTGACTTCTTGTTCATCTTCACTTTATTCGTTCAAGTCGTGCCTTCAGCTGTCTAGTCCCTAAGCTCTGCAGTGCACTCCCTGAGCCTCACTGCCTCAGAATTGTCTCTCTCTCTCTGCTCCTTAAAGACCATCCTTAAAACCTACTTCTTTGACCAAGCTTATGGTTGCCTGTCCTGATGTCCCCTTATTTGGCTGTGTCAATGTTTGTCAGATTATACTCTTTGAAGCGCCTTGGGATATTTTACTATGTTAAAGGTGCTAGAGGAATGCAAGTTGTTGTTACATAGTCTCTTTATTATTATACTGGGCTTTGGTGAGACACAATTTTGGTCTCCATATTTAAGGAAGGGAATGCTTGTATTGGAGGCAGTACAGCGAAGGTTCACTAGGTTGGACTCTGGAATGAAACGATTGTCCTATGATAAGAGGCTGAGTAAATTGGGTCTATATTCCCTGGAGTTTGAAAGAATGAGAGGTGATCTCATTGAAACATACAAGATTCTGAAGGGGCTTGACACGGGGAATACTGAGAGATTGGACAGGATTCTCCAGTCCCGCCAACTGCGGGACCTTTGGCTGGTCTGTCAAGTTTTCCATCCCACCCGCCCACGGCGATTCCCACCGCTGGCTGAACCAGAAAGTCCCTGGCTGGGGAATCTAGAACAAGGGGGCATAGTTTTAGGATAAGGGGCTTTCATTTAGGAATGAGATGAGGAGAGATTTCTTCACTACTTGTAAATCTTTGGAATTCTGTACCTCAGGGGGTTATTTTATGCTGCATCATTGAATATATTGAAGGCTGGGATAGACAGATTTTTGGTCTCTCAGGGAATCAAGGGATACAGGGAAGGGCAGGAAAGTAGGGTTTGAAGTCCAAGATCAGGCGCGATCGTATTGAGTGGTGGAGCAGGCTTAATTGGCCGAATGGTCTACTCCTGCTCCTAGTTCTTATGTCCTTATGTAAAAACATCACAAGGCACTTCACGGAGGTGTGAGGAATGAAATGGATGCTGAAACAAAGAAGAAGAAGCTTGATCAAAGAAATGGGTCTTAAGAAGGATTTAAAGGAGATGAGGAGGGTTTAGGGAGGGAATCCCGGAGTCCGAGGCTGCAGTCAGCTCAATGGGAGGCAGAGGGATGCACTAGGGTACAGGGATGGAAAAACAGAGGTGTCAGGGAGAGGTTTACAGAGATAATCTGAAGCACCATGAGGCATTTCAATGATGTGATGGCATGATCTAAAGACATGCCTCATTTTATGTAGGAATTCAACATGTTTCCAAATAACAGATCGCAACGGTCCTCTCATGTGCCACAAACATGGTGTGTCTACATGCTCAATTCTGCCTGTCGACCAATAGCGGATACTGCAGTTTTTAATCTTTCACATCCAGAATGAGAGTTTCTCTTAATGGAGATCATTACTGAGGGGCTCCATGTTTCCGTTTCAATTCATGCTGAATCTGTTACATCTGCTTGCGATATTTACTGAGTATCGGGGAGGCTACCAGTTCACATCTGGAGTCTAGACTTACTGACTCTATGGGTTGGGTTCCTTCGTTATGCTGTATCCCTTCCCAATCGGCCACTGTTTGCTTAGCTGACCCGTGGGTAATTGGTATCAAAGTGGCTTGTTCTATTACAAGGGGCACACTTTCTGAGAGGGAGGGAGAGAGAGAGAGAGAGAGAGAAAAGAAGCACTCCATTTGTCACCAGAGGGAACGGCTGCTGGACACTTCTGGAGGCCATTTGCTATACGTTACTGCTGTTAACCAAATTGCTTCCACAACTGGATACTTGCACATCAAACTGGAGTCAGAGAGCAATGTTGGTGTTATAGGCGGAGGAACTCAGTTGACGGTATTCCATGATCTTACACAAGAATGTGGTGAAAACTCATTCTGGGCAATTTGAGGGGAGGGTTGGTTGAAAATGTGGCAGTGATCATGAGATAGACTGTGACTTGCCTGATTACCCAAGCCTTCAATTATGCGTTGTGGATGTCACTGTATGAGCACTTAACATACTCATGTGAAACTCTTTCCCTGCTACTGTAATGGCAGCATTGGCATATTTGTGACAAATGCACTCATTATTGCAACACTAATATCACACAGCGTAATTCCTGAAGGTGAGGATTTATCTCAGGGTAACGGTCCACTGGGATTAGCAGGCTATTTGTTCATGAATGGCATCATCTAATCCTGATCCTCATCCACACAAATACACATTCCCACAAGGGTCACTGAACAAGGACCAGGAATGTTGAACCCTTCCTGATACTTCATCTCCAAATTGTAGGAGCACAGAGACCATTTACACACTGTTTTTAACTCTCTAACAAATAAACACCCTACCTATAGCACACTTCTATAAAAATATGAAAAAGTTATAGCACAGAAGGAGGCCACTCAGTCCATTGTGCCTGTGCCAGCTGAAACAGGGCTCTCCAGCCTAACCCCACTTTCCAACTCTTGTCCATAACCCTACAGTGTAGAGTACTGTGTTAATAGAATAGTTATGGTAATGACTGATCTAGATCATAATGTAATAGTGACATTAGCAGTCATGTGCTAGAGACTCTGAAGAGAGGATGGAACAATCTGTACTCATGTGAGACATACTTTGTAACCTATCTTATATATAGTGTTAATAAACTGGCCTGAAGTAACTACTGAAGGCAGACTACAATTACTCCAGATAAGATAGGCCACGCAACCAGTATACAAAACATGGTGGCCATGGTGGTGACACCAATCTAACAAAGAGTTGGTGCCATCGACTAAACACACATGGCGCGCAACTGGAAGAAAACCTGACTGAAGCGAGAATCAGCAAACATTCCTAAGAAGGAGGCAACTGGAAAGCAGGAACGATGTCAGTACCTGGTGAGCAGTCACTGCCCCTACCCTGTCTGTTCGAAAGTCCCGAGCCCGCAGAGAGGCCAAAAGTAGGAGTTATGGAAGAAACACTTCCTCGGGTATAGAGCAGCATCAGGTCTTCAAGCTAAAGAGCGGCAGCATTCGGTTAGTTCTTTCCTTTACGCTGTGGGACCGGTTGCCGATGATGTCCTTTTGAGGCAGGGAGTAGAAGAGACCTCCGCATACTTTAAGACCCTCCTAAAAGCCTTTGGCACATATTTTAGACCAAAATGAAACCTCGTGATTGAGTGCCTGTGCTTTAATCAAAGATCCCAAAGGCCAGGGGAATCAGTCGAATTATTTCATATTGACCTGGCCAGTTCTTGCGGAAATGATGCATTGAAAGGTGAGCTTTTTGCGACCACGTTGTCATCGGAGTCCGTGATGTAAAGCTGTTAGATTTTTTAAAGACCAAAGATGACCTCACTCTCGATCAAGCAGTTCAGTACGCGAGGCAGACCAAACTCGGAGTGATAAATCGGGCTATAGTCCATCGCGACACCGAGGCTCTGGATGACTCCGTTAGCTACGTAGGCCCAAGGGCGGTGGCCCCACCCATTCAAAATCCCACTGAACAGGCAAAAGGGTAGGAAACCCTACAGCAGCCAACTTCAGGTACTTACGATGCGGCGCAAAGAAACAACACAGGCACCAAGATTGCCCAGCAGGGGGTGAAGAGTTTTCCAGTGTGGGAAGACTGGACATTTCAAGCGATTCTGTAAGTCCAACAATTTTAATAGAGGAAGAAGGCAACTGAGTTTTCATGAAATGCAAACTATCCAAGAAATTGGAAATAACGACAGAGACGAAATTAGAGAGTCCCTAGGGGAACTAAATGGTCTTGATCAAGACTATTGGTCAGTTAAAGTGAAAGTTAAAGGCTTTGCCATTGACTTTAAAATTGACACTGGAGCTGCTGTTACAATATTAGCTGATCATCGGGACTGGCTCCAATCAATACCCCTTTATCCATCAGATATTAAATTGCAAGGTCCAGGTGGCACAAACCTTCCAATAAAATGTGGCCTAATTACCTCGCTTCACCACAAGGGGCGACGGATTGTTGACTCCCTCTATGTCATCTACAATCAGCGATTATCCTTAATGGGTGGAGATCCGGTATACTACTGGGCATTCTGGAAAAAGTGGATGGCAACCTGACAACTGGATGCCTTTCATGGCGGAATTTCCAAAGTCAAGAGTCGAACCAGCGGATTTTCATCGTACAGGGGTTTATCCATTGAGCAGTGGTTCACTCTCCATCACAGAGACACCATCCACTAGATCCCGGGCGGAGATGGAGATTGTGGATCTCGCGGTTTTTTCTGAAGCTAGGCCGGAGGATGCAGACACAGAAGGCATTGTGGCAGACGCTGGCCATCCGCAAGAAGACCTTTTGGACCTGAGTTGGGCTCATTCCTGAAGAAGGTAAGGAGAAAGAAGCTGTTGTAGCACCGAGTGATCTGTTGGAAGATGAGGTCCTGTAGGTTGGTACGCCATTGGAATCTACAGCCAAAGCATCTGAAGTCACTGTTGTCTTTTTGGAGGAGTCAGCTGTGTTTGCTGTGGCAGAGCAGCATTCAGACCTTTGTCCTACTGAACCCACCAATGCAATACCTTGTACATCACTGGTTAACCATGAAGAGGTTGTCCAGGGAGAACAAAGAGTATGGGTACAGCCTATCAGCCTGGGTGAAAGTAAATTGATGCCCACACTTCAATCTCATCAGAAAATCTTCTTCCCACTAAAGCTGTCATTCAGCGCAGAAGCTGAGGCCAACTCTTCAGAGTTTCTATAGCTTCAGAATCCTGCGCAAGAATTTTGTCTTTATATCATCAAACGGTGTTGCCTTATCTTACCCTCACACAGTCTTCCCATTGCCCACACTGGAACAACCTCACACAGAGGAAAGTGTGGTAATGTTGCCTACCACTGCCTACAGACAGTGAACATAGTTTCCAAAATGTTGTTGGGAAATCATCTCTTCTTCATTTCCTGCAATGTCTACAGGAATGTAATCGTTCTTTTTCTCATTGTCAAGATTTGTTCAAATCTCAGGTCTTCAATACCTTTTCTGCCTTTAACGCAGCAGTGAATGATACGGTTGTGAAAATCTTCATTGGAATTGAAGATCCTTCGTCTTCTCAGGTCTTTCCCCCAGTGTGTTATGAGGGAACAGAAGATTCTTGAGCGAGTCCTAATTTCTTCTCTTCTGGTTCAATGACTATTGAGGTTGTGAAAGGCTTCATGTAATTCAAGTTCTTTCTTTAATATGGTTTGAAACATACAAAGCCTATGATGAGCCCTTTAATGGGTAAATAGTAAACATGCTGATGTAACAAGTATTATGCATGGGTATATGCTGAAATCTATACAATGTAGCTATGATGTAAATAATAACACACCTCTCATTAGTGACACTATCATGTACAGCCTATTGAATATAAACATAGCGATAGAGTCATAGGCCAGAACTTTCCAGCCCCATTTGCGTCGGGCGTCATGGCGGGCTGACAATATGGCGAGAAGGCCAAAAATCAGTTTCACTCTGTCGTGAAATCAGTTTCTGATCGTCTGCTCCACCAGTCAATGGCAGACCTGTTTCCCGTCGCTGCACATAGGGAACGTCATTTTAATACGAATCTAATTTCTTTCCAGCTAAAGCACTGTCTCTGTATTGCTGCCCTAGTCAAGGGACCATGATCAGAGGAACAGGAGTAAATCATTCAAACCCTCACTCCTGCTCCACGTTCTATTATACCATTGCGGACCTGCAACTCAACCCCCATTTTCCCACCTTGGATTCATATCCCTTGATATGCTTACCTAATAAAAACCTAATCTGTAAGCTAATTATCATCTAATTATAAGCCATGCTCATCGGAATTATCCCCCCACGTTGGATCATCTGAGCATGTGCGATTGTATGCCAACGTGTTTCACAGCTGTACATAAGCGACGTGCACCTGGCGAGCTGCACTTCATTTGGGACTTTGAGGTTTGTTTGCCTACCTTGCTTCAGGCAACACTGAAGTCATTGGTGTCCTTCGGTCATCAGCGCCAGGCTTCACAGGCAGCATCACATCACTTTTAGGGGAGGCTCACGGGCAGGTCTCTCCCTACCAGACCAGCCATAAGGTGGGGGTGGCTTTTCAATGGCTACAGGGCCAGGGCTTGCTTGGGAAAGGGGGAGAAGCGGCATCAGGTAACGGAAAAGGCTGCAGGGTGAGGGCTGCACTGGGGGAGGGTGTTTGAGGGCTGAGGAGACAGTCTCCAGAGGAGGTGAGGCCAGATGGAGATGTGAGGGTGCATGTGAGAGAGTGAGTAGTGATGTCCCTTGAGCTGGCAGTGATGAGATGCCAGTTAATTTGTGATGGGCTTGTCAGTGTGTGAGTTTAGAGTGATGAGATGGCTGCCTTACCTTGGCGGCACGGATTGGCTCATTCACCCTCTTTCTGCACTGGATGACCAACCTCTCACCTGGCACAGTGTCCAGAAGGCGTCCCAGGGATGCGTCACTGGATCGGGGGGGTTGCACTCTTCTTGGCTTTTTGAGTCATGTCTTCATCGGAGCAGTCTTGGGCTGCGGCTGCAAGCATTGAAAAGTTTGCGTGCAGCTGCAGTTTAATATCGCACCCTGCGTGAGGAAGCGGCGAGGTAACAGCAAGGCGGGCAAATCGGAGGCGACCCACCAGCAAGGTGGAGTGTTTCCTGTGGCTGCACAATTAATGAGGCGGGAATGGGACGATATGGTGCAAAAACCCGCCATTGTGGTTGGCAGGTAAAACGACTTTTTTCCCGCCCGCTGCCGCACTTTGTGCAAATTTGGGACAATTCCACTCATAAGAGTCATTATGGAACAGAAGGACGGCATTCGGTCCATCAAGTCCATGCCAGCTCTCTGTACAGCAACCCAGTTGGTCCCATTCCCCCACTCCATTCCCATAGCCCTGCCTTGTACCATCAGCTAATGGGGAGAGTTTTCCTTTGTCTCCCTTATCTAAACTTGTCAAAATCTCGTACACCTCTATCATACCTTCCCTCAATTTCCTTTGCTTCAAGGAAAACAATCCCAGTTTATCCAACCTAACCTTGTCGTTAAAATCCCCCATCCCTGGAACCATTCTGGTAAAGCTCCTCTGCCCTCTCAAGAATCCTCACATCCTTCCTAATGTGTGGTGACCAGAACTGGGTGCAAGACTCTTAGCTGTGACCTAAAGACTATCTATTTTGAATTTGACATGAAGGGAAAAGGTTGATATATTTTTTTTTTATTTTACACAGATGGTTGTTAGGATTTGGGACATACCACCAGAAACAGTGGTAGGAGCAGAAGCCATGAAACCTTTAAAAAAGCAATTGGATAGATATTTGAGAAAGAAAAAAAAAATGGGGGAAGGGCAGAGGAGTGGGGCTAAGATGGAAGCTCTTCCACAAAGCTGGCACAGGTAGGATGGGCCGAATGACCGCTGTATGTGTTGTAAGATTCTATGATTTATCCCCTTGGGTTTGGAAGCATATGGTTCTTTTCAGCAACATAAAATATACAGGTCTAGGGATTGAGGTGCATTATGTTTGTGTAGGAATGTTATGACATTTTTGGGACGAGGTTTTAATGGGCATGGGAAGGTGGGTATGGTGCATTGGAGGTTTAAATCCCCTAAAATTAAAGATGGGATGGGATCCCAACGTCATCCTATCCAGTTCCTATTTCATGTGTGTGGGTTTACAGGTGAGTGGGAAGTTCCTTTGGGTCCCACCATGGCAAATGGTGAAATCTGAATTCAATGAAAAATCTGGAATCAAAAGTCTGATGATGACCATGAAAACATTGTCGATTGTCGTAAAAACCCATCTGGTTCACTAATGTCCTTGAGGGAAGGAAATCTGCCGCCCTTACCTGGTCTGGCCTACAAGTGACTCCAGGCCCACAGCAATGTGGTTGACTCTTAAAATGTCCTCTGAAATGGCCTAGCAAGCCACTCTGTTCTCGAGGCAATTAGGGATGGGCAATAAATGCTGGCCCAGCCAGCGATGCCGAAATCCTATGAACAAATATAAAAAAATCTGTTGGGTAAGTCATTGTCATATGCAAATAGGTAAATAACTGCTGTTCTAACCAACTATTCTGGCTTTAATGGCCGGTGCACCAATTTCCTGACCTGTTAGCAGCTCACCAGGGTCACTGAGGGGAGACCTTCTTCAGTGAAACTGCCAAACTGCGAAGGCTTTGATCAGTGCAACTGAAGAGCTCCAGTCATGGCCAGGTGAGAGACAACACCAACACCAGCAGCAGCAGCAGCAGCAGGAGCCACAGCAGCAGCAAGTCCACAGGGCAGAGAGGGTGGACACAGAGATCCAGCTCCAAGGAGGCGAGACCCCCCGACACAGGGCCTACAGGCTAAGGATCAGCTCTCTCAACATGTCTGAGCACCAGCGTGCCTCAGGCTCTCGCGGCAGGTCACTGCTGACATCTGCAGCCTCTTGGAACAAGACCTCCTTGCCAGTGGAGCAGGTGGGCACACACTGCAAATGGCCGACCGGGTGCCCGTCACTGGAGGGCCATCCCCACAACCCCTTCCCCCTCCCCCGTTTCTGTCTCTCCTATCTTGCAAGCAGAGAAAGCAGAGTATTAGAAATTCCTTGTGTGAAAAGGTGGGAAGGACAATATTTGTGGAGGGGGACTGTGAGGCTTGGCTTTGAGAGGGTAATAGACTGAGGTTAGGTTGAGTGTTGGCTGTTCGGATGGGGATGTGTGGTTCCTGCACATGGAGCAGTGGAGGTGCAAGGTGTCTAGGAGAATACTGGGTACGTCAGTGTGGGGATTGGCATCTGAAAGTGTGACTCCATTCACCTGGCATGCCCTCCTGATATCCTGGGACCTCTTGGTGCACTGCCTCCAGGTTGGAGGTTCCAGCTGCTGACTTCCTTGGCCTCTTTCATCCACATCTGCTTGGTTCAAGAAACTGGCCTCTTCCTCCTGTCCTTGGGAGAGCTCACCTCTCTGGACACCCTCAGAACCTCCAGGTAAGAATGAGAGACACAGGGTGGGGGTGTGGTGGGGGGGAACGGGGGAGTGCAGGGTGGGGGAAGTGGTGCGGGGAGGTGGTGTGGAGACGCCAGCCTTCCCAGGCCTCCTCTCCATTGCTACAGCTTCAGGAATCTATGGCCAAGTTAAAAAGCCATGGCAAAGCCTGCTCCAGCTATAACATCGGGTGATTTGAGTTGCTCCAAGTCGAGTGGAAAGCCTGAGGTGGCGGCTGCAGGGAGGTGTGTCCTGCAAGCGTTGAAGCAGTCACTGACTAAAGTCACCAAGAAGCCGTCCAAGAAGCGGAGGAAATCTCGCATGCAGAGCTATTCCACTCACATGTGCAGGGGGCTGACCCAGGCCCACCCTTCCACCAGGATTTCGTCCAAGGCCGTGAATGTTATGAACTCCTTCGTTGTCGACATTTTCGAGCGCATCGCCTCCGAGGCCTCGCACCTCATTCCCCACAACCAGCGCCCACTCCATCACGGCCAGGGAGATCCAGAGCGCCATCCGCCTCATGCTGCCCAGGGGAACTGGCCAAACACGCCATCTCCGAAGGCACGAAGGCGGTCACCAAATACACCAACTCCGGTGAGGTCGATCATTTCAAAGATTATGGCGACGGTTTACCGACCTGCTACAGCTCTTGCCGTTGGCTATCCGTTTAAAATTCTGCCCAATGCCTCCTTGTCACTCAAAATGGCATAATGTTTATTTAACATTTCAACTGGTGGTGGCGGGGCGGGGTGGGGGGTGGAGGGGGAGTGATCTCTCACTTATTCCCAAGAGTGAATTGCTAATTGGAGCAGGAGCTAGCAGCTAGGCCATTGTTACCAATATTATTCTATTACAGTCAAATCTGGATGAGGTCATTCGCTTTTGATTAGCACATGCATTGAAACACTGCTGTGTTAGCATTGCCAACTGTGGCTGGAAATATTCCGGGAAACTTGTTCATGGTATTTCCCGCAACCCCCCCCACCCCCATCACCACCTCATAACCAAGTAGCCTGAGGCCCTTTTCCTCACTCTCCTATTTTTATAAAAGTGTTCAAAGAAGGTGTCAGTCTTGGCTTCAAGTGAGCCATCTCATCTCTGAATCAGAAAGTTAAAAGTTCAAGGTGCACTCCAGAGATTTAATCACTGCCTGCTACTCCAATGAAGTACTGAACTCAGGCCCCCGTCTACCCAGGTGGATGTGAAGGATCGCACAGCACTACTTGAAGATGAGTAGAGGAGTCCTCCTTGGTGGCCCGGTCAATATCCATACCTCACCCAACAACACATCAGATAAAAACAAAAAAAAACAGAATTACCTGGAAAAACTCAGCAGGTCTGGCAGCATCGGCGGAGAAGAAAAGAGTTGACGTTTCGAGTCCAACATGACCCTTCGACAGAACTGAAGTATAGTTAGGAGAGAGGTGAAATATAAGCTGGTTTAAGGTGGGGGGCGGGGGGAGAGAGAAGTTGAGGGTGGGGTGGTTGTGGGGACAAGCAAGCAGTGATAGGAGCAGATACATCAGATAGTCAGTATCAGATTTCTGCGGGAGCTTGCTGTGCACAAACTGGCTGCTGCGTTCCTTACATTACAACAGGGACTGCACTTCATTGACTGTAAAGAATTTGCAACATCTTGGTATGTGTAGGGCGCCATCTAAATGCAAGTTCTTGCTTTCACAACTGGAAAAAAAAAACATACCATTTCTTTTTAATGCCTTTACGATTTTACTGCTGGGTTTTGCAAAGCAGTGACCAGGAGATTAGCTCCTGGGGAATTTAGGCCATTTTTGGACGGTCGGTAACCAGCTGTGGTGAAAAGGTGTCTCTCCTGGCACTGGGCCCACACACTTTACCAGAGGTAATCTTGACTCCCTGCCACGTACTCTCAAGGAGTATCACCAAAATGTTCACACATCGATTTCACTTTTAACACTATTATTTTATCCTTGCTTGCCTGTTGTGTGTGCAAGTCACATTCCCGAGTGTATTAAAACCCAATTTATTTGGCAGGCCTTGCCTCACACAGCGTTTCTCACAGGCCCGAGGTCATGTTTACCTCCGTGTAGCTGTCACTCGGTCCAAACCTTCTTTATACCCAGAAAAGCACCATTGAAATAATTTAGGGCCCTTTTCAAGCAACCAATAGGCCAGCTGCTGTTAAAAGCACCCAGGAAGAGTGAGAAAAGGATGATCTCAAATTGGCAAGAAGTAGGAGAGCAGGTTTTTGTTCGTCCAGCTGGTTACCATGGTGACCACAATGGGATAATGTGTGTGAAACGTTGCTTTTACACACCTAAGACATTAATTTTTCTCGGCATGGACATGATGGGCTGGATGGCCTCCTCCTGTTTCCCACATTTTCTATGATCTCCAGCACAGCTGAGGGGGTATTGTAGCTTTTATTATGCAATAACCTTATTGTAATTTTTCTGCTATTATTCCCCCATTCTGGTACACCCCCCCGCCCCCCACCCCACCCCACCATCCTGAGGGCCTTCCAGAATCCTCCCCCCCTCCCTCAATTAGTGTCACCAGACATCCAAGCTTATTAATCCCCAGGAGAGAGAGAGAGAGACAAAAAAGGTTATTGTGACTTTTTCTTTAGCTTGGTAAGGGTGTCGAGGTTACGGAGAGGGAGCTGATAAATAGATCTGAGTTACAGTTCAGCCCTTGGTCAAACTGAATGGCAGAGCCGGGTCCAAGGGGTTGAATGGACTCCCCCTGTTCCAGTGATGCCTTACTGCAAATGCCAAGCCTTACACAGGGCGAGGCCACAGGCTGCCTCCCAGTTCATAGCCGGGTTAACTAAAAGGGGTTTTTATTTGCCAAGAAGATACCCTCCCTATAGTGGATAGAGTGGATGAATGCATCTAATGTGCAAATAAAGTGGAAATAAAATATTCAGCTGAAACAGAAATCAAAAACATGATGGGCAGAATTTCCTGTGCCCATTGGCGGAGGCATCATGGCATCAGGTGGGAGAGCCAAAAATCGGTTTCACTCCCTTGTGAAACCAGTTTGCAATCATCTGATCTGCCCGTCAACAGTGGGCCCCATCTCCTGTCGCAGAATGTCGGTAACTTCGCTTTCATACATTTGCATATCATTATAAACCCTGCCCACCAGAATCATCCCCCCCCCGCCCCCCCCCCTCCTCCAAGCTGGATCATCTGGGCACATCAACCTGATTGCACGCCGACGTGTTTCGCAACTGTACATAATGGACGTGTACTTGACTCGGGACTTCCAGATTTGTCTGCCTACCTTGCTTCGGTCAGCACTCGCAATCATCAGCGCCAGGCTTCGCAGGCAGCACCTCGTCACTTTTAGGGACGATCACAGGCAGGTATCTACCTACCAGGCCACCCCTAAGCCGGGGGTGGCTTTTCAACCACTGCAGGGCTAGGGCTGTACTGGGGAAGTGGGGTATCCCAGGGTGTATGTGTGGGGGGGCACATGTTGATCTGCGCAAGTGGCCACAAGATGGTGAGGGCTGAGGAGGCAGCCTCCAGAGGAGATGAGGCCAGTTGGAGATGTGAGGGTATGTGTGAGAGGGTGAGTGGTGGTGTCCCTTTGAGCTGGCAGTGAGTGAGATGCCAGTGAATGTGCGATGGACTTGAGAGTGTGTGAGTTTAGAGTGATGAGATGGTTGCCTAACCTGGATGAGATCATTCATCCTCTTTTCTGCACTGGATGGCCAACCTCTTCTGTGCAACATTGGCACTGACCACCACTGCCAGCGCCTCCCAAGCCGGAGTGGTGAGATTGCTGGACCTCCTGCAGCCAGAGCAGAGGTGGAGGACATCAGGGTGGGCCTCCAAAAGGCATTCCAGTGACAGGTCACTGAACTCATCCTGGCTTTCAGAGCCATGTCTTCACTGGAGCTGTCCTGGGCTGCGAGTATTGAGAACCACGTATGCGACTGCAGTTTAGGTGTGGCACCCGGAGCGAGGAAACAGTTTGGTAAATGGTGTGGTGGGCGATTCAGAGGCCACCCGCCAGCGAGACAGCGTGTTTCCTGTGGCTGCATAATTAATGAGGTGGGAAGCAGACAATACAGTGTGAAAAGCTGCCATTGCAGCCGGCAGGTAAAGCGTCCTTTATCGCACCCGGTACCGCACATAGGGCAAATCTGGGACCATTCCGCCCGATGGCTTGAGTGAGTTTCCCAGATGATTATTGATAAATGCTCAAGAACTGTGCCATACAGCAACTTGCAATTCAACTGCACTTTTAAAATAGTAAAAATGGCCCACGTCACTTCACAGGAGCATTATCAAACAAATACCGACACCATTAAAACAATGGAGAAGCTACCTTGGATGAGTAAAAGCTTGATAAAGCTTTAACGAGCGACTGAAGGAGAGCGGGGGAGGGATGGTAATGCCAGGACTAGGTGCCTAAAGGCACGGCCACCAATAATGGGGATTGAAGAAACTGATTAAAAAAAGAGACTTGCATTTATAAAAAAGCAAAATGCTGCGGATGCTGGAAATCTGAAAGAGAAACAGAAAATGCTGGAAAAGCTCAGCAGGTCTGACAGCCTCTGTGGGGGGAGAAACAGAGTTAACTTATCGAGTCCGTGTGATTTATATAGCGCTTTTCACAGCCAATGGATGTCTCAAAGCCCTTTACAGCCAGCGAAGTACTTTCTGAAGTGTAGTTAATGTTGTAATGTAGGAAACGTGGCTGCCAGTTTGCACATTGCAAGCTCCCACAAACAACAAAGTGAAAACAGCTCGGTAATCTGTTTTTTTGCGATGTTGCTTGAGGGATAAATATTGTTGAATAACTCCCTTGCCTTGGGGTCTCATACATCACCCAAACAGGCCGATGGGGCCTCAGTTTAAAGGTCAGCCCACTGGACTCATCCCGCCCAGCTGGATCATCCACCCACGCCAAAAGCATGCCAACCTGTTTCGCAACAGCATATATAAGGCGTGCACTTGGCGGGCTGCACTTCGCTCGGGACTTCAAGGTGTGTTTGCCTACCTTGCTTTGGGCAGCACTCGCAGTCATCAGTGCCAGGCTTCACAGACAGCACCGCATCACTTTTAGGTGGGGGGCTCATGGGGAGGTCTCTACCTACCAGCAGGAAAAATCAGTTCTCTAGACCAGTACTCTTATTTCCCAGTTTTTTTCCTTCTGGGCTACCGGATCAGCCATATGTGGGTGGCTTTTCAGCGGCTGCAGGGAAAGGTCTTGTTTGGGGAAGGGGGAGAAGTGGCCTCAGGCAGGGGGAGAGGCTGCAGGATGGGGGGCAGTACTGGGGAAGGAGGGTTATCCAGGGTGTGTGTGGGGGCACATGTTGATCTGTGCAAGTGACCTCAAGATGGTGTAGGCGGAGGAGGCAGTCTCCAGAGGAGATGAGGCCAGATGGAGACATGAGGGTTTGTGTGTGAGAATGGGTGGTGGTGTCCCTTGATCTGGCAGTGAGTGTGTGATGGGATTGAGTGTGTGAGTTTGGAGTGATGAGTTAGTTGCTTTCCCCGGCTGCACAGATGAGATCATTCATCCTCTATCTGCACTGGATGGCCAACCTCTTCTGTGCAGCATTGGCACTGATCACCACTGCCATTGCCGACCAAGCCAGAGCGGTAACTGCCCCTCCTGCAGCCAGAACAGGGGTAGAGGACATCACAGTGGGCCTGCATGGCGTCCAAAAGGCACTCGAGGGCTGCAGTCTTCGTGCTTTTCGGGGCCATGTCTTCTTTGCTGCAGTCCTAGGCTGGAAGCACTGAGCGCGGCTGTACTCTAAATGTGGTGCCTGGCGTGATAAAGCAGCGAGATGATAGCATGACAGGCAAGTCAGAGCCCGCCCGCCATGGAGACTCCGGGAAGGCATAATTAATGCGGCAGGTTTGGGATGATATCGCGTGAAAAGCCACCATTGCGGCCGGTGGGTAAAACATCGTTTTTCCCGACCACTGCCGCACTTAGCGCCAATCTGGGACGATTCTGCACGAGATCTGATTTAAATCAGCATATTCAGAAATAAGAGGAGAGCTCTATTTAAAGGCTTTCTGGTGGAATTGAAGCCATTTGGCATGAAGTGATGAAGACTCCCTGGTCTGTGTCATCTTGGCTCAGTTGGTAGCAATCACACCTTTGAGCCAGGAAATCCTGTGTTCAAAATCCTTTCCCAGGCCACGATCTAGGCTGACACCCGAGTGCAACACTGGGCTTTGGGATGACGTGCTAAAGCCAAAGCTCCATCTGCGTGGTAGCATTTGAAGAAGAGCAAGGTGGCGCCCTGCCAGAACATTCCAAAAAACACTCGATTGACTGCTTATCCTTCGCAAGGCTGAATACGGGACCTTGTGTACAGAAATGGCTGCCGGCATAACAGCGGCTATTACACGTGTCAGCCGTGGCTCGGGTAACACTCTTGCCTGATTGACAAGGGCCAGAATGTTATGCTGGCCGTGCGGGCGCGCGCCCGGCCCGATAGTGTGTGAAATCGCGTGAGAAGAGGTCGGGGGGTGCGTCCCGGCGTCATCGCGCACTTGCGCGATATTTCGCTCGGTGGGTGCGCGTGGCAGTCAGGAGCGCGCCCGCCGATAATTAAGCAGGCCATCAAGCCCACTGAGGAAGCAACTGTAATCGATTTTACGTGGCCCGACTGATGGGTTTTGAGTTCTGCTGTCAGGTGCTTGTATGTGCCGCATTGATGCAGTTTGGAGCATTTTTTCCTTGCCATTTAATCTATCCAGGTCTGCAGGTCCCTGAGGCAGCTCTGCAGCAGCTGTCTATCTGCAGGGAGCTCACTAGAAGTGCCCGTTAATTGGCTGGCCAGTATGAAATTGCGTCCGGGGAGGGTCAATCGAAGGTAGAGGTGCATTTCGTGCCCGCTTCCGGGCCCGCCGATTGCACCCGCGCGCCCGACGAACATAGGATTCAGGCCAAGGTTCAAAACCCACTCCTGGGCCTGAACATAAAACTCAAGGCGGATGTTCCAGTGCAGTACTGAGAGAGTACTGCACCGTTGGAGATGGAAAACGAGGCCCCATCTGCCAGCTTAGGTGGATGTAAGAGATCCCATGGCACTATTTTGAAGGAGAGCAGGGGAGTTATCCCTGGTGCCCTGACCAAAATCTCTCTCTCGTTCAACATCACTAAAAGCAGAATTATTTGTGGGAGCTTGCTGTGCCACAAATTTGCCGCTGCACATCCTAATTTATAACAGTGACGACACTCCAAAGTACTTAACTGGCTGTAAAACGCTTTGAGACATCCGGTGATCATCAAAGGTGCTATTTTTCGATTACATTCTTTCTATTACACTCCGAAACAACGCAAGGGTGCGCAAAGCTCTTTGGGATGGCGCCTGAGAAACATGGTTACGTAGATACGCACAGACAGATCGTTGAGGGAAACATCAGAGGCAATTCTGAGACTTAGAGCAGGAGAAAAGCGATGAGAATCACCCATGGAGGATGGGAAGGGATGGAGGGTGAGGATGAGAAACCTATTCTCCCTCATACCATGCCTCCCTCCCTCCCTGCGCTGTTTCTTTGAACGCATTGTACAGCCTGACCAGGAGATATTACCCAGCCACAGCCTATAAATAAATATCATTCTCATCCAGAGAGGTGCTGCCTTTATGGTGAGAATTTAAATTATGGAGGGTCGATTCTTGGCTTAGTAATTTCAGAATTCTGTCCCAAGGGCTTCTCTGATGTCTGCAAAAGTAAAAAAAAACGTCAAAGGCAAATACAACCTCCCACCACATCCGACCTCCATGTCCCCTTTTACCGAAATGAAAAAGGGCCACAGCGCTAAAGTAGGACGAGCCAAGGGGGCGAGAGCTGAATAGAGGAGTCAACACAGCTGGCGGCTGATTAACAGCTGACTCCAATCCCTATGGTGAGAGATAGTCGCCTAGCAACAGGCTGAGCATCAATCTTCCCAGGCTAAGCCCTGGTTTGCAGACAAGAACGTTTCCTAAGGGTTGAAAGGAACACACCTGCAGACAGACACAGAGAGGACAGTGTAGTGCGAGAGGGATGCAATGAGCTTACACAAAGGGGAATGAAAGTGATCAGCTGCGAGATGCCAGCGTCCTTTTTGTTAAAAAAAAATTCGACCTCCGTGTCTCCGAGATGCCTTTTGTGCGTGTGTCTCTCTCTCTCTCTTTCACCACCAGAAGCAGCAGATCGGCAAGGGAACAGAGCATGAAAATGCAGGATGAGTGAACAAACCGTGTGAAGTAATGTGTGGGGGGGAGGTGGGGATTGGGATTAGAGTTTCACCCGACGCATTGCTAAGATCTGGAATTGGGGGAGCAGATAATTCCATTGCCAAAGCGGTGGCTCAGTTGGGATACGTACCAGTTCCCGTTCTGTGCTGAAGAAGCTGGTTGCAGTCAGTGGTGGGTATCAGGAGGTAGAGCTGGCAATTGTCCTCAACAACCAGGGTTTCCAACCCTGTGACCCTCCCCTCCCGACCCCCACCATGGCTGGAACATGCGGTTGGGGTTGAAACGGCTTTGTGGAGACAGGGAGGGATGATCAGGGTTTATCACTGTGAATAGAACCCCCACGGACCCCACCACTTCCGCTGAGCCCATGGTCGTGAGTAGCAGCCTTGGGTGAGCTGCAGTAAAGCATTCATGTGTAGGGTTGACTGCCCATTCAGGAGCACGTGAGGTCTCTGATGGCAAACAGTCACAAGACCCACAGATCAAACACCGGGAAACAAACTTGTCGAGGTATCATTTGCACTGGGTCCTGACAGCTTTCTTGTTACGTGAGAACACGTAGCAAATGCAGGGAATCTTAGCAGTAACCAGCTGTCAAATCTGTAGGTTCGGGTGATTTTGGTAAGGAAATTGCAGCAATGCAGGAAGGACTGCTCAGGCATCATGGCCAGGATCTTTCACGGCCCCAACAGCGGGTTTATAGGTGGGGTGGGGGAGGGGTGGGGGTGGGGGTGGTGGTTGTGGGGTGGAGGAGCGTGAAATTGAAGAGACAGGATTCACTCTGGGTTCCCGCCCGCCCTGACTACACTGTGATTTTAAGCCCACCCCTGCCCCATTTGAGGCTCTTAAGGGCCGTTTCCTGCCCAGTCTCAATATTTAGGCTGGCAGGAGAATGGAAGTTGCATGGGGGAGGCCTGAAAATCAACGGAGTTAGATCCCAGGTAGGAAAGGTGGGGGTTGGGGTGGGGGGTGCCTTGCCTCCATCAGAAGCCCCCTTCTGAAGTTGGGTGCACCACCCCCACCTTAATGTCTGATGGCCTCTGGACCTCCGTCCTCCCCCGGCCTCTCCCGCGAGACCCTGATTGCTCCCCTCATGCCCTCCTAGGCCTTCCCTACCCTCCCCGCTCTGGCACACTTTAAACTTACCCGGGCCTCCTGTACCTGGGCTTACTCTCAAGCATCTTCCTGCATTTCCTCACCAGTCCACTGCAGATCCAGTCGCTGTAGGGATTGGAGCGCTGCCAGCCAATCAGATTGGTCGGCAGCTCTCTAAGGAGGGACTTCCTCCCGAGTGAGGGCAGAAGTCCCACCTGCAGCCACTTAATGCTCATTCGAGTGTAAAATGGCCGTGGGGCACTCGGAGTTGGCGGGGACTCTTCGGATGGTGGCAAGCGAGACCCCGCCATCTGAAAAATTCAGGCCCAGTGTGTGGAAGGTGTGGTCTGGTCAACTGAAGTGAGAGCTACAACATCTTTGCACCTGCGTGGGACTTCACCCTTACAAGCTTGAGACAACTTACCAACTGGTAGCTCCATGTTTGTTCTGCATTATTTAGCAAAGTTGTGCAACATACACAAGGTGATGACAATGCACTTTGGTTGGCCTGCACAGTAAAGAAAGGAAGAACTTGCATTTATATAATTCCTGTTCCATCCTCAGGAATGCCCTGAAACACTTCACAGGCAACGAGGTCCTTTCCAAGTCGAGCCACTGTTGTTACGCTGTCCATTGTGACAGGCAATTTATGCACAGCAGGATCCCACAAAAAGCAATTAAATCTATGATCAGATTCTTGAGATTGGTTGAGAGATAAAAGTTAGCCAAGTGAGGAAGCATCCAAACCTCAAGAGATCCGAATCCCTGCTTTCCCCATTCCCTTGTGTCTCACATAAAGAAGTGGCAAAATTGAGCTATATTTTGTCTAGCCCAATTAGTCCATGCTGATGTTTATCCTCCACATGAGTAATAGTCCCAATCCCATCTGCCTGCCCTGTTCCCAATTCCTTCTATACACCTTTGCCCTTGTTTAAAGATGGTGTCCTGCAGTGTAAAAGGGGCCGTGTTAAGATCAGGCTCCTTCTCTTTACTGGGGAATCAGATGTTGACATGATCCTGTACAGATCGTCACAGATTAGCTGCACACCAATGGAGTGGAAACGCTTCTGAATTATGAAGCTCCACTCCGCTGGGCAGCAACACATGTGCAAGCTACAGCCCCCTAGGCTTTGGAAAGTCTTACAGTCTGGACAAATAAATCCAGAGCCTCTCTCCTGCTGTTTTCAGTGGTTCACCGATGAACTTGTTTGCCCTCCGAACAATGGATCAGTCAAATTCTTTATATTTGTACCACTGCAAATTGTCTAATGATGTCCACAGTGATAAAAAGGATGAACTTGCATTTATATGGCACCTTTCATGACCTCAGAGCTTCAAAAGTACTTTGTCTGCGAAGTGCTTTAAGAAGTCTAGTCACGGGTTGTGATGTAGGAAACGCAATTTACACACAGCAAGCTCCCAAACACAGCAATGAGATAAAAAGCCAGATCATGTTTTTCAACAGTGTTGGATGAGGTATAAATATGGGTCAGAATACCAGGGAGAGCTTCAAAATAGCGCCGAGGGATCTTTTATGTCCACCCGAGAGGGCAGACAGGGCCTCGGTTTAACATCTTATCTTAAAGATAATGCAGCACTCCCTCAGTACTGAGCGTCAGCCTTGATTTTGTGCTCAAGTCTCTGGAGTGGGAGTCTGGAGTAACCCAGGAAGAGCCCAAGGCAAAGGTGTTCAAATTTTTACAAATTAATTTATGGGCTGGGCTAGCATTTATTGCCCATCCCTAATTGCCCTTGAGAAGGTGGTGGTGGTGAGCTGCCTTTTTTGAATAGCTGCAGTCCACGTGGTGTATGGGAGGGAGTTCCAGGATCTTCACTGTCTTTAAGCATGGGTAAAGGTGTATAAAGGGATTAACCTGTTAAAAAGAGCTTGCCCCCTTTAAATGCTTTGGCACTTCAGTAAGCTCTGGAATTATGGATTCTCCTGTTACATGAGTGTGATGGAGAATACCTGTAATTATCGTCATGAACTACACAAAGTGTCGCAGATGTCAACATAATATCACCTCCTCCCAATTTAAATACTATTATGAAGCTCCCACCTCAAGCTAAACTGGCAACTTGGGCCGTACCAGATTTCCAAAGGGCTAACGCTAGTAAAAGGACAAAGGATTTGACACAGGTGAATTGGTTAAATCCCACTGGGCGGGGACTAAGCTGATGAGGAACATAAATGTAAGTTATTAAAGGCAAAGTAAAGCATGTAAAAACCATACACGTCCCCAAATTCAAAAAGAAGGGAGCATGGTTTGAGGAAGCCAAACCGGCTGGCATCCCACCAGATGGCGCCCCTGCTGGGAAGGGCACAAGCAAGATTGCCAGAGGTATCCCTGCTGGCCATTAGCAGTTTGCACTTCATGCCAGAAGGTTGGATGAGAATGAGGTGGGAGTTGAGATGGGCATAAGGCAATAAGATACCATCATCCTGAATGTTCTCGGTGATGCATGGTGCCAAGAGCTCGGTGGCACCCAGCCGCATGGAGAGTGCCCTCTCCCCCGGAAAGCTCAGGAGATGCTGGCGCCCTTATCCCCCGCCAGTTCTGCTCTGCTCCCTTCTATTTTGTGCCACCTGCCAAGAGAGAAGGCAGAGTGTCAGCGATTGTGTTGGACTACACTGGGGTGATGTGCCTGCCACAGCCGAATAGCTAGAGGGACGTGGAAGCAGCTTAAGGTGGGTGTGAGGCTGGCATCATTGGAAGGCGCGTGAGGTGTCGTTTGTGATTATCGGGCCTGAGGCTTGGAAGCTAGGGATTGCCGATAGGCAAGTGATGGGGGTGTGATGCATTGAGCAACGTGAGAGGTGGGTGGTGAGCTGGATAGGAGATGTCATCTGAAGATACATTCACTGACCTTGACCACCTGCATGAGGATGTGAACTTCCTGCAGCACTGCTGCCAGGTCCTAGGGGCCAGACTCTGGACATTGAGACCTTCCTAGCCTCTTGGTCTCATTTCCTTCTGCCTGACCCCTGCACAAACATCACCTCTGTCCTCCTTTTGACATCCACCTCTAAGGCCTTTAGTGCCAAATCTGTGAACCTAGTAGCCTTTCTCTCTTCCCTGGTGCTGCATTTGTGCAGCTCCTGCTTGCAGTCAGTACAAGCAATCGGCAGCAACTTACCTGTAATGAGTGCAGTTCCCCTTTAAGAGGGAAAAGCTGCCTTTAAGAGGAGCAGGCTAGCCACATCTTGTGCCGTCAGCACACGTGCTGCTGGGCCCCCCCCTGCTGAGCAGTCAGCCAGCCAACAGCACGGGACCCGCTTAGCTCAATGCTACAATCATTTCAAAAAAGAGGCAGCAGGAGGTTAGTGTGTTTTCTGCCTCAGCAGGAATGGGTTGCAGGCAGATCACAAACTGTGATACCCGTGTCCGAAAACAGGCCTTAACAAATTTTAGTCCAATGTGGTTTACTAATTAGAAGCACCTCTTACAAGGCAAAAGAAAAGCAAGTAACGTGAATAGTTAACAACAGAAAACCAAGGCTGCTGATAGAGAGTAAAAAGGCTCCTGGAAAAGATGATCGAGAACAACTGTGGGAAATCTTCCTCAACGACGCGAAGAGTCAAAGACAGCATTGGGCCATTGGTGGGTGCTTAAGGTCACGCTAGAAGAACTTTCAAGGATTGACGGAGATAATAAATGATTACTTTGCATCAATCTTCACTCTTGCTAAGCCATATCCTGCCTGTCACTTTTGAACATCCGCACAATGTGTGCTGAAATCTTTCAGGAGGATCTCTGCCCATTTTTAACAATCCATTAACTCCCTTCCGCACCACTTCCAGGAGCAACAGATACATTTATCAATGTCGAGTGAGGGCGAGTTCAGTCTTAGCTGCAATATTCCCTACGGTCAGATAGTTTGCCAACACTTGGGTGACCAGACTTGTACTTCATGAATGGTCACTTGAAGGAAACAGTATGGGGGCTGCAAACCCACAATGTCTTCAAAAGGAAAAAAATATTATTCATTATATCACTGGACCAAACTGAGCTCCCATCTAATGCGGTTGACTTGAGCTGCAGTCCATTTCGTACCAAGCTGTATCAACATGTGGTTAATATCCAGGTTTCACTTTATAAGGAAGACTAGATGTCTCAAAATGCTTTTCAATCAATTAAGTATTTTTGAAATGCAATCACTGTTGTTATGTAGCAAATGCAGCAGCCAATTTCTGCCCAGCAAAGTCCAATTAACAGCAACAGGATAGTGAGCAGATTTTTTTATTCAATCATGGGATTTGAGCTTTGCCGGCTGGGCCAGCCTTTGCTGCCCACCACTAGTTACCCTTGAGAAGGTGGGGGTGAGCTGCCTTCTGACCCACTGCAGCCCATTTGGTGTATGTACACCCACAGTGCTGTTAGGGAGGGAGGATTTTGATTCAGCGACAGTTAAGAAACAGCAGGATTGTTTCAAGTCAGGATTTTGTGTGGCTCGGAGGAGAACTTGCAATTGGTGGTGTCCCCAGGCATCTGTTGCCCTTGTCTTTCTAGGTTGTAGAGGTCACGGATTTGTAAGGTGCTGTCGAAGGATCCTTGGTGAGTTGCTGCAGTGCATCTTGTAGATGGTACACACTGCTGCTACTGTGCGTCAGTGGCAGAGGGAGCGAATGTTTCAGGTGGTGGAAGGGATGTCGATCAAACAGGCTGCTTTGTCCTGGATAGTGTCAAGCTTCTTGAGTGTTGTTGGAACTGCACTCATCCAGGCAAGTGGAGAGTATTCCATCACACACCTGACTTGTGCCTTGTAGATGGTGGACAGGCTTTGTGGAGTCAGGAGGTGAGATACTCTGCGCAGAATTCCCGGCCTCTGAGAATTGGCGGGAGTCCCTATACGTAGGTCAGGTACATTGAGGAATCCAACCTGATTTTGCTCAAGTGTAGCTTGAACATATGAACTTTTGACTGGGACGAAAGAGGGCTGCCAGTGAGTCAGGCTGACCCTTGTGGTTCTGTGTAACCCTCTCAGCTGTAAATGGAGACCGTATGCAATAAGCATCTCCTCTCATCTCTAGCAGTGAGACACCAGAAGTATTTTTTCTTTGTGTAAACTAAACCCACAGCAAATGGTATTTAAAAGAACGAGATAAAGAAACTAAGATAACTTAAATTACATGAAGAAGGATTTGAAACAGCTAAAGAAAAAAATATCTTGCATTAATATATAGCATCTTATCACAGCTTAGGAACATTTCAAAGCACTTCAAGTACAATTAGGCACTTTGAAATGCAGTGGCAAACAAGTAAAGGACTAAGCTATATTTTGAATATTTCTCCCTTGACGCTTTTCTATTTGTCCGATTTATTTCTCTCTTCAGCTGAAGGCACCGATTTAATTGAATGGCTGCATATGCTAGAGGGGCTGAATGGCCTCCTTCTGTTCCTCTGTAACGTTCCGTCCATACCACCCCACCACCCTCCCCCATCAATACCACACCCAACCACATTGTGAGCCTAGGCTGTGAGCATATAGAAAGAAGAACTTACATTTATGCAGCACCTGTCACACCCTCAGGCAGTGCTTCACAGCCACTTTTGAAGCGTAGTTGTTTTGTAGATTAGGCAGCCAAAGTGTGAGCAGCTAGGTTACCGAAAAGGCAGGTGCAATGAATGGACAATTACTTTGTACTTGTGATGTTAGTTGAAGAATAAGTTTTGGCCAGTACACCCAAGAGAACCCTAGCTCCACTGCAAACAGGGCAGCTGAGAGGGCAGACTCAATTTAACATCTCATCCAAAAGGCACTTCTGACAGTACAGCGTTCCCTCAGCACGGCACTGGAGTTGCAGTGGAGCTTGGGTCAGGCTGAGTTAAGACAGATTTATGATTGGCAAAGAAGTGAAAGGTTATGGGGGTCAAGCAGGAAAGTGGAGCTAAGGCCACAATCAGATCAGTCATGACCTCATCGAATGGTGGAGCAGGCTCGATAGGCTGAATGGCCAACTCCTGCTTCTTATGATCGTATGAGTGTCAGCCTAGATTACATGCCCAGACACTGGAGTGGACTTTCTGACTTGGAAGCGATTATAATACTAATTAAGCTGACACAGCTGCTTAAAAACAGACAACGAAGCTAAACCTGCAAACATCTGATGTTAATATTTGAAATAAAAAGAAAGTGCTGGAAATATTCAGCAGGTTTGGCAGCATCTGAAGAGAGAGAAACAGATTTAAAGTTTTGAATTGGGTATGACTCTTCTTCAGAACTTAGCTGATCTGACATTAACCTTCATTGCTTTCAGCAGAGTTCATTGGACAACAGTTGGGTGCAGGAATTCTGACTGATATTTTCCCCACTCATAGCCCAAAGTCCAAATACTGGCCCTGCTGCTGAGTGTGGTTAACTCAGCAGAGATCAAACCTGGCATCCTGGTTTACACGGCAGAGTGGCCACTGACTTCACCCACTAAACACCGCGACATTTTTTCCACTTGTAAGTATTTAGGAACAGCCGTAGACCATTCAGCCCCTCGAGCCTGTTCCAGCATCCAAATAATCATGGCCGACCCTAGCTGTACCTCAACTCCATTTACCTTCCTTTATTCCATGTCCCTTGATACCCTTTTCTAACAAAAGTCTATCGATCTGAGTCTTGAAAGCTCCAAACATCGCCCAGTCCAGATCTCTACTACTTCCGTCTGGTTTTCTCTCCTAAATGGTCTAGCTCTACTTTTAAGATTGTGAACCCTTAGTTCTTATTCTCACTTCAGAGAAAATTGTTTCTCCGTTATCTATCCTATTGAAGACTTTTAACATTGTGAGCAGCTCGATCAGCTCACCCTTCAATCTTATACCCTTATACTACAAAGGAAAATCTCAGGTGAAAATTAACATGCCCCGCAACATCACCTCATTCCCTCTCGCTTGCTTATGTGTCACTGACTGGCGCCAGAAGATAATTGATTTAAAAATAATCTTTTTGTTTTGGCTTGAGCAAAGTTTCTTTTGCCTGCCAACATCCCGAGGGAATTTGATTCAACTCCAGAGTGAGTGGTGAAGTTGAGATGTTGGAATCCCTCCGAGCTTAAACACATCTCACAGCTGTTCAGCTCAGTGCTTCAAGGCCACAGGGGCTGCTGGTGTACAGATGTGATATCACTGTACTGGCACCCTCACAGCCTTGCCTTGCCGAGATCAGTTTCATTCTCAGTTCCCATTGACAAGAGCACAGACCTTGGGGGGGTTTTTATCAAAGTATCGACATTCAGGGAGCAGCATGGAGGTGACGGTGGGGGTGGGTTGGGGGTTGAGGGATGGGGGCTGGGGGCTGGGCTTGGTTCAGACCATGCATTTCCCCTCACATTCCTGTTCTTTTTAATCATTCATGGGATGTGAGCATCACCGGCTAGGCCAGCATTTATCACCCATCTATACTTTCCCTAGAGAGGGTGGTGGTGAGCCGCCTTCTTCAATATAACCAAATGGCTTGTTAGGCCATGTCAGAGGGCAGTTAAGAGTCAACAACATTGCTGTAGGTCTAGAGTCACATATAATCAGACTGGGTGAGGATGACAGGTTTCCTTCCCTAAAGGGCATTACTGAACCCGATGGGTTTTACAACAACCCAGAAGATTCGTGATCTCAAATACCGAGACTAGCTTTAATTAATACAATCTAAATTCCCCAGCTGTTATGGCGGGTTTGAACTCATGCCTCTAGAACATTAGTTCAGATTTCTGGATTACTGGTCCAGTAACATTACCACTATGCTACTGTACCCTCTGGTGGATCTCTTCCAAACCCATAAAAAACCCTCCCCATTCTCATTGTACCCTTGACTGTTATGCATCTCTTCCTTTTCCCCACCATAAGCACGTCCTCATGCTCTACAATTCTCTCCCTAAACCCTTATTACCAAGTCCCTCTCTTCCATAAATCCACATCTTTGATCTTTCTTCAAATAACTCACTTTTTTTCACTCTTCAACAGAACAGAGTCATGCGGACTCGAAACGTTAACTGTGCTCCCTTCCACAGATGCTGCCAGACCTGCTGAGTTGTTCCAGGTATTTTTGTTTTTGTTTTCAATTTCCAGCATCCGCAGTTTTTTGCTTTTATCTTAGAGAAGCTGGGATTGTTCTTCCTGGAGCATAGAATGTTAAAGAGATTTAATACATGTTCAAAATGATGAAGGATTTGGATAGAGTAGAAAGGGAGAAATTGTTTCCACTGACAGGAGGGTCAGCAACTATTGGGCACAGAATAGTGCGGCATGGTGGCGCAGTGGTTACAGCTGCTGCCTCACAGTTCCAGGGAACCAGGTTTGATCCTAACCTTGGGTGTTTGCCAGTGTGGAGTTTGCATGTTCTCCCTGAGCCTGTGTGGGTTTCCTCCGGGTGCTCTGGTTTTCTCCCACCGTCCAAAGACGTGCTGATTAGGTGGAGTGGCTACGGTAAAGTGTGTGGGTGTGTGTGTGCGCATGTGTGCCCTGTGGTGGACTGGCGTCCTGTCCTGGGTGTACCCCCCCTAGCACCCATTGCCCATCAGGATAGGCTCCAACTCCCCATTTCCCTGAATTGGATGAAACGGATCTGGAAAAGTGAGTAAGTGAGTTGTTGTAATCTAGAACGCAGGACCAGAAAAAGCAGTGGAAGCAAACTCAATACTAACTTTCAAAAGGGGGTTGCACTATGAGGAAAGAGCAGGGCAAGTGGGGCTATTTGGCTAGCTTGTTCAAAGTGCTGCCAGCAGGATCTTGATGGTCTGAAAGGCCTCCTACTGTGTTGTATTAACAACAACTTATATTTATATGGTGCCTTTAATGTAAGGCATTATAAAACAAAGTTTGACTCCAAACCACATAGGATATATGAGGTCAGTTGACCAAATACTTGGTCATAGAGGTAGATTTTAAGGAGCACCTTAAAGGAGAAAAATGAGGTATAGGGATTGAGGTGTGTAGGGAGGGAATTCCAGAACTTGGGGCTTAGGCAACCAAGAGCACTGCCACCAATGTTGGAACAATTATAATCAAGAATGCTCAGAGGCCAGAATTAGGAGGAGGACAGATATCTCGGAGGGTTGTGGGGCTGGAGAAGATTAGAGAGAAAGGGAGGGGCAAGGTCATGGAGGAATTTGAAAACAAGGATGAAAATTTTAAAATCAAGATTAAATGCAAGTTGGTGTCTCTAAGCTTTGCAGAGCAAGGCGATCTTGGGTTCAATTGGTGAGTTAACCACTCTCGGCTGAGGAGACAGTAAGTTCCTGCTGTTGTCGGCAATGATCTTGGAGTTGGGAAGAGGAAACATCTGGCCAAATCTCCTGTCTCTAATTGATATCGACTGATCCCCTACAATAAACTACATGTCAAGTAGGGCTGGGGAAAATCAGCTGTAATGCCCTCAACAGTTGTAAAATATGGCAGCCTTTGCTGGAGGCCTCACACATGAAAGGTCACTTGGTACTAGAGGGTGGCAGTGGTCTGTACAACTAAGCATCCCTTCAATTTGGGAGAAACAGGAGAGGAGATACAGGGCTCTAGGAACGTAAGAAATAGGAGCAGGAGTAGGCCATTCTGCCCCTCGAGCCTGCTTTGCCATTCAACTAGATCATGGCTGATTTTCAACACGATTGAGACACTGCGTAAGGCACTGCATTGGACAAAGGAAATGGTGACTACATGCAATCTCAGCCATGTCATCATGGAAATGATGCTAACTGGAAATGGACAAAAGTCATAGAGGTCTACAGCACAGAAAAAGGCCTTTCGGCCCATCGGGTCTGCACCGGTCGAACAAGCACCTAACTATTCCAATCCCATTTCCCAGCACTAGGCCCATAGCCTCGTATGCCATGGCATCGCAAGTGCACATTCAAATACTTCTTAAATGTTATGAGGGTTTCTGCCTCTACCACGCTTTCAGGCAGTGACTCCCAGATTCCCACCACCCTCTGGGTGAAAGAAATTCTTCCTCACATCCCCTCTAAACCTCCTGCCCCTTACCTTAAATCTATGCCTCCTGGTTACTGATCCCTCCACCAAGGGGAAAAGTTCCTTCCTGTTTACCTTATCTATGACCCTCGTAATTTTATACACCTCAATCGTGTACCCCCTCAATCTCCTCTGCTCCAGGGAAAATAACTCCAGTCTATCCAATCTCTCTTCATAAGTAAAACTCTCCAGCCCAAGCAACATCCTGGTAAATCTCCTCTGCAGTCTCTCTAGTGTAATCACATCCTTCCTATAATGCGGATTCCAGAACTACACGCAATATTCTAGCTGTGGCCTAACCAGCGTTTTATACAGTTCCAGCATAACCTCCCTGCTCTTATATTCTATGCCTTGGCTAATTAAGGCAAGTGTCCTATATGCCTTCTTAACCACCTTATCTACTTGTCCCGCTACCTTAAGGGACAGGTGGACATGCACACCAAGGTTCCTCTGATCCTTGGTACTTCCCAGGGTCCTACCATTCATCGTGTATTCCCATGCCTTGTTTGTCCTACCCCAGTGCATCACCTCACACTTGTCTGGATTAAATTCCATTTGCCACTGATCAGCCCATCTGACCAACCCGTCTATATCCTCCTGTAATCCTCCTCGCTATTTGCCACCCCACCAATTTTCGTGTGATCTGCGAAATTACTGATCAACCCTCCTACATTCAAGTCTAAATCATTTATATATATACCTCAAACAGCAAGGGACCCAACACCGATCCCTGTGGAACCCCACTGGACACAGGCATTCAGTCACAAAAACACCCCTCGACCATCACCCTCTGCTTCCTGCCACTCAGCCAATTCTGGATCCATTTGCCAAATTGCCTTGGATCCCATGGGCTCTTACCTTCGTTATCAGTCTCCCACAAGGGACCTTATCAAAAGCCTTGCTGAAGTCCAAGTACACCACGTCAAATGCATTGCCCTCATCTACACACCTGGTCACCTTTCGAAAAATTCAATCAAATTGGTCAGACATGACCTCCCCTTAACAAAACCATGCTGACTGCCCTCGATTAATCTCTGCCTCTCCAAGCGTAGATTAATTCTATCCCTCAGAATTGCTTCCAATAGTTTCCCCACCACTGAGGTTAGACTGACTGGTCTGAAGTTCCCTGGTTTATCCCTTCCTCCCTTCTTGAATAACGGTACCACATTGGCTGTCCTCCAGTCCTCTGGCGCCTCTCCTGTGGCCAGAGAGGTATTGAAAATTATTGCCAGCGCCTCTGCTATCTCCTTCCTTGCCTCACTCAACAGCCTGGGATACATTTCATCTGGGCATGGAGATTTATCTACTTTTAAGCTTGCCAGACCACTTCGAACCTCCTCCCTTTCTACGCTAATTTCTTTAAGTATATCACAGTCCTTCAGTCTGATTTCCATACCCACGTCGTCCCTCTCGCTTGTGAACACCGACACAAAATATTCATTTAGAACCCTACCTACGTCTTCTGGCTCCACACACAAATTACCACTATGGTCCTTAATTTCCCTAGTTATCCTCTTACTCTTAATGTACTTGTAAAATAACTTTGGATTTTCCTTTAAGTATCAGGGAAGGTTCTAATCTTTCAGCTGCTCTTGCTCCTCAGAGCAGTTGTTGCCATCTCTTTGGTCAGTCTGGCTCTGTGAGTAGCACTGCAGGTTTCCATTATGGTCTAATAGCCTATCCAGGCTTGCAGTTGAATGGACAGCCAAAGGTTAGGTTCTATAGTGCGGTTAGCAATTGTCATGTACCCTGGCACGAGAGCAATCAACAACCACAACTTACATTTATATAGCACATTCATGTAGTAAAACATCCTGAGGTGCTTCACATCACGTCGTCATACAAAATTTGACACCGAGCCATGTAAGGAGCTATTAGATCAGATGGCCAAAAGCTTGGTCATAAAAAGTAGGATTTAAGGAGTGTCCCAAAGGAATGAGAGGTAGAGACATGGGGAGGTTTAGGGAGAGAATTCCAAGGCTCAGAACCTCAGCAGCTAATGGGCAAGACCAGGACTGTAGAGTACGTAGAGATCTCAGAGGGCCGTGGGGTTGTAGGAGAATAGAGATAGGGAGGGGAGAGGCCATGGAGGGATTTGAAAACAAGAGTAAGAATTTTAAAATTGAGGCATTGCCAGACTCAGAGCCAAAGTAGGTCAGCAAGCACAGGGGTGATAGGGGAATGAATTGTTGGGAAAAAAGGATGAGGTGAAGGGTACTGATGGACAATCAAACTTTAAAATTATGACAGACGTGTCATGGACAGAAACAGCTTAGTCTCTGTGCACAGCACTTTACCCTGATCCTGACACGGGAGTGTGATAAATGGTGCCTTGCTGTCAATGATTAATAGTAAACGATGTAACAGGGTCAGTTCAATGTCCTGCTACCTTGGAGGTGAACAGTTCCCCTCCAGTACACAACCAGAATAAAAAAAAGTCTCAGCACAGTTTAATAACTCGCAAATACTGACAGGAGTGATATACGTTTTCTACCCTTTGGTGGTGCTGCTTATTCACATTTTTAACACCTTTTGGCAGAATGTTTGATTCACCTGTAGTACCCACTAGATTCCTTAGGGGTTATCTATATAACTCCTAGTTTCGGATTCCCCCAACAATTGAAAACACCTTGGCTCCATCTACCTTATCAAACCCCTTAACTGTAAAAGACTTTTATCAGGTTATCCCTCAAACATCTCCTTTCTAGAACCCGTAGAATCCAATTCTTCTTGACGGTTCTAATTTTTTTTCAGTTCTGGTATCATCCTAGTAAACCTTTTCTGCATCTTATTACCTCAAAGGAAGTAAAAAGTGAACGAAACAATGACTGAAAAAGACTTGCATTTGTATAGCACTTTTTGCAACCTCAGGACGTACAACTCCAACAGCACTTACAGCCAATGAAGCATTTTTAAAGTGTAGACACTAGTGTAATGTAATGGAACCTGAAGTGACTTTTGTTCACACTTGGTAAGTAGCTGTAGTGAAATCAAAAAATCTTCTAGAGTAATCAGAAATCCGAATAATTAATCCTCTTTCTAATTTTGATTGGCACAGAGATTAAAGAGAAAAAAGCTGCCCTGGGTCACTTGCTCATTGGAACCGAAAACCATAGCTCGGTCTCTAAGTGTATTTGGTACACCACGGATATGCACCACCCTCAGCTGTGGATCAGAGTGTTACACGCTCATCTCTAATACAGAAGTTCACAGTCTCATTCCAAGGATCTGAGTGCGCAATCCAGGCTGACACATCGAGTGCCAATTTTGAGAGTGCGCCGCACTGGTGGAGGAGCTGTCTTTTGGGTGAGATGTTAAAGTTGTAGTCCCATCTGCCCTCAGGTGGACGTTGAAGATACCATTGGCACTATTTTGAAGAAGAGCAGGGGAGTTCTCCCTCGTCCTCGGCCAATATTTATCCCTCAATCAACATCCCCAAAGCAAACGATTTTGTCATAGTTACAACACTGTTTTTAGGGCAAAAGCAGAATACTGCGGATGCTGGAAATCTGAAACAAAAACAAAAATTGCTGGAAAAGCACAGCAGGTCTGACAGCATCTGTGGAGAGAAAGACAGTGTTAACGTTTCGAGTCCGTATGACTCTTCTTCAGAACTAAAGAGAAGTAGAAATGTGGCGAAATATATACTGTTGAAGGAGGGGTGGGACAGGTGAAGCTGGATAGAGGGCCAGTGATAGGTGGAGGCAAAGGAGAGATTGCAAAAGATGTCATAAACAAAAGGTCGAAGGGGTGTTGACGGTGGTGATACTGGCTAAAGGAGGTGATAATGGTGATGTTAAAAGTGGAAAGCAGGATGAGCAAGTGACAGATGGCCCTGGTGGGGGCGGGGTGGGGGAAAAAAGATCGCAATAGGCTAAAAGGCGGGGATAAAACAATGAATGGAAATAAACTTTTAAAAGTAATAATAGAAATAGGTGGGGAAAATTTTTAAAAAAAAAATATTGAAAAAGGGGTCAAAAAGGGGTGAGGATGGAGGAGAGAGTTCACGATCTGAAATTGTTGAACACAATGTTAAGTCCGGAAGGCTGTAAAGTGCCTAGTCGGAAGATGAGGTGCTGTTCCTCCAGTTTGCGTTGAGCTTCACTGGAACAATGCAGCAGGCCAAGGACAGACATGTGGGCATGAGAGCAGGGTGGAGTGTTGAAATGGCAAGCAACAGGAAGGTCTGGGTCATGCTTGCGGACAGACTGAAGGTCTAAAACCTTTTTAATTAGCTACAAATCACTTTAGGATATATTGAAATTATAAAAGTACAACGCTTTTTTTAATTTACTGTGTTTATGTTTTAGGGTGTAGTTTTATTTTCTGGTGCATGGTTCCAAGTGCCAGAATGGAACACTTCTCCTGTGTCAGTGTTCAGTGACTATTCAGCCCTCCTATATAGTAACCAACTTCTGAAACGCTGTACGTTTTGCCTTAACTCAAATCTCGGAAGGCAGCCCCCTCTTCCACCAGCATAAACACGCCCATTCTTCACACTGGCCACCTTCGTAACCAACTCCAACCCAGTTTTGATCTGCGTATCCATTGCCCATTAGAAACCTAGTTTGAATTTGTCCAAACTTTGGATTCAAATCTAGGTCGCCGAGGTGAAAGTACAGCATGCTAACTCACCTCATCATTCAGTTCCCGATGTACCTTACTTAAACGGCAATTGTCATGCAAGATGGCAATAAGGCAATGATGCAATGAAATCATTTTAACGTTTTCACAGCAACAGGAAAGTTTGCTTTGCTGTGGGCAAAGTTATCCCCAGCTACTTCAAGAGGCCCTCTCAGGTGGACATAAAAGATCCCATAAAACTATTTCAAAGAAGAACAGGGAAGTACTACCCCACTGATGGCTTGACCAACATCCCCAGGACGGGTTTATCTGGACATTACCACATTGCTGGTTGTGGGAGCTTGCTATGCAAAAATTGACTGCCACATCTCCTACATTACAGCAGTGACCACACTTCAAAAGTAATTAGTTGGGCTGTAGCGCGCTTTGGGGTGGACCGAAGTTGGGAAAGGCGCCATATAAATGCAAGTTCTTTCTTTCATTCGCATTGTGCAGAAGGGCCGAATAAGAAAGATGACCTTTCAATATCATTTTTTTTTTAAAGTGGCCAAACGGAGCATGCCATAACTAGACAACTTGCACCGTTAACACAGAAATACATCCCAAGGGGCTTCATAGAATTGCAGGAAAGGAGGGCACAGAGCCAAAGAGGGAATGATTAGGTGTGACAAAATAAAACTTAAGAGGTGAATTTTATGCAGTCTCTTAAAGGAAGAGGTGGCCAGGGAATTCAGAAGCGGTACCTAAGTGATTGAAGGCACAGTCAATGGTTAGGACAGCAGCAGGGTGGGAGATAGATGGTGTTGAAAACAGAACACAGGCAGGAAATGTTTTACAGATAAAACTAAGATAAAGTATAAAAGCATCTTTAAAAAACACAGAGGGATAGGAAATGTCATCAATTATTGATACATTAAAAGTTTACCAGAATGTGCAATGTCTTTGGGACGCGGGCCAACCAGGACTTACTGCAATTCTACCTGAGGCCTTAAATAACCTTTCTGAAGTCCTCAAACATGTCACCATCTGCCCACCTCTTCCAAAAGTCCCAGTCTAAATCCCTTCAGTTCAGCCTACTGTCGTCATGTGCTGCATTGACCTGGTCAAAATCACGAATCACACCCTCTGTAACTTGTGATGGTCCACCTCTCCTTGGTTCAGAAAATCATCCTCCATCATCGCCTCTCTCCTATTGTCCATCTCAGTGCCTGGCTCTACTTCTACCTGTGTCAGTGCAGCCAGTACATCTCCAGAAATGGTTTCTCTTCCCACTGCTCACACTCACCTCCAGAGATGCGAGGGGATAGATTCTTGCGGGGTTCCTGCTCTTCGTGTCCGGCCTCAGTGACATCATTCACAGCTACGGGATCTGCTTCCGTGCGTATATGCTGATCTAACCCTCACCCCTTCTCTCAGCACTATGGCCACCTCAGCGCTACCAGACCGTACTGTGCAACATTAAAGGGCCAGTCAAGACTTCCTCCACCTGGGGATGACTGAAGCTGTTGTTTCAGCTCTTCCACTGCCAGACCACTCAAGGCTGAACCATGCTATGCAAATCTTTGGCAACTTCCTTAACCCAAAAACAGTTTCAAACCCGACATCCTGTCCATTGACAAGGCTGCTGAATTTCACCTCTAATATTATACGCTTTTTTTTTTGCTTTTTGTCATCTGTAAGATTTGATTTCTCCAATATTCTCCTCATCTTAGTTGGTGTCAGTCAGAGCTCCTTGGTAACAATTTAAAGCAGTAAGTCAGGGGCTCAGACATTACACTAGGACTTGCGCTCTTGTGCAGTACTGAGGGAGTGCTACATGGTCAGCAGGGCAGTCTTTTGGGTGTTAAACTGAGATCATAAATACTTCATGTAAAATATCCCACTGCACTATTCAGAGAAGAGCTGGGGAGCTATCCCCCAGTGTCCTAGCTAACATTTATCCTTCAACCAACTAAAACAATTAATTGGTAACGTATCTCACGATTCTATCAGGGACACTGCACAAAAGTAGTTCCGACTTTCTTTTGCTCCCCCCCCCCCCCAAATCCTGTACTCTAATCCTTCTTGTGAACTGGTGCCAATTCTTGCATTGGCCACTAGAAGGATCAAAGGAGTATTTCAGATAGTGCCTCTCCCTCTTAACACCCTGACTGCTTCCCTGTGGCATCCAGTATCCTATCTTCACTTCACACTGGGTACGGTTTTAAAAATAAAACCATCGAAGCTCACAAGAGGCCATTTATCCCATTATGCCCATTAGCTCGTACATCACATTCTCTCCCCCCCTTAACTTTTAAAAACTTCAAATAAATCTCCTTCCTTTTACTCTGCGCCACTGCAAGTGGTTCCATTCTTTCCTCATAAGGATTATAAATTTGCTGGAAAACAATATACCTCGGTATTGGTTAATGCCAAGGGTGAGCAGGCTTAAAGCTCCTTATGTTGAAGTGGCATTTATTTAATACAGCCCTTTTCAAATGCAAGCTTAGAAACATATTCTTTATAATGCCTGTTACTACTGTATCAGAACTTCCAATTCATCTAACTTTACAACAACAGGAATGAGCATCGGTCACTTTTACAATCAATCAGTCTTGGAAGTTACTTTTGAAGGAAATGTTCCCAATGTGCATGAAACACTTTTGCTGAGAATCTGAAGGTTTGCTCTTAAAGCCTTGTCAGTCTGTGAATGAAGTTTTTTTTATTCTGAAAACAATTTCAGTGGGAAATACAGTAATGGTTTTTTTTGTAGCTCAATGGCTCCCTCTAGTGAATAATTGATTAAAATCAGCATTTCACAACCCACAAGTTTTTCCAAAGTTTTTCCCTTTGAATCTGATTGAATGACCAGGATGCCAAAATGCTGTGCCACAAAAATGATCAGTTGGATTGCTGGCAAAAAGCTACTCCACCAGGCAGGATAAATCATTGTCCCTAGTCCATTGTCTTTTGAAAGAAAATAACCTGCATTCATATAGCACCTTTCCATGCCCTCCGATATCCCAATGTGCTTCACAGCCAATCAGGTACTTTTGAAGCATATTTACTGTTGGAAGATACATAACTATGGCAGCCAGTTTGAGCACAGCAAGAATCCACAAACAGTAATGAGAAAAATTACCAGTGGTGTTGGTTAAGGGGCAAACATGAGCCAGGATAGCAGCCTCTGCAGATAGCACCTCAAGATCTTCACATCAAAGAACGTACTGGGCCTCAGTTTAATGTCACCTCTGAAAGGTGGCACCACTGACCAGTGTTCCCTCAATACTGCACTGGAGCGCAGCTTATGATTGAGCATGGGTTTGAATACACAGCCTTTTAACTTGGTAGTTGGCTACAAAACAGCATTGAGAGGCCTGCCAACTGGGTACATGCTCACCTTGTGGATTGGGAAACATTGCATTGCAGAGAAGCGTGCAACAAAAGAGAAAACAACAGTGAAAATGTTGTCTTCAAATTAAAATAAAGAATAAAGTCATTAATTACTTGGCCTTGATGTTCCTTACCCCATT
This sequence comes from Cetorhinus maximus, assembly GCF_964194155.1. Taxonomy (NCBI): domain Eukaryota; kingdom Metazoa; phylum Chordata; class Chondrichthyes; order Lamniformes; family Cetorhinidae; genus Cetorhinus; species Cetorhinus maximus. Next base: position 11,092,137 of record NC_135891.1, read on the forward strand.
TCTGTTAAGTTGTTGTATATATGAAGAGTGTTGACAAGTTTTGGTGTTTTAACTAACGTTCGCAAAATTTTGCAAGGTTAGTTTATTCACCAAAACACAAAAGTTGTGGAATATGTTAACCAATTCTTAAAACTAGCCCATCATCTCATCCTTCAAAAATCTCAAGGGTTGCCCCCTGGTGGCTCCGTTGATAAAAGCAGCATGTCTGAGCTACACAACAGAAGATAGCAACTTCATTGAGATAAAAAAACAAAAAACTGCGGATGCTGGAAATCCAAAACAAAAACAGAAACAGAAATACCTGGAAAAACTCAGCATGTCTGGCAGCATCGGCGGAGAAGAGCACAGTTCTGTTGAAGGGTCACGAGGACTCGAAACGTCAACTGTGCTCTTCTCCGCCGATGCTGCCAGACCTGCTGAGTTTTTCCAGGTATTTCTGTTTCTGTTTTTGTGTTGTATAGCAACTTCATTTTCTGGCCCATGGTGAAACAGATTTCAGTACAGGCAACAGTAAAGGTGCTATTACCAGTATTAGTATTCCTGGATAGGGAATAGAAAATCAACAACTGACATTTATATAGAACATTTTAAGAGAGGAAAACTGTCCAAGGTGCCTCACAAAAACAGAATTACCTGGAAAAACTCAGCAGGTCTGGCAGCATCGGTGGAGAAGAAAAGAGTCGATGTTTCGAGTCCTCATGACCCTTCAACAGAACTGAGTAAAGTTAGGAGAGGGGTGAAATATAAGCTGGTTTAAGGTTGGGGGGGGCGAAGAGAGAGAAGTTCAGTGGGGTGGTGGTTGTAGGGACAAGCAAGCAGTGATAGGAGCAGATAATCAAAAGATGTCACAGACAAAAGGATCAAAGAGGTGTTGAAGGTGGTGATATTATCTAAGAAAATGTGCTAATTAAGAATGGATGGCAGGACACTCAAGGTACAGCTCTAGTGGGGGTGGGGTGGAAAGACTGACAAGGTATTAGTTGTAGATTTTAAAATAATGGAAATAGGTGGGAAAAGAAAAATTTATATAAATTATTGAAGAAAACAAAAGGGAGGGGGAAGAAACAGGGTGGGGATGGGGGGAGGGAGTTTAAGATCTAAAGTTGTTGAATTCAATATTCAGCCTGGAAGGCTGTAAAGTGCCTAGTCGGAAGATGAGGTGCTGTTCCTCCAGTCTGCGTTGGGCTTCACTGGAACAACAGTTAGGCATTAGAGAGAGACAGAGAAGCCAGGAAAGGATGGAAGGTTTGGTCAGAGATAGCTTTTGAGAAGGTGTATGTTCTTGAAAAAAAAAATTGGTGGAACAGTTCCGGAAGCAAACTCAAGAGTGGGATCCAGGCTGCTGAAGGCTATGCTATTAATGGAGAGACCAAAGGGATACTCCGAATCCAATCAGATGAACAAATTGCTCAGTGGTGCAGGGGATTAATGTTGCAAGAAAGGACTGGAGAAGGTTGTGGAGGATCCAAAAAAATAAGATAGTTTTAATTCCATGCACTGGATGAGAGGGCTCCAACGTAAGTCAGTGCAATCAGCCATGGCGCGAAGGGTAGCAATCTCGCCTCTGAAAGTGAGGTCAAGCCACACTTCATACACTCAGGCACAGGATCCAGACCGAGACTTCAGTGCAGTGCTGAGGGACTATCTTTTGAATGAGATGTTAAACCAAGGCCCCAGCACTATTTCGAAAAGAAGGGGAGTTCTCGCTGGTGTCCTGGCCAACATTTATCCGGTCAGCACCACATTGCAGTTTGTGGGACTTTGCTGTACTCAAATGAGCTGCCACATTTCCGACATAGGATTCCCCAATTGCTTTATAGCCAGGGGTTGTGTAAATCAAAGTCTTTCAGTGAGAAAAGGGATAATAAAAAAAAGTGTGGGGAACTTCCTAAATGGTAAACATGCAGTAGAATTTTACATTAGCACAGAAGGTGGAGACTAGGAAGCTGGCAAGCTTCCCACTAGGATTCACGTTCCCAATTTAGTATCTGGTGTTCTTTTTGCTGGGAAGTACATCATAATGGATGACAAGTACCACCATTAATTACTGGCTAGAAACCAGGCATAGGAAACCTGGAATAAAAACAGAAAATGCTGTAAAAACTCTGCAGGTCTGGCAGCATCTGTGGAGAGAGAAACAGAGTTAACGTTTCGAGTCCGTATGACTCATTTCAGATTGGGAGCATCTGCAGTATTTTGCTCTTATCATAGGAAACCTGGGTGGATTTCCAAACCTAACCCCAGGTAGTCAAGTCACCCCAGCTGAAATCTACAAATACAAAGAGTGCAGATGTACTTTAGACCTTTAACTTGACGTAGCTTAAATACATAATGCCTTGGCCAATAGTGTGCGTGTTTTTTTGAAACATCTTCCTCAAGTGAACTTGAAGTGTGCGATGGAGTAAATGAGGAGACAGCAGCAATGTTTAATGCATATTGACAGTGGTGCACGCCACAATTTATTGCAAATCAATCACAGCTTCTCATGAGAGAAGCCAGTTTTACTACAATAATGAAAAAGCAGGATGGGGTTGGGGGTGGTGGGAAAAAGAGAGAGAGAAAGGACCAACCCCAGAATGTGAACAAAGAGCAGAAACATTTAAAAAGTATTAAATCCCCTTCTGTTAGGAACAGAATGGTATTTTTACATTTGACCACACCTAACCTCCAATTCATACAGGACAGCTGAATCTAAAACACACTGCAATGACTCACCCTTCATTAGGATAAAAGAGTAAAGGAAGAACAGAGGAAGTCCCTTTTCCACAAAGAGTGAAAATTAAAAAGTATTCTACAGGCATCAAGCAATGAGTTTCAGATGCAATCATTAATTCATCCTTTTTAAAAACAGAGTTTCAGCTAACCGTACAAGTCAAAAAAAATAAAATCTCCCCAATACACCATTCCCCCACCTAAAAAAAATCTCCTCCATCATCTGCCTGGGCCATTACAGAAGTGGGAGGACTCCAGATACATACACTTTACCTTAAAGCTACAAATGTTGTGCTCATGAAGGGGAAAGATGTCAGCACTGGGGACAAGGAACATTTCGAGCAACCAATGGAAGAATTAAGAATTAAGCGCCTTCTAATCAGGCACAGCACAATAAGATGCTGAGTGAAGGTCCCCTCCCCGATCTTCTTTCTAGCTTCACATGAGCATCCAGTACTGCATTTAAAGCGATGTTTCCCCACTCCCCGCCATTTCCTACAATGGCTATCCTGCAGGCTGGGTCAGATTACTGCCCAGTGCCTAATCTAGCACCAGGTGGACTTTGACGTCAGTGTTACAGCATTGTAACTATGCTTGTATACTGAACATTTAGGAACATGGGTGTTCCGTGAGGATACTGCTTCATTGGAAGTCCCCCATCCAAAACTAATGCTAAACTATTTGAAAGTGAAAAAAAAAATCAATATTGTTACTCAAACATTTTATATTAAAGCAGACCATGAACCCAAGCAGCTTAACCTAATGGAACTTGCTCATTAAAAATCTAGCAGAGAGAGATTTTGCCTTTCTGGAAAATCATTTTTGTAAGAGATGGATTTCAGAGACCCCATTGACCACTTTCTCATAGAGGGGGATAAAAGATCAACAGAGACATGAGAAAAATCAAATTTCAGCAGCTGCTTTGAGAAAACATTTAAAAGAGGGTCATATCTACCCTTCTACCCCTTCCCCCTAATCAGACTTCAAATTACAGTTTTTCATGCCCATCCAAAAGACCCTAGATTCCCAAACCCCAGACATTTTAAAGTTTGGATGCAAAGCAAGAACAAATCAGGCATGGGTTTTGAAATTCTGCGGTATGAACTCTAACATGGTGCATTCACCATTAGTGCAAAAGATATTAGTCAAGACTGCCAATATCTTTGAATCACAGAGCAAACTCTAATAAGCTAGTGGCACTACATTTAAACACACAGCAGTGGCATGTTTAAACTATTGAAACACTGCCAATGCAGATTTGCAGAGAAAACTCTTAAGTTAAAATACTGACGAGGGAAGGCTTTTCAATTTGCCCCGCCTCATTCAGTTCGTAAAACCTATAGATCCTTCTTCCATTACACCATATAACTGTTCCTTAAATACCCAAAGTTTTTCTACTTTACTTGGAGGTCCATTCCCAGCATTAAAGCTCAACTTGCACTCAAGCAAAAAAGTACAGGAAGCAGAATACGAAGAAAATTCAATAGATTAGCAAACAGAAAGAAAAAAAATCCCCATGACACTGCAAGGCTTCCTTAACCATCCCATGTCCCACTGCGAGGGGAACACCATGCTCAAGGGCACCGGATCTTATCAGAGCTCTTGGCACGTACTCCTCAGCAGTCCAAGTGGTGTAACAGACAGTGGTAAGTGCAAACCTGGAAAGGACAAGATGGGGAACTTATGAAGCACACTTGACCTAAACCGAGAAAGGTTGGTAAAGTCTATCCCTAAACAAAAAAAGCAGGATTAATTCTAAATGGGATTGATCCACACTGTGGTAGCAGTGGAGACTTTGTGCAGTCTCTTCAGAAGAAAAGCTCATTAATTTCTGGGTTCACTGGGTTAAACTACACTGCTTGGCATGTTACAGTGCGACACTAACCAGGAAGAAGTGTTCGATCCCTGGTGTATACATGTTGAGTTTGGTGGCCTGAATACTTAAGTTTGTTCCAGCATTCCAAGCTGAGGAGGGGAAAACCGAACCATTCTCCCCCCCAGATATTTTTAAAAAAGCACTTTTCAATGCTGATCACATCCAAGTGCCTCAGCAGGAAACTGGACACATGGGTATCGGGTGAAGATGGGGAGTGGATCAGATCTGATGGCCCTCCTCTTTCACCATCAGCACACCCTCACAACACTTGCCATCCAGGCTGTCACATGAATAACCTATGGGCAAGTACTGGAAGGTGCGCTAATGCTTTGGCATCAGTCAGCACCTTCCTGCGGAGGTGTGCGTGGAGAAAAAGGAAGAAAAAATAAACTGAATGCAAAAAGTAAAATGATACAACTGCTACATGCACTGCATCAGACTCAGGTTCCTCCATAAGCTTCAAACAATTCTAGACATGATACTAACACACACACACACACACACACACACACACACACTTAACATACATACATTTTTGTTTTAACTGTGGTGAACACTTATGCTGAATGAGTCACAGTCAGACAACACTTCATTGGCTAGTACATCTATTCATATCAGTTGATATTTATGTATGTTGTCTGAAAATCAAAGCTACAAAGGATTTTTTTTTTTAAAGTTGCTGTTAATAATCTGTGCATATAATCTGCTGCCACGTGTAAAAAGTAGCTCAGGTCATCTTTTGTTTCACAAATAAATGCAGGAAAAATGAAGGTTGTCCATTAGTTTAAAATAAAAGTAGTTCCAGCATATAGGTCATCTATAAAACTACAGTATGTATCAGCAGTTAATTCCCCAAACATTTTCTGATTAAACAGCACAAATATGTTTTAGGTGTGGAGTCCATGCCAGGTCGCAAGCTGCAAGTTTGTCATTGGTCACGGTGTTTAAAAAACTGTCCACTGAAATCCCAAATTCCCTTTTAAAAACACACAAGTGTACAAGTGAAAGCAGTCACATAAAAAAAAACAGCTGAGGTATTTATTTTTTTAAATACACATTTACAACATAGATCAGGTGTACAGCTGTTTAAAATTTCAGTTTTCTGCATTTGTTTGTGAAACAAAACAAAAATACTGGCACCTTTGAATTCAGAAAGTGTCATGATCACTTTAATCCATTCAAAATAAATTAAAAAATACAGATAGGCACTAATGCAACCCCTCAGGTTTTTTTTTCCTCTTTTAAAAACAATCAGTTGGCACATTCATAGAAAATATTCAAGAAGAACTGAATAACTAGCACTGTAGCATGATGTAATAAAATACTTTTGTTTCCCCATAAGTTGCCAGGGACACAGGACACACATGACTATGTCAGTACAATAAAGGTACCTGCATGAAATGAACACAAAATAGGCAGTTAGAGGGTGAGGATTTTTTTTTTAAGAAATTGATTGCTCCATGGTGTCTCCTGTTACTGCTCCTTCTTGCTCTCTTTCAGATCGTCCGTGGCTTCATCCAAAAGCTCTTTGTCGCAAAGGGCGGTTTTTTCTTCATACCTGTGTTTGGAAACAAGATGGAAGTTAAAGGCATCTGGAAAGTTATCAAAATCAATGCTAATATTTAGAAAGTGAACAGCTTTCTTGTTCTCCATTATCCACCAAAGCCATGGCTTCTAAGAATCAGAATGATGATGCAGCATGATTCCTGGTCCTAAATTTCTTGTCTCCTCTGCTGAGAGATTTTGCTTGACAACAAGTTGGAATGAGTAACACATCAAGTATTGAAACGGCAAGAGGACAGCAACTGTATCCATTGCCCACTCCAGGACACAGAATTAAAAATAAAAAGTAGGCTTCCTCCAAAAGCCTTAATAGGAAATTGCTTTAAGACCATAAAGTTCAGGCTAAGATTTCTGGTCAGTCTCTCATGTTACCCAATCTCTTTTGGAGCACCAACATAGGTGCCTTAGCAGCCCTGGGCTAGGGAAAGAAAAGGGAGCCAAAGTTTCTATTCCCATAAGAAATTGAAGCAGGAGTACACCATACATCATTGGAGCCTGTTCCAGCATTCAATACATTCATGGCTAATCTTCTGCCCCCACTCGCTCCCCATAATCCTCAATTCCCTGAGACACCAAAAATCTGTAGAGCTCAGCCTTGAATATACTCAATGAGGGAGCATTCACAGCCCGCGGAAAGAAATTTCTCCTCATTGCAGTCCTAAATCGTTTACCCTGAGACTGTGTCCCCCATGTCCCAACATTCCTCAGCCAGGGAAAACAATCTCCCAGTGTCGGGCCTGTCAAACTTCTCCAGAACCTTGCGTGTTTCAATGAGGTGATCTCATTCTTCTAAACTTCAGAGAGTACAGGGCCGATTTACTCAGCCTCTCATCTCAATATGATCCAGTGCCTCGCTGCAGAAGTGCACATGCGTGGGTATAAACTGAGGACAAGCTTGGGTATAAGAAGCGCCTGGGTTCAACAGCCTGCCAACACTCATAAATGTGAAATGGCCACTTGGGCAAGTTACGGAAGGCTGGTGGCACCTTTGGGGCCATACTGCACTATGCCTTTAGTTTAGGAGGTAAGAGGTGGCAATGGATAAAGGAGACACAAGCCAGAATATAGTCTGTTCTTTTGGGAAAGAGGGTGAAAACAAAAGAATGACAACCAGTACAACAAATCGACCCCAATCTTCCATCCACTCTACCCAAAATAAATTTGATCAAAATCTTTCTTCAGATTAACTGCAAAACAATTCAAACAGCCAGAAACTCAGAATAAATGAAAAGGTCAGAATGCAACAATCACAATATCTGGATCACTGTTATGCATTCTGCTCTGATAATGCCTTCCTTTAAAAATTATTTGTTTTCCAATCTTCACATGGCTTCACTCCTCTCCATCCCTACCCTCTCCTAGAACTCTGCACTCTTCCCAATTCTGGCTTCTGGCTGATTTTCATTGCTCCACTATTGGTGGCCATGCCTTCAGTTGCCTGTGCCCTGCACTCTGGAATTTCCTCAAAATCTCTCTGCCTATCTCTCCAACTAAGATACCCCTAAGATCTAACCCTGATCAACCTTTGGTGTTTGGTTTGGACTAACCCCAACCTTTGGTCACCTGTCCTAATATCTATATGGTTCAGTGCCAAACTTTGTTCATTCAGGGTCTTAGGACATTTTGCTCCATTTAAAGGTGCTGAGTTAATACACGTTGTTAACGAAAGGGGATGTACTGTGTACAAGCATTTGTCTTCAGTTTTCTCAATGCAGCGAATCCTCATTTCTGCAGCCACTCACCAGAGACTGAAGTTAATTACATCAATTAATTACTAAGATTTAGAAATTGGTGACTGGTCAGCTCTGTGTGTTGAGATTAAGTTGGCTGCTATTATTGAACACATCATATGATCAGAATTCTGCTAACATGGAGATCAACTCAACAGGATAGTATGATACAGCCAATACTCTCTGGAACATCTGGAACTGAAGCTGCAAAGCAATGTCAGTAAGAACCAATTTTTCTTTTTTGCCTCTTGATACCACAAACTCAAAAAGCGGACAACTAATCTGTTCCAGGGCCTCAGGTGAACCTGTTCTACATAGAATTTACATCACAGAATCTGGCCATTCAGCCCAACTGGGCTGTGCTGGTAATTATGATCTACACGAGCCACCTCCCCACCCTACCTGTGGATCCTTCTACTCTTTTTTCTCCCTTATGTACTTATCCAGCATCCCCATAAAAGGCATCTAAACCATTTTCCTCTACTACTCCTTAGTTAAAATGTGGAGCTTTCAACCACGATCTTTGGGTAAAGAAGTTTCTACAGAATTCTTTATCAGATTTATTGGTCACTAATTAGTCACAGTTGCTGGGGATCAATCTGGGCAAAGATCAGAGCCTTCAAAGCAATATCACGACTCCTCTCCATCCCCCCCAACTGCTTTCACAACTCTTCGCCTCTCCCCCATCACTCCATCCACCATCTCATTGAGGTCACAGCAGGAAAAAGTTTGAGAAGCAGTTTATGGCCTCCAGTTTTGGACTCTCTATAAAGTGGAGATACTAAATCCAATTTCACAAGTAGTATACAAGTGCAGCCCTCAACTTTCTTTTCTGCAGGGACCAGGTTCACAATTGGTGTGGGGAAGTTAAGATGCAACTATAGTTTCTATCTCTCAGGAAGTGCTATTCAAAGTGTAGGGAAGTTCTCCTCAGCATTCTGTGCAATATTTATCTCTCAGCATCACCAAAACAGATCACTTGAACTAATATCTCAATGCAGTTTATGGGACTTGGATAATGACAGCTTTTTCGCCTCTACCGATGGAGCTCTGCAGCTCTTCCAACCCCTCAACATGTTTACTTTCTCATGTTTCAAAATCGTAGAATGGTACAGCAGAGGAAGAGTCCAGTCAGCCCATTGTCCCATGTGGAAGTTGTTAGAAACTATCAAATCAGTGCCATTCCTCATGCCTTTTCCCCAGTGCTTTGGAAGATTTCTCCTTCAAGTATTTATCAAATTCCTGTTTGAAAATTACTTGGAACCTGCTTTCACCATCTTTTTAGGCCAGACCATAACACACTGAGGAAAAAAAACTCATCTTGCTGCTAGTTCTTTAGTTCCAAAAAAATAATTTCTTTCTTTCATTGTTGCACATCTTGGCACTTTCCTCTGTCCAAGTCAGACACAGACTCTCCCTGAGCTGCTTCTATTAATTCTGCTTGCACATCACTGGGCAAGAGGCCTGCATGCAAATAGCATGTGGCACAACAATCGACCGACTTTTCATGTTCCTCTCAAAACAGCAAGTGTTTACTTTACTGAGCAGACTGGCTACAAGTTCAACAAGTCAACAGTGGGAAGTATAAACAAAAGAACCATGAGACACAGGACTCTTCGGATACTCAATGGTGATATCAGTTAGTGGCTTGTTGACTGTCCAAGGTGAACTATCCACATAATGGCTATTGGTTTCACAAAGCTGTAATGTCAGGTTTCAAACCCACAAATGAGAAGATCACTATCACTTAGCAATCACAAACATTAATTTACATTGCCCTGATCCCCCTACCCTTTGAATTCAAAACAATAATTAGAAAAATTAAAGAAAAGGTTTTGATCCACTTGATGTTAAATACAGCCAAGTTATTAAAAGAAGTAACTAAGCCAGTTTATGCAGGTACACAGACAGTAGAAAATACTGGAAACACACAGGTCATTCAGCATCTGAAAGAGAAAGGCAGATTATTGTTTCAGTTTTGGATGAGGGATCCCACCTGACATTTTAACCGACGTTTTCTGAACCACTCGACTTGTTAACGAAACTTGCTGCATTTTCCCTGCTTTTCCCAGTTGCATTTCAGCTGTCTAGCAATGGCAGTTTTTCTTTTAGCGTCAGAAATATATCACAGTGGTGTTAATTTCCCAATGGTAGCTGAGGTATCGCTTGATGCTTAAACAACTTGGGGGCGAGACTTTATGTTTTCTGTACAAAGAGTTCAATTTTAGCTGAAGATCATCTGTTGGTATGGAAGATCAGTGTGCTTTCAATCCCTTAGGCATGAAGGTGAAGGGCCAGGACCCGTAATGTAAGGCACCATCACGGTTTAAAATAAGAAAAGTAACACAAGAACTAGGTGACCCTGAAGGCAGATTTTAAAAGTTTGAGGATTAATAGGGGAAGGGTATTTTATAGTTTAGATGTACTGGGATACGAGCTGAGTGTAGGAAATTGTGCAATGCGGATGCATGGGGGATAGACACAGCTTTCTGTGGGTAAGAGTAAGAGCCCACGTGGCTGTGTTGCCTTCCCCGTACCAAGGTTCAGGACATCTGCTTGGAGCTGGAGAGGAACTTGCAGTGGGAGAGGAAGTATCCAGTTGTTCGTGGTCCATGTGGGTACCAAGGACATAGATAGGACCAGGAAAGAGCAGCTAGGGACTAAATTATAAAGCAGAACCTCAAAAGGTTACCTTAGCCACGAGCAAACTGACATAGGGTAAATAAGCTTAGAGGGGTGAAACGTGGCTCAAAGACTGGTGTGAGAGAAATGAGTTCCAATTCATTGGGCACTGGGACCAGTATGGAGAAGGTGAGAGCTGTACCACCTGAACCATGCTGGGGCCAGTGTTCTGGCAAGTCATCTAATTAGGGCAGCAAAGAGGACTTTAAACTAAATCCAAAGGAGTAGGGATCACAATCTTTTTTATCCATTCATGGGGTTTTTTAAAAAATTCATTCACGGGATGTGGGCTTCACTGGCTGGGCCAGAGTTTATTGCACATCCCTAGTTGCCCTTGAGAAGGTGGTGGTGAGCTGCCTTCTTGAACTGCTGCAGTCCATGTGGTGTAGGTACATCCATAGTGCTGTTAGTAAGGGAGTTCCAGGATTTTGACCCAGCAACAGTGAAGGAACGGCGATATATTTCCAAGTCAGAATGGTGAGTAACTTAGATGGGAACACCACCACCTGGAAGTTCCCATCTATTTGCTGCCCTTGCCCTCCTAGATGGTAGTGGACGTGGGTTTGGAAGGTGCTGTCGAAGGAGCTTTGGTGAACTCCGGCAGTGCACCTGATGGTACACACTGTGCACCGGTGGTGGAGGGAGTGAATGTTTGTGGATGTGGTGCCAATCAAGTGGGCTGCTCTGTCCTGGACGGTGTCAAGCTTCTTGAGTGTTGTGGGAACTGCACTCAGCCAGGCAAGTGGGAAGTATTCCATCACACTCCTGACTTTGTGCCTTGTAGATGGTAGACAGGCTTTGGGGAGTTAGGGGGTGGGTTACTCATCGCACGATTCCTAGCCTCTGACCTGCTCTTGTAGCCACAGTATTTATATTGCTAGTCCAGTTGTTCCTGGTCAATGGTAGCCCCGAGGATGTTAGTGGGGGATTCAGCGATGGTAATGCCATTGAACATCAAGGGGTGATGGTTGGATTCTTGCTTGTTGGAGATGGTCATTGCCTGGCACTTGTGTGGTGCGAATGTTACTTGCCTCTTGTCAGCCCAAGCCTGGACATTGTCCAGGTCTTACTGCATTTGGACATGGGCTGCTTCAGTATCTGAGGAGTCGCAAATGGTGCTGAACATCGTGTAATCATCAGCGAACATCCCCATTTCTGACCTTATGATGCAAGGAAGGTCATTGATGAAGCAGCTGAAGCTGGTTGGGCCTATGACACTACCCCGAGAAACTCTTGCAGTGATGTCCTGGAGCTGAGATGACTGACCTCCAACAACCACAACCATCTTCCTTTGTGCTAGGTATGACTCCAACCAGTGGAGAGTTTTCCCCGATTCCCATTGACACCAGTTTTGCTAGGGCTCCTTGATGCCACACTCGATCAAATGCTGCCTTTATGTCAAGGGCAGTCACTCTCACCTTACGAGTTCAGCTCTTTTGTCCATGTTTGAACCAAGGCTGTAATGAGGTCAGGAGCTGAGTGGCCGTAGCAGAACCCAAACTGGGTGTCAGTGAGCAGGTTATTGCTAAGCAAGTGCCACTTGACAGCACTGTTGATGACCCCTCCCATTACTTTACTGATGGAGAGTAGACTGATGGGGCGGGTAATTGGCTGAGTTGGATTTGTCCTGCTTTGTGTACACAAGACATACCTGGTCAATTTTCCACATAGCCGGATAGATGCCAGTGTTGCAGCTGTACCGGAACAGCTTGGCTAGGAGTGCAACAAGTTCAGGAGCACAAGTCTTCAATACTATTGCCAGAATATTGTCAGGGCCCATAGCCTTTGCAGTATCCAGTGCTTTCAGCTGTTTCTTGATATCACTTGGAGTGAACTGAATTGGTTGAAGACTGGCATCTGTGATGCTGGGGACCTCCGGAGGAGGCCGAGATGGATTACCCACTCGGCACTTCTGGCTGAAGATTGTAGCAAATGCTTCAGCCTCATCTTTTGCACTGATGTGCTGGGCTCCTCCATCGTTGAGGATGGGGATATTTGTGGAGCCTCCTCCTCTTGTGAGTTATTTAATTGTCCACCAGCATTCACGGCTGGATGTGGCAGGACTGCAGAGTTTAGATCTGATCCATTGGTTGTGGGATCGCTTAGCCCTGTCTATCACTTGCTGCTTATGCTCTTTGGCATGCAAGTAGTCCTGTGTTATTGCTTCACTAGGTTGACACCTCATTTATAGGTATGCCTGGTGCTGCTCCTGTCATGCCCTCTTGCACTCATTGAACCAAGGTTGATCCGCTGGCTTGATGGTAATGGTAGAGTGGGGGATCTGCCAGGCCATGAAGTTACAGATTGTGTTCCAAGTACAATTCTGCTGCTGCTGATGACCCACAGTGCTTCATGGATGCCCAGTCTCGAGTTGCTAGATCTACTCAAAATCTATCCCATTTAGCACGGTGGTAGTGCCCCACAACACAATGGAGGATATCCTCAATGTGAAGGCAGAACTTTGTCTCCACAATAACTGTGCGGTGGTCACTCCTACCGATAATGTCAGTCATCGACAGATGCATCTGCGGCAGGCAGGTTGGTGAGGATGAGGTCAAGTATGTTTTTCCATCACCACCTGCTGCAGATTCAGTCTAGCAGCTATGTCATTTAGAGCTCGGCCAGCTCAGTCAGCAGTGATGCTACCGAGCCACTCTTGGTGATGGACATTGAAGTCCCCCACCCAGAGTACATTCTGTGCCCTTGCCACTCTCAGTGCTTCCTCCAGGTGACGTTCAACATGGAGGAGCACTGATTCATCAGCTGAGAGAGGGTGGTACGTGGTAATCAGCAGGAGGCTTCCTTGCCCATGTTTGACCTGATGCCATGAGACTTCATGGGAATCAAAGTCAATGTTGAGAACTCTCAGGGCAACTCCCTCCTGACTGTATACCATTGTGCCGCTACCTCTGTTGGGTCTGTCCTGCCGGTGGGACAGGACATACACAGCGATGGTGTTGGTGGTGTCTGGGACGTTATCTGTAAGGTGTGATCCCACGAGGACTATGTCAGGCTGTTGCTTGACTAGTCTGAGAGACAGCTCTCCCAATTTTGGCACTAGCCCCAGATGTTAGTAAGGAGGACTTTACAAGGTCTACAGGGCTGAAATTACCATTGTCGTTTCCAGTGCCGAGATAGATGCCGGGTGGTCCGTTCGGTTTCATTCCTTTTTTGTGACTTTGTAGCGGTTTGTTACAACTGAGTGGCTGGCTAGGCCATTTCAAAGAGCATGTAAGAGTCAACCACATTGCTGTAGGTCTGGAATCACCTGTAGGCCAGACCAGGTAAGGATGACAGGTTTCTTTCCCTAACCAGATGGGTTTTTACCAACAATCGACAATGGTTCCATGGTCATCATTTGACTTTTAATTCCAGATTTTTATTGAATTCAAATTCCATCCTCTGCTATGGTGGGATTCAAACCCGGGTCCCCAGAGCATTACCCTGGGTCTCTGGGTTACTAGTCCGGTGACGCCATAGCCTTGAAGTCCCCCACCCAGAGTACATTCTGCACCCTTGCCACCCTCAGTGCTTCCTCCAAGTGGTGTTCAACATGGCGGAGCGCTGATTCATCAGCTAAGGTGGGGCAGTACGTGGTAATCAGCAGGAGGTTTCCTTGCCCATGGGCATTGTTGGCAGCCAAGAATTTATTGCTCATACCTAGTTGCCCTTGAGAAGGTGATGGTGAGTTGCCTTCTTGAACCACTGCAGTCCATGTGGTGTAGGTACACCCAGAGCACTGTTAGTGGGGGGGGGGGGGTCCAGCTTTTTAACCCACTGACAGTGAAGGAGCAGCGATATGTTTTCAAGTCAGGAAGGTGAGTGGTTTGGAGGGGAACTTGCAGGCGGTGGTGTTCCTGTGTGTCTGCTGCCTTTGTCCTTCTAGATGGTAGTGGCTGTGGGTTTGGAAGGTACTGTCTAAGGAGTCTTGGCAAGTTCCTGCAGTGCATCTTGTAGATGGTGCACACTGCTGCCACTGTCCGTTTGCATTGGTGATGGAGGGAGTGAATGTGGATGGGGTGCCATCAAGCAGGCTGCTTTGTCCTGGATGATGTCAAGCTTCTTGAGTATTGTCGGAGCTGCATTCATCCAGGCAAGTGGAAAGTATTCCATCACACTCCTGACTTGTCCCTTGTAGATGGTAGACACTCTTTGGAGATTCAGGTGTTGAGTTACTCGCCACAGGATTCTTAGCCTTTGAACTGTTTTCGTTGTAAGCCAAAGGGAAGGACAAGGTAGAGCAGGGTAGCGATTTTGGTAATGATAACCAGAGTGTGGCAGGAAGGGACAAAGCACTCAAACTTAAGAGTGCAACAGCGGATAAGGCCAGAGATAGCAAAGACGGTTAAAAAAAAAGTTAAAGGCTCCATATCTGAATGCGTGCAGTATTCATAAAGTGAATGAATTGTTAGCACAGATAGAAATAAATATGTATGACCTGATAGCCATTCTGGTGACGTGGTTGCTTGGGCCTGAATACTGAAGGGTATTCGACATTTCAAAAAGACAGGAAGCTAGGAAAAGGTGGTGGGGTAGCTCTGTTAATTATGCATGTCATTAATACAGTTGTGAAAAGTGACCTTAGTTTTAAACAGCAAGATGCAGAATCAGTTTGGATAGAGATAAGAAGCAGAAAGAGGTCACTTGCGAGGGTAGTTTATAGGCCCCTTAATAGTAGTCACACTATAGGAGAGAGTATACAGGGAGAAATAAATATGGCGAGTAAGAAAGGTACAGCAATAACCATGGGCAACTTTAATCTACATGCAGACTGAGTAAATCAGATTGGCAAAGATAGCCTGGAAAATGAATTCATAGAGCATTTGAGACAATTTCTTACAGCAGTACGTTCTACAGCCAACCAGGAAGCAGCTTATTCTAGACCTGGTTAAGTGCAATGAGACAAATTAATCAATAACCTCATGGTAAAGGAGTCTCTAGGTGACAGCAATCATAACATGATAAAATTTCATGTTCCATTTGGAGGGGAGAGGTGTGGGTCTAAGACTAGTGTTTTAAACCTAAATAAGAGTATGAAGGCAGAGCTGGCTAAAATTAACTGGGAAACTAATTTAAAAGGTAAGACAATAGAGATGTAGTGGAAAACTTTTATGGAGATATTTAATAAATTTCAGCAAAGTTTTATCCCAGTGAGAAAGAAAGACTCTGAGAAGGATGCATCATCTGTGGCTAAATAGGAAGAATAGTATCAAATTGAAAGCAACACTCCAATTTGGCAAAGGTTAATGGTAGGTCAGAAGATTGGACAAATTTTAAGTGCCAGCAAAGAATGACTAAAAAAAAATAAAGAGGGAGAAATTAGAATGAGAGAGAAAGCTAGTTAGTAATATAAAACAGAAAGTAAGGGTTTCTACGAATATTTAAATAGGAAAAGAGTAACTAAAGCTACTGTTGGTCCTCTAGAGAGAGAGTCTGGCAGAGGCGCTGATCAGGTATTTTGTGTCTGTCTTCACTGTAGAAGACCTAGAAACTTCCCAAAGATTTTTGAAAATGAAGAGGTGAAAAGGAGGTGAAAACTTAAAGCAATCACTATCACCTGGGAAAAGGTGCTGGGCATACTATTAGACCAAATGGCCTGTATCCTAGGGTTTTAAAAGAGTAGCTGCAGAGATAGTAGAAGCATTGGTTACAATCTTCCAAAATTCCTTAGATTCCAGAATGGTCCCAGCAGATTAGAAAATAGCAAATGTAACATCTTTATTCATGAAAGAAGGGAGACAGGCAGGAAAAATGTAGGCCAGTTGGCCTAACATCTGTCATAGGGAAATTGCTAGAATCCATTATTCAGAGGGTTATAGCATGATAATTAGAAAATCAAATAGGACCAAGCAGGGTTAACACGGTTTTGTGAAAGAGAAATAGTGTTTAACTAATTTACTAGAGTTTTTTGAGGAATAACAAGCAAGGTGGATAAGGGGAACCTGTAGATGTGGCGTACTTGCATTTCAAAAAGGTATTTGATAAGGTGCCACATCAAAGGTTATGACACAAAATAAGAGCACATGGTGTAGCAGTTTGCATATTAACATGGTTAAAGAATTGGTTAGCTAACAGGAAGCAGAGGGTAGGGCCAAATGGGTCTTTTTCAGGTTGGAAGCTGTAATTAGTGAAGTGCTACAGGGGTCAGTGCTGGACCTCAACCATTTATAATCTATATCAATGACTTGGATGTAGGGACCAAATGTATGGTAGCTAAATTTGCAGATGACACCAAGATAGCTAGGAAAGTAAGTTCCCAAGAGGAAGAGCCTACAAAGGAATATAGACCTGTTAAGCCAGTGGGCAAAAATTTGGCAGATGGAGTAAAATGTGGGATTTTCCACTTGTCCACTTTGTCAAGAAGAATAGAAAAGCAATATCCTAGTTAAATGGAGACAGACTGCAGAACTCAATGGTACAGGAGAATCTGGGTGTCCTGGTACATGAGTCACAAAAAGTTAGTATGCAGGTACAGCAAGTGATTAGGAAGGCAAATGGAGTGTTGGTGTTATTGCAAAGGGAATGGAATATAAAAGTATGGAAGTTTTACTGCAGCTGTACAGAACCTTGGTGAGACCACACCTGGAGTACTGTTTACAGTTTTGATCTCCTTATTTGGAAAAGGATACAACTGCATTAGAAGCAGTACCAAGGTGGTTCACTGGACCCATTCCTGGGATGAAGAGGTTATCTTATGAACAAAGGTTGAACAGGTTGGGCCTATACCCACTGGAGTTTAGGAGAATTAGAGGTGATCATATTGAAACACAAGATCCTGAGGGGATTTGATAGGATGGATACCAGGAGGATGTTTCCTCTTGTGGAAGAAGCTAGAACTAGGGGACACAGTCTGCCTTTTAAGATGGAGATGAGGAGAAAATTTTCTCTCAATGGGTTGTTAGTTTCCCCAGAAAGCAATGAAGGCTGGATCATTGAATTTTTCAAGACAGAGTTAGAGCGATTTTTGATAGACAAGGGGGTCAAGGGTAGACAGGAAAGTGGAGTTGAGACCACAAGCAGATTAACCATGATCTTATCAAATGGCAAAGGGCTGAATGGTCTACTCCTGCTCTTAAGTCCTATGTTGCTATGATGACAGAAATGTGCGTGACACTAGTTAAAACTCCAAAGCAGATGGGTGGACTGTCAGTGAGTGAGGGAGCAAGAGTAAGGAGAAAGAAAATAAAAGGAAAGGAGTGAGGGAAAATGAAAAGAGAAAGAGCCCAATTAATTACAGAACAGAAGAAAACCAGTTGGTCCATCACGTCAGCTCTTTGCTGGAGCAACCCAAAATGAATCCAACTGCCTTGCTCTCTCCATAATTCTACATATTCCTGCTTCAATTATTAATACCTTAAAGATGTGAAGTATTCCATTTCGATCACTTCCCTTTGCAAAGCATTTAATGCTTTAACAATCTTGTGCGTAAAGAAACTTTTCCTACCCACTCTACACAATTCTAATCCCCCGAGGAGCTTGGGGACACAAGTAGAGGGTCTGCAATTTCCATTATGAAAGACGTAAAGGAAAAACAAAGCTCACAATTCTCTCGGCTCCTTCACATATTCCACATTCAAGGTTGGATCTGATTAAAGAATATTATGAAGAGACTTAATAAACACAGAGCCCTCTACCTGATCAGAGATATGTGCAACACCAAGGAATTACTTGGAGGAGAAAGTAAAATGATAAAAGTGCTCAAATCATTTCTTTTCTCCTTTTAGAAGGGGAATGCAATCTTAAACTAAAACAAAATGGATCCCATTGTCATCTGCATCGAGTATCATCACAGCAGATCCTGACAATGCTTAATCTTTCCACAATTATGGTTCTGGACAGCTAGCTACAGCCCCAGTACTCATACTGAAATATTCATAGAAAGCAAGAGAAAGCCTTTGAAATCCATTTAATGTGTTTTTTAAATACATTAATGGAATGCGAAGTGCAACAGGATAATGTGAAACAGCAGTGAACAGCTTTATGAAGGTAGCCCAAGTGTTACAGTAGGCAGTTTCACTGTTACAAATAAGCAATTTTAGTTCACGGCAGTTCAACTTAAATAGTAGAATTTTTCCGCTTCCCCATTCACACTGGCTTGCCATTTCTCTTCATGTAAACAGAAAGCCCTATAACCCAAATCCCCAAGTAGAGAGAGAGTCCCTCAGATATGGAATTGCAACTCGTGCCCAGAGATGCAATACTTCAGCTGCACTATATTTGTACATTTTGAATTCATTGAAAAAGCAGAAAGTTCTAGTGTTTCAATGTCAGATTCTTTTTAAAAAATCACTCAAGACAATGAAATTACAAAGTCCAGTTAAATCCAAGATTAACTTGGCAGAGTGCTGAATTAATGCTCCTGTGTCATGGCAGAATGTTGAAAGCCCACTACAAGGGTGGCCGTGAAGTCACAGAACAGGGCAAATTTTATAAAAGCAAAACACTGCAGATGCTGGAAATCTGAAATAAAAACAGAAAACACTGGAAATACTCAGCAGGTCTGGCAGCATCCAGACAGAGAAATAGAGTTAACGTTTTGACTTGAAATGTTAACTGTTTCTCTCTCCACAGATGCTGACTAATCTGACTAATCTGCTAAGTATTTCCAGCATTTTCTGTTTTTATTTAGGACAATTTTTATGCTCAATTCCAAACACTGTTAAGTCTCGATCACAGAAGAATCTAGGGACAAAAAGGTGGCGCAGACAGCCTTATTTCCACTACATTTCCTGGCATTGGCTCAAAAGGATTGACCTGGTCAGCAGCGTACTTTCTTGAAACAAAAAATGCTTTTTGGAGACAAAAATACTTCCCACACCATGCACACAGTATTTGTGCTGTTTTGCTAATGATTTAAAAGGGAAATTGGATAGGCACTTAAGGGAAATAAATTTGTAGGGCTACAGGATAGAGTGGAGGAATGGACTGACTGAATTGCTTGACAGAGAGCCAGCAGGGACTCAATAGGTCGAATGGCCTCCTGTGCTGCAATGATTATGACTCTGTAACTGCACAGCTTGAGTGTGTATGGTTCAAGTGTCTAAGTGTAAGAGTTTGTTAAATGGAATTAGTCAAGGCTCCCAACTGTCAAGTGGTTTTGCATCTTCTGAAGTGCTAACAATTCTGGACAGGACCCTGCGTAGTTGATAAGCATTTGCCTGGTACTCTGATCAAGCACATGGTTATTTCAAATTAACAGAACTCAGACTTTCTAAAAAGGACATTAAATTTCTGTAACTCAATCAAATGAATCTGAACATTTCAATCCTAAATATGCTCAATTTCATTTCTAAACGTAGCAGCATCATTTCTGATTATTCAGCATACACAGAACGGTATTAATTAATGGTAATAATTCAAGTGATTATGGCCTTGAAACATCAGAGATTAAGGCAAAGTTAAACTTGAATGTATCTCGAATGAGTTGCATTAGGCAGCTGAACAACACAGTGTATACAGACTTGTGATTATGCTGGGCATTATTTTCAGTTCTTCTAATATACACAACGGAGCGAATGGGAGTGAATTGGTGGGCTGTAAGTGTTCTTTCATTTTCATGATCTGCTTGCAAAATGCTGGAGCCAATGTTGAATTAAAGCCAACTAGCATAATCCAGCATAGTGGATGCACAGCGATGCCCATGCTGAACAATTAGCAATTGTGACACACATCACACTACTAAAAGCACGGCAGCCAAGCTTTGCTGAGGGTCATGTTAAGGGCATGCAGTTGAAGCTGCTCATTAATGCATTAACAGTTCTATCTTCAAATGAGGAACAAATAATTAAAGGAAAAAAAAAATCAGGCTAGGCAGAGGAAAAGAAACCAACACACAAGTCAAATAAGCTTGCTCAGCAGCAACATGCTGGAAATAATATACAGGCAAAGCATGGCAAGAAGTCGGTGAATACCTGACCCGTTGACTGCTCCACAAGCCCCGTCACATGACTACATGGGGCTCGGGTTCGTCCGCCTGCGGCGGGGGGAGTTGGGCTTTTGCTGCATAGAGTTGGCCAGGCTAGCAGGGGAGCCCGAGACAGTGGGGAAGTGGGTGAGTCTTGGCGTGTGTGGCATGATCTCAGCTGAAGACTCGTAGCTAATTGAGTAACAGAGCGTGAAAAGGGAGAGGGATAAGGTAAGAGGAAGAGAACAAAAAAAAAGGAAGTTTTATTAATGAAAGAGTGCACAAACAAATTTTAAAAGAACAGCAAATGCAAATACAAAGAAATCTCAAGTCTCCCATTTGATACAAACCTGGCATTCCTTTTTAAATTTAGATCCAAGCATGAACATTCAGAAGAAATTTCAGCATTTGAAAACCTATCTGCCTGGTTTAGGACAGCCATGATGACTCTCAACACTTGCAATGATTGAGAGGAATGGATTAGACACAATGGCAATATTTACTAACTGAATTTGCTACATCAAAAATCAAGATATTATGTACTATAGCTTGGAATGGAGAACAAGAAAAAAAAAATGGCTTACCCTCCATTCCCTTCTTTGCAAACAGTCACCTGGAAGGTAGGCTACATTTAAACTCAATTTGCTACTGCATTGGCAAAAGTACAAAGAAAGAACAGTCATCACACAGACCCACATAATGTGTCATTGCAACATCAATCTGCTGCAGAATGGGCTTTAAAACCAAATCTGTCCATCCTGGTCTCTGAATTAGAACCAATCAATTAGTCCCGTGATTCCGTCCCGTGATCGCACAGATTCCTTTGATTTTTACTGCATAGTACTTCTGATTCAACTGGGGTGGGGAGCAGAACAGCAACACAGATCGGAAAAAAACTCTTCGATCTTTTGAGCTCAGCTAGGAATTGTAGAAGTTCTGTGACTTGGGGAAGGGTGGGGGTGGTAAAGAAGCAGCTTGGGTGTCTGATCCTGGTTGCTATTCAGCAACCCTCTAAAGTACATCAGGTTCAGTTATGATACCTCACATGATTGAATAACCAAGCAGATAACTCAAATATGAAACAGCAGCAGGCTGCAGGAAGCAGAGGATATTTAGTGTCTGTACCTCACCATGAGTTAACACTTTTCAGCTTGGCAAGAATGACATTTGACAGAAAGAGGGGAAAAAAAAACAAGTTTTTGAACTTACTTTCCATTGTCACTTTACACCTTTTCGCTATGCATCTTTCCTGCCCTTTGAGAAGGTGGGCAAGAACTTATCTTCCATATTTGTCAAGCCAGTGTGTGAAAACAACACAGGTTAATAATATGTCCTTTATTGAGATGTGATGTGAAACACAAGAAAGGTGTTAATAAAGATCTGGAGCTTCATTAAAATAGAACTTACTATATCGAGGCTTCACTAGTATGAACACAGAAAATCTATTCATCTTAATTTATCCATTATAAATTACTATGCCCATATTTATAATGGAAACTTTGCAACTGGATACTGGATGCTGCACCTGGATGACCAATTTTTATTTCCCTTTTTATCTTTTCTTCAGAGCTGAGTGATCATAGGGACAAGATATCCAGCAGCTTAAGCTGAGTACAGGTCCAACCCACCAGGAACAAGAAAAACTCACTAACACTCGTGTTTCCAAATTTACAAAAAATCGTTTGAATAAAATTAGTGACTTGTTTAATTTTTCAGTTCTCAAGAGCTAAGCAAGACAACGACTCACCCGAGATCCTGTTTGAATGTATTTGGAAGACTGCCCATCTTTATTGCTACCTTCTAATCCCTTAAGAGAATGTTAAAAAGTATGGTTCACAACGTTCCTGCAATTCTTTATCAGTGTTAGATCAGACTTGTTCATCAGCAAACTGCACAACGGGAGTGTTAAGCTGTGAATTTCCATAATTCTGCAGAGCTCTGACTGCTGGGTAAAGCAAATAAAAGGTCTGCCAGGTTTCTGATTGCTGACTACCCAGCAACATTTGTTGGTAACTGCAGGTCTCCGTGGAATGAACAGAAATGGGCTTGGTTGCATCACCTTTCACGATTGAATATATCGCTGCCCTTTCAGCCTAGCCAGCGATGCCCACATGCCGTGAAAGAATCAATACCTAGGCTCACCCGCGAAGAGTGGCCTCTTGAGCAACAGATCTGACAATCCTCAAAGAACACTGCATCACCAAGAGTCAGCTCTTCAGAGAACAGGGGGGAAAAAAAATCAGTTTCCTGGAGTTAACACTTCCCATTCAAGTCACTGTAAGGGACATTTTTTGCACAAAGTAGCTGCTTTTCAGCTAGCCTCCAAGTAGTGTTACAAAACAAACAGGATCAACGTAGTGCTTAACACCAAAAAGTTTGCATGTACAGCGATTCACTGATTTGCTGTGTAATGGCAGAAACAACAAGTAGGGACACACAAAATGTGTGTGTGGGGAGGTGCGGTGGCATTAAGAACAACAGAGACAAGTTTACATTTACACTGTGCCTCTCAAGTATAAAAAAATGTCCCAAGGCACCTCGAAGAAACATAATTAGATAAAACCTGGCATCAAGCCAAAGGAGGAGACTGAAGGTAGATAAAAGCTCTGTCTTTAAAAGGCTTTAATATAATACTATCAGTGTAATTTCTACATCAAGGTGACAATCTACATAATTTTTACACTTCATGGAAAAATAATGATGTAGAAAACATAGACTCAATCTTACAGCACAAAAGGTGGCCATTCAGCCTCTCATGCCTGTGTCACCTCTTTGAAAGAGCTTTCCAATTTAGTCCACACCCCAGTTTCTTTCCCGAACCCATGCAGCCCTGCCAATTAGTTCTCCTGGAGCAGATGCCCAATTGCCTGTTGCGAGGCAACCTGCTCCTACCACCCTCAGTTGATGTGGTCCAGATTTGAACACACTAGGCAAAAAAAGAATCTCTGCATTTCCCCCTCTAGTCACTGAACTTCTGATCAGAGAGAACAGTTACTCCTTACTTGCTTTATCAAAACAACTCAATTTTGAATACTTTTAACTGATTTCTCTGCTCCAAGGTGAACCACCCCAGCTTCTGCAATCTCTCCATATAACTCAACTCATCCCATATCACATCCCAGCAAACCACACCTGTAGCACCCCCAAGACACACTTCCTAATGTGCGGTACCCAGAACTGTAAATAATATTCCAGCTAACATCTAACCAGTGATTCGTAAAAGCTTAGCATGACTTCCTTGTTTTCATACTCAATGCCCCATTTATACAGCCAAACACTGCTTAACCACCCAAATGTGAAAAGTAACATTCCGTTTAAATGTAAAAGCAAACTTTGCCAATGTGCTTTTCCCTTTTCCTGAAGATACTGACTATTGCTGCAGTCTGATTTCACAGGTCGTTCTTCATATTAAATCTAGGCATCAAGCAACCACGGAGGTCATTCTAGCCAATGCACTCACTTAAAAGTGCTCTTATGAATGTTAAATAAGTCACTGGATAGCAACTACAACTGGGAACCTTCGGTGATTTTTCTCACGCACCCCAGAGACGTTGAGTTAATTTTAGCATCTCAGTCGATGTCTTGGCTGAGATCAGCCAACTTGACTGAGAACCTTCTAGGATGTTTGGGTTAATGTTTTCTCAAGAAACAAGGTGAGATTAACCATTTGAATGCCTGCAGTTATCAAATGCTTAGATCCCTAAAAATTTGTGCATTTAATTTATTAATAAGCCAAACCTTAAATGAATCCCTATCATTATTGAATAGAAAAAACATGCAAATTCTTGCCAGGTCCCACATTTGGAAGCTAGCCACATAAAGACATGCGAATAAATAATTCTAAAGTTACTCCAATCCAATTTAAAAAAAAACTCGAAGACTGCTGTGTTCCCATCTAACAAGAGAAAAAACTTCGCATTTATGCAGTGCTTTTCACGATCTCAGGACATCCCAAAATATTTTACAGCCGATGAATTACTTTTGATAAGCGGTTACTGTTATAGGGAAAAGCAGCAGCCAAATTACACAACCAGGTCACAAAATAACAGCAAGGCAAATAACCAGTTAAACTGTTTTAGAGATGTTGGTGGAGGGATAAATGATGGCCATGACACTAGGAGAATCCCCTAGCTTTTCTTCAAATAGTACTATGGGTTCTGAGTGGCCAGACATAGGATCTTGGTACAAGGTCTTAGGCTCACAAATGAACCTTGAAAGGAGATAAGAGAGAAAATAGAATTGCACAAATCATCAAACTGTGTAGAAAGGGTATAGTTGATCATAACTTCCAGTATACCATGAGAGTATGACAACAGTGCACAGGCTCAAAGTGGTGAAAGGCAAATTTAGGAAAAATCAGTTCTTTCTCTAAAGAAGAATTGCTAACACTTAGAATGGACTTCCACGTAAGATAGTGGAAGAAGAAAAAAAACAAATCACATCAGCTGGCTGTGATTGGGGCTGAGGTTAGAAACCCAAGTCAGTTTTAAAAAATGTACTTTTTAATAAAGATAGTTGAACCAAATAACACCCTCACATTCAGGGAATTAAAGCAAACTAAAGATATTCGTAAATTGAGCACGAGAGGCATACAGTTGTTCAAAAGTCTCACAAAGTCTCGTGCCACCTGTTCTGACAGGCCAGCCAAATTGGCAGCCTTGCTGGGTTTGAATTGTGGATAATGCCACCAAATCTCTCAAAGTAACCAGGATACAAAAGCAGTGCGGAGACACTGTACGTGAATCAAAGGATAAGATAATTTCTCAAGATAGCTGAAATACTAACCACTCCTTTTTAAAAGGAGGAACTGAATGTAGTCAAAAATATCCAGTTCCCATTTTTAACCATGGCTAGCTCAGCCAGCCTCCGTTACATGGGCTCCTGCTCTCTTGTGAACCTTTACTAGGTTTCAGTTACTCTGTTCAAAAGCAAAAACATATACCCACACCCCAAAAAAAAATCACTTTGCTCAGCTGCCAGTGCGGTTTGACAACCGAAAACAAGAATATGCCTTCTTGTTTTTTTATTCTGCAAACAGCTGTATTTTGAATTTCAGGTGTTCGCCATAGAATCTGAATGCGGTTACCATCAGTCTGTGGCTGTGTCTGTGGATTGATTAAACATCAAAGCATAAAGCAGGTGCTCATTTGGCATTGCTGCTGCTCGATCCCCTGGGAACACTCGAGTGTACAAATTTCTCCATGCAGCTGGCCTACTGAGTACTAATGATCATCAATGCGAGGGAATTCTTTTGCTGTTGTGGCCTTTCATATAAAGTTAGGCCAGCTGTATAGGATATTAACTCTTACAAGTTCACTCAGAAGTTTCTCCCAAAAGTAATAAATGATTTTAAAAATAATTTTACTGCTCTTTTTTGGTACTGACTCACTGGGATATAGTTCCAATGACACCAGTAGCTCACACAAGCGGTCTTCAACCACGCAAAGCCATGACTGTATGTGTTGGCAGGATGGCTATGAAGATATTGGTGCCAAGCCTGCTGATATTCTCATATGGCATCGGCATAGACACACTTCCAGTAGAGAGACTGCTGTTTAGTAACAGCACCGAGGACTCTTCCATCATGCTTACCATTATATCAGGTTAATTCTGCACAGATCTGGGAACTAACATGGTACCTTCCTAACTTGCAAGTCTCAAGTCTAGAAACTTTCACTTCTGAGCCATTGATAATCAGATTTTAATGCTCAAGCCAACCAGTGTAACTTGTAATGAATACAAAAAGTTAGCATGTAGGTACAGCAAGTAATTAGGAAAGCAAATGGAATGTTAACCTTTATTGCAAGGGGAGTGGAGTATAAAAGGGAAACCTTGCTACAAATGTACAGGGCATCGGTGAGACCGCACCTGGAGTACTGCATACAGTGTTCGTCTCCTAACTTAAGGAATGATATACCTGCATTGGAAGCAGTTCACAGAATGTTCACTATGCTGGTGTTTGGGGTGAAGGAGTTGTTTCATGAAGATAGGTTGAACAGGTTGGACCTATTCTTATGGGAGTGTAGAGGAATGAGAGGTGATCTTATTGAAACATTCAGGATTCTGAGGGGGCTCGACAGGGTAGATACTGAGAGGCTGTTCCCTGTCGTGGGGGGAATTTAGAACTAGCGGGCACAGTTTAAAAATAAGGGGTCTCCCATTTAACACAGAGATAAGGAGGAATTTCTTTTTTCAGAGGGTCAACAGTCTTTAAAATTCTTTTCTACAAAGAGCAATGGAGGCTGGGTCATTGAATGTTCAAGACTGAGTTTTGATCGACAAGGGAGTCAAGGGTTATGGGGGCTGACAGGTAAGTGGAATTGAGGCCACAATCAGATAAGCCATGATCTTATTGAATGGTGGAGCAGGCTCAAGGGGCCGAATGGCCTGCTCCTGTTCCTATTCATGATCTTATAATTACAAAAATACACACATGATAATGCACGTAATTTGTTATTTTCCATCTCCTGCATCTCCCTCCCAAGCCAGGTACCTGATCAGCTACCAGGATACCTATTGAATGACTCAAGGCATTGGATAACTTGCCGTGCAGAAAAACAGAAACAACTTCATAAATTGAATGGTTGGGACAGTAAAGACACAAATTGGTTCTGAGAGGAACATGGAAAATTTCTGACCCCATTACAATACATTGGGATGACAGACTCAGTGGCACGTCACAACATTATTAGCGTCATTGAAAGGGGAAGGAAAGTCTATGAAAAAGGCAAAAAAAAGAGATGAGTATTTTCTATTTGAAAGGATCCCCATCTCAACCTGAAAACAAAAAGACACAAAAATCTGGTACCTGGATTGAAGCATTAAACTCTTTTGCCGCATGGAGACCTGCCACTGATTCTGCTTCTTATAACTTCGTACTGGCTTGAGAGCTATTCAGGAGGAGTCTATTCTCAGAAAAAGTATTATTGCAGAAAAACACTATCGGTTGGGCACACAGAGTGCGTGGCGAGCTCTGCAAGGCAATAAATCTGATGGTATTTCAGTACAAGCAGCCTATATTTTTAGAACGATTATAAGTTGAGAAAGACATACAGCAAGCAATTTGAGTAGAAAGTACTCCTCTGCTTTGTCTGATCTCCAAAATGCTCACTGAAATCTAACCATTTTAAATCTTGGCAAGATAGCATTTTACCAGTGCAACTTGTTCTCAATGTTTCAAGTCGCAGGCGTTGGGAAAACCCACTGGTCCACACGCACACACTTAACAGTCTTACTCTCAGCTGGGAAATAAGTCATTCAAGAGCTAACTGGGTGGCACTTGATGTATGAAAACATGGTAATTAGCTTGCTTTCAGTGTGATTTTACCCAGAAGCAGTAGCATTTCTAAATAGAACAGAAAAAATTCAATGCGTTCCAATATAAGTAGCAGCATTTTTCCCCTCCCCGATCCAATTCCCTTTCTCTCCATGGTCAACTGTCAGATGCGTCAATCTGGCAAATAGAAAGTCAATATCTCAGTAACTTCCCATACCAACACACCTTGTTCATCCGACTGGCTATTAGAAAAGTTGAAAAAAGACTCAATGCTCTATGGTGGAACAATCTCACTTTAATGATGAATACCTGAAGTCCTCTAGGCAGACATATGGTCGGCTATCCTTAATCGATGCTACACCATCTCATTCGTCTCCCCCACCAATAACCCAATTCCACCCCAAAAAATTAAATAAGTACATTTAAATAGGTGCTCTTGATCTAGAGATTAGGTGGCATGTAAGCAGCCATTCGTCTACATCTCAAAAGGCAAGGCCAAGGGTGAAACTACCATATAAAAGGAAACTGCAAGCACATCAATGTTCCATTCATGATGAGGGACTTGCTAAGGTTTGAAAATGTAGGAGACACATTTACTTAGCTGAGACAAGAACCACCCACCACTCTCCTTCATTCTCCCCAATTATGAAGATTGCCACTCATTATAGATAAGATGCTAGACAGCTGCATGGGACCACTGGACGTCTCCACCCAACCGCAAAACTCAGGAGGAATGGCCCTGGTACTTCTATCATGCTAGGAAGCTAAATCTGGAATACAAAGCTGAAATCTTCCTGGTTTGTATGGTCCACAGGCCCTACTGGACTGTTGCTCATTTTTAAGTTGTTCATTTTAAAAGTATCACAAGGCTTTGTTCCAAAGGCTTACTGTACTATGGAATGCAGTACTGAACCATACAAACTAGGAATGCCCCACAGACACCAGAGTAGCAGAGAAATCATACAACTGGCTTCAGGTTCCCCAACCAAAAGAAATCTGGCCTATTTGTTTTTGGTGTTACTGAGAGATGTCTGCTTTACTGATACAGGATGGTTTCAGAGGATACTCAATACAGGATAATTCTTCAGCACAGACTCCACAAAAGTGAAGTGGTTTAAGTAGAATTCATTTTATCACAAATCTTGTCATGTCAAATCGTAAATTATCTGCATTTACATACATGATAATAAATGCTAGTCCCTTACAAGCCTGCAGTGCATAAAGGGTGTCCAGTGGAAGTTACGCAGGGAGCAATATATAGAATCAAAACTCTGCAGGTGCAATGTTTTGAAAGCCACATTCTTCATATCTATGGTAAAATTCTAGATAGCCTACCACAAATGAAAATGAAACACACTCAAGTTTATGGCTGTGCCCAAGGGAACAGAAATGTGCTTTCCATTGGTATAGGACACAATCATGCCTTACAAGTATACAAGAAACACAAAGATGCTATGTCACACAGAAACCAGGATTTGCCAAGTAGTTTTGCAAAAGAGCAAAGTATAACTGCACCATAAATCAATTGTAGACGTTTAGTGCACACCTGACAATAGTTTCAGTGTAAGCCATATTCCTCAGCTGCTACAGTTCAATGCACATACTTACCTGAACATTTCAGTGAGTTCTCCCTTAAGCAGAGCAACAACGACTGGGAACCCAATGCAGGCAGGTACCAGGTACAGTAGAGCAGGCTGGCAATTGAAAACAGAAAAAAAAACTTTATATACTCTGTTTTATATCCATAGTTTAAGCCAAATAGCAATATTTAGAAAATAAGTGCTCTTTAGTGAGTTTTGTTGTTACAAAATGACAGTTGGGTTTGCGCAAATATTTTCAGAGTGGATTCAATCACATTTCTCTATGCAGCAGACAGTACAATACAATCATCTTCCACTCCCCTGGAAACTCATCTTGAAAAATACAAATTGCAGAGCCACTTGTAAACAATTGGGATTTTATTCCTTGCTGTCGCTTCCATTCTTCATGCAGCTTAAACTGTTTGGGTCAATACAATGTCACCTCTCAGGGCAGAAGATTCTCTATTGGGACAGAGGCCGTTAAAATCAGTTTTCACCAATAAATTCCTGGGCAGTTTCTGGATGGTGAATTGGTAAAGAAAAAAAAAGTTTTTTTTTCCATCTGACTGGGAAGAAAGAGAGAACTTTCCCATTGTTCTATGATCAAAAATTAAGCTCTTCAATGTGCACCAAATGCAAGGGTGCACACTGATGAGCCTTCAGAATGACTACAGTCATGTTATTAACAAAAGTTTAATTGCAAGCAGTGATGAAATAGTATTCAAGGAAGATATTGCAAGATGAAACTTTAGCATAATATATTAGGCTTTAAAGTAGCACATGACAATAGTAATGTGAAGTATAAATAATTTTCAAAGAATAACTTTAGTAGTCAACAATTTGTGACACAGAGCCTATTCACAAATACGATAGATGAGCTTTACTACTGAAATAGCTCAGCAGGGTTTTAAGACAGTGGAATAAATACTTGGAGCCAATGATCGTTGTATCCAAATCTGTAAATAATTGTGGGTTATCATTTAGCTCGATTGTGCCAGTTAATTTTTGCTTGCTTTTGCAAAGTTTAGCCAAATTCAAAATAAAGCGCTTACTTTAGACTGTTATTTTTGCTTCCTCCAATTTTCAAGCTAAAAATAACTGAAAAACGGTCAGAAAATACACATGTTCTTAAACTGGCAACAAAATTGACTTTAAAAGATCTATAAGTGCACAAGTTAAGGAAAAAAGTGGCAGCTACATTAAGTGGTCTGTATCAAGGAATTAATTGCAAGTGCTCTTTACAGTCTTCTCTCAGACCTGATATGGTAATATTACAAAACAAAACGGAAAATGGGGGAAACATAAAGGTGAGTCAAAATCTGGAAAGAGAGAGTTAAGACCAAGACATTTCAGATTTAGACCCGATAATTTTTTTTATTTTTAAAGATATGCAGAGGAATCCAGATTTCTGAAGATATTTGTAGTGACAACCTGCAACAGGTTACTAAAGGTACTAAATTCCTTCACTGTCACTGGGTCAAAATCCTGGAACTCCCTCCCTAACAGCACTGTTGGTGTACCTACACCACATGGACTGCAGCGGGTCAAGAAGGCAACTCACCACCACTTTCCCAAGGGCAATTAGGGATTGGCAATAAATGCTGGACTAGCCAGTGATGCCCACAACCCATGAATGAATAAAAAAAATTAATGGGAGAGATATATAGAAAAACCTATCAAATTTTCATCCATCAGAATTGGCTCATGGAACTAGTGAGGGGAAGGGGAAGGGAGCAGAAAACAATATAAGCTCAATACACAGCACTAACACATTAGATGTTGCTAGGGAAGTATGCATGCTTTATACAAGATCGTACATGACTGCAGAAAATGAGAATAATGGGACACCAATCCACAAGAGATAGGAAATGAACACATTGGGTTCTATATAGTGAACCAGAAAACCAGAATACCTAAAACTATCCAGAGGGAAGGGAGAATCTATATTTGCAGAGAACGAGCTCAGTAGATAAACAGCGCATTGAAAATACACAAATCTCTTTATTTTTGCTGAGAGCACACAAGATAATGCTGCTTTTTAGTTTGAATATCAATGCAACTCAAAAACTATGGTACAGGCTCGCTTGAACATCTCCTAAAGAGAATGACAAGACTAGGGTCGCACCCTTAAATATCAGGACAGAAGCATTAAAGAATGAGCAGGAACAATCAAGTTGTGTACCAGCAGATATGTTACTCTCATCTAATATAGGCAACAGTGTGGAATGAGAAGGATTTAGTTCTTATTCTCTCCCCCAACAACCACCCAGTGTAAGGATTTACCAGATTGTCGGAAAGTGGAGCGTCATGAAAATATAATAATTTTCATAATATTATTGTGATTTATTATAAAGGTAGGTTAATAGTGAGGTTTGGATTCGTTTCTCCGTGTGAGGTTGTGTGTGGGGGTTTCAAATTGAATTGCAGACAGCTCGTCTGGAGCTTTTATAAAAAGAGAAGCTAAATTTGAAATGCTAAATACGTAAACATGGCTGAAGTTTTAGAATGTGAGGAACAATTACATTTTTAGATAAACCAGAGTCATGAATTTCAAAGAGATGGTAAGGTGTTACACTGGAATAATAGTCCAGTGACAATACATCACTAGTCAACAGAGGCGAAGCCAAACAGTGTGTTTATTTTTCCCAAAGGTTACTGATAATATGAGTACTATGGAAGGTTTATATTATGGGAAAAGTAAAGTTGTAAAGGCATACTGGGGCAATGGAATTTACATTAAAAAGGAAAAAACCTGTATAAAGGAGATGAGGTTTTGCATAAGGAGAAGGCATTCTAAGACCTAACAAATGTGAAAAGCCTCCAGCTTCTATGCATCAAGCTGCAGTCTACAGGAGCCAAAGCCAAGAAAACTCATTATGAATGTCCCTGTCCAGGGTATTGTGAGCTTTGCCTGGATCTGTTGAAATCCATCTGGTTTACTGTTGCCTTAACGGAGGCGTAACTGGGAGTCAGATTAATTACGGGAGCAAAGAGTTACCATAGCAGTAATTTGTAAACCTATGTGCTTAAAATTTTTTCTTCTATTAATAAATGTTTAATTTAGTTTTGTCAAAAAAAACCTCTAAGACTCACTGTACTTATTGCTATTGAATTCAAGGCACACATCTCTAAATAAAACTACAAATTGCACAACAGTTGTGGCAGCTGTTTCAAGTTTCCCTCTGGAATTTGAGCAGCTCAGCATTTACCATCCGCTGTGCCATTGCAGAAATCATTATCCACATGAAGCAAAGACAAAGAGGAAAAATGCAAAACCAAGGAGCAAATTATGATAAGAAAAGTTGTTAGGCAAATTAAATGCCTTAGAACATAAGCAATTTTGTTATTCTTTCATGGGATGCGGGCATTAGTGGCAAGGTCAACACTGTTGTCCATACTTAATTGACCTTCAGAAGGTGGTGCTAAGTCACCTTTTTGATTCGCTGCAGTCCATCTGGTGCAGATACACAGACATTGCTGTTAGGCAGGGAGTTTCAGGATTTTAATCTTGCAACAGTGCAGGAAAGGCAACATAGTTCCAAGTCAGGACGGTGTGTGGCTTGGAGGGGAACTTGCAGGTGGCAGTGGTCTCATCCGTCTACTGTCCTTGTCCTTATAGGTGGTAGAGGTCGCAGGTTTGGAAGGTGCTATTGAAGGAGCACTGGCAAATTACTGCAGTGCATCTTGCATACAGTATACACTCCTGACTCTGTACGTCGGTGATGGAGGGAATGAATGTTGAAGGTGATGGATGGGATACTGATCAAGCAGGCTGCTTTGTCCTGAATGGTGTTCTGCTTCGAATGTTGTTGGAGTCAAACTCATCCTGACAAATAGAGAGCATTCCAACACATTCCTAACTTATGCTCTGTAGATGGTAGACTGGTTTTGGGGAGTCAGGTGGTGAGTTACTCTCTGCAGAATTCCCAGCCTCTGTACTGCTCTTGTAGCCACAGTATTTATATGGCTCGTCCAATTCAGTTTCTGGTCAATGGTAACCCACAGGATGTTGATAATGGGGGATTCAGTGATGGTAATGCCACTGAATGTCATGGGAAGGTGGTTGAATTCTCTCGTTGTTGGAGATTTAGCACGGCAATTGACAAGATCCCACATGGCAGATTGGTCAGGAAAGTAAAAGCCCATGGGATTCAAGGTAATGTGGTAAACTGGATAAAAGGTTGGCTTTGGAACAGGAAACAAAAGGGGGTACAATTGGGAAATTTGCAGATGACACAAAGATTGGCCGAGTAGTGGATAGTGTAGAGGATAGCCATAATCTCAAAACGATATAGATGGGTTTGTGGAGTGGGCGGTAAAGTGGCAGATGGATTTTAACATAGAGAAGTGTGAGGTCATACATTTAGGGAGGTCAAGCAGTTACAGGGATTACACAATAAATGGGAATATATTAAGAGGGCTAGATGAAGTGAGAGATCTTGGCGTACAAGTACACAGGTCCCTGAAGGCAGCAGTTCAAGTAGACAAGGTTGTAAAGAAGGCATATGGAATGCTCTCCTTCATTGGAGAGGTATAGAATATAAAAGTAAGGATATAATGTTGGAATTGTATAAAACACTGGTGAGGCCACAACTGGAGTAGTGTGTGCAGTTCTGGTCACCACATTATAGGAAGGATGCAATAGCTCTGGACAGAGTGCAGAGGAAGTTTACAAGAATGTTGCCAGGGTTAGAAAAGAGTAGCTACGAGGAGAGATTGGATAGGTTGGGGTTATTTTCCTTAGAACAAAAGAAGGCTGAGAGGTGACTTGATTGAGGTGTACAAAATTATGAGGGGAATAGATAGAGTGGACAGGATAAAATTGTTTCCCTTGGTGGAGAATTCTAGAACCAGGGGACATAGATTCAAGATAAGTGGCAGAAGGTGTAGGGGGACATGAGGAAGAACTTTTTTACGCAGAGGGTAGTAGGTGTCTGGAATTTGCTGCCCAAGTTGGTGGTAGAGGCAGAAACTCTAAACTCTTAAAAAGTACCTGGGTCTGCACCTTAAGTGCTGTAAGCTGCAGGGCTATGGGCCGGGTGCAGGAAGGTGGGATTAAAAAGGGCACCTGGATGTCCTTGGGCTGGCATGGACAAGATGGGCCGAATGGCCTCCTTCTGTGCTGTAACTTTTTTATGGTTCTATGATCATTGCCTGGCACTTGTGTGGCATGAATATTACTTGCCAGTTATCAGTCCAAGTCTGAATATTGTCGAGGTCTTGCTGCACATGGACACAGACTGCTTCAGTGTCCGAGTCATTTTTAACTGTACTCAACACTGTGCAATCATCAGGGAACATCCCCACTTATGACCTTATGATGGAGGAAAGGTCACTGAAACAGCTGAAAATGATTGGGCCTAAGAAGCTACCCTGTGGAGTTCATGCAGTGATGTCCTGGGACTGAGATGATTGGCCTCCAATGACCACAACTATCTTCCTCTGTGCTAGACATGACTCCAACCAGTGGAGAGTTTTCCCTCATTCCCATTGTCGTCAAATTCCAATCAGAACTGATCGGGTCTCACTGTATTGTCTGAGATCCATTATTCAGAGCATGAAAATTGAAAGCCTGTCACATACACACAGGGGCAGGTGGTGGCATAGTGGTACTGTCACCGGACTAGTATTCCACAGACCCAGGTTAATGCTCTGGGGACCCTGGTTTGAATCCCACCTCAGCAGATGGTGAAATTTGAATTCAATAAAAATCTGGAATTAAAACATCTGATGATGACCACAAAACCATTGCTGATTGTCGTGAAAACCCATGCCCTTTAGGGAAGGAAATCTGCTGTCCTTGCCTGATCTGGCCTACATGTGACTCCAGTCCCACAGCAATGTGGTTGATTCTTAAATGCCCTCTGAACAAGGGCAGTTAGGGATGGACAATAAATGCTGGCCTAGCCAGCGACACCCACATCCCATGGACGAATTTGTTTTTTTAAAACTACAATCTTGTATAGCTGGTTCACAATAACTTGGAATCAAGTTTAGATTTTTTTCAAAACTGAAAATTGAGTCACCACCTAAACGGAATGCTGTTCAAAGATGGGGTTGGATAGAAGGGAGCCATGAAAAAAAAAGCCAGAGTGACTAGCCACATGACTCTACAAACAGGTAAGAAGAATGCTTATTACAGTGTACAATTTATCAAGGTAGCTAAACTACTTCAGCAATTTACAATAGAATGTACTCAGAAAGGAAGTTTTCCAACAATGGCTATGGTGTCCCATAGCAGAGCTTCCCAGGTCTTTAGAAAGGGATGTGAAATGTCAATTGCTTTCTCAATTACTGAACCCAGAATTGGGGGGGGAAAAAAATTAACAAGTGAATTGCAAAACACAAATCCAATAAAGGTAGTTCAGGTTATTGCATCTTTTCACAATTTTTATACTCCATCTGATAAGGGTAGCCGAGGATGATTGGCAACTGGAGACAGTATAACAGGTTTGAGGGAGAAAATAAATCAGCAGCGGCATGTTGCGATAGGACAAATTTGGAATATTTCGTGGGAGGACAATAAAGTCAAAGTAAAGATAATGAAGCAGCAACCAACATTGGTTGCAAAAGTCACAAGCTGCCCAGTTTATACAACTAGAATCAAAAAGTACAAAGTAGGAGACCATGAAGCACAACTCACCTGAGCATGCTTGAAAGTGTGCATTACATAAATGGTAAGTCCAAGACCAAAGACATAAGCAAAGAAGCTTGTGTAGAAGTATGTCCGACTATTCTTCTTCAAACTGGGCCAGAAGGAGTGAGGAAAAAAAAAAGACAAGATGTCAATACCTGCATAATATACTCATTATTTTCAGCAGAATTTTAATTTGGAAGGGCATGATTAGACTGAATTTTAACACTCGAATCTCATCAATGCAACCGCTATGTAGCCTACAAGCGTAAAATAAAGAATAAGCCAAATTTAAAATAAATTGTAGGCATGTTACTTTGTCGTTCTATGCTGCTTGATATTCCCTAGTATATTACAGCAGCTTGGAGTTTAATCTGCAACTACTTCCCTCAATAGCGTAGCACATTCATCCAATGGGCAGAGTCACAAAGAACAAAAAGGTTCCCACATTTTATCCGCAGTCACTGCCAAGCCAGTGCATCTTGGCCAGGATGACAGGGCAATTGACCTCAGTGTCCCAGGTTTAGGATAGGAGGGAGTGGGGGAGATTGGGGTAGTGGTGGGAAAGGAGAACAAAAAATGTCTGGTGCAAGTACGCAACATATAGGAATAAGGTTGAGAAGCCCCTCTACTCAACATTCACCATCTTGTCTCACATATGAAAAATACTGAGATACAGAAGGTACCATATTACATGAAAGGAATCAATGTTTTCATGGAAGGGATAAGAGGAGAGATTGTTCTTCCCTTTCTGCGAATTATGAAAACAAAAACGTGCAAGAGAAACTGGTGTGCACAAAGCGGCCAACTGTAGATAATGTAATCTCCATACATTGAACATTTCCAACATTGTCAAAACGACAGAACTCCAAGTAGCTAGATTATACCATAGCACATTTGAATATATTTCATTTTACATATACATACATTTCATTTATGAAGTTGCAGGTTTGCAATTGTCAGTTAAAACATTACTATCATGGGCAATTTCTATATCCTTTAATTAAGCTGCAAATACCTTCCTTTAAACCCAAGTCGGCTTTTTCAGCTTTATTTGTACAATAACTGATGGGCTGTGCAGTTTTATGAGGATTAACAAACCTAGTCCACTATTAACTCACAAATATAGGGCAGATCTCTTCCCTTGTGCACACATGTGGAAGATTTTAGTTATATTCAATTTTCTTCAATCATGTATTCAAGCAGCTTACCTCACATCAAAACGCAGCAGAAGAGCAATGAAAATTCCTAAGGTTAGAGGAAAAAATAGAATTAGATTTCTCTCTAAACAGAATTGCAATGTGATTATAGTTAACTTTGACCTTGGAAGGGTCGCCAAATATCCAATGCATCACCACCATCAGATTTGAATTATTAAAATACATAATGAGCTCAGAAAGGCTTAGGTGTTAAAGTGGCTTAAAGTAGCATCCCCATTATCCCCAACACTTAGGCTGGAATCCAGTTAGACATATATCATTATTTTTCTTTGGCTCCACCACTTCTTACATATCTGGAGTAGACCTCCATGATATTCAGAGTCTTTCTGCTACCTCCCCAAAGAGGCAATTCTTCATGCATAAGCCAAGATGGTGAGGGTCAGCATTACACACAACTGTAGGGAACATTCCAACCAAGACCAATCCGGCCATCACCTGATGCTTCCCTGTCAGCTCCGCAGGAATCAATAGGTAGTATCAAGAGAAGGAATACATGATCATTTTCCCAGCCCCATTCTCTGGGAGAATAATCCTAACTATAACACTGCTACTGCTGCCCCAATGGAATTAAAGTCGCTTTTACACGGCTCATGCTGCCAGAGCTGAACACAAGATGATTACTGAGGTGCAAGGACATTTGGCCCATCTTAATTACTTCACCGAGAGAGACCTTAAAGTATCCCCTTCATTTCTTAAATGAGACCGTGGTTTTAATCTCCAATACACTACCTATAAGTCTATCTCATATATTGAGTATTGCTGAAAAAAAAGAGATATGTCTAAGTTTCTCGTCTTGCACTCATCAGGACATTCAGGAATACCAATGTAGGGGGGAAAACAAAAATTTTTACTGTATGTGAAGAGAGTGTCGATTGGTTAGCAAGTGGCATTGCCCTGAGGAATGAGTTAGCAAATGGCTGGCAATCTTAAATTGGTTGTCAGCATAATTCTTAGCATATTGAGAATTATTTAGCAAACATTGTCCAATCGCAGAATCACATCTAATGTTGGACACTGTTTCGCAAGATCGTCAGTCGGGCTTGCAATGTGGCGCATGTGTGTGCACTGGAAGCTAAATATATTAATACACAGGACCCTATTCTTTACAGACAGAAAGAGCATGTATGCACATTGCGCCTGTTTCAGCTAAACAAAATAAGTGACAGCCATTTGCTGACTCATTTCTCAGGGCAATGCATTGACCAATCTGGGTCAAGCTGCCTGGTTTAAATTTCAAACAATGCTTGGTAGTTAACTGTCAATCACCTTCAGTGGTGCATTCTCCATGGCAACGCCACTTGCCAATCAGCAATCTCTTCACATCCCAGTATAAATTGTCATTTTCCCCCTTATATTGGTATTCTAGCGAGATGAGTGCAAGATGAAAAGCTTGGACACGTCTCTTTTTTCAACAATGCTCAAGTGCTGTACTACCAAACAAATATATTGAGTACCCATTCTAAGAAGAATAATCCTGATCTAACTTACAATTGTTTCATATAAATCTATTTAATACCATGAACTTAGTCCAAGCTTGTTGATTTTCAGTGTACGTTTATTCAAAACACTCAGCATTTATTTATACTTTTAAAAAAATGTTATTTCCTTGCGAAACAACTGAATTAATTACAAATATACCAATTAGGAGAAGTAGGCCACTCAGCCCCTCGAACCTGCTCCGCCATTCAATAAGATCATGGCTGGTGGTTGATCTGAATTTGACTTCAACTTCACATTCTTGCCTACCCCGATAACCTTTCACTCCCTTGCTTATCAAGAATCTATCTAGCTTTCAAGGACTCTGCCTCAACCAACTTTTCAGGAAGAGAATTCCAAAGTCTCACAACCCTCAGAAAAACATTTCCTCATTTGTCCTAAATGGGTGACCCATTATTTTGAAATAGTGACCCCGAGTTCTAGATTCTCCCACAAGAGGAAACATCCATTCCACATCCACCTTGTCAAGTTCCTCAGGATCCTATAAGCTTCAATCAAGTCACCTCTTACTCTTCTAAACTCCAGCAAACACAAGCTTAGCCTGTCTAGCTTTTCTTCATAAGACAACCACTCCCATTCCAGGTAATAACCTAATAAACCTTCTCTGAACTGCTCCTAATACATTTACATCTTTCCTTAAATAAGGAGACCAATACTGTACACAGTACTCCAGATGTGGATTCACCATTGCCTTGTGTGACCGAAGCATAACCTCCCTACTCTTGTATTCAATTCCCCTTGCAATAAACAATAACATTATTAGATTCGTGAATTACTTGCATACTAACTTTTTGTGATTCATGCTCTAGGGCACCCAGATTTCTCTGCAATCTCTCACCGTTTAGATAACTCTTTTTTATTCATCCTGCCAAAAATGGACCACCTCATATTTTCCCACATCATACTCCATTTTTGCCAGATCTTTGCCCACTCGCCCAACATATCTATATCCTTATATAGCCTCCTTATTCCTCTTCACAACTTACTTTCCTACCTATCCTTGTGTCATCAGCAAATTTAGCAACTATACCATTGGTCCCTTCATCCAAATCATTTATATAAATTGTGAAGAGTTGAGGCCCCAGTACTGATCCCTGTGGCACACCACTCGTTACATCTTGCCAACCAGAAAATGACCCATTTATGCCTACTGTTTCCTGTTAGCTAGCCAATCTTCCATCCATGCCAATATGTTACACCTTACACCATGAGTTTTTATATTCTGCAATAACCTCTGATGAGGCACCTTATCAAATGCCTTCTGAAAATCTAAGTACAGTGCTTCCATCGATTCCCCTTTATCCACAGCTCCTGTTAATTCTTCAAAGAGCTCCAATAAATTGATTAAACATGATTTCCCTTTCACAAAACCATGCTGACTCTGCCTGATTACCTTGAATTTATCTAAGTGCCCTGTTATAACATCTTCAAGAATAGATTTTAACATTTTCCCTATGACAGATGCGAAGCTAACTGGCCTATATTTTCCTGCTTTCTGTCTGTCTCTCTTTTTAATAAAGGAGTTATATGCCCTATTTTCCAATCTAATGAAACCTTCCCCGATTATAGGGAATTTTGGAAAATTAAAACCAACGCATCAACTATCTCACTAGCCACTTCTTTTAAGACCCTAGGATGAAATGTGTCAGGATCCTGGGCTTGTCAGCCCACAATTCCAACGATATGCTAAGTACCACTTCCCTGGTGATGGTAATTTGCTCGAGTTCCTCCCTCCCTTCCAATTCCTGATTTACAGCTATTTCTGGGACGTTACTTGTATCCTCTAGTGAAGACTGATGCAAAATACCTATTCAATACATCTGCCATCTCCTTATTGTCCATTAATAACTCCCCAGGCTCACTTTCTATAGGACCAACACTCACTTTGTTAACTCTTCTTTCTTAAATATCTATAGAAGCTCTTACTATGTCTTTATATTTTTAGCTAGCTTTCTCTCATACTCTAATTTTTCCCTCCTTATTAATCTTTGTCATTCCTTGCTGTTTTTTATATTCTGCCCTTCTTCTGACCAGCCGCCAACCTTTGCACACTTACATGCTTTTTCTTTAAATTTGATACTATCTTTAACTTTTTTTTAGTTAACCACGGATGGTGGGTCTTCCCGATGGAATTTTTCTCTCATTGGAATTAATCTATTCTGTAATATCATCTTAAATGTCTGCCACTGCATCTCTATTGGCCTATCCCTTAACCTAAATTGCCAGTTCACTTTCGCTAACTCTGCTTTCATGCCCTTATTTAAGTTTAAAATACTCATCCTAGACCCACACTTCTCTCCCTCAAACTGAAAGTAAAATTCAAACATATTATGGTCACTGCTACCTAGGGGCACCTTCACAATGATGTCATTAATTAATCCTATCTCATTGCACAATACCAGGTCTAGTACAGCCTCCTCCCTGGTCAGCTTCAGAACGTGCTGATCTAAGAAATTCTCTCGAAAACATTCTATGAATTTGTCATTTATGCTACTTTTGCCCATCTGATTGTTTCAATCTATATGTAGATTAAAATCTCCATGATAGCCGTCATACCTTTCTGACAACCCCCCACTATTACTTCTTTGATGCCCCAGTCTACCATATGATTACTGTTAGGGGGCCTGTACACCACTCCCACAAATGACCTCTTGCCTTTATCATTCCTCATCTCTACCCAAACCACTTCTATATCCTGGTTTCCTGAATTTAGGTCAACCCTTTCTATTGCGTTAGTGTCCTCTTTGATAAACAGAGCCACCCCTCCACCTTTTCCTAACTTCATATCCTTCCTAAAAGTCATACCCCCAATCTATGCCATCTGCAGCCATGTCTCTGTAATGGCTATTAGATTGTACTTATTTATCTCTATTTGTACCTGTCCCACAGTGCCATGGCCAGCTTGCTCATCCAACCTGCAGACCTTGTTTTTGCCCACCCAGGTTGTGAACTTCTCAAACCTGTTTGACAAATACAAAGTCTGAGCCTCTTCCACAACTGTCTGCTCAATTCCTTTACCTGCCTCGCTCATGGTCACATCCTCCTGTCCCTCACCGCTGATGAAAACAGACAACCTTATTTTAACAGGTGTGACCGTCTTCGTCATAACAAAGCGTCCAGGTATTTCTCCCCCTCCCTTATGTTGCGCATTGTCTGCAGTTTGGGTTCCAGATCAATACCCCTGATCTGGAATTCCTCTAACTGCTTACACTTTCTACATGTTTGTCCTGGCTTGCTTTGGTGTCCAAAAGCTCCCACATTCCACAGTTGCAACATTACACCTATCCTGCCGCTGTTACTTATGTTATTTGCTTAATTTAATTAAATTATTTTCTTAATTAACTTAGAGTAACTCCTATGTATACTACAATTTACAATGCTTATTAAATGCTTGTACCACTGACAACTAAAAGTTATACATTTCTTAATTACACAGGTACGTGTTTTAGGTGTTTATTCTAATTATCTGATTTTAATTTTAAAGTTTTTATTATTTATAGACCTACCTTAACTCCTGTCCCCCAAGCTGGCTACACACTGCCCCTAACGCAGCACTTACCGGCCAATCAACTTACTAGTTTCCTGTGATGTCACAGTTTTTATTAAACTGTTGGCTCACAGCAGCTGAAATGGTGTGCTCCTCAGCTCCCGACTGTCTCCCTCAGGTCCACTCTGACTCCCGGGAAGGTAATTTGCATTAGTTCTCTTGTTTTATTGAATTTAGTCACTTTAAAGTTTATTAGCATGGTCTTGGGTTATTTCTGGCTTCCAGATCATGTTAAACTTGAACTATCCTAAAGTTCCTGTACACCAGATAATGCTCTAAGTTCTATCATGTGTTTATTTTCTGGGCATTAATAAATACCACATCAAGAGGAGTTTTGACGTACCTCCAAATAATCTCTCTGCTGGTCTCAACCAGCAATAAATCCAAGCTAAAGTTGCAAGATTCATTGCTCTGTCATTGTTTGGACATGTTTAGCACTGAGTAAAATTTAAGAGCCATGAAGTCTTGCATCAGCTCCATTCTTAGCTATCTCAACGCCATTCATCAATTTTCTTTTCTTTGTGCCACACCTAACAGTTGTTTACATGAAATTTCACCTGCCATTGTTTCTCCCACTTGCACATTTGGCCTAAATCATGCTGCCTCTTCAGTTTCTACTGCATCTTCAGTTTGGTATCATCTTGCATTGATTTTCCGAATCAGTCTATTTGTGAAAATTAGAAACAACAGTGGTCCTAACATTGAGTCTTGAGGTACCCAACTTATTATTTATCATCCACCCCTCTCCTCACCCACTAGCTGATCTACTCTAATGAGCTCTCAATTTTTTTCTACCTTGCACCCAATTTATCCTTCCCCTAGGTTTACCTTCAATCTCCACAGACTTTGAGTTTAGATAATAGTCTTTAATGTGGATCTTTGTCAAAATCCTCTTTGAAGTCAAGGTATACCATGCAAGGTTTTCCACACTCTATTTAAATGTTACCCTCCTCAAAAATGTTGGAGGTCAGTCAGGTAGACTCTCTTTCTGGATCCATGTTGACTGCCGTTTACTAGGTTTTACCTAGATAATTCTCATTGCAAATGATAATAGCCGTCAATGAATGGAAGCAAAATTAATGAGTCCGTGGTTACTGTGTCTGTTTTTGTTACCCTTTTACCTATTCGGACCTTGATGAAATCCTCGCTGCCATCCCAAAAGAAGAAAAGATCATCTTTCTGGGGGACTTTAATGTCTGTGGCTCCAATGTCTGGAGCAAAACCATTGGGAAAAATGGGGTGAGAAAAGCAATGCAAGTGGTGTCCTTGTGCTGACAAAGCGCTCAGCGTGGCCTCATTATAACAAATACCCTTTTCTGCCAAAAGTACAAATCCAAAACCACAAGAAGACATCACAAATCAAAGCATGTCATCTCATTAATTATGTAATTGCTCAGTTCAAGATTTAAGTGATGCCTGTATCACGCGATCCATGCAGGGGACTGATGGTGCCTGCTGGACAGATCATAGGCTGTTTAATCAGTGAAAAATAGCCACCTAGCACCAAGACGTTCAAGGCCCAAACGTCCAAGATGAAGATGTCTCAGCCGTAAAGCAGCCAACGAAAAAGTGGAATTCCAAGTGTAGCTCACGATCAACCTGGAAAATCTTCATACCCAACTCAATTTCGGAATAGTGGGATCAAATACAGTGCTGTACTAGACTCCTGTGGCCAGACCATTGGGTTAGAGCATCGTCGACACCAGGACTGGTTCGATGAAAATTACTGCTGAAATACGTGAACTCCCGGAACAAAAATGAGCAGCCTTCATTGCCTGGCAGAACAACCCAAGGTTGCAAGTCAAGAAGGCAGCATTCCAACAGCTCAAGGCTGACACCCAAAGACAAATCCAGAAGGCGGCAGCCATTTGGTGGGAAGAGAATGCCCAAGAGATCCAACAATAGGCTGACCATTGTCACATGCAAAGCTTTTTTTGAAGGTACCTGGGCCATTTACAGGCCAAGGTCAAATGGACAAAAT
This sequence comes from Cetorhinus maximus, assembly GCF_964194155.1. Lineage (NCBI taxonomy): Eukaryota > Metazoa > Chordata > Chondrichthyes > Lamniformes > Cetorhinidae > Cetorhinus > Cetorhinus maximus. The sequence continues at coordinate 11,136,339 of NC_135891.1, forward strand.
CCTCTTCGCTCACAGGATAGTGTTTCTCTTCTTAATGATGACAATACCATCCATCAACACTGAAAAGAACATTTTCAACAACTTCTCAACCGTGAATCCACAGCTTCAGCTGATACTCTCCAGGTTATCCCCCAGTACCCTGTACAATCCAAGGGTAAAACATCATCCATCGGAGAGCTGCAACAAGCAGTCAAATGGATGAAAAAAAACCAACAAAGCCTGCGGCCCCGACCAGCTGAAAGTTAGTGGGCTTTTGTTCATATCAAGACTCCACACATTCGTTCTACAGATTTGGGAGGAAAAAGAATGCCTCTCCCCACCCCACCTTCGTGGGCAGAATTTTCAGGTCGGCAAGCGGGGGCAGGGCACGCTCGCCGACATGTAAGATGACGCGCGGTGACGTTGGGCGGGCGTCCCAACGTCACCGTGCATCATTTAGGTTTTCAGTTCGGCGGGCGCGCAGCCAACTCAGCTGTGCGCCCGCCGAACTGTCAAAGGCCTATTAAGGCCATTTAAATATCAAGTGAAGTTATTAACTGAGCTGCCCATCCAACCTTAAGGTTAGCGGGCAAGCGAAGAGCCCAGGCGGCCTTCGCATTTTTCATGGAACCTCATCCACGGGCGGGATGAGGTTTCATGAAGGCTTTACAAATTAAATTAATTTTCTCATTAATGTTCCTTGACACTGTCAAATGG